>NC_134137.1:175327500-175952500 GCF_033958435.1 Carettochelys insculpta
TTATTAATGTATTTCCCCTTTTCCATGAAATGACTATTATGAATATATAAACACGAGGGAGTGAAATTTTATATTTTTTCCTCAGACTCAAAATTAGCTAGTTATGGCACTGGCTCTCCTCCTCCTCCTCCTCCTCCTCCTCCCTCCCTCCCCCACCCCCACTTTTTGAATTGTCTTGGGTCACCAAGTCTTCCTGTATTGCCAAAATGAGTCCCTGTCTGGAACATGTTGGGAACCACTGGAATAGGCAGAACCAAATAATGTAGAACAGTGATTCCCAACCTTTTCACTAGTGTGGACCCCCAATCACCCCCAAACCCATCATGGTCAAACCCAGTTCTAGCCGCTATGTATACTTCATTAAATGAAAAAGGAAACCACAATATAAATTTTCAGACAACAATTAATAACATTATTGGATTTAATTTAAAAATAATTTATTGTAATGTTGCAATTTATTTAAAACTTACGTTCTATGATCATTTTTATTTCTTTTATTTTTTTTTCACAGACCCCCTGCAGTACACTGATCTCGTATATATGAAATTGATATTGTTTTCTTATTCAAACTGAAGAAATGGAAACACTGGAGCATTTGTAGCTGGACACAGAAACTTATCATTATATATCCCAGTCTATTGTGCAAATCTTTAATAATACAAATCCTTAGATCCATGTAAAAAGGCAAATTAAATTATTAACTGGCAAATCCACTTTAAATAATGGTTAGGCCAGTCAAATATTGGCCATATGGTAACCTTAGTAAGGACTGGTCCTGTTGCTTTTTGCCCATTGGTTCACTCAATTATTTCAAACATCTGGGCATTTTTCATCTATTGATCTCTCCAATGCATCCCAGTAAATCAATAGCTCATAAGGTTTAATACCATGGGATGTCACAATTTTCTTGAAGCGACAAATAGAAAACTTAACTCTATCTGCAAAGAATGTCTGTTCTGAATGAAGTTCCTCAAGGCTGATTTTTAGTTTATCAAGACACAGTCCTATGAAAACATCCTCCAGTTTAATAAAAGGGATACTTTTTGAAATATTATAAACCTGACTAGCAACATCAGTGGAGAAGACATAACCAGTCCCTGAACAAAATGGAGGATACCTGCTTCCTGGATATTCTTTTCTGGTCACATACCATTTACTGAATATGTTTCGTATTGGGGAATCATTCATCTTTAAAAGGCCTGTGAAGAATCTAGTGCTTCTGTTTTTTCTTAAAAGAAGTTCATTTAGGTGAAAGATATTGACAAACATATCCGTATCTGTTTTCATCACGAACTTGGACTGACTGCAAAATTTGTGAACCCATTCAATTCCCATCATTGTCTTTAAAGTCAAATTGTAATAGGTATCTAAAAAATTCTTCTGGATGATATCTCTAAATTTCTGAGTTTCAGAAATAATACCCGTTTGATCACTTTGGTTCGTGGTCGTCCCCAGAAGAAAATACGTCACAATGTGGTTGCCAGCAACTACTCTGTGTTTCCCCCATGTTTGACGGACAGCCATCCTAGCTGCATATTGGCCAGGTGATGATGTCACAAGGAGTACCAGGAAGGGAGGAGTCCTACTGCAATCTATATCCGGCAAATATGAAAAGTTTCCGGTATCTATTATGGAAGTCAAGAATGTGGCCTCTTCCCTCTTTTGATAGAACATACAGATTTCAGTCAAATTCAGATGGATAAAAACTGAACAAACAAAGGCCAGTGTTACTAAGCAAAAAATAATTCTGTATTTCTTCAAAGCCATCTGGAAGAAACAAAAGCAAATGGTATATTGGCAAATACTCTTGCTTCTTTGTATTCTAAACTCTGCGCTATTGTTTGGGGATTGAGCCGGCCCCACAAGATCCACACAGAAAGACCTACTGAGGTCAAGGGCATCCATGCAGATACCCAAGGCCCAATCACAGGCTCTTTACTTCCAATATAATACTAGAATATCATGATCAAAATTACAATGTCAGGAACTCCCTCACCAGCTAGAGTTCAAAAGTGTCTCGAAAGACACACTTCTACAGTATCAATTGTGGAAAGCAGGATCTTAAGAGAAAGGATAGTAATAATAGCTTTATACCTTATTTCTCTGCCTATTGTTTGACAGGTGACTGTGCCCTAAGTCTGCAAGCATGGCCCAATGAGAAGGCCGAACTAAACCATCAGCCTATCCTTATCTCCACCATGCCATTGATAATGGGAGCTGTATATTGATTCAGAATTTGCTTCTATGCTTTCATCCCTTTCTGGGGTCCTTAGGGAACAGACTGGAAGTCATGGTGGCCATTTTGAAAAGGAATATTACAGAATTATTCATGCTTGGAAAAGAAGAGTATTCTCTGGTGATCTCTTAACCACAATTATCCACTCAGTACAAACCTTAATTTATAGAATAAGCCAGCAGAACCACAAAGTCTTAGTGGTGGTAAAATAAACCACTTTCACATTTGTAGCTTAACTCTGAGAAACAATTAAAATTGAATTATTTATATGTGTACAAAGGCATGTTCCCAACATCCTTTGAAAACTGCAGTCAAAAATAACATTTAAGAACAGCTGTGAGTTTTATAACAAAGAGCTAAATAGGGCATAAAGACAAATGTATGAAATTACTTCTTCTAGGGCCACTTTCTAGCAAAAGAGGAAGACCTCGGACAATGTGGAGAAGACCTACTGAAACTGAAGAACACAACTGGGGTACTCCTGGCGTCAGCGAGAAGTTTGGTCCCAAGACAGAGTGAAGTGGATGAGACTTGTAGCTGACCTCTGCTCCACTTGGAGTACAAGGGTTTAAGTCAAGCCAGTAAGTCAAGTGACAAGCGCTTTCAGATTCTGAATGTACTGTGTTATTCTACAGGATCTCAGTTTAAAATTTGCTTAAAACTATTTCATTAGGGTGTTGCTGAAGATTATACAATCACAGCTGTAAAAAATCATCATCCTCCCACCCCACAAGTGCATAGGGGCACCAGTTTAATAATACTGCGTAGGGACCCATCAATCCTAAGGACAGCTCTCCTGCAGAGACACCAAGGCTGCTGCTACACTACCACTCTGCCATTGGAGGTGCCATGGTAATGAGGCAATTCGAAGCAGGCTAATGAGGTGCTAACGTGCACATTCAGTGCCTCATTAGCATAATGACAGCTGCACAAAGTTCAAAGGGCAAACTTCAAATTGCAGATTGACAGTGAAGATGGGAGCAGCTTCAAAATAAGCACCCCACTTTGACATTCCCTTATTCCGATCTCGTTCTGCTTATTTCGAAGCTGCCCCCATTTTCACTGTCATTCTGCAATTCGAAATCTGTTCACATGGCTGCCATTATGCTAATGAGGTGCTGAATATGCACATTAGCACCTCGTTAGCCTGCTTCAAATTGCCTCATTACCATGGCACCTCTGCCAGAAGAGTGGTAAAGTAGCAGCAGCCCAAGAAGTTCTCAGGATTTGGGAAAGAGAAAAAAATGGTACTATGGAGACAGCTCTTCCTCTCCACTTCCTCTTCATAGGGAAATTAGCTTGGCTCTCTCAAATTAATGTATTGGGATTCTACCTATTAAAGGAATTAGAAACACTGTAGTCTGTGCTAGCTTAACTGTAGCTTAAAATATAGTTTGAGTAAGAATGTGTTATGCTACAGCTATAGGTACTAAGAAGCCATGACAGTCTAGCTAATTTAGGCCCAAAAAGGCCTTCGCCTTTCTATCCGTCCCTTCAGCAGTGACACAAGCAGCCTGCCAGTCCAACATGGCATGAGGGGGACTTTTTGCCAAATGCTTTCCACAAGAAAGGTTAAGGTCATATTAGTAATGGTAAGACGTGCTTAAATCTTCGCTATCCAGGGCACATTTCTGATGCCAATTGGTGCCCAAGTTTCCCCCAACAGAAAAGGTGTGAAATTACCAATTGAATTCAGATGAAGGTCACTCAATGGTATTTCCCTCTCGACCTTTCATCAGAAACTTGGAAACATTCAGGTTGAGATCATCAGGAAACTTGGGGTGTCAGCAATTGTCAAAGATTCTATGAGGTCAGACCCTAATGTAATCACTATGTGATAATATGGGTATAAAGACCCCTTGCCGTTTGGGGGGAAGTGTGCCTCCACTTCACTCTGTCTTGGGACCAAACTTCTCACTGACTCCAGAAGTACCCCAGTTGTTGTCCTTCAGTTTCAGTATACCTTCTGCACGTTGGCTCATCACCGTAGTTGTCTTTCTCTCTCTCTACTATCTCCACTATCTCTTTTGATCTTTGCTGTCTTTTCTGGAACAATCTTTTGTTTCTCTTTTTCACCACTGCAATAAGTCCTTCCTCACCGATAGAAGTGAGCTTCTAGAGGGTTCAAAGGAATGTGTGAGTACTGCATCCTGCTTGCCTAGCATAAGTTTAAACCATAATGGCAGTTTGTTAAGTAACTGGTATTGCTTTAAAATATTATTAAGTAAAATCCTTTGCTTGTCACCAGACACTAACTGTGTTATACACCTTCAGTTTGTATTTGTTAAGTGCTGCTTGAATATCATCGTGCTGATAAATAAACAAACCATAAGTGCTTCTAAAAATATTGTCTGTGTAATCACTGGAAGTCCCGAAAAACTCACCTCTAGCCTGAGACAGGCTCTGTCTCAGACTCCATTGTTAAATTGGGAGAGGTGCGAACCTAGAATCTTTAAACTTTAAGTCAGATTGGCAAGCCTTCCCAAATCCATAAATCCTACTACCTTTCCTCCCTGGGTCAACAACACATATGACTTGATACGAAGGCAAATTTACTTACTTCAGAGCCACAAATTTCTTGGGAGTTTAATCCTCTGATTAGAGTTGTTCTTTGTAGAATATCCAAAACTGCTTCATTTTCCTTCTTTTTCTTCAACTTGGATACACACACAGAACTTCATGCCTGCGAAAGTCATGAAAACATCTTGTCACTAACATAAATGCGTTAAAGTTTTGAAAAACTGTTCTTGAAGTCAAATCCAGCTTGCTTTGCTCACATCAATGGTCACATTAATTTCAAGAAGACTTGTCTCAGGCATAAGACAAATAAGATTTAAGCCCTGCAATGAACTGCATGGTTGAATTCAACTCTGTTGTGACCAGATACATATCCACTTCACATACTTTCTTCCATTCACATCTGTGAAAAACATTATGTAGTACTTCATCTAACACTTTCCTTATCCTAACTCCTCCAAGGAACTAAACGTGATCTTAGCCAATAGTTATAAATAAATGTGTATGCATTCATTGAAGCAAGCACAAGTAGAGCTGACTACATAATTAAGGCTGAATTAAAATTTCTATTGTAACCCTTCTTTTTTAATTGCTTTACATTTGCTTTCTTAAATTTTCAGCTTGTATGCCAAAATGTTCCATGACCAGTATAAACTCAAAGGTGAATTTACTGACTCTCCTCACCTTTTCAGAAATTTTGGTGTGAAATAATGATTCCCATATGCTCCAGTTAGACATCTTATTATCTAATAACTGAAGCTAAAACATCAAGGCTGTGGCCACAGTAGCCTCCTCCTTTCGAAAGGGGCATGTTAATGAGGGATCATGGCACATGCTGATGAGGCACTGACATGAATATGCAGCGCCTCATTAGCATAATGGCAGCCAGGCATGATTCGAAAGTGCCACTTTCGAAACTCATGCCGCCTGTATAGATGAGGGCCTTTTGAAAGGACCCCCTGATTTTGGAAGCCCCTTCTTCCCAAAACCAAATGGGAAGAAGGGGCTTTCCAAATCAGGTGGTTGTTTTGAAAGGCCCTGGCAACACAGGCGGCATGCATTTTGAAAGTGGCACTATTGAATCGCACATGGCGGCCATCATGGTAATGAGGTGCTGCATACTCATGACAGCGCCTCCTTAGCATCTGCTGAAATTGCTCGTTACTCTGCCCCTTCCAAAAGGAGGGGCTAGTGTGGCCACAGGCCAAGCGTGGTTTGTTTTGTAGATCACCATTTTGACTACTACATGCATTCACGGACTCATGTTCTGACCTCAGATAATTCAAGAATAGAAATAAAAGCCAAGTTTGTCAAATTATTCACTATGAGCCAGAATCTGATATCCTTACTCACTCTCACCAATGCTGTCCTCTGTGAGAACTCACTGATTTCAGTGCTACTGCTCATGGTATAACGTACTTCATACCATAAGTGAGGGCAAAAATCTGGCCCCAAGAAAGCTTCATTTTGCTCAGTTTCTATTTGTAAAGCATCACACATAGATAGGGTCATATTATGACTTCCTTTCCCACATTAACAGAAATACCTTGTTCTTAAATTGCTTCATTCATTGATGTTCAAGCTCTTTACAATGGAAATCTGTATCATGAACCCTGGTTTATAGGTGAAGAAGCTGAGGCACAAAGGATGATGTGAAGGGTCCAAGGTCACCCAAAAGTCCAGGGGCAGAGCTGAGAATTGAGTGCAGACCTCCTGTGTCCCTAATCCATTGTTTTACAGTGCTGAGCAGTTATTCACAGAAACAGGCCCATTAACATCAGTGTCTCTTGTGTATAACTGCTCGCTAATGTAAGTAAGGGAATCACAATCTGGCCCTTAGTGAAAAAATGGACACCTATCTGGTTCTGAATATAAGCATCATAACCACTTCATTTTTATTAAGGATGTTTGGCTTTGAAGTTCCCATTCTTACAAATGATTGACCAGAGCCAACGCTCAAAAGGGTTCTGCTCTGGCACAGCAGTTTGCCCATGTGTCATTGGTAGCAGGACTGGCCTCTTATTCAGTAATATGTATTTTACAGAGCAAAACAATGTTTGTTTTTAATTGTTTCCAGTCTAAGAGCTATCATTTTTACTATCTTAAGCATAGCATGTACATCTCAGCATGTAATTTTAAGAAGTTGAATTTTTTTATTTTTTTGAAAGAAATTGAGTCACGGGTGTGACTCCTAGAAAGATCTCAAAAATAGAAGGAAAGGAATGCATTTCTTACACTAATAATATTTTGCTTTTGCATTTATATGGCTTTCATTTATATGGTTACAGTTTCACCTCACTTCCTAATATTCTTACTTAGATAAATTTAGTATTGATTTTGGCAGAAGTATTTGCTGCTCATTGACCCAGAGTCCCTGGATCCTTACTGTTGGATAAAGTTTCCAGTCAGTCCAGTACAATGCAGATGTAAGTTCTGTAACTTTCAGCCACTGCTGGGTTTAAGTCCTGTAACTTTCTGTAAGCTTTGTCACAGTAGCTTTGTTCTGTAGATGTAGCTTTGTTCTATACGGTCGTGTTCTGTTTCATGAGCTGATTTCTTTCTCTGGAGTGAGCTTTCCTCTGTGTGAGTGAGGAAAGAGTGAATGGAGAGGTGCAAAGAAGTCAGTCCCTGGAGCCAACCTGTCTTGATGACCAGCTGCCAGCAGCACAATGATGGCCAGTGAATAATAGGAGCTGAGCCTGCAAAAGAACCCACCCAAGAAAGAGAAAAGAGGCTCTGCCAAAAGAAGCTCAAAGTCCCATCTGCTGTTAGCTCATGATTCATGGTCACATAGCGCCCTGGGGCAGTGGGACAGGGCAACTGCTCTTGCAATGTATCCCCCCGCACCAAAAAAAGAGTGTGCAGTGTTATAGTTCTTCTTCTTGGCATCACCACTCTGCAGGAATTAGTCTCGGCTGGCTAGGGAGGCAGGAAGGAGCCCAGGTCCCTCTCCCCAGGATGGCTGGCACTGACTGCTCCTGAGTGCTACAGCTGACTATTGAGCAAGCTGAGGAGGGGGTCGCACAATCAGCTCACCACCCCGGATTCATGACTGCAGCCAGACACACTAGACCTGTGATGCCTTGGCTTCCTCCACTGTCCCCATGCAACTCTTCACCCACATGAGCTCACCTGTGTAAGGCTTGGTCTACGCTAGGGAGTTAAGTCTATTGCAGATATGCAATTCTAGATACAGAGATTGCGTAGCTATAACTGACTTATCTGTAATAGACTTACCTGGCCATCCACACAGAGGAACATCAATGGGAGAAACTCTCCTGTCAACCTCCCTTACTCCTTCCGATATTGAGGAGTACAGGGGCCGACTGCCAACCCGTTAGTTCGATTTCACGCATCTCTCCTAGGCGCATAAAACCGATCTCCAGAAGATCGACTCTGACCAGGTCGATCTTCCCGGTCGTGTAGAAAGAACCTAAGTGTGTGAGTACAGGAGGGTCTGAGTGTGCGTGGGTGTGTGACTGAAAGCTAGTTCTCTGTTTCCTTTAATCCAATACTGGCATGTAATAAGATACATATAAATGTAACCCTGGGGTGGTCTCTTGTGTAAAATAAGGTAGCACCCCTTTCTGCCATGCGCCTCCTTAAGAATCCTCTAATGAACCTCTGCGTCTGCACCCACACAACCCCCACTCTATACCTTCCCCTAGCTCTGCCCTCAGCCTGCCCCTTCCCACCTCCTCCCCTGAGCAACTTCTGTTGGGTTCAGCGGAAGTTAGAACCCTAAATATCTTTCAGGGGCTCGGCTTCAGCTTCTAACTCAGACTTCCAGCCTCTTATGTGAACATAAGAACATAAGAACGGCCATACTGGGTCAGACCAAAGGTCCATCCAGCCCAGTCTCCCGTCTGCCGACGGTGGCCAATGCCAGGTGCCCCAGAGAAGGAGAACAGAAGACAATGATCAAGTGATTTATCTCCTGCCATCCATCTCCTGCCCTTGTTCAGAAGGCTAGGGCACCATACTTTATCCCTGGCTAATAGCCATTTATGGACCTAACCTGCAAAAATTTATCAAGCTCTTTTTTAAACCCTAATAGAGTCCTGGCCTTCACAGCCTCCTCGGGCAAGGAGTTCCACAGGTTGACTGTGTGCTGTGTGAAGAAAAATTTCCTTTTATTAGTTTTGAACCTACTAGTTACCCTCCTCCATTATGAAAATTTACCATTTATTCCCACCCTTTGTTTTCTGTCTTTTAACTAATTCCCGATCCATGAAAGGATCTTTCCTCCTATCCCATGACCACCTAATTTACATAAAAGCCTTTGGTGTGGGACCGTGTCAAAGGCTTTCTGGAAATCTAGGTATATTATGTCCACTGGGTGCCCCTTGTCCGCATGTGTATTAACCCCTTCAAAGAATTCTAATAGATTAGTTAGACACGACTTCCCTCTGCAGAAACCATGCTGACTTTTGCCCAACAATTCGTGCTCTTCTACGTGCCTTGCAATTTTATTCTTTACTAGTGTTTCTACTAATTTGCCTGTGCACACTAATTCTACTAATTCTACTAATGTGCACACGCTTATGGAAAAGAAAAAAACTATAATAGGGACAAAACATTAAGATTCTACTGATATTACTCTAAAACCCTACACAAATGTGTTACAAATGACCTCCTGTCTACAGGTTATTTTTGAACCTCCTCTAATGTTCTATGTCAGGAAATATATATATTTTCCACTCTTACAGGAAAGTCAACATTTTCTAGACTAGACAACCCATGCAGTCCCTTCTACGGGACTTTTGCTGTAAAGGTTTGAACTAGAGATTGAATTGTTTCTAGTTATTCAAAAGTTTTTGCTACTTCCATTGCTTTACCTGCACACTTGTCTCTTTAAGGTATCGACCACTACCTGTTTTCTGCCACTGAAAACTGTTTCCTTAGGCTAACTGGTGCAGCAGTGTTTCTCTGCTATGCAGTCCCAAGTGACAGGTTGATTTCATTCCAAATTTTGACCCATCCTGGGATGGGAGCTTGTGGGCACAGCCGTCTGTGGTGTGACCACGACAGTGGTGCATGCCGCAGCCACATGTGACCTGTCCATGATCAAGGCTTCGTTACCCAGTCAGAACCTGACACGCCAGCATGCATTGACAGACCGATCTGAGGCACTAAGGGCTTAGTCACATATGTGGAAGTGAGGCCACCACCTCACCAAGCATTAGAAACACCTACAAAGGAAAAACTCCTAAAAAGAACAACTCCTAAAAAGGACACGATGCACTGGCATTGGCCCAGTGGGTTGCTTCCTTCTTCAAATTCCAATAAAAGGCCAACTCCCCTGCCCCAAATCGGAGACGTGTACCTGGACAAGTCCCTTGGCCAGCCCAAGTCACTTGTTTCTCCCACCAAAAATCCAGACCCTTTCAGCTAGATGTTGGTGTGGGCTCTGCTCGCCATCTGCGATTTGGTAACTGCCCAGTAAGTACAAGCTTTCGCCTGTCCGTCACCCAACATTGCATTGAGATAGACGGCTAGAGTGCACTAGGTATCCCCTCTTAAATCCTCTCCTGACATTGATTAAGCCATTGTTAATAAAGCCTTTTTACGCCAACTGTTTGTCTCATCTCCGTCCATCTCTCATCCAGTGAACTCCCTTCACTGCCAGAACATTAGTGGCATCACCAACAGGATGAGTGTTATGGATCAGATCCTGGCAGGCAGTGATTCCATATTAGAGGTCCTAGTTGACTACTTCAGTTGTCCCCCGTATCATGGCCACCGGCCTCCATTGCCAAAGAGTAGCCTCAGCCACGGCACTTGTGGAGGTTATCCAGTCCACCCAAAAGGACTGAATTCTTAAGGGAAAAGGACCCTGTCTATATCTCATGGGCGCCTACCATCTCTTCCTCCGGGAGCAGCTAGCAGAGAAGGAGTGCGAAATTGCACAGCTCCGCCACCATCTGGCAGATAAGGAGCGAGCTGCCACCTTGGCCACAGCCTGCCAGTCCTTGTGAAAGAATGTCAAGACTTCAGAAGAGAGGGCTATCCGTAAGGTGATGAGTCAGGCTCAGTGTGAGCTGGCCACCCGCCTGCAAGTAGGCCTGGCTGGGGGGGTGTCCAGCACAAAGGTCTGTCAAGCGTTTTATGCGGACCTGGACAACTGGGATGGGGACATCTGGAATGAGCCTGATGATCCCACCCTGACGAACCAGACTGCCCGGGGCCCAGGGACCCCAGGTGGGATCCCGATCCGGATTTCCCTTAACCTCAGAAAAGGCCCCCGGAAACCAGGATGGTGCAGGCCTGACTGGTCATAAAAACAGAGGAGGGCCCATAAGGGGAAAGTCACCAAATCAGCTCTCGTGCCTTTCCGTTTGAGATGGTGCAACTCAGCAACTGATTTCAAAAGCCCCTGCAGAGTGATTCTCTCTCCTGGCTTGCCCACTTAGCCAACAGCAGTGCCCAGTCAGTTATCATCAGCCCTTCTGAGGCCTGCTCTCTCAATGTGGAGCGCAGGATCAGGCTTGAGACCCCTGTGGAGGGACGCAGGCTTATGGCTGCTGCCCTTGCTTATGTCCGAGAGCGTAATGCCAGAGAGGATGGAGCAAACTCACCCAAAACCGGGACAGTCCCAAAACCCTTGAAAGGACTATGGCTCACCTCATAATGAATCATGCCCTGGACCATTAGGCCACAAACCCATGGAGCCAAGGCCCCTCGGAGGAGGTTTGGTGACCCTTGGTCAAGGGGGCTGTGGGGGTCACCAGGTCACATTTTATGGCCATGGGTGATACCCTCACTCGGGACCCGGCCAGCCCCATCTGGGCTACCCTTTTACAGTGGGTTTTAGTGGTCCTGAACCCCCTGCTCCGCAAGGGGGTGCAGCCCGACTGCCCGGTGCAGGTCTGTGCAGGCAAAGCCACCCTGGCTGGCTCACAGGAAACTGACAGGGGAGGGAGCCAAGGGCATCGCACCCCCCCGCCCCGATCCGAAGCACATAGAGGCTTGGAAGGCATGTTTAGCTTTGGGTATTCCCAAGGAGGCATTGCATAGATTATCCACCTCCGTTCTGCTCTCCATAGCCGATGACCCACACTGAGGCTGGGGCAGAGGGTGGGGGGCAAGGGACAGGATGGGGCTGGGGTTAGGAGTGGGGGCAGGGAGCAGGACGGGGCTGGAGCCAGGGGGAAAGATGGCCCACTACACCTGCACTAGAGCACATGTCCTGCTCTCCCCCAAACAGGTTGTCAGAGCCATCAACGTGATGCTTCTACACAGGGTTGTCCACCTGGGGGATCCAGCTACCACCGTCATGGGCTTCCAGGACCTGGGCTTTCCAAACTGCTTCAGCGCTTTGGATGGCATGCACATCCCCATCCCTGCTCCACCACACATCGCCATCTGCCCAGTACATCAACAGAAAGGGCTACTATTCAGTGGTGCTCCAGGTCCTGGTGGATGCTAAGGGCTGTTTCACAGACATCTACATGGGCTGTGCTGGCTGCACCCACAATGCCCAGGTCTTCCGGAACTCTGGTCTCTGCTGGCGCATGGGGACTGGCATGTTCATCCCCCAGCGGGAGATCCCAGTGGGGGAGGACATCACCATGCTGCTTTGCATGGTGGCAGGCGCAGCATACCCCCTGTAGCCATGGCTCATGCAGATGTACACAGGACACCTTGACCCCACCCAGGAGGCAGCCAACCAGCACCTCAACCACACCCACAATGTTGTGGAGCAGGCCTTCGGGTGCCTAAAGGGGCGGTGGAGGTGCCTCCACATGCGGGTGGAGGTCAGGGTCCTCAGTGCACCCCAGGTGGTGGGCGCCTGTTGCATCTTCCACAATGTTGTAGATGGGAAAGAGGATGCCTATGTCCCTGGGAGTGGGCCCTGTGGCTGGCTCTGGCTACAAGCAGCCAGGCACTGACCCCATCTGACAGGCCCACTGGGACAGCCACTGCATTAGGGAGGCCCTCAGGCAGGCCTTTGCAGATGGCCACCTGTGACCTGCACCCACCCCACCCCCATACACTTCCCGCACACATCGTCCCCGTCACCACCAGCACTGCACCCACACATCCACCACCCAGCATCCCTCCCTGAGGAGCACAGCACAAGAAGGTGTACGGTAAATAAACGTTTAGCAAGAATGGGACAGTATGTTGAACTACGTACAGGTGGGAGCATGAGGTGTGGAGGTGGGTGGGGGGCACCCAACCTGGAAGGGGCAGGGGGCTCTGAACCTGGAGCAGGGCAGGGAGGCTCATTCCGGGACCGGGGTGGTGGGACACAAGCCCATCGGCCCCTGGATCCCCTGCCTCCCCCGGTGCGGGGTCCCCAGCGGGGAGGGGAGAGTGCAGGGAGTACTGGCAGGTAAGGCCGGGGAGGGCGCGGTGGGGGCAGGAGGAGCTGGCTCGGTGAGGGGAGCTGCCGGGGTGGTGGGGTAGGATGCGCGCGACGTTGGCCGCATACTCCTGGAGCATCTGGTCAGTGCTCTCCAGGGTGTGCAGCAGTGTCTCCCATGCCGCCCTCCACCACCCCAGCTCAGCCTCTGTGAACCGCAGGTTCTGCTCAGCCACCTCAGCCAGGCGCTGGCTGGCTGGGTCCTCCTGAGCCTGGTGGTGCGCCCTGCAGCTGTGGCCGCGACAGCGCACAGTGTGGAGTGGTGCCTGGCCGCCTCCAGCGTCTGCTGGGGGGCTCTCAGGGACGAATGATGGCGCTGGGCTCTCCTGGTCCATGGATGGTGCAGCTGTATGGAGTGGGGGACAGCGTGTCAGTAATGTGCCACGGCCTGGGGGAGGTCTGGCAGTGGCCCACCCCCCTGAGACCTCCCTTCGGGGCCCCTCCCCCCCCCATGGGGCACCAACCCCCCTCTGAGGCACTCACCCCCCCACGGGATGCCAACCCACCACCCATGGGTTGGGCATACCATCTGATGGCGATGCACCCAGGGGCCTCTCACGTGGGTGGGCCTTCCCAACCTGCGGTGCGTGGTCCGCGGGTGGTGTCCAACACTGACTGGCTGCCACCCCATGTGTGGCTTGTGGCACTGTCCACTGGGGGCGGGTGCTGGGCATTGCCGGTGGGCCACCAGGAGGTGCTGCATACCATGGTGGGCTGGCATGTGTTTGGACCAGGAGCACTGGTCCTGTGCGCGGCCAGCTGGCCAGTGCATCGCCCTGACCCTATGGAGCTGTTACATGCCTCACCATGTATGCACCAGAGGGTCCCTCAGTGACACCCAGGGATGCCTGGCTCCCAGTCACCTGGCTGGACATAGATGGTGAGGTCCCCTCCTCACCCAACCACTTGGTGGAGCCCTCACCCTCCTGGGTCCCTCGTCCAGGCTGCTCCTCCGCCTCCAGATGCAACTCATCGGTGGACGTGTCCAGAAGCGCTGGGGGTGGGGAGCTGTCCTGGGGCCCCAGGATGCCCCAGAGTTCCCGGAAGTAGGAGCAGGTGGCTGGGGCTGCCCTGGAGTGGCTGGCCTGGTCCCTGGCCCAGGCATAGCCCTGCTGCAGCTCCTTCACCTTGGAGCGTACCAGTTCTGTGGTACGCTCTGGGCGGCCCTGTTGAGGAGGCCCTGAGCCAGGCGGCTGAAGGCTGCAGCATTGCGCCGCTTCACCCCCATCTTGTGGAGGACCTTCTCCTCCTTCCAGAGGCTGAGGTGTTCCTGCAGCTCCCACTCCATCCAGGAGGGGGCCCTTTTATTTCTCCCTCCCCCAGAACCCTGGGAGCCCTGAGGGGGCTTGGAGGGGGGACATGAGGCTCATGTGGGGGCTGACTAGAGGCCATGGTTTCTGCTCTGGGACTGTGGGGCTGGAGCACGTGTGGGAGATGCTCCAAGCACACTCTCAGCTTCCTGCTACAGGCCTCCTGTGTGAGTGATGCTTTAAGGCAGCTGGACACAGAGATCATAGAGCCCCACTGCTGCCAGCTGGAGCAGCCCCACGCTCCAGCTGACTGGCACCATGACAGGCCTGTCTTTCGAAACAGCGGGATGTGGAGCACCTACACGTGTACTCTTTTGATTTCGTTTTTCAAAAGGGGATGATCTTCCTCATACGGGATCGGGGTTCGGATTTCAACGTCTGCTCCCCATTTCTTCAATTTTCTTTCAAAAGACGGTGTTGCACGTGTGGACGCTCCTCCCATTCTTTCCAAAGAGGGCCACTTATTTCAACGTTTTGTGCTCGTGTAGACACAGCTTATGCGTTAAATTTACAGACTTAGGCCAGATCAACACTAGATCTTAAAGTCAATTGTAGATACGCAGTTCCAGCTGGAATCAGCTTATCTACAATCGACTTATCTGGCTGTCCTTACTGAGGAAGGTCAACAAGAGAAACTCTCCCCTCAACCTCCCGTACTCCTTGTGAGAATGAGGAGTGCAGGGATCCACTGCCGACATTTGATCGTTGGATTTCGCACATCCCCTCTAAGCACACAAAATCGAACCCCAGAAGATTGATCCTGACCTGGTCACTCTTCTGGGTAGTGAAGATATACCCTCCTGGCACTGCAAGTCTGAGGACTTCTCCACACTTAAAATGCTGCAGCAGTACAAGTGCACCTGCTCAGCAATCGCTTTGAAAACAGCCCTCGCCCCTTTTGAGGCTTGTGTGCGCTGTCTCTGAGTGAGCAGGAGGTTGGCAATATCCTTGTTGTAGTTCCCCCATCATCTGAGGCCAAGTCTACACTGTCTCTTTGTGGCACTGGAACTTCTGGCTCAGGGGTGTGAAAAAACACCCCTGAGAGCAGCGAGGGACATTTCCTGTAAAGTGCCAGTGGGCTGTTAACTACTCCCCTCGTGGCGGCGGTACGCAGACGCTGGGTGGTTTACGTCGAGTGCTCTCCCCATGCTCCTGCTGTAGCCACTTTCACTTTAGAGAACTAGCACTGTAAGCTGTTAAGCACAGACATAGCCTGAGACTGCATCACTGGATGCCATAAATTTGATGCGTTTCGTACTGTAGTACTCAGGGCTGCCCTTAAGATGTCTGGTGTCCTGCGTGAGAGGACAGGGCAAGCTGTGCTCAGAACTGGGGGGACAGGAGCAGGGCAGATAGTCAGAGGAACGGGGAGGTGCTGCAGCACCAACCCCTGCATTTTAGGTGAGTTCCCAGCTGGCACTGGTCACTGCCTGGGGTTCCGTTCCCAGCCCAGCACTTACCTGTGGCTTCGACCCTCAACCCTGTCTAGGCCCTCCTGCCAGAGATATGGCCCTACTCCAGGCCCCAGCATGGCAGAGTGGGTGACCAGCAGCTAGGCACAGCCCATGGGGGGGATTAGGCCATGAGGCTGGCCCCTGCAAGCTGATGCCGCCTGCACACGGCTGTCCCACCCCATCGTTGGTGACTCAGCAGGCAACAGCCTACAGCATCACTAAATTTGGAGAGTGCCCTATGCAGCTGTATATTCTGCCTATGAGTAAAGAGGGCCCTGACAGTACTATATGCTCTCTGTTACGCTCTCTCTCTCTCTCTCTTTCCTACTTATCTGTGTGCAGACAGTTAACTCTGCATTGGATTTCCATAGCTAAAAGCATGTAACGGATAGATTCAGCATTTAGTGTCTGGTTCCAACATTCTGGAGGGTTTCCACTTCAAAATAAGCTTCCTCGCTGTTTCTTTACTTGCCCTAACCCTGAAGACTATGCTTAATGTGACCAAAGACCCAATAATTTACCTTTAAAATTGCAAGGTCCAAGCAGAGAGTAAACAGAGGCCTAAGAGTCGATTCCATGGGGGCTCTGACACTGCCGCACCATAAAAAAAAAAAACTGTGGGTTCTCAGTCCCCACCAGCAGCCCAGCAGGTCAGGACTTCCTGCTCCACCCCAAAGCATATCCTATTCACCAGCAGCCATGCTGGTCAGCTTGTCCCCCACCCTCCCCACACCTCCAGGGCCAAGGATCAGTGACATGCAGGAGGTGCTTTGGGGGAGATGGAAGAGCGGAAAGGGCAGGAGGGGCTTGAGAGAACGGATGAAGAGTGAGCAGGGCCCAGTAGGGAGCAGGGGTCAAGCACGCTTACCCTCCCACGGGAACAGAGGTGGAAAAAGTACCCAGACAGTTACTGCAGTAAAAGTGCAGCTGCTTTGGGGAAAATGTACTCAAATACAAGTTACTGTTGAAAGATCCTTATCCTGAGGTGATTAATATGTCCCTGGCCATGGGCTGCGGTGTCTGTGTGGCTCTCCCCGCATCTTAACTAAATAGCCTTAGAAACCGAGCATTTAAAATAAGAATTCACACTGTTCTTAGTGGTGACTTTATTCCCCATCAAACCCCATAAAAATTACACTAAATTTATAAAAAACTCACTTCAAAAACTGATTTTAAAACATTGTATAGTAATAGGGTAATACAAAGTATATAGGGTGACCGTTAGAGAGGTCAGTTATCATGAATATTTCTGAGCCTCATTAATATTTATGAGTTAAAGTTCAAAATTCTATTAGTTGATAGGTGGATTTTGGATCACTAATGAATATGCAAAAGAGAATGTTACCTGGTTGCCGGGGCAACCAGGATGCGGACCTGAGCTGACAGGTTCTCAACCAGGTCCATAGCTGCTCTATAAATTTGAGAGCAGACCCCAGGCCGAGTTAGTTGCACCAGGGCAGCTGACCAGATCAGACAAAGAAGAAGACACTAAAAGAGCTGATAATCACTTGAAGAAAGAAGATAGAAGAAAGAAGGTGACAAGCACCACTCTCAAGTGTCGCATCCCAGCATCGCGGGACGCCTACAGGAACTTTGGACTGAGCGCCCAGAGTCATCGGCGTTGAGGGACCCGGAAGAGTTCCTGTCAGTCACCAGCTTAGAAGGCTCTGGTGTTTTTTACCAGAGGGTTTGTCCTGGCAGGTGACGCCGCCTCACAAGCACGCGCCCTGCACAGGGACAAATCGCTGCAGCGGTCCGGCCCTTCCCCTCACTGACCATTGCCAGTGGCCGGAGACGGGAACCAAAGGCCGTTCACCACAGGAGGTTTTTTTGTGTACCACGCCGGCCTTTTTTTCCTCCTGTTTTTCTATTTTCTCCTCTTTCTGTCAGGCCTTGCGCGGCGCCATAAAAGCGCGCCTGTGCTGGCCATCCTTGCCCAGCTCCCGTGCCAAGAGAACCTGCAGGCCTGGCGCCTGGACACAGAGCAGGAGAAAGAGGTATTAAAATACAGGTTAAACTAGAAGTAACTAAACTATTGTAAAACATAATAAGTAAATTAATGTGTATCTTTTACTGTTGCTGCTGCATATTTGCATGTTGTTATATGTGTTAAGTATTAGTATAGAGAAATATAGAATATAGCATTGTTACAAATTTAAAGAGACAGCAGCACATTAAACGAGTGGACTGGGACTGCCCCAGATTCCACTTCATGTGACTTAGATTTTGTAACCCGAGCACACTAGATCTATTGTGAAGCACAGGGGGCTGGATTTTAAAAGTGAGCCAGAGAATAGTACATGCAACATAGTAGAATAGAGAATTGTATTTGATGATATTGTATTGTATTACCCCTTTAAGGGGATAGAACTGACAGTGAACTAAACAGAGCTTATAATATTTAACTTTAAGATCTGCTCCCCGCTTTTTTCAAGAGGGAGGTTGAGCGACCAGAGAAAACCCAAAGAGGAAACTCCGGAGTAGTATTTCATTTTAAGATTTAACCCTTTAAGGGTAAGTAAGGTGCTGCAATAAAAGGCAATTCCAATAACAGGGAGTTGTCAAAATAGGCAGTACCAAAATAGGGGAAAACCCCCAGAGGGCAAACTCCGATTAAATAGAAACAGGGCTCTGCCATAAAAGGTAATCCCAACGACCAGGGAAACCCTTAAAGAGGAAAACCCCGAGGAACAGGATTGTGAGCCGAAAGCTCCAAATAAATTAAGATCTGCTCCCCCCTTTTTTCGAGAGGGAGGTTGAGCGACTGGAGAAAACCCCCAGAGGGCAAACTCCAGAGAATAGGGTTGAGAGCCAAGAGCTTTCCCCATACCTGCTTGTAGGGGGTAACACTCCACAGCAGGATATTTATTAATTAAAGCTCTGTATATTAATCATTTTCCTTTTCAGCACGCTAAGAAGAAGACAATGACAACCCCAGGATGTATCGTAAGTAGAAGGGGTTAAATAGTGTTACTGCCTGTTGCAGTTTTTGACACAATTCGAAGGCTCTGGTTTTAAGAAATAAATCCTTGTGCTAGACTAGTGGTGTGAGGGAAGAGTTTAGTTTGTAGATCTAGATCATTTAGTTATTATTTCTTTTATTTTGTTTTTCTTTTGTTTTTCCCTAAATAAACCTGTTTTGTTTTCACCTTTAAAAATCCTTGGTCCTTTCTTTCATGGGAGACCTCTGCTACGCAGCACCAGATCACACACCTGTAAACCCCATTGCGATTGGCCACCGTAGACACCGGCCAGAGTTGTGGGGTAAAACTCTGGGGGCACTCACTTAACACCTTCTTTGGCCTTAACAGGGTGCCCTGAAGCGGTACCATTCGAAAAATTTTCATTTTTACAAAATTTTCTGTCGTGCCTCAGTTTCCCCAATTGCACGACATAGCACCGCTTTGACTGTTAGTTACCAGTGTCCCTCTGGAAAATTACTTGAGATAAAGTACACACACACCCACATATGTCACATGTAGATTATACTCAAGTATCTAGACATGAAAGCAGCTGGACTTTTACTCAAGTAACTTTTTGGGTACTTTTTCCACCTCTGCCCAGGAGCAGTGAAAGGCAGCACCTGGGAACACTTCCACGGACCTATATTTCAAACTTCCATGACAAAACCTGTAACTGAGGCTAACGCTTGCGCAGCATTCAATAAATTTGTACAGGTTGGACCTCTCTAGTCTGGCACCCTCGGGACCTGACCAGTGCTGGATGAGAGAATTTGCTGGACCACAGGAGGTCAATACTGTCTAACAGCATTACTAGCACTTCCACTGCTTACTGGGCCCTTAGGAGACATTTGGGGGTAAATTTCAGCTAAATAACAGAACAGAACACTGAGAACCAGGACTGGTGACTGCATGGGACTTTATGGGACCCTGGGAATCTGGGCCACAGCCACAATAAGTGAATATCCACGTAAACAAAATCATGACAGATTAGGGATGTTGCCAAACAGAGCGTGCCAAACTAGAGAGATTCAACCTGTTTTCACTTTTTGCAGTGATTTGCTGACAGCCTTCTTTGAAGTAAATGATTCCACAGAATAGTGAAAAATAGCAATATCATATTTTTCAAACTTTTCTGCTAATTTTGCTCCAGTTTTTACACATACTTTTTCAGAATTTGATGTGGCTACGTCTAATGAGTTTTTCTTTATAACATAGATAGCTCATTTTCAAAGCCAAACCACAGTTGCACCAGCAAAACACCTGGGCTATGTCTACACTACCATGACCTGTCAAAAGAAGTTCTTCCAGAAGATATCTTCTGAAAAGACTTCTTTCGAAAGAGTACATCCGCACACAGAAAAGTGGATGAAAACATCGATCCGCTCTTTCGATAGTGTCCACACAGCCCCCACCCTTTCAAAAGAACAGGTCAGGGATCAAAAAATCCAGTGCAATGAGGACTGCTCTTCTGAAAAAAGGGCCTGGAGAGCATCTACATCTACACGTTGCCAACATTTCAAAAGGGCCATGCTAACGGCCAAATAGGAGACTACTAATGAGGTGCTGAAATAAATATATATATATATATATATATAAATAGGTGTAATTATATCTTAATATGAGCAGGTATCTAAAATGTGATCATGAATAAATGACTAAATTTTCTTGGGACCCTTGAACTGTGTCTACACTTGCATTCCTCTTCCAAAACAGTCATGTAAATGAGGGAAATCAAAAATGCAAATGATGTGCAGATTTACATATCTGGCACCTCATTTGCACATTCTTATTTCAAAATTACTTCTTTTTTATGGAAAGAAGGATTCTTTTGAAGATGGGGTTTACTTTACTTTCAAAAGAGCAGTGTCTACATTTGCATTTTTGATTTCCCTCATTTGCATGACTCTTTTGTCTTTGGAAAGAAGAATGCAAATGTAGACACAGCCTTGAAGAGACACAGTCTTACAACCATCAGAGTGTTGTGAATTGGTCTGGACATGCCACTCCTGTCTGAACACATTGTATCTGTGCAATGTGCTACCGTATATCTAAGTCCACAATTGCCACTTTGGAAATGGCGCTTGAATCAGGAAATGGGCTTTGACAGAAAGCAAGTGATAAGCATGATAAGGATGTAGGCGAAACATCCCTGGGACCACTGGCGTGGCCGCCACATGCTAGTCCTCCAACTTGAGGTTTCCTTTAGGGGAGGAACCCTGCCACATATGACACCTCTCATCTATTTTTGCCTTCTCCTTGCGTCCAGGGAAACAAACAACTTTTTTTTTTTTAAAGCAACCAGAGTATTGAATGGACCAGCCGCCAATCCAGCTGCTTTTCCATTGGTACCTTTGGCTAAAGAACTGAGAAGCAGGAGCGAGACACTGGGGGTAAGGAACCAACCACCGACAGACACCTGCCAGAGCCGGGCTAAAACTTAAGCTTTGCAAGGCGCCGGACGCCCAGGCAGAGCCGCCGCTGCTCAAGCTGGACCTCCTCGTGCAAGGGATAGCTGCAGACCCCTAGCGCAGGCCCTGTGCAGCCGGATGCATGGCCAGAGAAGAGTATGTCTGTGCCACCAGAGGGTGTTTCCTGCACGCCCCCCTCCCTTCCAACCCCTCAGCGGGCTAATCTCTGCGCTGCTTCCAAGCCGCAAGGGATCTGCCCCACCAGTCATTACCTGGTGCTCCGTGGAACGCGTGGGTGGCCTCCCCGTGAGCTCCAGGGGTGACCTGCCAGGCAGGGCGCTGCGCGAGGAGGCGGGCGCGCTTCCGAGCCTCTTCTGGGCGCTGCTGCAGGGAGTCCCTGGCAGCCCGGCTGCGGGGAAGAGCGGGCTGGCAGCGTGCCCCTCCCTCAGGCATTTAGGCGAGCGGGGGCTGGCCGTGTCCCCGCCCTTCCAAGAGCGGTAGGGAGGCGCGGCTGTTGTCCCCCGTCCAGCGAGGGACGGAGAGGGAAGCAGCTCCCCACGGGCACACACCGCTCTCTGGCTGCGCAGGGGAGGGGACAGAGCGGTGAGAACGCCCCCACCCCCTCTGTCAATCTCCCTCTGGCTCCTGAGAGTGACTGAATGGCCTGTGGCGAAGGGGGCGGGTGGGGCTTCAGCCTCCTGCCTTCCCTAAGTGCACCCTCCCCACCGCAGTCCCTCGCCCTGAGCCCCTCCTCACCTGCACCCTGACTCCAGCACCATCCCTCCCACAAACACACCTACTCCGCTCCCTGCCCTGAACCTCTCCTCACCTCCCCCCCATCTCCAGCACACCCACGCAAACACTCAGATCCCTGCCCTGGAGCCTTCCTCACATCTCCCAGCCCTGGCTCCGGCATTGTTCCATGTACCCGAGGCCCCTGCCCTGAGCCCCCAGGCCCCTGTCCTGACTCCTGCGCTCCCCTCATCCCTATCCCCTGCCCTGAGCTCCCTTCCTCCACTGCACTCTTAAATTGCAACCCTGCCACCCAACTTTACATGCTGTGTCTTGAGCATTGTGTATGACTCACAACTGACATACACCTGTTGTAAAGAAAGCAGAATACCTGAACTGATAACACAGGCATAAACTAAGAAATCAACATGCAGTTATTATCGGCTGAACATATAAATGCAGCTCCTACCATACAGCTCGTGCTGCTGGTACAAAGGTTTTGCTCTTTCTTCATGCAGAAAGTACACACACCAACAGGCCAAACTTCCTTTCCAACTTTATCAATTCAATTATATAGCCTGACGGGGCTTGTTTTTATTTTTTGGTAACCCTCTTGCTTGGCCTTACATAGAACCTCTGAAAGTTTCTAAACATTTTTAACTGGATCTTACTCTGCAACAGGAGTTTCACACACTGTTAATGTAAAAGTTGCTCTTTACAACATACTGAGCTTTCTGTTTCTCACCAGCTCATTCTGAATAAGTATTCACAGCCTCAACTATGAAACTCTACTACCTCTTTACATGGCTGACATAACTTGTGGAAAGTTCTGCTTGAAGGGCTGTCTGATTCCTTCCATATCCACCTGTTGAAGAGCCCTGTCTACACCTGGTCTGCAATGCCACTGCTACTCAGAGTCCGAAACAAAATCAAACAAGACAGAGCCAAAATCATCCTAATTACACTAACCTGGCCAGGGTAAATTTGCTTCCCCAATCTCAGGAGTCTGCAACCTGCAACTCTGATCTCAAAATGTTGGATAACAACTCCTAAGATTTGCAGTGCATTGTGGGATATATTTTATCTGTGTTTTGTTCATATTGCTAATAAATTCTTGGTTTTGAAAAGGAAAAGGAAGCTTGTGGCATTCCTCCTGTGAAGGGACACATGCATTTTAAGAAAGAAAACTAAAACTAAGCGTGAAGTAAAATCGGCATAATTAAAGTAGGCTCAGAAGTGACAGTCAAGAAGACGGTGTTACAAGCACACATGTAATGTGTGAGGAAATAGAATATGTAAAGTTTGTGAACATCCTGTGCTAAACATGTATCACATTACAAATCATTGTGCATGCACTGCTCTTAAAATAGGGGTTACAAGAAGTATGATTTGTTGTTATTTTTTAAGGACCGTCTCATATTCACATGTATTGCAGCTCTTGAATTATTGAGTTTTTACCAAATTTGAAAAAAACGGCTCTTCTTACTATTTCGGTTACCAACCCCTGCCCTATTGGATTTATCTCACATCTTGTTCAGTCCTACAGCTACTGTATTTTCCCAACTTGCTGACTCAGGATTTGGGACATGATCTTCAGAGGGAACAAGCTACGGGTTCTTCTATCTGAGAAAAGTGCATGAGGTTTTCTTGAATAGCGGAAAGGATTCAACTAGAAAAGCTTACCTACAAAAATGGAAGAGATTTCACCACTGGTGCATTCAGCAGCATTTCTCCCTGCCTGTTCTTCTCGTCAAGATATTTTTTAGATTGCCAGGCATTTTACTGAGTTCCGTTAGAGTTCAGTGAAAGGTGTGAATGAAGCTATCATAGGTTTCCATTCCCTGTAGAGGGGTTTTCAATGTTTGCTTACCTCACAACTCCCCAGGTTCCCTAAGAGATTAATGAAAGAACAGGTCAGGGATCAAAAAATCCAGTGCAATGAGGACTGCTCTTCTGAAAAAAGGGCCTGGAGAGCATCTATATCTACACTTGGCCAAAATTTCAAAAGGGCTATGCTAATGGCCAAATAAGAACATAAGAACATAAGAATGGCCATACTGGGTCAGACCAAAGGTCCATCCAGCCCAGTATCCCGTCTGCAGACGGTGGCCAATGCCAGGTGCCCCAGAGAAGGAGAACAGAAGACAATGATCAAGTGATTTATCTCCTGCCATCCATCTCCTGCCCTTGTACTGAAGGCTAGGGCACCATACTTTACCCCTGGCTAATAGCCATTTATGGACCTAACCTGCAAAAATTTATCGAGCTCCTTTTTAAACCCTAATAGAGTCCTGGCCTTCACAGCCTCCTCCGGCAAGGAGTTCAACAGATTGACTGTGCGCTGTGTGAAGAAAAATTTCCTTTTATTAGTTTTGAACCTACCATCCATCCATTTCATTTGGTGTCCCCTAGTTCTTGTATTATGGGAAAAGGTAAATAATTTTTCTATATTCACTTTCTCCACACCATTCATGATTTTATATACCTCTATCATATTGCCCCTCAATCGCCTCTTTTCCAGACTGAAAAGTCCCAGTCTCTCTAGCCTCTCCCCATATGGGACCCGTTCCAAACCCCTAATCGTCTTAGTCGCCCTTTTCTGAACCTTTTCTAATGCCAATATATCTTTTTTGAGGTGAGGAGACCACATCTGCACACAGTACTCAAGATGGGGGCGTACCATAGTTTTATATAGGGGAAGTATGATATCTTTTGTCTTATTATCTATCCCTTTTTTAATAATTCCTGACATCCTGTTTGCTTTCCTAACTGCCGCTGCACACTGCGTGGATGTCTTCAGAGAACTATCCACTATAACTCCAAGATCCCTTTCCTGATCTGTTGTAGCTAAATTTGACCCCATCATGTTGTACGTGTAATTTGGGTTATTTTTTCCAATGTGCATTACCTTACACATACCCACATTAAATTTCATTTGCCATTTTGCTGCCCAATCACTCAGTTTGCTGAGATCTTTTTGTAGCTCTTCACAATCCCTTCTGGTTTTGACTGTCCTGAACAAGTTGGTGTCATCTGCAAACTTTGCCACCTCACTGCTTACCTCATTTTCTAGATCATTGATGAACAAGTTGAACAGGATCGGTCCCAGGACTGACCCCTGGGGAACACCACTAGTTACCCCCCTCCATTGTGAAAATTTACCATTTATTCCCACCCTTTGTTTTCTGTCTTTTAACTAATTCCCGATCCATGAAAGGATCTTTCCTCCTATCCCATGACCGCCTAATTTACATAAAAGCCTTTGGTGTGGGACCGTGTCAAAGGCTTTCTGGAAATCTAGGTATATTACGTCCACTGGGTGCCCCTTGTCCGCATGTTTATTAACCCCTTCAAAGAATTCTAATAGATTAGTTAGACACGACTTCCCTCTGCAGAAACCATGCTGACTTTTGCCCAACAATTCGTGCTCTTCTACGTGCCTTGCAATTTTATCCTTTACTATTGTTTCTACTAATTTGCCTAGTACTGATGTTAGACTTATTGGTCTATAATTGCCAGGGTCTCCTCTAGAGCCTTTTTTAAATATTGGCGTTATATTGGCCGTCTTCCAGTCACTGGGTACTGAAGCCGATTTAAAGGATAGGTTACAAACCACTGTTAATAACGCCACAATTTCACATTTGAGTTCTTTCAGAACCCTTGGGTGAATACCATCTGGTCCTGGAGACTTGTTACTATTCAGCTTATCAATTAACTCCAAAACCTCCTCTAATGTCACTTCAGTCTGGGAGAGTTCCTCAGATTTGTCACCTAAAAAGGCTGGCTCAGATTTAGGAACCTCTGTAACATCCTCAACCGGGAAGACTCAAGCAAAGAGATCATTTAATCACTCCGCAATGGCACTGTCTTCCTTGATCGCTCCTTTTATATCTTTATCGTCCAAGGGCCCCACTGCTTTTTTCGTGGGCTTCCTGCTTCTAATGTATTTAAAAAACATTTTACTATCATTTTTTGAATTTTTGGCTAGCTGTTCCTCAAAATCTTTTTTGGCTTTTCTTACTACATTATGACACTTAATTTGGGAGTGTTTGTGTTCCTTTCTATTTTCCTCACTAGGATTTGACTTCCACTTTTTAAAAGCTGCCCTTTTCTCTCTCACTGCCTTTTTAACATGGCTGTTAAGCCATGGTGGTTCTTTGTTAGGTCTCTTAGGCTACATCTACACGTGCACGCTACATCAAAATAGTTTATTTCGATGTAGCGATATCGAAATAGTCTATTTCGATGAATAACGTCTACACGTCCTCCAGGGCTGGCAACGTCGATGTTCAACTTCGGCGTTGGGCAGCACCACATCGAAATAGGCGCTGCGAGGGAACGTCTACACGCCAAAGTAGCACACATCGAAATAAGGGTGCCAGGAACAGCTGCAGACAGGGTCACAGGGCGGACTCAACAGCAAGCCGCTCCCTTAAAGGGCCCCTCCCAGACACACTTGCACTAAACAACACAAGATGCACAGAGCTGACAACTGGTTGCAGACCCTGTGCATGCAGCATGGATCCCCAGCTGCCGCAGCAGCAGCCAGAAGCCCTGGGCTAAGGGCTGCTGCACACAGTGACCATAGAGCCCTGCAGGGGCTGGAGAGAGAGCGTCTCTCAACACCTCAGCTGATGGCCGCCGTGGCGGACCCCGCTATTTCGATGTTGCGGGACGCAGATCGTCTACACGTGCCCTACTTCGACGTTCAACTTCAAAGTAGGGCGCTATTCCCATCCCCTCATGGGGTTAGCGACTTCGACATCTCACCACCTAACCTCGATTTCAACTTCGAAATAGCGCCCAACACGTGTAGCCGTGACGGGCACTATTTCGAAGTTGGCACCGCTACTTCAAAGTAGCGTGCACGTGTAGACGCGGCCTTACTGTGTTTTTTTATTTGGGCTATACATTTAAGTTGGGCCTCTAGTATGGTGTCTTTAAACAGTTTCCATGCAGCTTCCAGGGATTTTAGTTTAGTTACTCTACCTTTTAGTTTCTGTTTAAGTAGCTTCCTCATTTTAGTGTAATTCCCCTTTTTGAAATTAAATGCTGGAGTATTTGACCACTGCGGTGTTCTTCCCAACACAGGAATATTAAAAGTTATTATATTGTGGTCACTATTTCCAAGCGGTCCAGTAACAGTTACCTCTTGGACCAGATCCTGCGTTCCAGTCAGGACTAGATCGAGAATTGACTCTCCCCTTGTGGGTTCCTGTACTAGCTGCTCCAAGAAGCAGTCATTTAAGGCATCAAGAAATTTAATCTCTGAATCCCGTCCTGAGGTGACATGTACCCAACCAATATGGGGATAATTGAAATCTCCTATTATTACTATGTTTTTTATTTTGATAGCCTCTCTAATCTCCCTTAACATTTCAGCATCACTATCACTGTCCTGGTTAGGTGGTCGGTAATATATTCCTAATGCCATATTCATATTAGAGGAATGAATTGTTATCCATAATGATTCTATGGAACATTTTGATTCCTTTAGGATTTTTGCTTCATTTGATTCTATATTATCCTTCACATATAGTACCACTCCGCCACCCGCACGACCTGTTCTGTCTTTCCGATATAATTTATATCCCGGTATGATAGTGTCCCATGGATTGTCCTCATTCCACCATGTTTCTGTGATGCCTATTATGTCAACTTCCTCGTCTGATATGAGGTACTCCAGTTCACCCATCTTATTAGACAGACTCCTAGCATTTGTGTAAAAGCACTTTAAAAAAACTACCACTATTTATATGTCCACCTTTCACAGACACGTTGGATTTTTTTATATGCGATTGTTTCACATCTGATCTTGCCCATATATTATTTCCCACGTTCCCTATCTGACTAACTTCTAGGGAATCCCTATCTATGGAGCCTCATGTAAAAGAAGTCTCCGTCCGATCCAGGTGCTCCCCCGCACCAATCGACTCTCCCCCACCTCTTAGTTTAAAAACTGCTCTACGACCTTTTTAATGTTTAATGCCAGCAGTCTGGATCCACCTTGATTTAGGTGGAGCCCATCATTCCTGTATAGGCTCCCCCTACCCCAAAAGTGTCCCCAGTTCCTAATAAATCTAAACCCCTCTTTCCTACACCATTGTCTCATCCACGCATTGAGACTCTGAAGTTCTGCCTGTCTATCTGGCCCTGCGCGTGGAACTGGAAGCATTTCAGAGAATGCCACCATAGATGTTCTGGATTTCAGTCTCTTTCCTAGTAATCTAAATTTGGCCTCCAGAACATCTCTTCTACCCTTCCCTATGTCATTGGTACCGACATGTACCACGACCACCGGCTCCTCCCCAGCACTACCCATAAGTCTGTCTAGATGCCTCGAGAGATCCGCAACCTTCGCACCAGGCAGGCAAGTCACCATACGGTTCTCCCGGTCATCACAAACCCAACTATCTATATTTCTAATGATCGAATCCCCCACTACTAAAACCTGCTTCTTCCTAACAGCTGGCGCTCCCTCCCCCGGAGAAGTATCCTCAGCGCGAGAGGATACAATAGCACCCTCTGGAAGGAGGTTGCCAACTATGGGATGGTTTCCCTCTGCTCCCATTGACTGCTCTCCTTCCCTGAGCCTTTCATCCTCCGTAACAGCATCAGGACTGTCAGATTGGAGGTGGGACAGCCCTACTGTGTCCCAGAAAGTCTCATCAACAAACACCTCTGCCTTCCTTAGCTCCTCCAGTTCAGCCACTCTGGCCTCCAAAGCATGCACTTGGTCTCTGAGGGCCAGGAGCTCCTTGCATTGAGCGCACACATACGCCACCCGCCCACAGGGTAGATAGTCATACATATTGCACGCGACACAATAAACAGGATAGCCCCCACTCTGCTGCTGGGCTTCTGCCTCCATTTCCTACTCTAATTATATGTGAGGGTTTAATTAAATGTTTCAGACAGAGGTTGTTAAGGATTTAAGTTTAAGGGCAATAGAAGTCACTGGCTCCCTCCAAGCTCCCCCTCTAAACTCCCTTCTCAAAACTCCCTCCTGTTAGCACTCACCCTGTTTGCAAGCAATAGGAGAATACTCATGAGGTGCTGAAATAAATATTCAGCACCTCATTAGCAGACTGCCGGCTGCGGCGCTTCGAAAGTGCCGCATTTCGATTGCACACAGATCGTCTACACAGGGGTCCTTTTTGAAAGGACCCAGCAAACATTGAAATCCCCTTATTCTAGCAGCTGCTGGCAATAAGGGGATTTAGAAGTTTGTGGGGTCCTTTCGAAAAGGGCCCCATGTAGGCGAGCCATGCACAATCGAAATGCGGCACTTTCGAAATGCCGCAGCCAGCCGCATGCTAATGAGGTGCTGAATTTCATTTCATTTCTCATTTCATTCATTTCATTTCGTTTCATTTCAGCGCCTCATTATTATTCTCCGATTTGGCCATTAGCATCATCCTTTCAAAATTTTGGTCAAGTGTAGACATGGCCATGCTATTTTTCCAAAAGAAGCTTTTGAAAGTAGGTGCCCTTCCTGATCTGTGTGTGGAAGAGGACTGCAAGAGCCATGTTTTTTCAATTTTGCATCGAAAGAGTGCATTTTGTGTGTAGACACTCCGCAGGTTCTTTTGGAAAAGAGACAGTTTTTCCAAAAGAACTTGTTAGTGTAGACACGGCCCGGGCCTCCCAAATCCTTTTCACTTTCAAATGTTTTCTATTTCCCTGTTCCAAGTGTGACTGTAGAATACAACACTGACATGTGAAAACCAGGGGAGAAAAGCATATATGTTTTGAACAAAGTAAAAAACATATCCCTCACAAGATTTGGCTGAAGCATTGCAGATTAAATTTAAGAAATGGCTGAAACATGGTATAAAATAAAGCAGAGGGATTTGCATTGTTCATTCTTGCCTGTAAACCTGAATATTTTCTTGCCATGTATGCAGTATTCTCAAAGCTCTGCCTAGGACAATTTTTTATGTCCAAACCTAAATTTGCAATGATTTCCAAAACTGGTATCTATAGGCATTCAGAAGTGTGGGATTTTAGTGAGACAAAAAAAAAATCACTCTACAACTTCACTGTTCCTGGTCACATATCTTAAAATTAATGTTAATTGGTCTACATGACTAACATCTGGTATTGAACTGACTATTAAGGAATAGTACTTTGTATCCTTTACTTTATCAGTGAATTGGGTTCTGAGCTGCTCTGCCATGATTGTAATGAATTCATTGTAGGTTTGGTGCATTAAAAAGTTGGTCTTCCTGGAGCCATAATACTGATAATTTTTTCAAATGTTCATTGAGAAAATCATTAAATTCACAAAGACATACAAAGCAGATTAAAAAATTACCTTTTTGACTTGACCATGTCACCTCATCGTGTCTTTCGGAGTAGTCCCAAAGAAGACAGCAGTTTCACTGTGACAAAAACATATCTCAGCACTTTCTTCCAATAAGAACACTCTCTCTCAAACTGAGCCATGAAAGCAGAATCAAAATTCTTCTGGATAATTTACATCTCTGAACAAACTTGCCCCCGGCAGTAATATGAGCTTCAGAAGTTTCGTGATCAGCAATATCTCTTGCAACATTTCTCTAATTAAAGTTCCTGTTGAAACGTGTTTGTTTTCCTTTGGTATGAGCAGCGAATAATTTTAAAACATAACAGTAGACTGTTTCTGAAAGAAAAACAATTTCTCATATCTGTGGTCCCATTTGCTCTCATTCTCAGAAAATGGGATTCATGAAGACTTAAATTGCTTTTGTCCTCCAATTTCGTATTCTTCTCAAATTTTCCATATTACTTTTTCTTTTTTTTCACTTCTTTAATAAGAAATATTGTCTCATATCCAAAGAAATAGGTTCTGAGCATAATGCAATGTCGTCAGGGTAGGTATATTCCCTTATTTTGAAAAATTACCACTATTGTGTAAGTCCATTGCCACTTCAGAGTCCACTTATTCAGCTTTTGCAGTTGTTGTCATATCCTCACAATTCAGCAAGTGATCAGATAGTTAAGATGTGTTTCCTCACCCATACTTTTTGATGAATGTCCTCTATTCAATGTCAAGATTTTTAAACTAAGATGACAAACTGTCCTTTTGCTTAGCTTCATCTTTTTGCCTTGCCTTAATTTTTCTGTGTTTTTGACCACCAGACTCATAGTATCGCTTCATCATTACTAAAAAACTGACCTTGAATTTTAGACAGATTTCAAATGTCTGAAAGAGCAGCGGTGAAGTCACAGGTGGGCATGGGGGTGTGTGGTCTGAACCACGCAATTAGGATTAACACGAGTGGCAATTAAAAGTTTTTTATTAGTGGGGTGCTGAAAGCCAGCCCCTTTGTCTCCTAGATTCAAGTCCAGACCTGGGTGCAGGCCACAGGCACAGGAGCTAAGTGTAAACGAACAATTGGCCCCTTACTAAATCTCAGTGGGTTTTGGGTTGGTTAGCAACCTTTCTCAAAAGGTAGGTAAAGGGTCTTTGAGGAATCAGGATCTTGAGATTGACAGGTCAGACTTGGAGGGCAATCATAACCCCAGCTGTTGAGCTGATGCTGGAGAAAGGGGTGCTGATACCTAAAGCTAGTATCTGAGCTGCAGCACAGCCAGGACCTGAAGAGGTCCTACAAGGAACAGACTATGAACTGTCCTTACACCCCAAAGACACTATGTGTGAGGTCTCTGTGCCATAGAGTGGAGTGATGTGCTTTCTACTCATTTTTTCCATTTGTTCCTTGTTCTTTTTGTATTTTAATTCATTGTGGTTTAATACATTGCATTTGCCTAAATTATATGCAACCATAAGTAGGTGAGGGAAACATCCAGGGTGGAGAGAGCACCCCGGAGTGGGGATACCCAGCTCCTGCCCCAGGTGACCACAAGAAGGTGAGGGATGGAGCCGCTGGAACCCTGTGCACAGTCTTGGTGGGGTTATAAGGGCTCTGTCCCATAGGGGAGTAGAAGAGGGGTCCCTGGAGTCAGGGAGGCCTCTGGGTAAAGGAAGTAGGAGCAGAGACTCAGATCCTTTCTCTAGCCCATTTCACAGGGTTAGTGTAGGAGCCAGGAAAGCTCCCCACAACAGAAGGGCCACTGCCCCACTTGCATAAGGGTTCAAGCTGGGCTGCTTATACAATAGCCTGGTCCGTCTGCAAGGTGGGGTGGGGCAGGTCTGGGCTCCCAGAAGGGTGGGGCCTCAGGTGGAAGGAACAGGGCTGGGGCCCCAGCACAGGGCAGAACCGCCACAGTGAGGCTGGAGAAGAAGACTGACAGAGGTGATATGAGGATCTCCATGGCCGCAGGGGCCAGCATCAGGCACTCAGTGGCCCTGCGCTGTTTAGCCCGGAGAAGTGTGCGGAGATCCACACGTGCTCTGCCTAAAGGAGAGGGCAGGGCACAGTTCTATCAGCCACCTCAGTGCCCTCCCCACTCTTCCCTGGACTCTCGATCCAGGGGCCACTCTCCCTCCCCTGCCTGTGGGCAGCAGCCACTCAGCAGGTGAAGGCCAAAACTGATGCAACATTGCAGGGGCAGGAGGACTCAGGAGGGGGCAGCACAGCCACGCAGACAGCTGCCGGACAGAAGCGGTGCTTTCCCACTTCAAAGTGCAGCTCTTTCATGCTGACTGGGTAGCTTGCAGGCTCTCCATACCCTGGCCATGGCCCTTTCCCCTCCAGCCACAGACAGCCATGGCCAGCCACCCTCCCCACCCAGGTGGCAGCTGCTACTCGCCAGGTGGCGGCCAGCAGCCTGAGCATGCAGCAGGAAGGCTTCAGAGCAGCCACACAGCCAGCAGCAGAGAGAAGCGGCACTTTGACACTTCTGAACGCTGCTTTTCTCTGGCTGACTGCGCGGCTGCCCCATGCTCCTCTGAAGTCTTCCAGCTCATGTTCGCACTGCTTGCCACCTCCTGGCAGCTCTCCTGAGGCTCCTGTCCCCCTCCACAGCCCTCTCTGAAGAGCAACTGGCCCCTCCCTGCAGAGCAGCTCCCCACCCCCTGAGTGGGGCTGGTGCTGGACTTGGTGCTGGACTGCCCAGCCCTCAGGACCCCGTGTTGTTGGGGGGCCCCATGCCAGGGCACCGTGTTTCATCGTACATCCGCCTTTGCCCCACATTCACCATGAGCGCAGCATCACTTCCAATCAGTACAGGGGCAGTCCTGACCCTCCCCCACAGTGGCGCAGCCTGAACGTGCTACTCCTAGGCCAGGCCGTTCCAGGGGGGTGGGGGAGACTGCCCAGCACCCACTAGAAGTAGTGGGGCACTTCTGCAGGAAGAGGCAGCTGGGAGTGGGGCAGGGGCAGGGAGAGAGCAGGGCACAGACAGAACCGGGGGAGAGGCATGGGTAAAGAAGGAGTGGGGCATGGGTGCAACATGGGTGGGGAGGGGACAGCATTGGACACTTGGCCAGTGCCCCCTCTAGAATCCTGGCACTGGTCCCCTCTGTTTAGGAAGGTCTGAAATTAATGAAACCAGGCACGCTATTAATTGTTAAAACAGATATACGAGATTAAAAGAAAATGTTTCAGACTTTTCCTAAGCTTTTTCGCTACTTGGTATTTCAAAAACGTCTTGGCCTGGCAACCGTAGGCCTGATTTACTCTAGTTCCTGCAGTCGGGCCTGACTAGTTTGTGAAAGGGGATGTGATTTTGGAACAATTTGACCATAAGCGGAGGGTAGGAGAGGCTGCGGGAAGGCTGAGCCTCTCCAAATAGCCAGGCATGGTCTTGCGCATGCTCTGCCCCACGGCCCCATTTTGACAGCACCACTGGCCTCCGTGCCACCTGCCTTCCTGGGGCTGGGGAGGCTACAGGGGCACTGCCGTGCAATCTTCCACCCCTTGTCCTGAGGGTGGGGGGAAGGCTGCAGCTCCACCACCATGCACTCTCTCTTCTGGCACTCTGAGGCTGCGCGTGGGAGGCTGCAGAAGCAGTGCCATGTGCTCTACTTCCCAATGCACCAGGGCGGTAGCCCGAGGTGTGGCTGGCAGCCTCAGCATGGGAGCTCTAGGTTCTAAGGCATGCAGGCGGGGCAAGGCTTCAGGGGAAGATGCAGGGCTGTGGAATAACCTCCCTCAGACAACAGGTTCATGAGCCATCCACGAAACTGACTTTCTTTTTTAAAAAAGTCTGAGACGTTACTAGAGGAACTGGGCCTGTGGCCTTCTAAAGGCTGGGGTTCAAATTCTACTGTCAGTCACACTGGTATAAATTTAACAGAACAAACCAGCAGTCACATAGCACTTTAAAGGCTAACAAAATGATTTATTAGGTGATGAGCTTTCACAAGGAAGCAAATGAGGCCAAGTTCTCCTCTCATGCACACAACTCATTCTGGATTCTCTGAAACGTGTAAGTATTTGAAGAGACAATTTAGCTTAGGATTTCAGCAGTCTGAAAGCAAGATTTGACCCTGTATTTATGCAATTCCCAGGTGACAACTCCATGCTACCACAATACTCCTTCTGAGGCTTTCAAGCTGAATGGGAAGTTTGTAAATCCTACATTAGTTTGGGACCCTCATCTCCCTCTACTCGGTAGTTATTAAATATTTAAAAACTGAGAATTATAAATTAAAGACAAAGGTCCAACTAGTCACAGATCACTTAACATGCATTGATAACATGAGAGTTAGAGACCTAACTACTTTTGAGGATGGAGATAGGCACCACCAATGCCTTTTGTGGTCCAGTCCTAAGTTTGGGGGTTGGAATCACTGACCTCCCAAAATCCCTTCCAACCCTATGATTGTAAATTTCCAAAATACCAAACATTTGAAAGTTTAGAATTTACAGTTAACACAGAGCAAATACCCTTAACCCTGCCCTATGTTGATATCTCTGACTGCTCTACAGCTGCGTGAGACACACTGATAACCACACATTATAACTTTTTCTACTATATTTTTAGTATTCACGTTGTAATGTTTTGTACTAAGGATGGTACCATGACGAGACTGTGTCAGAGTCACGTATCTAACTAGACAACTCTTGATCCTTGTTTTTATAAGCCAGCTAGTCCAGCATTATGTGGTCCATAAAACATATGGATCCTACTTTCCTACAATAGTAAAGAGACCACAATATTTTCATATCTTTCCCACTGTGCACAATGCCACCATAGTAAACCACATAACTGAGGCAAATTAATAAGAAACATGTCTAACCCACACCCATTCACCTACTGTCTTTATGGAAACTACAAAGATAATTATTGTATAATTATTTCATACATTCTGTTGATGTGAGGCATAAACACAAACATCTGAAACCAACCCATTCTGCTTCCATCCTCCCCCATCACTGTTCAAATAAAGCCTGTAAATCATAGAAGACATATTCTCCGGAATAAACTATTAACTGCTGCATGTACAGGATCTAGGAAAATTACATCTGATCAAAAAAAAATCCAGTTTTATTTCAGTGAAAAGTTTTGAACAAAAGAATTTCATCATAATTTTTCACTGAAAAATTATATTTTTCATTAAAGATCATAATGAAAAGGTTTTATTTGTTTTGATCTGATTTTTAAAACAGAAAATCATTAAAATGTCAGTTCAATATAAAATTATTAGCATTTTAATTTTATCAAAAATTAATTTTCTCTAAAACATTTTGATTTTGACAAAACTGCATTTTTAACCAAAAAAAAAATGTGGCCTGAATATATCTACCAGTTATAATGAAAAAAATGGAAAAGTAATTTGATAATTATCAGGGATAATTTTTTGTCATGTGAATGGTGTACAGTGAACCAACAAGGTGACAGTGTTTATGCAGTTGCAGGACTTTATATATGAATTTCCATATCTGTGTAGTTTAATGAAGCTTTGAATCTGGGTCATCCTGGGTTAATTGAGTTGTTGCACAGATTAATTTGGTGCATTACCTTTAACTGAGCATTTCAGGCCTTCATATTACATATTTTCATAATTACATCACACTCATAAGTTTTTCGTATATCTAATCTATCTTCATAACCTTAAATCATCTTTCTTGACAATTCTAATAATTTTTTGTGAAGAAATAAAGGAGAGCACCCTTGGGTACTAGAAGTAGGGTAGAGAAAAACCACCTCACCAAAAGGCATAGCCATAGCCATAAGTGTCACCAGCCTGCATTAAAATTGTATTGCATTACACACTAGTACTAATGACTGTTGACTGGAAAAATCAATTTCTGCGTGGTGGGTTACTGAGAAAATGGTTGGGAATAATAAACAACTATTGACTATAAACTGTAAGCTTTCAAATCACTTTGCTGTGCCCACTGAGCCATTTAGTCTTGAACCTCTGTCCTCCTTAAACTCAAAGCTTGGTACTGATCTGATCAGTTGTAACACGGGTATTAATAGACATGCCATAAGCTCTTCAGGGCAGGGATCATGCTTTGTATGTTTTTACAGTATACAGTCCTGTCTCAATTTTTTCGGACTATCACCAGAATAAATTACACTCAATTTTATTACAATGTATATTTACATTCTTAGAAAAAACACTTTTCTGAGAGGCAAGAGATGCCCATTCGACTAGGTGTAATTATATCTTAATATAAGCAGGTATCTAAAATGTGATCATGAATAAATTACTAAATTTTCTTGGGACCCTTGAACTGTGTCTACACTTGCATTCCTCTTCCAAAACAGTCATGCAAATGAGGGAAATCAAAAATGCAAATGATGTGCAGATTTACATATCTGGCACCTCATTTGCACATTCTTATTTCAAAATTACTTCTTTTTTATGGAAAGAAGGATTCTTTTGAAGATGGGGTTTACTTTACTTTCAAAAGAGCAGTGTCTACATTTGCATTTTTGATTTCCCTCATTTGCATGACTCTTTTGTCTTTGGAAAGAAGAATGCAAATGTAGACACAGCCTTGAAGAGACACAGTCTTACAACCATCAGAGTGTTGTGAATTGGTCTGGACATGCCACTCCTGTCTGAACACATTGTATCTGTGCAATGTGCTACCGTATATCTAAGTCCACAATTGCCACTTTGGAAATGGCGCTTGAATCAGGAAATGGGCTTTGATAGAACGCAAGTGATAAGCATGATAAGGATGTAGGCGAAACATCCCTGGGACCACTGGCGTGGCCGCCACATGCTAGTCCTCCAACTTGAGGTTTCCTTTAGGGGAAGAACCCTGCCACATATGACACCTCTCATCTATTTTTGCCTTCTCCTTGCGTCCAGGGAAACAAACAACTTTTTTTTTTTTAAAGCAACCAGAGTATTGAATGGACCAGCCGCCAATCCAGCTGCTTTTCCATTGGTACCTTTGGCTAAAGAACTGAGAAGCAGGAGCGAGACACTGGGGGTAAGGAACCAACCACCGACAGACACCTGCCAGAGCCGGGCTAAAACTTAAGCTTTGCAAGGCGCCGGACGCCCAGGCAGAGCCGCCGCTGCTCAAGCTGGACCCCCTCGTGCAAGGGATAGCTGCAGACCCCTAGCGCAGGCCCTGTGCAGCCGGATGCATGGCCAGAGAAGAGTATGTCTGTGCCACCAGAGGGTGTTTCCTGCACGCCCCCCTCCCTTCCAACCCCTCAGCGGGCTAATCTCTGCGCTGCTTCCAAGCCGCAAGGGATCTGCCCCGCCAGTCATTACCTGGTGCTCCGTGGAACGCGTGGGTGGCCTCCCCGTGAGCTCCAGGGATGACCTGCCAGGCAGGGCGCTGCGCGAGGAGGCGGGCGCGCTTCCGAGCCTCTCCTGGGCGCTGCTGCAGGGAGTCCCTGGCAGCCCGGCTGCGGGGAAGAGCGGGCTGGCAGCGTGCCCCTCCCTCAGGCATTTAGGCGAGCGGGGGCTGGCCGTGTCCCCGCCCTTCCAAGAGCGGTAGGGAGGCGCGGCTGTTGTCCCCCGTCCAGCGAGGGACGGAGAGGGAAGCAGCTCCCCACGGGCACACACCGCTCTCTGGCTGCGCAGGGGAGGGGACAGAGCGGTGAGAACCCCCCCACCCCCTCTGTCAATCTCCCTCTGGCTCCTGAGAGTGACTGAATGGCCTGTGGCGAAGGGGACGGGTGGGGCTTCAGCCTCCTGCCTTCCCTAAGTGCACCCTCCCCACCGCAGTCCCTCGCCCTGAGCCCCTCCTCACCTGCACCCTGACTCCAGCACCATCCCTCCCACAAACACACCTACTCCGCTCCCTGCCCTGAACCTCTCCTCACCTCCCCCCCATCTCCAGCACACCCACGCAAACACTCAGATCCCTGCCCTGGAGCCTTCCTCACATCTCCCAGCCCTGGCTCCGGCATTGTTCCATGTACCCGAGGCCCCTGCCCTGAGCCCCCAGGCCCCTGTCCTGACTCCTGCGCTCCCCTCATCCCTATCCCCTGCCCTGAGCTCCCTTCCTCCACTGCACTCTTAAATTGCAACCCTGCCACCCAACTTTACATGCTGTGTCTTGAGCATTGTGTATGACTCACAACTGACATACACCTGTTGTAAAGAAAGCAGAATACCTGAACTGATAACACAGGCATAAACTAAGAAATCAACATGCAGTTATTATCGGCTGAACATATAAATGCAGCTCCTACCATACAGCTCGTGCTGCTGGTACAAAGGTTTTGCTCTTTCTTCATGCAGAAAGTACACACACCAACAGGCCAAACTTCCTTTCCAACTTTATCAATTCAATTATATAGCCTGACGGGGCTTGTTTTTATTTTTTGGTAACCCTCTTGCTTGGCCTTACATAGAACCTCTGAAAGTTTCTAAACATTTTTAACTGGATCTTACTCTGCAACAGGAGTTTAACACACTGTTAATGTAAAAGTTGCTCTTTACAACATACTGAGCTTTCTGTTTCTCACCAGCTCATTCTGAATAAGTATTCACAGCCTCAACTATGAAACTCTACTACCTCTTTACATGGCTGACATAACTTGTGGAAAGTTCTGCTTGAAGGGCTGTCTGATTCCTTCCATATCCACCTGTTGAAGAGCCCTGTCTACACCTGGTCTGCAATGCCACTGCTACTCAGAGTCCGAAACAAAATCAAACAAGACAGAGCCAAAATCATCCTAATTACACTAACCTGGCCAGGGTAAATTTGCTTCCCCAATCTCAGGAGTCTGCAACCTGCAACTCTGATCTCAAAATGTTGGATAACAACTCCTAAGATTTGCAGTGCATTGTGGGATATATTTTATCTGTGTTTTGTTCATATTGCTAATAAATTCTTGGTTTTGAAAAGGAAAAGGAAGCTTGTGGCATTCCTCCTGTGAAGGGACACATGCATTTTAAGAAAGAAAACTAAAACTAAGCGTGAAGTAAAATCGGCATAATTAAAGTAGGCTCAGAAGTGACAGTCAAGAAGACGGTGTTACAAGCACACATGTAATGTGTGAGGAAATAGAATATGTAAAGTTTGTGAACATCCTGTGCTAAACATGTATCACATTACAAATCATTGTGCATGCACTGCTCTTAAAATAGGGGTTACAAGAAGTATGATTTGTTGTTATTTTTTAAGGACCGTCTCATATTCACATGTATTGCAGCTCTTGAATTATTGAGTTTTTACCAAATTTGAAAAAAACGGCTCTTCTTACTATTTCGGTTACCGACCCCTGCCCTATTGGATTTATCTCACATCTTGTTCAGTCCTACAGCTACTGTATTTTCCCAACTTGCTGACTCAGGATTTGGGACATGATCTTCAGAGGGAACAAGCTACGGGTTCTTCTATCTGAGAAAAGTGCATGAGGTTTTCTTGAATAGCGGAAAGGATTCAACTAGAAAAGCTTACCTGCAAAAATGGAAGAGATTTCACCACTGGTGCATTCAGCAGCATTTCTCCCTGCCTGTTCTTCTCGTCAAGATATTTTTTAGATTGCCAGGCATTTTACTGAGTTCCGTTAGAGTTCAGTGAAAGGTGTGAATGAAGCTATCATAGGTTTCCATTCCCTGTAGAGGGGTTTTCAATGTTTGCTTACCTCACAACTCCCCAGGTTCCCTAAGAGATTAATGAAAGAACAGGTCAGGGATCAAAAAATCCAGTGCAATGAGGACTGCTCTTCTGAAAAAAGGGCCTGGAGAGCATCTATATCTACACTTGGCCAAAATTTCAAAAGGGCTATGCTAATGGCCAAATAAGAACATAAGAACATAAGAATGGCCATACTGGGTCAGACCAAAGGTCCATCCAGCCCAGTATCCCGTCTGCAGACGGTGGCCAATGCCAGGTGCCCCAGAGAAGGAGAACAGAAGACAATGATCAAGTGATTTATCTCCTGCCATCCATCTCCTGCCCTTGTACTGAAGGCTAGGGCACCATACTTTACCCCTGGCTAATAGCCATTTATGGACCTAACCTGCAAAAATTTATCGAGCTCCTTTTTAAACCCTAATAGAGTCCTGGCCTTCACAGCCTCCTCCGGCAAGGAGTTCAACAGATTGACTGTGCGCTGTGTGAAGAAAAATTTCCTTTTATTAGTTTTGAACCTACCATCCATCCATTTCATTTGGTGTCCCCTAGTTCTTGTATTATGGGAAAAGGTAAATAATTTTTCTATATTCACTTTCTCCACACCATTCATGATTTTATATACCTCTATCATATCGCCCCTCAATCGCCTCTTTTCCAGACTGAAAAGTCCCAATCTCTCTAGCCTCTCCCCATATGGGACCCGTTCCAAACCCCTAATCGTCTTAGTCGCCCTTTTCTGAACCTTTTCTAATGCCAATATATCTTTTTTGAGGTGAGGAGACCACATCTGCACACAGTACTCAAGATGGGGGCGTACCATAGTTTTATATAGGGGAAGTATGATATCTTTTGTCTTATTATCTATCCCTTTTTTAATAATTCCTGACATCCTGTTTGCTTTCCTAACTGCCGCTGCACACTGCGTGGATGTCTTCAGAGAACTATCCACTATAACTCCAAGATCCCTTTCCTGATCTGTTGTAGCTAAATTTGACCCCATCATGTTGTACGTGTAATTTGGGTTATTTTTTCCAATGTGCATTACCTTACACATACCCACATTAAATTTCATTTGCCATTTTGCTGCCCAATCACTCAGTTTGCTGAGATCTTTTTGTAGCTCTTCACAATCCCTTCTGGTTTTGACTGTCCTGAACAAGTTGGTGTCATCTGCAAACTTTGCCACCTCACTGCTTACCTCATTTTCTAGATCATTGATGAACAAGTTGAACAGGATCGGTCCCAGGACTGACCCCTGGGGAACACCACTAGTTACCCCCCTCCATTGTGAAAATTTACCATTTATTCCCACCCTTTGTTTTCTGTCTTTTAACTAATTCCCGATCCATGAAAGGATCTTTCCTCCTATCCCATGACAGCCTAATTTACATAAAAGCCTTTGGTGTGGGACCGTGTCAAAGGCTTTCTGGAAATCTAGGTATATTACGTCCACTGGGTGCCCCTTGTCCGCATGTTTATTAACCCCTTCAAAGAATTCTAATAGATTAGTTAGACACGACTTCCCTCTGCAGAAACCATGCTGACTTTTGCCCAACAATTCGTGCTCTTCTACGTGCCTTGCAATTTTATCCTTTACTATTGTTTCTACTAATTTGCCTAGTACTGATGTTAGACTTATTGGTCTATAATTGCCAGGGTCTCCTCTAGAGCCTTTTTTAAATATTGGCGTTATATTGGCCGTCTTCCAGTCACTGGGTACTGAAGCCGATTTAAAGGATAGGTTACAAACCACTGTTAATAACGCCACAATTTCACATTTGAGTTCTTTCAGAACCCTTGGGTGAATACCATCTGGTCCTGGAGACTTGTTACTATTCAGCTTATCAATTAACTCCAAAACCTCCTCTAATGTCACTTCAGTCTGGGAGAGTTCCTCAGATTTGTCACCTAAAAAGGCTGGCTCAGATTTAGGAACCTCTGTAACATCCTCAACCGGGAAGACTCAAGCAAAGAGATCATTTAATCACTCCGCAATGGCACTGTCTTCCTTGATCGCTCCTTTTATATCTTTATCGTCCAAGGGCCCCACTGCTTTTTTCGTGGGCTTCCTGCTTCTAATGTATTTAAAAAACATTTTACTATCATTTTTTGAATTTTTGGCTAGCTGTTCCTCAAAATCTTTTTTGGCTTTTCTTACTACATTATGACACTTAATTTGGGAGTGTTTGTGTTCCTTTCTATTTTCCTCACTAGGATTTGACTTCCACTTTTTAAAAGCTGCCCTTTTCTCTCTCACTGCCTTTTTAACATGGCTGTTAAGCCATGGTGGTTCTTTGTTAGGTCTCTTAGGCTACATCTACACGTGCACGCTACATCAAAATAGTTTATTTCGATGTAGCGATATCGAAATAGTCTATTTCGATGAATAACGTCTACACGTCCTCCAGGGCTGGCAACGTCGATGTTCAACTTCGGCGTTGGGCAGCACCACATCGAAATAGGCGCTGCGAGGGAACGTCTACACGCCAAAGTAGCACACATCGAAATAAGGGTGCCAGGAACAGCTGCAGACAGGGTCACAGGGCGGACTCAACAGCAAGCCGCTCCCTTAAAGGGCCCCTCCCAGACACACTTGCACTAAACAACACAAGATGCACAGAGCTGACAACTGGTTGCAGACCCTGTGCATGCAGCATGGATCCCCAGCTGCCGCAGCAGCAGCCAGAAGCCCTGGGCTAAGGGCTGCTGCACACAGTGACCATAGAGCCCTGCAGGGGCTGGAGAGAGAGCGTCTCTCAACACCTCAGCTGATGGCCGCCGTGGCGGACCCCGCTATTTCGATGTTGCGGGACGCAGATCGTCTACACGTGCCCTACTTCGACGTTCAACTTCAAAGTAGGGCGCTATTCCCATCCCCTCATGGGGTTAGCGACTTCGACATCTCACCACCTAACCTCGATTTCAACTTCGAAATAGCGCCCAACACGTGTAGCCGTGACGGGCACTATTTCGAAGTTGGCACCGCTACTTCAAAGTAGCGTGCACGTGTAGACGCGGCCTTACTGTGTTTTTTTATTTGGGCTATGCATTTAAGTTGGGCCTCTAGTATGGTGTCTTTAAACAGTTTCCATGCAGCTTCCAGGGATTTTAGTTTAGTTACTCTACCTTTTAGTTTCTGTTTAAGTAGCTTCCTCATTTTAGTGTAATTCCCCTTTTTGAAATTAAATGCTGGAGTATTTGACCACTGCGGTGTTCTTCCCAACACAGGAATATTAAAAGTTATTATATTGTGGTCACTATTTCCAAGCGGTCCAGTAACAGTTACCTCTTGGACCAGATCCTGCGTTCCAGTCAGGACTAGATCGAGAATTGACTCTCCCCTTGTGGGTTCCTGTACTAGCTGCTCCAAGAAGCAGTCATTTAAGGCATCAAGAAATTTAATCTCTGAATCCCGTCCTGAGGTGACATGTACCCAACCAATATGGGGATAATTGAAATCTCCTATTATTACTATGTTTTTTATTTTGATAGCCTCTCTAATCTCCCTTAACATTTCAGCATCACTATCACTGTCCTGGTTAGGTGGTCGGTAATATATTCCTAATGCCATATTCATATTAGAGGAATGAATTGTTATCCATAATGATTCTATGGAACATTTTGATTCCTTTAGGATTTTTGCTTCATTTGATTCTATATTATCCTTCACATATAGTACCACTCCGCCACCCGCACGACCTGTTCTGTCTTTCCGATATAATTTATATCCCGGTATGATAGTGTCCCATGGATTGTCCTCATTCCACCATGTTTCTGTGATGCCTATTATGTCAACTTCCTCGTCTGATATGAGGTACTCCAGTTCACCCATCTTATTAGACAGACTCCTAGCATTTGTGTAAAAGCACTTTAAAAAAACTACCACTATTTATATGTCCACCTTTCACAGACACGTTGGATTTTTTTATATGCGATTGTTTCACATCTGATCTTGCCCATATATTATTTCCCACGTTCCCTATCTGACTAACTTCTAGGGAATCCCTATCTATGGAGCCTCATGTAAAAGAAGTCTCCGTCCGATCCAGGTGCTCCCCCGCACCAATCGACTCTCCCCCACCTCTTAGTTTAAAAACTGCTCTACGACCTTTTTAATGTTTAATGCCAGCAGTCTGGATCCACCTTGATTTAGGTGGAGCCCATCATTCCTGTATAGGCTCCCCCTACCCCAAAAGTGTCCCCAGTTCCTAATAAATCTAAACCCCTCTTTCCTACACCATTGTCTCATCCACGCATTGAGACTCTGAAGTTCTGCCTGTCTATCTGGCCCTGCGCGTGGAACTGGAAGCATTTCAGAGAATGCCACCATAGATGTTCTGGATTTCAGTCTCTTTCCTAGTAATCTAAATTTGGCCTCCAGAACATCTCTTCTACCCTTCCCTATGTCATTGGTACCGACATGTACCACGACCACCGGCTCCTCCCCAGCACTACCCATAAGTCTGTCTAGATGCCTCGAGAGATCCGCAACCTTCGCACCAGGCAGGCAAGTCACCATACGGTTCTCCCGGTCATCACAAACCCAACTATCTATATTTCTAATGATCGAATCCCCCACTACTAAAACCTGCTTCTTCCTAACAGCTGGCGCTCCCTCCCCCGGAGAAGTATCCTCAGCGCGAGAGGATACAATAGCACCCTCTGGAAGGAGGTTGCCAACTATGGGATGGTTTCCCTCTGCTCCCATTGACTGCTCTCCTTCCCTGAGCCTTTCATCCTCCGTAACAGCATCAGGACTGTCAGATTGGAGGTGGGACAGCCCTACTGTGTCCCAGAAAGTCTCATCAACAAACACCTCTGCCTTCCTTAGCTCCTCCAGTTCAGCCACTCTGGCCTCCAAAGCATGCACTTGGTCTCTGAGGGCCAGGAGCTCCTTGCATTGAGCGCACACATACGCCACCCGCCCACAGGGTAGATAGTCATACATATTGCACGCGACACAATAAACAGGATAGCCCCCACTCTGCTGCTGGGCTTCTGCCTCCATTTCCTACTCTAATTATATGTGAGGGTTTAATTAAATGTTTCAGACAGAGGTTGTTAAGGATTTAAGTTTAAGGGCAATAGAAGTCACTGGCTCCCTCCAAGCTCCCCCTCTAAACTCCCTTCTCAAAACTCCCTCCTGTTAGCACTCACCCTGTTTGCAAGCAATAGGAGAATACTCATGAGGTGCTGAAATAAATATTCAGCACCTCATTAGCAGACTGCCGGCTGCGGCGCTTCGAAAGTGCCGCATTTCGATTGCACACAGATCGTCTACACAGGGGTCCTTTTTGAAAGGACCCAGCAAACATTGAAATCCCCTTATTCTAGCAGCTGCTGGCAATAAGGGGATTTAGAAGTTTGTGGGGTCCTTTCGAAAAGGGCCCCATGTAGGCGAGCCATGCACAATCGAAATGCGGCACTTTCGAAATGCCGCAGCCAGCCGCATGCTAATGAGGTGCTGAATTTCATTTCATTTCTCATTTCATTCATTTCATTTCGTTTCATTTCAGCGCCTCATTATTATTCTCCGATTTGGCCATTAGCATCATCCTTTCAAAATTTTGGTCAAGTGTAGACATGGCCATGCTATTTTTCCAAAAGAAGCTTTTGAAAGTAGGTGCCCTTCCTGATCTGTGTGTGGAAGAGGACTGCAAGAGCCATGTTTTTTCAATTTTGCATCGAAAGAGTGCATTTTGTGTGTAGACACTCCGCAGGTTCTTTTGGAAAAGAGACAGTTTTTCCAAAAGAACTTGTTAGTGTAGACACGGCCCGGGCCTCCCAAATCCTTTTCACTTTCAAATGTTTTCTATTTCCCTGTTCCAAGTGTGACTGTAGAATACAACACTGACATGTGAAAACCAGGGGAGAAAAGCATATATGTTTTGAACAAAGTAAAAAACATATCCCTCACAAGATTTGGCTGAAGCATTGCAGATTAAATTTAAGAAATGGCTGAAACATGGTATAAAATAAAGCAGAGGGATTTGCATTGTTCATTCTTGCCTGTAAACCTGAATATTTTCTTGCCATGTATGCAGTATTCTCAAAGCTCTGCCTAGGACAATTTTTTATGTCCAAACCTAAATTTGCAATGATTTCCAAAACTGGTATCTATAGGCATTCAGAAGTGTGGGATTTTAGTGAGACAAAAAAAAAATCACTCTACAACTTCACTGTTCCTGGTCACATATCTTAAAATTAATGTTAATTGGTCTACATGACTAACATCTGGTATTGAACTGACTATTAAGGAATAGTACTTTGTATCCTTTACTTTATCAGTGAATTGGGTTCTGAGCTGCTCTGCCATGATTGTAATGAATTCATTGTAGGTTTGGTGCATTAAAAAGTTGGTCTTCCTGGAGCCATAATACTGATAATTTTTTCAAATGTTCATTGAGAAAATCATTAAATTCACAAAGACATACAAAGCAGATTAAAAAATTACCTTTTTGACTTGACCATGTCACCTCATCGTGTCTTTCGGAGTAGTCCCAAAGAAGACAGCAGTTTCACTGTGACAAAAACATATCTCAGCACTTTCTTCCAATAAGAACACTCTCTCTCAAACTGAGCCATGAAAGCAGAATCAAAATTCTTCTGGATAATTTACATCTCTGAACAAACTTGCCCCCGGCAGTAATATGAGCTTCAGAAGTTTCGTGATCAGCAATATCTCTTGCAACATTTCTCTAATTAAAGTTCCTGTTGAAACGTGTTTGTTTTCCTTTGGTATGAGCAGCGAATAATTTTAAAACATAACAGTAGACTGTTTCTGAAAGAAAAACAATTTCTCATATCTGTGGTCCCATTTGCTCTCATTCTCAGAAAATGGGATTCATGAAGACTTAAATTGCTTTTGTCCTCCAATTTCGTATTCTTCTCAAATTTTCCATATTACTTTTTCTTTTTTTTCACTTCTTTAATAAGAAATATTGTCTCATATCCAAAGAAATAGGTTCTGAGCATAATGCAATGTCGTCAGGGTAGGTATATTCCCTTATTTTGAAAAATTACCACTATTGTGTAAGTCCATTGCCACTTCAGAGTCCACTTATTCAGCTTTTGCAGTTGTTGTCATATCCTCACAATTCAGCAAGTGATCAGATAGTTAAGATGTGTTTCCTCACCCATACTTTTTGATGAATGTCCTCTATTCAATGTCAAGATTTTTAAACTAAGATGACAAACTGTCCTTTTGCTTAGCTTCATCTTTTTGCCTTGCCTTAATTTTTCTGTGTTTTTGACCACCAGACTCATAGTATCGCTTCATCATTACTAAAAAACTGACCTTGAATTTTAGACAGATTTCAAATGTCTGAAAGAGCAGCGGTGAAGTCACAGGTGGGCATGGGGGTGTGTGGTCTGAACCACGCAATTAGGATTAACACGAGTGGCAATTAAAAGTTTTTTATTAGTGGGGTGCTGAAAGCCAGCCCCTTTGTCTCCTAGATTCAAGTCCAGACCTGGGTGCAGGCCACAGGCACAGGAGCTAAGTGTAAACGAACAATTGGCCCCTTACTAAATCTCAGTGGGTTTTGGGTTGGTTAGCAACCTTTCTCAAAAGGTAGGTAAAGGGTCTTTGAGGAATCAGGATCTTGAGATTGACAGGTCAGACTTGGAGGGCAATCATAACCCCAGCTGTTGAGCTGATGCTGGAGAAAGGGGTGCTGATACCTAAAGCTAGTATCTGAGCTGCAGCACAGCCAGGACCTGAAGAGGTCCTACAAGGAACAGACTATGAACTGTCCTTACACCCCAAAGACACTATGTGTGAGGTCTCTGTGCCATAGAGTGGAGTGATGTGCTTTCTACTCATTTTTTCCATTTGTTCCTTGTTCTTTTTGTATTTTAATTCATTGTGGTTTAATACATTGCATTTGCCTAAATTATATGCAACCATAAGTAGGTGAGGGAAACATCCAGGGTGGAGAGAGCACCCCGGAGTGGGGATACCCAGCTCCTGCCCCAGGTGACCACAAGAAGGTGAGGGATGGAGCCGCTGGAACCCTGTGCACAGTCTTGGTGGGGTTATAAGGGCTCTGTCCCATAGGGGAGTAGAAGAGGGGTCCCTGGAGTCAGGGAGGCCTCTGGGTAAAGGAAGTAGGAGCAGAGACTCAGATCCTTTCTCTAGCCCATTTCACAGGGTTAGTGTAGGAGCCAGGAAAGCTCCCCACAACAGAAGGGCCACTGCCCCACTTGCATAAGGGTTCAAGCTGGGCTGCTTATACAATAGCCTGGTCCGTCTGCAAGGTGGGGTGGGGCAGGTCTGGGCTCCCAGAAGGGTGGGGCCTCAGGTGGAAGGAACAGGGCTGGGGCCCCAGCACAGGGCAGAACCGCCACAGTGAGGCTGGAGAAGAAGACTGACAGAGGTGATATGAGGATCTCCATGGCCGCAGGGGCCAGCATCAGGCACTCAGTGGCCCTGCGCTGTTTAGCCCGGAGAAGTGTGCGGAGATCCACACGTGCTCTGCCTAAAGGAGAGGGCAGGGCACAGTTCTATCAGCCACCTCAGTGCCCTCCCCACTCTTCCCTGGACTCTCGATCCAGGGGCCACTCTCCCTCCCCTGCCTGTGGGCAGCAGCCACTCAGCAGGTGAAGGCCAAAACTGATGCAACATTGCAGGGGCAGGAGGACTCAGGAGGGGGCAGCACAGCCACGCAGACAGCTGCCGGACAGAAGCGGTGCTTTCCCACTTCAAAGTGCAGCTCTTTCATGCTGACTGGGTAGCTTGCAGGCTCTCCATACCCTGGCCATGGCCCTTTCCCCTCCAGCCACAGACAGCCATGGCCAGCCACCCTCCCCACCCAGGTGGCAGCTGCTACTCGCCAGGTGGCGGCCAGCAGCCTGAGCATGCAGCAGGAAGGCTTCAGAGCAGCCACACAGCCAGCAGCAGAGAGAAGCGGCACTTTGACACTTCTGAACGCTGCTTTTCTCTGGCTGACTGCGCGGCTGCCCCATGCTCCTCTGAAGTCTTCCAGCTCATGTTCGCACTGCTTGCCACCTCCTGGCAGCTCTCCTGAGGCTCCTGTCCCCCTCCACAGCCCTCTCTGAAGAGCAACTGGCCCCTCCCTGCAGAGCAGCTCCCCACCCCCTGAGTGGGGCTGGTGCTGGACTTGGTGCTGGACTGCCCAGCCCTCAGGACCCCGTGTTGTTGGGGGGCCCCATGCCAGGGCACCGTGTTTCATCGTACATCCGCCTTTGCCCCACATTCACCATGAGCGCAGCATCACTTCCAATCAGTACAGGGGCAGTCCTGACCCTCCCCCACAGTGGCGCAGCCTGAACGTGCTACTCCTAGGCCAGGCCGTTCCAGGGGGGTGGGGGAGACTGCCCAGCACCCACTAGAAGTAGTGGGGCACTTCTGCAGGAAGAGGCAGCTGGGAGTGGGGCAGGGGCAGGGAGAGAGCAGGGCACAGACAGAACCGGGGGAGAGGCATGGGTAAAGAAGGAGTGGGGCATGGGTGCAACATGGGTGGGGAGGGGACAGCATTGGACACTTGGCCAGTGCCCCCTCTAGAATCCTGGCACTGGTCCCCTCTGTTTAGGAAGGTCTGAAATTAATGAAACCAGGCACGCTATTAATTGTTAAAACAGATATACGAGATTAAAAGAAAATGTTTCAGACTTTTCCTAAGCTTTTTCGCTACTTGGTATTTCAAAAACGTCTTGGCCTGGCAACCGTAGGCCTGATTTACTCTAGTTCCTGCAGTCGGGCCTGACTAGTTTGTGAAAGGGGATGTGATTTTGGAACAATTTGACCATAAGCGGAGGGTAGGAGAGGCTGCGGGAAGGCTGAGCCTCTCCAAATAGCCAGGCATGGTCTTGCGCATGCTCTGCCCCACGGCCCCATTTTGACAGCACCACTGGCCTCCGTGCCACCTGCCTTCCTGGGGCTGGGGAGGCTACAGGGGCACTGCCGTGCAATCTTCCACCCCTTGTCCTGAGGGTGGGGGGAAGGCTGCAGCTCCACCACCATGCACTCTCTCTTCTGGCACTCTGAGGCTGCGCGTGGGAGGCTGCAGAAGCAGTGCCATGTGCTCTACTTCCCAATGCACCAGGGCGGTAGCCCGAGGTGTGGCTGGCAGCCTCAGCATGGGAGCTCTAGGTTCTAAGGCATGCAGGCGGGGCAAGGCTTCAGGGGAAGATGCAGGGCTGTGGAATAACCTCCCTCAGACAACAGGTTCATGAGCCATCCACGAAACTGACTTTCTTTTTTAAAAAAGTCTGAGACGTTACTAGAGGAACTGGGCCTGTGGCCTTCTAAAGGCTGGGGTTCAAATTCTACTGTCAGTCACACTGGTATAAATTTAACAGAACAAACCAGCAGTCACATAGCACTTTAAAGGCTAACAAAATGATTTATTAGGTGATGAGCTTTCACAAGGAAGCAAATGAGGCCAAGTTCTCCTCTCATGCACACAACTCATTCTGGATTCTCTGAAACGTGTAAGTATTTGAAGAGACAATTTAGCTTAGGATTTCAGCAGTCTGAAAGCAAGATTTGACCCTGTATTTATGCAATTCCCAGGTGACAACTCCATGCTACCACAATACTCCTTCTGAGGCTTTCAAGCTGAATGGGAAGTTTGTAAATCCTACATTAGTTTGGGACCCTCATCTCCCTCTACTCGGTAGTTATTAAATATTTAAAAACTGAGAATTATAAATTAAAGACAAAGGTCCAACTAGTCACAGATCACTTAACATGCATTGATAACATGAGAGTTAGAGACCTAACTACTTTTGAGGATGGAGATAGGCACCACCAATGCCTTTTGTGGTCCAGTCCTAAGTTTGGGGGTTGGAATCACTGACCTCCCAAAATCCCTTCCAACCCTATGATTGTAAATTTCCAAAATACCAAACATTTGAAAGTTTAGAATTTACAGTTAACACAGAGCAAATACCCTTAACCCTGCCCTATGTTGATATCTCTGACTGCTCTACAGCTGCGTGAGACACACTGATAACCACACATTATAACTTTTTCTACTATATTTTTAGTATTCACGTTGTAATGTTTTGTACTAAGGATGGTACCATGACGAGACTGTGTCAGAGTCACGTATCTAACTAGACAACTCTTGATCCTTGTTTTTATAAGCCAGCTAGTCCAGCATTATGTGGTCCATAAAACATATGGATCCTACTTTCCTACAATAGTAAAGAGACCACAATATTTTCATATCTTTCCCACTGTGCACAATGCCACCATAGTAAACCACATAACTGAGGCAAATTAATAAGAAACATGTCTAACCCACACCCATTCACCTACTGTCTTTATGGAAACTACAAAGATAATTATTGTATAATTATTTCATACATTCTGTTGATGTGAGGCATAAACACAAACATCTGAAACCAACCCATTCTGCTTCCATCCTCCCCCATCACTGTTCAAATAAAGCCTGTAAATCATAGAAGACATATTCTCCGGAATAAACTATTAACTGCTGCATGTACAGGATCTAGGAAAATTACATCTGATCAAAAAAAAATCCAGTTTTATTTCAGTGAAAAGTTTTGAACAAAAGAATTTCATCATAATTTTTCACTGAAAAATTATATTTTTCATTAAAGATCATAATGAAAAGGTTTTATTTGTTTTGATCTGATTTTTAAAACAGAAAATCATTAAAATGTCAGTTCAATATAAAATTATTAGCATTTTAATTTTATCAAAAATTAATTTTCTCTAAAACATTTTGATTTTGACAAAACTGCATTTTTAACCAAAAAAAAAATGTGGCCTGAATATATCTACCAGTTATAATGAAAAAAATGGAAAAGTAATTTGATAATTATCAGGGATAATTTTTTGTCATGTGAATGGTGTACAGTGAACCAACAAGGTGACAGTGTTTATGCAGTTGCAGGACTTTATATATGAATTTCCATATCTGTGTAGTTTAATGAAGCTTTGAATCTGGGTCATCCTGGGTTAATTGAGTTGTTGCACAGATTAATTTGGTGCATTACCTTTAACTGAGCATTTCAGGCCTTCATATTACATATTTTCATAATTACATCACACTCATAAGTTTTTCGTATATCTAATCTATCTTCATAACCTTAAATCATCTTTCTTGACAATTCTAATAATTTTTTGTGAAGAAATAAAGGAGAGCACCCTTGGGTACTAGAAGTAGGGTAGAGAAAAACCACCTCACCAAAAGGCATAGCCATAGCCATAAGTGTCACCAGCCTGCATTAAAATTGTATTGCATTACACACTAGTACTAATGACTGTTGACTGGAAAAATCAATTTCTGCGTGGTGGGTTACTGAGAAAATGGTTGGGAATAATAAACAACTATTGACTATAAACTGTAAGCTTTCAAATCACTTTGCTGTGCCCACTGAGCCATTTAGTCTTGAACCTCTGTCCTCCTTAAACTCAAAGCTTGGTACTGATCTGATCAGTTGTAACACGGGTATTAATAGACATGCCATAAGCTCTTCAGGGCAGGGATCATGCTTTGTATGTTTTTACAGTATACAGTCCTGTCTCAATTTTTTCGGACTATCACCAGAATAAATTACACTCAATTTTATTACAATGTATATTTACATTCTTAGAAAAAACACTTTTCTGAGAGGCAAGAGATGCCCATTCGACTAGGTGTAATTATATCTTAATATAAGCAGGTATCTAAAATGTGATCATGAATAAATTACTAAATTTTCTTGGGACCCTTGAACTGTGTCTACACTTGCATTCCTCTTCCAAAACAGTCATGCAAATGAGGGAAATCAAAAATGCAAATGATGTGCAGATTTACATATCTGGCACCTCATTTGCACATTCTTATTTCAAAATTACTTCTTTTTTATGGAAAGAAGGATTCTTTTGAAGATGGGGTTTACTTTACTTTCAAAAGAGCAGTGTCTACATTTGCATTTTTGATTTCCCTCATTTGCATGACTCTTTTGTCTTTGGAAAGAAGAATGCAAATGTAGACACAGCCTTGAAGAGACACAGTCTTACAACCATCAGAGTGTTGTGAATTGGTCTGGACATGCCACTCCTGTCTGAACACATTGTATCTGTGCAATGTGCTACCGTATATCTAAGTCCACAATTGCCACTTTGGAAATGGCGCTTGAATCAGGAAATGGGCTTTGATAGAACGCAAGTGATAAGCATGATAAGGATGTAGGCGAAACATCCCTGGGACCACTGGCGTGGCCGCCACATGCTAGTCCTCCAACTTGAGGTTTCCTTTAGGGGAGGAACCCTGCCACATATGACACCTCTCATCTATTTTTGCCTTCTCCTTGCGTCCAGGGAAACAAACAACTTTTTTTTTTTTAAAGCAACCAGAGTATTGAATGGACCAGCCGCCAATCCAGCTGCTTTTCCATTGGTACCTTTGGCTAAAGAACTGAGAAGCAGGAGCGAGACACTGGGGGTAAGGAACCAACCACCGACAGACACCTGCCAGAGCCGGGCTAAAACTTAAGCTTTGCAAGGCGCCGGACGCCCAGGCAGAGCCGCCGCTGCTCAAGCTGGACCCCCTCGTGCAAGGGATAGCTGCAGACCCCTAGCGCAGGCCCTGTGCAGCCGGATGCATGGCCAGAGAAGAGTATGTCTGTGCCACCAGAGGGTGTTTCCTGCACGCCCCCCTCCCTTCCAACCCCTCAGCGGGCTAATCTCTGCGCTGCTTCCAAGCCGCAAGGGATCTGCCCCGCCAGTCATTACCTGGTGCTCCGTGGAACGCGTGGGTGGCCTCCCCGTGAGCTCCAGGGATGACCTGCCAGGCAGGGCGCTGCGCGAGGAGGCGGGCGCGCTTCCGAGCCTCTCCTGGGCGCTGCTGCAGGGAGTCCCTGGCAGCCCGGCTGCGGGGAAGAGCGGGCTGGCAGCGTGCCCCTCCCTCAGGCATTTAGGCGAGCGGGGGCTGGCCGTGTCCCCGCCCTTCCAAGAGCGGTAGGGAGGCGCGGCTGTTGTCCCCCGCCCAGCGAGGGAGGGAGAGGGAAGCAGCTCCCCACGGGCACACACCGCTCTCTGGCTGCGCAGGGGAGGGGACAGAGCGGTGAGAACCCCCCCACCCCCGCTGTCAATCTCCCTCTGGCTCCTGAGAGTGACTGAATGGCCTGCGGCGAAGGGGGCGGGTGGGGCTTCAGCCTCCTGCCTTCCCTAAGTGCACCCTCCCCACCACAGTCCCTCGCCCTGAGCCCCTCCTCACCTGCACCCTGACTCCAGCACCATCCCTCCCACAAACACACCTACTCCGCTCCCTGCCCTGAACCTCTCCTCACCTCCCCCCCATCTCCAGCACACCCACGCAAACACTCAGATCCCTGCCCTGGAGCCTTCCTCACATCTCCCAGCCCTGGCTCCGGCATTGTTCCATGTACCCGAGGCCCCTGCCCTGAGCCCCCAAGCCCCTGTCCTGACTCCTGAGCTCCCCTCATCCCTATCCCCTGCCCTGAGCTCCCTTCCTCCACTGCACTCTTAAATTGCAACCCTGCCACCCAACTTTACATGCTGTGTCTTGAGCATTGTGTATGACTCACAACTGACATACACCTGTTGTAAAGAAAGCAGAATACCTGAACTGATAACACAGGCATAAACTAAGAAATCAACATGCAGTTATTATCGGCTGAACATATAAATGCAGCTCCTACCATACAGCTCGTGCTGCTGGTATAAAGGTTTTGCTCTTTCTTCGTGCAGAAAGTACACACACCAACAGGCCAAACTTCCTTTCCAACTTTATCAATTCAATTATATAGCCTGACGGGGCTTGTTTTTATTTTTTGGTAACCCTCTTGCTTGGCCTTACATAGAACCTCTGAAAGTTTCTAAACATTTTTAACTGGATCTTACTCTGCAACAGGAGTTTCACACACTGTTAATGTAAAAGTTGCTCTTTACAACATACTGAGCTTTCTGTTTCTCACCAGCTCATTCTGAATAAGTATTCACAGCCTCAACTATGAAACTCTACTACCTCTTTACATGGCTGACATAACTTGTGGAAAGTTCTGCTTGAAGGGCTGTCTGATTCCTTCCATATCCACCTGTTGAAGAGCCCTGTCTACACCTGGTCTGCAATGCCACTGCTACTCAGAGTCCGAAACAAAATCAAACAAGACAGAGCCAAAATCATCCTAATTACACTAACCTGGCCAGGGTAAATTTGCTTCCCCAATCTCAGGAGTCTGCAACCTGCAACTCTGATCTCAAAATGTTGGATAACAACTCCTAAGATTTGCAGTGCATTGTGGGATATATTTTATCTGTGTTTTGTTCATATTGCTAATAAATTCTTGGTTTTGAAAAGGAAAAGGAAGCTTGTGGCATTCCTCCTGTGAAGGGACACATGCATTTTAAGAAAGAAAACTAAAACTAAGCGTGAAGTAAAATCGGCATAATTAAAGTAGGCTCAGAAGTGACAGTCAAGAAGACGGTGTTACAAGCGCACATGTAATGTGTGAGGAGATAGAATATGTAAAGTTTGTGAACATCCTGTGCTAAACATGTATCACATTACAAATCATTGTGCATGCACTGCTCTTAAAATAGGGGTTACAAAAAGTATGATTTGTTGTTATTTTTTAAGGACCGTCTCATATTCACATGTATTGCAGCTCTTGAATTATTGAGTTTTTACCAAATTTGAAAAAAACGGCTCTTCTTACTATTTTGGTTACCGACCTCTGCCCTGTTGGATTTATCTCACATCTTGTTCAGTCCTACAGCTACTGTATTTTCCCAACTTGCTGACTCAGGATCTGGGACGTGATCTTCAGAGGGAACAAGCTACGGGTTCTTCTATCTGAGAAAAGTGTATGAGGTTTTCTTGAATAGCGGAAAGGATTCAACTAGAAAAGCTTACCTGCAAAAATGGAAGAGATTTCACCACTGGTGTATTCAGCAGCATTTCTCCCTGCCTGTTCTTCTCGTCAAGATATTTTTTAGATTGCCAGGCATTTTACTGAGTTCCGTTAGAGTTCAGTGAAAGGTGTGAACGAAGCTATCATAGGTTTCCATTCCCTGTAAAGGGGTTTTCAATGTTTGCTTACCTCACAACTCCCCAGGTTCCCTAAGAGATTAATGAACTTTTTTCCACATATCAGAGAATCTGTTACTATGTGGGACTTAAAATTCGACCCTCAATTTTTGTTGAAGATTTCCTTGGAGACACTAGCTAAATGTTCCCTTTTAACTTGTGTATGGAGACTCCCTTTTTTGGCAGCTATCATCTCCACTCTGTGAGTCACCTAAACCAAACTTATGTAACTCACAATGGGGAAGGGGGTGAAAAGAGAGGGTTTTAGATGCTGTCTCTCATATTGCTTTTGCCTGAGAATATAGCGTTTATGCTTCCAACACTGGGGCTGTGACCACATTAGCCCCTCCTTTTGGAAGGGCTATCGTAATATGGCACTTCTGGACATGCTGATAAGTTGCTGCTATGTATATGCACTTTCAGAACTTCTGGTTTTGAAATGCACGCTGCCCTGTAGCTGGGTGCTTTTTGAAATGACCCCCCCTGATTTCCAAAGCCCTTCTTCCCATCTGGTTTTGGGCAGTTTCCAAGCGCCTGCGGCTGCCCGTATGTTAATGAGGTGCTGCATATTCATGGTTCTGCCTTATTAGCATATTCTGAAGTGCCAAATTAGCGTATTCTGAAGTGCCAGTGCCAGAGCAGAAGGTCTGCTAGCAGGTCTTCTTAATTGATACACTGAAGTGGCTTGTATCGCTCAGGGGTGGTGTAGAGCAATTAACAATGTAAATGGAGACAAGTGTCAGAGAGGGAGCCATGTTAGTCTGTAGCTTCGAGAGCAACAAGAAGTCGTGTGGCACCTGATTGACTAACAGATATTTTGGAGCATAAGCTTTCATGGGCAAAGACCCACTTCATCACATACAGCCCCCACCTAAGGCCTCTCCAACACATCGGCTGCGTCTACACGTGCACGCTACTTCGAAGTAGCGGCAGTAACTTCGAAATAGCGCCCGTCACGTCTACACGTGTTGGGCGCTATTTCGAAGTTGAAATCGACGTTAGGCGGCGAGACGTCGAAGTCGCTAACCCCATGAGCGGATGGGAATAGCGCCCTACTTCGACGTTCAACATCGAAGTAGGGACGTGTAGACGATCCGCATCCCGCAACATCGAAATAGCGGGGTCCTCCATGGCGGCCATCAGCTGGGGGGTTGAGAGATACTCTCTCTCCAGCCCTTGCGGGGCTCTGTGGTCACCGTGGGCAGCAGCCCTTAGCCCAGGGCTTCTGGCTGCTGCTGCTGCAGCTGGGGGTCCGTGCTGCATATACAGGGTCTGCAACTAGTTGTTGGCTCTGTGTATCTTGCACTGTTTAATGAAAGTGTGTCTGGGAGGGGCCCTTTAAGGGAGCGGCTTGCTGTTGAGTCCGCCCCGTGACCCTGTCTGCAGCTGTGCCTGGCTCCCTTATTTCAATGTGTGCTACTTTGCCGTGTAGACGTTCCCTCGCTGTGCCTATTTCGATGTTGGGCTGAGCAACGTCGAAGTTGAACATCGATGTTGCCAGCCCTGGAGGACGTGTAGACGTTATTCATCGAAATAGCCTATTTCGATGTCGCAACATCGAAATAAGCTATTTCGAAGTTGGGTGCACGTGTAGACGTAGCCATCATCAGTGATCTGCAACCCATCCTGAACAATGATCTTTCACTCTCACAGACCTTGGGAGGCAGGCCTGTCCTGGCCTACAGACAGCCTGCCAACCTTAAACAAATCCTCACCAGCTGCTACAAATCACAAACCAGTGACTCTAGGCCTGGAACCAGCCCCTGCAATGGTCCTCACTGCCAACTCTGCTCACATATCTACACCAGTGACATCATCACAGGACCTAACATCAACCATAGTATCAGGGGCTCTTTCACCTGCACATTTACTAATATAATATATGCCATCATGTGCCAGCAATGCCCCACTGCAATTTACATTGGCCAAACTGGACAGTCTCTCCGTAAAACAATAAATGGACATAAATCAGACATCCGAAATGGTAATGTACAGAAGCTGGTGGGTGGGCACTTCAATCTGCCTGGACACTCAGTGGCATATTTAAGGGTGACAGTTCTGAAACAAAGAAATTTCAAAAATCAAATGGAGAGAAAAATCTCTGAGCTGCAATTTATTTGCAAATTTGACTCCATTAACCAAGGATTAAACACAGGCTGGGAGTGCCTCGCAGCTTACAAAACTAGCTTCTCTACCCTGGGCGTTAATATCTCCCCATTAGACTCTGACAAAGGTTCACATCCCCCTGTCTGATGTAACTTGTTTTTCCCTCTTTTGATAAGTACTGTTGATACTGGGCCATCTTGCTGAATAGACCTTGTCAGCTCTGGCCCTCCCTTTTACTGTGACCCCACTCTTTAAATACCCCTCTGAAACCACCCCCCCACTCATGCATCTGATGAAGCAGGTCTTTGCCCACAAAAGCTTATGCTCCAAAATATCTGTTAGTCTATAAGGTGCCACAAGACTTCTTGTAATGTAAATGGAGCAAATGGAGGGGTAATTAATAAGAAAATATTAATGAAAGTGTGTTTAGGAATTGTCAAAGACATGGTGTAAGGGAAAAGGCTACTGCAAACACCAAAGACAATGCATTTTAATTAGATGTCAATATGCTGAGTAACTGAGGGGAAAAGAAATTAGATTTTTGTGTATGTAAAATTAATTAATCAGAACTCGTAACAGAATCAGAGAGGAATTATACTTTCATCTGTTAACTAACAAGTGAAGTGATAATCCAAAGGATTAGAAGATGACACATCCTAGTATTAAACCTGTTTGTGTACACTTTAAAAGTGGTGAAAGTGTTATTTGTGTTTTACAGATAGGGAAGAACAGCTCAAAGTGGTTAACTATCTTATCCAGATACAAAATGGCTGGGATTAAAACCGGGTCTGCTGATTCCCAGGCAGTGTAATCACAATACCCCTACCAGAAGATGTGGTCTCCAGAAGAATTGGAAGTTACTGTATACCAGCCCCATGTTATAGTTCTGGAATTCCTATGGCAGGGTACTCTGGGATTCCATTCTCTTTTCACAGAATGTGAAAGTCTGTCCAGTTTACAAGAAGATGGTTTATGTGGTTTAGAGCCGAAGAATATGAAACAGGAGACCTGAATTCTTTATTTCTTATCTACCTTCTGCCGTACTGCTTAGGACAAGTCATTTTACCTCTCTGTGTTTCCACGTCTCCATCTGTAAAAATGGAAGTAAATTAGAGGTGTTTTGAGGCTTAATTCACTAATTTTTATAACGTGTGAAATTCTCAAACGATGACTATTAGTTCCACTGTTTTTAAAGTTATCCTTAACTTTAAGTTTCACTGACCGCTTGCAATGTTGTATCTACAACCTTCTGATGTGCCATGACAGTGGATTCTTTTCAATTTCACACGTGCCTCTGTTAAGTGAAACACAACCAGGGTTTATTTTCTTTGTTATTTTTTAAGAAAGATTTGTTTTTATCTTCTGTATAATGTGTTTAAAGAACTTTCCTGCCTGGAAAGGTGCCATAATAGTATCTAGAGATCTGAAAGGACACTACTACCACTCTTACTCCCATCATCTCTGGCACATGGGAAATTGAGTACCACTGGACAGCTGTGAGCTGAAATTGATTTCTCAGGGACTATCCTGCATCAGCCATCAGCTAAACAGGCAAGAGTCATGCCCTTTCTCCAACTTCCCTTTGAGCTCCCAGGACCTTTCTTGTACGCTCCCTGGCAAGAGCAGTACAGGTGAGTGTCAGGGCCCTGTTACTCACATTCTGCAATGTCCTTTGCTTGTCACAGCCCATCTCATGGAACATAATTTTTTTGAAAAAGTAATTACTGTGTTTGTCTCTGTCATATTTGATATTCCAAAACAAGGAGAGGTGTACTTTGCAGATGTGGAAGGTAGGATTGAGAACTTTCCTAGATTATATTTAAAATATCTAGATTCACAGTACACTGTGTGACAGCCCACGCCAGGTTACAGTAGCCTAGTGGAGGGCACGTACATGGGCAGTTGGGCCTGTGCTTTTATGTTCCCCAGGGACTAAGGCCCAGCAAGGATCAGCTTCCCTATCGAGTAACTGAGGGAGTGGGCTGGCACTAGCCTGCCCACAGCTACAAGATCCCCCTCGAGGGGAAGATCCATTAAAATGACACGGTCCCCAAGTGATTATGGTGGGCAACTAAACAGAAAAACAGGAACAGGTGTGGAGGGTCAAAGGGCCAAAATAAGGGAGCTGGAGTGGGATACCGAGCAGAAAGCCCCGGACAGTGCCCACTATTCCCCGAAGATGTTGCGGGAGCCAGTGAACACTGCCCAGAGGAACGCTGCCCGGATTTGTGAGCAGATGGAAGAACGGAAAAAGGCCCCACAGTCACAGTCCCCTCCCTCAGTCAGCCTCCTCTCCCTGGTCTTGTAGATGTCCAGCTTGGCCATGGACAGGAGGAGGCTGATGAGGAGGCCCCACGACTTTGTGTGGCCACGGTGGGTGTGCTAGGATCAGAAGGTGTGGGGAGAAGTGCAACCAGAACCTCAGCAGGAGGTTCTGGAGGAGCTGGAAGAGGGGCTGCAAGTTGGCACACTCAAGGTAGATGTGTGCCAGGGTCTCCCTCACACCACAGAAGGAGCAGGTGTCAGGGATGGGGGTGAACTGTTCCAGGTACATGCCCATGCACGCCACCCCATGGAGAATCCTCCAACTGATGTCCCCAGCAGGCCGTGGTACCAAGGTCGAATACACGCTGTCCCACTGGGGCTGCCCACCCTCTGCTGGCGACAGGAGGTCCTGCCATTTGTGGTCAGGGTGGGACACGAAGGTGGGGAAATGGAGTATGTGAAGCGTGAGCGTGTACAGATGACATCCCGGCGCGGTTCGGAAGAGGACCAGCTGCAAAGTGTGCAGCCAGCTGGGATGATGGCAGGGGGAGTCGGGAAGGCTCACAGGGATGAGGGCCTACAGAAAGATCCAGAGGGCCAGGAGTGAGGGGGGTAAGGTGCACACTCTTGCAGGACTCAGCTGAGGTAGACTCAAGCAGCAGGTGGTAAGGCGGCCCTTACTTCCTGGAGCACGCGTCAGGGAGTGCAGAGGGTGGAGAGCCCCATGTGCTGGGTGAGGGCTGGGGCCTCCATCCAATCTCCCTGGTAAAGATCAGCCTGCAGCACCAGGTCAAACCAACACTGGGGCTAATTAAGCACCTGCAACCAATCAAGACCTGTGGAGCCCTTGAGAAAGGGTCCCCTCCGGTAAGGAGGGGGAAGGAGAAAGGGGATAGACCAGGAAGGAAGAAAGGGCTGTGGAGGAGAGAGAGCCCTGCAAGAGAGAAGACATGCTGGAGCTACAGGAAAAAGGTACCCAGGAAACAGTCTGGGGAAGTGGTCCAGGGAGGAAGCAGTTGACCTTTTGGCCAAGGGAGACAGCCCCTCCAGCAGCAGCTGCCCAGGGTCCCTGGGCCAGAACCCGGATTGAGTGGGAGGGGACCAGGTTCCCCCCAGACTGCCCCACACTCCCCAATGCAGCTTGAAAGGAGCTGGGGGGGCCTCAATGTGGGGACTCCCCCCACTTATGACTGTGCCTATGATGACTATGGCTCAGTAGGCTGTGCCTTGCCCGGGAGAGAGAGCAAAAAGGGGCCCAACAAGCCTCTGAAGCATCACCTCAACTGCTCCAGAGTGCAGTACCCACAAGGGATTGCTCGGGACTTTGTCACAACTGGCAAATATCTAATAGCAGAAAATATCTCAGCTGTTCAGGCAAAGTGTGAAAAGGAGAAGATATTTAGCACAGAACAACTTTTGATTTGTTTTAGTTATAAGCCAGTCAAAATTGTGATGAAATATGGCTGATTTTCACTTTTTGTAACATTTGGATGTGCGATGAATGGAACACATGCAACAGCTGGATCACAAATCTGTATCAAAAATCACAGGGAGGGTAGGTTAACAAAAGGTAATCAGGAACATGGGGTTGTGTGAGCTAGAAATTGTATTATAATTTAAAGCAAAGAAAATTTGTTGCCCGGATACGTGCATCCCTCATCCTTCAAGGCCAAGTACCCCCCTTAAGATACATACGTAAGTTGCATATGTGTATCACTTTCACCTTAGATATAGTCACTCTAAAGCTGCGTCTGCATATAAGCACCCCTTCGAAAGGGCGAAAATCGGCATGGGGAGTTCGAAATGGCAGCTGTTGAAAGGGAGCGACCGCACGCTAATAGTGGATTGACAGGTTGATCCGCCCTTTCGATGGGCCACCATGGTCTTTCAAAAGGGAATGTCCACACGAATCCAAGCACTCCTTTGAAAGAAGGGAGGCAGGAAATACTGTGGTCAGGGTCCCGTGGCCAACAAGCCCTTCCGGGGTCACAGCCAGCCGTTCCCTTAAAGGGCCCCTCTCTCCACCCTCCACCCCACATGAGCTGAGTGCTGCCCAGCTGTCCCCAGCCCAGCAGAGCCCACTCATGCTCCAGGATGGAGTCCCAGCAGCAGCTCCTGCAGGAGGACATCCTCATCCTGGAAACCCTCCTGGTAGTGCTCTGCACTGTTGCAGCAGCCGCCCCACAGCTACTTGAGTGGCTGGACAGTCCCCATGGGGCCATGGAGCTCCCCTGCCCAGAACACCCCTGGGTTGTTCCCCCCCACCCCGGGGTGTCCTGGTGCCTCTGGAGCCACCCCAGCAGCACTGACTGGTGGGAGCACCTGGTGCTGGGGGAGTGGGGCGAGGAAAAGTGGCCGCAGAACTTCCGCATGTCGAGGCAGAGCTTTGACGAGATCTGCCACTGGCTCGTCCCACACTCCGGCACCAGGACACCTGCATGCGGCCAGCCCTCACCCTGGAGAAACGGGCTGCGATTGCCATCTGGAAACTGGCCACCCCGGACTTCTGCCGCTCCTTGGGACAACAGTTCAGGGTGGGCAAGGCCACCATGGGGGCCATATTCATGGAGGTAAGACAGGCCCGGGTCATGTGCCCCCCATGGGTGGGTGGGGAGGCTGTGGCAAGGGGAACTCCCAGCTGCAGAGGCCAGACAGGCCAGGAGGGGGAGGAGGCAGGTGGGGAGGGGCAGGGAGGCAGGGGGCAGGACAGGAGGGGGCAGGCCGGGGATAGGGGGATGGCCTGCCACACCTTCATGGGAGCACACGGCCCCCACCACCCTCCATGCAGGTCATCAGAGCCATCAATGCAATGCTGCTGCACAGGGGTCATCCTCCTGGGGGATCCGGATGCCGCCATCGTGGGTTTTGAGGACCTGGGCTTCCTGAACTGCTTTGGCTCATTGGTTGGCATGCACATCCCCATCCGCACCCCAGCACCTGCCAGTATGTCAACAGAAAAGGGCTACCATTCAGTGGTCCTCCAGGCACCGGTGGACACGAGGGGCCAGTCCATGGACATCCATGTGGGCTGGGCCAGTTGTATCCACGAGGCCTGGGTCTTCTGGGGCTCCGGGATCTGCTGACACATGGGGGCCAGCATATTCATCGCCCAGTGGAAGATCCCAGTGTTGGGGGGATGTCACCATGCTGCTCTGCATGGTGGCAGATGTGGCCTACCCCCTCCAGCCATGGCTCCAGTGGCCATACATGGGACAACTCAACCCCACCCAGGAGATGCTTGACCAGTGCCTCAACCACGCCTGCAACATCGTGGAGTGGGCCTTCAGGCACCTTAAGGGGTGGTGGAGGTGCCTCCACACATGGTTGGAGGTTGGGGTCCTCAACATGTCTCAGGTGCTGGGCTCCTGTTGTGTCCTCCACATTGTGGAGGGCCAGGGGAACACCTGTGTGCAGGGGGGAGGCAATGTGGCTGGCGCCGGCTACAAGCAGCCAGGCACTGCCTTCCTCTGCCAGGCTCACGGAGGCCCCCAGGCAGGTCTTTGTGGACGGCCGCTTGTGACCTGCACCTACACCCACCGCCCCCCATGCACTTCCGCCACCTGCCGGCCCCACCATCACCACCACCACCCCCCACGGCCTCCACCAGCACTGCACCTGCACATCTGCCACCCACCTTCCCTCCCCAAGGAGCACAGCCCAAGGGGGTCATATGGTAAATAAACATTTATCAACAACTGGACATTATGTGCAACTCTGTACAGGTGTGAGGGACATAGTGTGGAGGAGATCTGGGGGACACCTAACCAGGAGCGGGTGGGGACTCTAATCCGGAGGGGGGCCAGGGGACACCTAACTGGGAGAGGCAGGGGGGGCTCTGAACCTAGAGGGTGCGGGGGGGGGCTCATTCCAGGGCTGGGTTGGGGGACCACAAGCCCTATCAGCCCCAGGATCCCCTGCCTCCCCAGGTGCAGTGTCTCTGGCAGGGAGCACCACCAGGTAAGGCCAGGGGAGGGGGCTCGGTGTGGGCAGCAGGAGCAGGCTTGGCAGGGGCACCACTGGAAGGACCAGGAGGTGGGCAACATTGGCCGCATGCTCCTGGAATGTCTGGCCAGTGCTCTCCAAGGTGTTCAGCAACCTCTCCCACACCACCCTCCACCACTCCAACTCCACCTCCACAAGCCACAGGTGCCACTCGGCCACTTCGGCCTGGTGGCAGCTAGCTGGGTCCTCCTTGGCCTGGTGGTGGACCCTCTGGCTGCAGCCCTGATGGTGCACAGTGTGGGGTGGGGCCTGGCCACCCTCAACATCTGCTGTTGGGCTCTTGGGGACCAGGGATGGTGCTGGGCTCTCCCGGCCCACAGATGATGCAGCTGTACGGAGAGAGGGCCAGCGTGTCGGTAACATACTATGGCCTGGGGATGTCTAGCTATGGGCCTCCTCCCCCTCCTGTGGCACTCGCTCCCTGTGTGAGCTGGGCATCCCATCCGGCAGCCAGGGGGCTTCTCAGACAGATGGCCCTTCCCAGCCCATGGAGCGTGGTCCCCGGATGCTGTCCAGCACCAACTGGCCACTGCCGTGCATGCAGCTCGCTGCGCTGTCCATTGGAGTGGGTGCTGGCCATCGCCGGTAGGCCACCATAGGTGCCATGTCCCATGGCAGGCCGGCATGTGTGCAGCCTGGGACCCCCGGTTCTGTGTACGGCCAGCTGGCCAACGCATCACCTCACCCCACCGTGTATGTACTGGAGGGTTCCTCAGTGATGTCTGGGTATGCCTGGCCCCCGGTCGCCCAGCTGGATTGAGCGGGAGGGAACGTATATGGTCAGGCCCCCCTCCTCGCTCGACCACTCGGTAGTCACATCGGCTTCCTGGGTCCCTGGTGGGCAGTGCTCCTCCACCGTCAGCTGTGGCTCGTCCACCAATGTGTCCAGGGCCACCGGAGGTGAGGAGCTGTCCTGGGGCCCCAGGGTGCCCTGGAGCTCCAGGAAGTAGGGGCAGATAGCTGGGGCTTCCATGGAGTCTCCGGCTTGGTCCCAGGCCCGGGCATAGCCCTGCCACAGATCCTTCACTTTACTGTGTACGTGTTCTGTGGTACGCTCAGGGTGGCCCCTTGTGAGGAGGACCGGGGCCAGGAGGACGAATGCTGCAGCTTTTCGCCGCTTGACACCCATCTCATAGAGGATCTCCTCCTCTTTCCAGAGGCCCAGAAGGTCCCATAGCTCCCATTCCATCCAAGAGGGCCCTTTTTTTTTCTCATCCCCAGAACCTGGGGAGCCCTGCGAGGGCTCAGAGTGGGGGCCCTGGGACTCATACAGTGGCTGTGTGCTGGCCATTGTCACGTCGCTCACAGCATGCAGCTGGAGCTCGTGCTGGGGCTGCTCCTAGCACAGTCTCAGCTTTTTCCCATGGGGTTCCTGTGTGCATGCTTCTTTAAGATGGCCGGACACAGGGATCATGGAGCCCTGCTGCTGCCAGCTGGAGCGGCCTCACGTGCCAGCTGACTGGCACCATGGCAGACCTCTCTTTTGAAAAAGTGGTATGTGGAGCTTCTATATGTGTACTCCTTTGATTTGGCTTTTCAAAAGGGGACGATCTTCCTGTTATGGGATCGGGGTTCAGATTTCAACGTCTGCGCCCCATTCTTTTGATTTTCTTTCGAAAGAAGGAGTTGCATGTGTAAAATGCTCCTCCTGTTCTTTCAAAAAAGGGCCACTTATTTCAACATTTTGTGCATGTGTAGACACAGCTTAAGAGTAAAAATGCAAGGTGTTGGGAGTGAAAATCCAAACCTGCAAATTCAAAATGGAGGATGGTCACATGTCCAGACTGAAGCCCTTATCTTACATTGGATCCCAAAATGGAGGGCCAAAACTTGCTGAGTCATCCTGATACAGTGGGTTTTTCCCACCTTTTCTAAATCACCTCAGGAGCTTCCTACGGGGTCTCCTGGCAGGGGATGGATTATGTAAGCTTTTCCCACCACAAAGACTTTATAAGGACAGCATCCAGCCTTTAGCAGGTGCTGCCCATCTGAGTGGCAGAGTGGCGCAGGCTTCTACCAGCATCAAGACCTAACACCACAGGACTCACAGCAAGTACCATCGCTCGTGATCGGAGACATCGCCACTACAGACACAAGAGTCTGACATACCATCTACTCTACTCACCATCGAGGGATCGCCCCAGAGTTCCTCCTGAAGTTCTTACAATTAGTCCGATGGTGGAAGGTCCTGGGCAACCATCAGGCATCTTGAAGAAGGGTGATTATAAACTTATGTGCATATTAATTTGGGAACTGATTGCTATGATCAAGGGTGTTTATGTTATTGTTTAGTGCTCTCTCTCTCTCTCTCTTCATTGTACACCCTCACTTCTTAAAAAAGGGTTTTCTGTTTGGTTTACATAATCCTTGCTTTTTCTCATTATTGTTTAATGTAATTGGTCAACCAGATGACAGAAGCTGGCAGGCAGTGATGTGAACTAGAGGGACTATCTTGTTAGGGGTGGCCAGCATAGCCTTATCTGGGCAGAGACAGAGACCTAACAATGGGGAGAGTGAAAAAATGTTGACTTTGACTAAGAAGTTGCCAGCCAGAAAAGGCTGAGAAACACTAGGATAGAGAAATTGCTGCTAACTAAAAAAGAACATTTCTGGATGCTTGTACTATAAGAAATTTTATCAAGTCCACTTGTCATCCTAAAAGTGAATCAGAAGACACCATTAATGTAAATAAATGTCATGAAAGATCAAAACAGGATTCTGCGATTTACTGGTATGATGACCTACCACAAAGAGAATTCCCATATAACTTCCCTCCCTAAATGCAAACACAAATGCTGGGATAGAAAGCATTGTTTCAGTTTCAGTGGCAGCAGTGGCTCTCACACCTACACACAGAGAGGTGCAGGAAATGGGATGTATTCCAGACACAATCCAGTCTAAACAGGTAAGTCTGCTCCCATCAGCATTACAGAAGAATGGGTGGGTGCTGCAAATAAGCCAGCTGGGAACAACTCAAAGGGAGGAGATAAGGTGAGTAAAAAGCTGCTTTAAAGCACACCTGGGTTCCAAATTCTAACACAGGCTAGCCATTTATTTCAGGCCTTGTCTACACTGAGAGTTTTCCACAACAGCAGCCATCTCTGCCCACTGATTGCAGCTGCAGAAATCTAAGCCTTTAAGAAAGAGCGATAGGGCAATTTTTTGCTGCAGTTTGCACTGACCCCCACTTGATACTACTAAGATATGCAGTCTACCCTAAGGTTTTTCATCTGCTGTGGATGGCCACCAATGGCTGTAACTAAGACCAATTCCACCTTAGAGAAGGGGCTTGATTTGCCTTACTGACGTTGGTATTAAACAGAAGCCAGTCCATTGAAGCCAATGGAGATGCCTTAATGCAGGGGTGTGCAAACTGGGGGGTGGGCTCACTCAGGGAGACCTGAAACATCAAAAGCGGAGTGCAGCACAATCAGCTGCTGGGACGTAGCCTCATCCATCTCATTCACGATGTTTTTATGTCAGTGTATTCAAGTTAATATGCGGATTTTTACCCTCTACCTACTTCTCTTGCACATGCTGAAAGTTTGTTTGTTTGTTTTGGTTTACATGTGAACCTAACTTAAATTCCCATCAGTCTGGATTACATTAGACAGGTTGACGGGGGCGGGGGCTGCTAACTACAGGGACGCAAAGTGGGGCCCGATATGGAAAGTTTGCTTACGTCTGCCCTAGTGTACAATCAGCGTGAAGTCAGAACCAGGCATCAGGCCTCTGGTACAACCTTAAAACTTTATCTAAGTGTTTACCGTGTGTTGTAAAAGCAGGCAATTAAGGGCATAACAGCTGGGGAGAAGATTTCTTCACGGGGTGGGGGGAGGGATGCAGTTCACCCCTTCACTGAACAGGGCATCAGCATCAGCTTTATGCATCATTCCAGTCCTCAGGACCAAGGCTTCCCTGGTATGTGGGTTTTGTGCCAGTTCTCTTCAGAGAGCTGAATTTCATCCATGCTGCTTTAATCCCTTCTTCATGATGAGGAACAGGATTAAAAAAAAAAAAAAGAAAAGAAGTAATTGAATTAAAAGTAACTTTGAGTGATTTTATTACAACAGGCACCAGCTGGGAACCTTCCCTTCATGGGAGAGTACAGGGTCATTGCTGCCTATAGTGCTCCAGCTAGAGCGCTCAGGAGACAACTGCTGCCATAAACGTGCCATTAGGGTTACAAGACAATGGGACAGAGGATTTTTTATTTTGCACTCATCAATACACTGTATTCTTCCATTGGGAGATTGTCAGAACACACAAGAGGCAACTGGGCACCCAACTCCTGCTGATTTTCAAATGGAATTAGGCACCAAGCTGTCCTTCATATCTTTGAAACTCTTCCACTTTAAGGAACAAGAAAAGCATGACAAGACAATTCAGTACTGACTGTTCAGGAGGGTGGGCAGCAGGCAGGAGGGGTTGCTGGTGTAGAGTCTTCTTGAAGTAATTTACTTTCAAAAGAAAAAAAAAATCACCTGTAGTCTACAAAGACAATTACGGTGGTAATTTAACCCAACAGAGCCTATAACTTCATGATCATTCCTGCATGCTTTGTTGTGGTTGTTATTCATGGCTATTTGTTGTTATGGAGTTAGATCATAAGGGACTTGAAACCAACCATGAAAGGTGAAATAATGGCCTAGGTAAGGAGCTTCCTAAGAAACAAAATATCAGAATTTATAGCTCTGAAAATATGACCACAGCCATAGATCTGGGCACAACTGTCTCAGAAGAGAGGGGCCAGAGGGAAGACAAACTCATGAGAGGATATTTGTGGGCTAGAAAATGTGGACGACTGAGTGAGTGCCAGGGTAGCAGCACACATTGACAATCTGGCAAGGAAACACACCAACAGGGAAAGGTTGCTGTGATCAGGACAGCCTCTTTTTTCCAAAGACAGGTGGGAGCTGAGCTGGCAGAGGGAGACTAACAAAAGATGGCAAGGAAATGTACAGCTATACCAAGCAAAGGCATATAGTGTTTTTATTAGTTTTACCTTTTGTTCTACATTTTGTACCTTTGGCAGAAGGAATAAGTAGAGTTTTGATCCAAAGTCACTGTTCGAATTATTTTAATCAATTCTCTGGTCACCGGTCCACCAGTGTAAGGGCAGATGGGTGCTAAAAGCAGACGGGCCTGTTGCCTTAACATAGCTGGGGAAACAGGCGGATCTTTAGCCCAGACTAGAAGTTTCCCAGTGTGAAGTGCAAGAACCCAGGCCTGTCATGCAAGAGGGGCAAAGGAGTCTTAATATGCATTTTGCTCTGCACTTAGTATCGTTAAATCAATGCTTCGGTGGACACACAGATGTGTTTATTTAAACTACTGTACAATTGAAATCACATTCACTTCAAAGGCCAGTTCAGATACAAACACGTACACAGGGATCTTCATTGGAGTTTTCAGTACTGAAGTTCTTTACCTCCTACTACAGTTTCGGTGCATCGCTCTGTTTATCTACTGAGTGCTGTTAGTGTAATTGGCAGATTACAAACATGGAGGAAGACACAGTCCCTGCCTCCAAGGAGCGTACAATTTAAAATTAGACATAGACAAAACTGTTAGAACATATAAAGCTAAGCCTGAGATCTTGTCAGCTGGAATTAAGATGACCCACTTTAATAAAAGACCAGAATACCAAATATATATACATTTATAATATAGGGCAGAGTGGTGTCTAGTGCAAAAGGCAATGATGGGTTGTTTGTGGGAGAAGAGATGGTTTTATTTTCTCTGGTGCTGCATCTACTTGTGCTTCCTGAGGAGGAAAAAAAGGCATATAAATAAATAAAATTAGCATTGACACAGGACTTCACATGCAAAGTACTGGGCAGCATTAAGGCATATCAATCCCTGAGCAGTGAAGGAATTCAGTGCTGGGATGGGGCAGACTGGAAGGTAGGAAGGTTTGCCCTTCAACCCTCACTAAGCCATGCTGACACTGGGCCTCCTGCCTGGCACCCATAAATCTGTGCAGTTGTGGAGATGGAGCCCAGATATTGAAGTCAGCAGGGATTCCATTAACTTCAGTGGGCTTTGGATCAGTTTCTGGATGTACTGCAGAGAAGGACAGAACCTGCCCTACCAGAGGCACAATCTGTGAAAAATGCTGAGTTTCCCATTCCCTAAACAAGAGTTTTCTCAGTTAGGAGCTGATGTGGCCCTCAGTCAACCTGTCTTCTTAAGACAAAAGAAAACAAAGAAAACATGGAAAATTAAATGCAAAACCCTACTTTGATGTAACACTAAATTAACACTCAGATGTCTGGTCATGGAAGCCTTAAGAGACTCTTTCCTCTCTCATCTAGCACGTGTACGTCAAGAATAATCCCTTGATGTCAGTAGAGCTGCAGTGATGAAGAATGGAGGAAACTTGCTCACATCATACATTATCATGTTCAATTATGTATTAGCTTATACTGCTGTGTTGATATCTTAATACAGAATGAGCCACTTCCTGGTGTTACATATGCATTCAGAAATGCGGGTATGATTCCCTTAGGAGATGCCTGGATATTTCTGAAGGAAAAGCTGAACCCCACATGCGCCATGGGGGTTGTTACAGATAATCTTAACCTTTACATTATTATTATTATTATTATTATTATTATTATTATTATTATTATTAAAACTTTGAATAGAACTAATTATCATTTTAGAAACCATTCATATATTCCATGTATGCAGGAAGGAAAGGACGTTCAGCATACTGGTGAATAGCACTCTAGTATGCAGCTACTGTAAAATAGCTCTAGTTATAGTGGGTGACACAAGTCTCTCAGGTTACTATGACTTTGATCCATTGGCATAATATCAATGTGGGGAAAAACTGGAGAAGGAGAGAGAGACAGAGAGAGAGTGAGAGTGTGGGAGGGTGGATGGGCTGAAAAAAAGGGATGAGATTGTCTCTGGGTTCAGCTGGTTATCAGCCAAGTTCGAGCAGTGATAATGTCACATCTCCATGGAATCAAACATATTCACTGTCTAGTTAGGTCCCCTTTACAGCTACATATGGTTGAGGCCATGGCAAGGGGTGAAAAAGGTAATTGTTAGGTCCTGAAATACTGAGTATGGAAATCCCCAAGACCCTTTCTACATTTTCTTTAGAGATAAGGAGGGTGGTTATGTAGTAACAGAGAGGAAGCCATGCTAATGGTTACGTGTAAGAGCTTCCTTCTATTGCAAAACTAAATACAAAAACAGTCATCGGCTGAAGTTAAAGGGGCACTGGCCCCTCAAAATCTAGACAAACTAGGCTTTAAAAAGTAATTTCACACACCACCCATGCCTTTGACACCTCCTGATGTTATTTTGATTGTACAAGTGATTCTTCCTGTTTAAATAAATATATTTCCCTCACCTTTGGCTGTGTAGAAGATTCACCAACAACAGGAAAAATGAATGACTACATATATGCAGGAGTGCATAGTAAATTGCCTACATGCAGAGTGCTGTCAAATGTATAAAGTAAACAAACAGAAAAAAAACTTTCTTTTGACGTAATCTCAATTCTAATCACTTTAGGTGACGCAACAATATTAAGTGAAATTTCAGTCAGGAGAGGGATTTTTCAAGTATATGATGTTTCTTTAAGCTTGTTTTAAAAACTAAGGCAAGTTGTCTTCATAATTACCTGAAAAAACTTTTGAAGAAAAAAAGACACGAAAAATACTAAGATTCTTCCTCCTCCTCTTCCTCTTCTTCCTTGTTTAGAAAAAGGAAATACAAAAGCAGTCACGAGAGTTGAAAGAAAAATGAGCAGACTTGAAATACAGACCGCTAAATTTGCAACTGCGTTATGTTTCTAGCAGATGTAACATGCAGTAGTGTATAAAACAAAAATAGCACAGATACATTTCATGTAGATTTTCTTTCAAAAACACATGCAGTGACTAGTCGTATGGTGTTAACGGGCAAGCTTTGGAGGTATAAGTCCCTTTTTGCAGAACATTTGAGGGAAAAGACACCTCTAAGCTGTAAAGAGACACTCAAGATTAGATTTTGGATATATATATTATATACAAATATGGTAAGTATCTGACATTTAAATGTGACCTTGTTCTACAGAAGTGAGAAAGTCAACATGCATACCTCAGGAACTAGGCTGCTGAAAACCTGAAGTCATTCTGAACCAAATAATAATCCTGTGTTTCCATTTCTACCATGTTCTTTGCTTTTTGATACATAGGATGAATTTCAGAAGTGAAAAAAAAAACAAAAAAAACCTTTCTGACTGAGGAATTTCAGCCAGCCAAAGAAGCCATCATCTGAAAGATGCCAGTTACATACCAGAGAGGGTACAGATGATGACTATGTCTACAGTGTAATAGAAGACCCATGGCATAGGTGCAGCTGGCTTGGGTCAGCTGACTTAAGTTCACCTGTTTCAGGCTGGAGGGCTATAAAATTGCCAAGTAGACTTTCAGGGTCAAACTCTAGCCCGGGCTCTAAGACCCCCACAAAGAGGGATAGTCTGTAAGCTGGGACTCTAACTCAAATCCAACTGTCTGCGCTGCAACTTTATAGCTCTGAAGCCCAAGCCAGCTGCCCTGGGCTCTGAGGTTCAGATCTTTAGATTTTTTTAATCACAGTGCAAACATTCCCACTGTTTGCTCTGTCTTCCTCTGCAGAGCAAGAGAAGCTATAGAAGCGAGCTCTATTCTGAAAATGGATAAAAATGGTATTGTAATATTTTGTGTTTATTGTCCTTCAGTGCTTTCTGGATTAACTCTGCTTCCTTCGGGTCCTTTTAGCATTGTGAAGAAAACATTTAAAGACTGAACTATGAGACTTCAGTTAGATGATCTGATAATATGTGAGGCATAACAGAACTCAGTTCTCTCTCCTGGAACTATATTGACTCTGCAGTGCTAACCAAGGCAATAACAATTATCTCAGTCAGCAAAGTTCATGGTTGCAGTTAAATGCACATGTTGGAGGAGACCAGCTGAATATACAGGTGCCAGTTTAACATAGTTGCATTAAGGGAGCATTCCTGCAGAATGAGATTTTATATAGTTTAAGATGAGCTGCCCCTTAGATTAACTGAACTGGAAAACCCCCAATCAATGGAACTTCATATGGCAACTTTGGAAGTATTTCTGGTCTATCCATAGGAAGGATTTCTTGGTCCAGTAGTCTTAAAAATAATCCAGGAAGGCTCACAAACAACTACTGTAACATCTTTCCACTTTTGTTTATTGGATCTGAAATTCAAACCATTACTTTTATAACATCACATGTAGATGTATATTTAAAAAAAAAGTCTATACAGCATAGCTGTGATGTATGACTATTCAGGAAAGTGCAGGAACAGCACCTAGGGAGATGTCTAAAACATGGCAACAGATGCAGATTTCTTGTGCCTTCTCTAAGAGAGTGTTGCTTTTCTCAAATTTAGGTATGAGAACCACAGCAAAACAGTGTTAACTCATCAGAGGCCCTGGCTGATGTAAGAAGTGACTATAGAAAAGTTAGAGTATCCCTGATAATGGGTGGTTTGTAGGTCTGCGTGCCACAGCTATGACTGTAGCCATGTATAGATAATAAATCTGTAATAGAACAGAGTAATGGGGACACATTTAGAATTTATTGGCTTTTTTCCAATATGAATCAGCAAGTAACTCCCAAGAGTAATTAATCTTATTGAGAATATTAGGAAAAGATTAGGGCATAGACCTGCAAACACCACTGGGACTATTCACAGGTGTAGACTTACTCATGTGTATAAGGGTTTGATAGGTAAGGCTCTAAGTATCCTGGGTAAGGAAAATGTTATCGTGTATGGGCAACAACTCTTCTACTATGACAGTTCTTAGTGATTCAAGACATTTACAAAACACAATCAAGATAGTTTAAAATGAATTAATTTCAAAGGAAATGGGAGTCTTGGGAACCCTCAGCAAATTGTATTCAAGACTTTGAAAGAAAGGTTCTCTTCATGTAGTTTCTAATTATCAAGGTCAATGGTCAACTTGTGAGATCATGGCACGAACAACAATTGTCCCTAACAAGACTCTGTTATCAGTATTTTACATTTAAAAGTGGGTAGCCAGCAAAGAGATTTGTGAATTTGTTAACTTCTGTTGGAGAATAAGCGAGAACTGCATGAATTCACACACTGTTCACGAAAATCTAGTGTCTGAACATTCTACTATGCCTCTATCACTGGTGCTCTTCCTCCTTTTCCTACACAAAGGCTACGTCTACACGAGCCCCAAACTTCGAAATGGCCACGCAAATGGCCATTTCGAAGTTTACTAATGAAGTGCTGAAATGCACATTCAGCGCTTCATTAGCATGCGGGCGGCAGCGGCGCTTCAAAATTGACGCGGCTCACCACCGCGCGTCTCGTCCAGACGGGGCTCCTTTTCGAAAGGACCCCGGCAACTTTGAAGTCCCCTTATTCCCATCAGCTCATGGGAATAAGGGGACTTCGAAGTAGGCAGGGTCCTTTCGAAAAGGAGCCCCGTCTGGACGAGACGCGTGGCGGCAATCCGCGGCAATTTCGAAGCGCCGCTGCCGCCCGCATGCTAATGAAGCGCTGAATATGCATTTCAGCGCTTCATTAGTAAACTTCGAAATGGCCATTTGCGTGGCCATTTCGAAGTTTGGGGCTCGTGTAGCCACGGCCAAAAAGAGCTATGGAAAAAAGATTTTTAAAGGGATAGAGGGAAAACAGTGAGATTAAAACCCATTTAAATTAAAGCAATTATGTGGAATTCTGAACTATATTTTGAAGTACTATTCCCTTTGGGATCACACCCAAAGAACACTTACACTGCAGTTCTACTTTGAAAAGTGACTACAAAATTATTATAAAAAAATTCCCATAACATTTGTCTCTCAACTGCCAGTCAATTCCTCTCAGTTTACAAGCAAAGTACTGCTGTTTTTTCTCCTAATTTTCCACCCTGCAAAACTGTAATGGAATTAAGGGTCACAATAGTCCCTATCTAGCTTGTATAATAACAAAGGGACAAATGCTGTATTTAAAATTTAGTTAGCAAGTCTTTGGATGAACAGAATCCAGCTCACTCTCCCACAGATTCAGATATGTTGGCTTTGCAATGCCCACAGAAGCAAAAAGTGATACAAAATGGGTTTAGACAGTAAAGTGAGCACAAGTGATTGAAAAAAACTTTTAAGATAAACACTATTTAATTTAAAAGGGTACCTTGCTTACTGAGACAAGGGGACTAAGCCTATCAAGAAGTAGAGGCCTGAAGGGGTAGGGAGAGATGGGATAGGAGAGCACAGAAGGTGTGATTAGTTGCTATGTGTATGGCTGTATCTAGATGGGCAGCTCCTGTCGACAAAACTGAGCTTTTGTCAACAAAATTCGCCAAGCATCTACATGGCTAAAGCATTCTGTCAAGACTCTGATGGCAAAACTCAGCTGTTCCTCCAGCAGTGTTATCCCTGTTCCCAATCTTGTATAATGCCTCTGTTGACAGTGTTTTGTCGACAGAGCGCCTGTGTAGATACTTCTGTCGACAGAAAGGGCTTCCGGTTTCCCAGGCAGCCCTGTTTGCAGAGCTTACAGTCAGCCATTCTATCGAGACCGAGCTGGGCAGTCTGGCTGCTCTCAGTTGACAGAGTGGCTTGCTCTTTCGATCTGCTTTTATGTGTAGATGCTATCTGTCAACAGAGATACTGCTGAGGTTTCTCTGTCAACAGCAACCTCTGTCAACACAGGCTGCCCGAGTAGGTGTGGCCTACGTGTATAGTGAGCTATGAGGGAAAAGTGAGGCAAGTTGCATGTGGCCTGCGGAATTGTTTGAGAAAGAGCAAGTACCTATGCTAGGACACATTTTAAAAAAACACGTTTCTAAAGTAGCTTGCCCCAACTTCATTGGCTGGCCAAACAGTGTTAGAGACTGGTTTGGTTGGGACAGCATTCAGATAAGATTCTATATTTTAGCCTAAATCTCTAAGATCAGATGTCAAAATTCAGCAAGACAAACAGCTTAGCAGCTGGTGACCCCAGTCAAGAACAGGGCTAGATGTTGCACAAAACACATGTAATGGCACAGTCCTTGCCCCAAATACCTTGCAATGCAAAAGGATAACAAATGGCTAAAAGGTAGGGGAAAATAATACAACATAAATGGGCAGGGCAATGGTAGGTCTTCTTCATTTCATGCAATGTAAAAACTAGGGGTTAGAAAGCGGTACCAGAAAAGAGAGGGAAAGGCTGATGTAGAAGGAGCGACAGGAGAAAGGAGGAAAGAAAGAGGTGGAAGAATATCGAGGAGAGAGGTAACACTTGGGTCAGACCCATGAGTAGAGCAGCATTCAGAGCCTACAGAAGTCAAAGGTTCCTTATGACAAGCAGAAGGCCACATACATGAAGGTTGCAGCTACCTGGATGAATTTCACAGAGCAGGAGTTTTCCTTCCCCTGTTGTTCCTGGCCACATGAGTGAGTGAGTGAGAGGTGGAGCTGTTGAGGACCAGTGGCTCACTAACTCACCCTCATTGGCCTTGGCAAGTTGAGGGCTTTTGAGGCCCAGTATCCTGCAGCAGTTTCCAGAAGAGATTAGGTGGGAAGAGCTGGCAGGCCCTACATTTGCCCTCATTTGCTGCTGGTTCCCAGTCCTGATGTTGTAGTTTTCATTGTGATAAGGCCTTCCAGAATCTGGAACCCTCCCATAGGACTCCGTAATTGAAATAGAGTCACAGATTATTGTATTATCCACCATATATCACTTGGCAGAGATCAAGTATCTTTAACTAGCCAGGATTTCATTAGAATTTTTCTCTAATGATCACCAGCCCACTTAAACAGGGTGGATTATATTCTGTACTGTGGCTTCTTTTTTAAATTGATGAAACAAAACAATTAATGGAACCAAAATGTCAATTGTGGGTTAATAACTGTATATTTATGCATGAAACATAAAACTACAGCAGTCTCACTGTCCTGTTTTGGTTCGAATGTTCAGAAGTCGGTCAGCATGGTAAACTGAAACTCCCACTGGGTCCTGACTATAGTTTTGAAGATGCAATCACATGGTTGCAAATTACAGTGGTCGGGGATGGAAAGGTCACCCTTTCAGGACATGAGATGGTTTCTAAATTAACTTTAACCAGTCAGGAAAAAGACCATTGCGTGGACAACTCAGGGCAAAACCTCTGATCAACAGCCATATATGGTCAAATAAGCAAACAAGACGGGTTGGTCAGTAAAATAATAGAGAATAATACTGAAAGTAGCGTAATACCCTTTTGTATTTTGATACTACCTGCTCAGTTTTAAAACTAACATCTACCTATCAATGTACTTTTGCGGCCTCCATCAACATAATACTGGAGTATCTGACACCCTTTAGAGATGGACCCCCTAGGAGCTAGCAGAAGTTCATGAGTTTGATGGGATTTGATGTCTTGTTCAAAAGTTGTTTGGGCAGTATTTTCTTTGTTTTGTACCCTGTGACAAGACCTGCCCCTCACCAGTCCTACAAGGGTTAAAAACAACCTGCATTGGCTGAGTGGTAGGCAGCCACAGGTGTGGCTGAAGATAATTTGGCTGAGTGGTAGGCAGCTACAGGTGTGGCTGCAAATAAGTAAGTCACATCTGATTCTGATAAAAGGAAAGCTGCAGACCAAGGAAAGAGAGTTCACTGCAGGGAGCCTGAGAGGGAAGGCTGGCTGGCTGGCTGGCTGGCTGGCTTCTTGGAGTTTGTCTCCTCTAGGCCAGTGCTTGATGCCTCAGCACTCAATTCCACAGCAGCTGATTTACTGCATCTGCTTAGATGCGATAAATCAATCTCTGAGTGCACTCCTATCGACACCAGCACTCCACCAGGATGAGAAGAATAGCTGGTGTTGACGGGAGAGCAGCCTCCACTGACCTTACCACACATAAGATGTCATGGTGAGTGTGTAGACTATGGCTATGCTATTTGTGCAGCTAAGTCATGTAGACTAGATTGATGGTGGGTAGGTAGTGTAGACAAGGCCTTGGAGGGCTGCACAGCTGTACCAGGAACAACCTTGCTAAGTCTGGCAGGCTGGAGGCCCTAGGAGGACAGAGCCTGGGGTGGGATTGAGAACCAGAAGTGCAGGTGAAGGGGCCCAAGAAGTAGGTGGTGGTGGAGTTGGGGGAAGGGCAGTGAGAGACTGCCACTGAAGAATCCCTGGGTTGGGGCCTGGAGTAGTAGGTAGGCTTACCTCCCTTCCACTTGCCAGTGGTGAAGGTGGCCAGGGTAGACTGAAGTCTGCCTCTGGTGTAAGAGGCTAGACTGAGTACTGCAGTGAGCTCACTTAAGTGAGTTACAAGACAGTGGGTAGCTGCTTTCCAGGGAGAGGAGAGTGGCAATAATGGTAGGGCTCAGCTGGAGGACTGTGCCCCAAGGTGGATGCTACAGATCGCGACTGGACAGGGAGCAGCACAGAAGTGACAGCAGCATGACACTATTAGTAGAAGGCACCCTGGGGAGCTGATGGACCTAATTCCCAGTACAAGCAGCAGGAGGTGCTGTGGCAGTGGCTCAAACCCTGTGACCTACCCTGGAAAGGAACATTTGAACAGTGCTGGAGTCTGGTGGGTGAACTATGCTCAGAGAACTCATAAGAAAAAATCAGGTCATGCCATAACCATAAAAAGATCACTTCACACTCATTATTTCCCCTAATACCTAGCTGTTCTACTGGCCAAAAGACAATGTTTTCCACCTGAAACGGAAACCTTTCTTGGAAGAAATGAAGATCTGCAAGTTGGTGGTTATATGGAAAGAGCATTGCATTATGTCATTACAAAGCCTCTCATACTCAGCTGCTTCATACATTTTAAGACTTAACAACTTGTTCCAGCATTCTGTTCTCATTTGAAAAACATTAGACTAGAATGCCAGCCAGAGCAGCAAGTAACTCAATCCAGCCAACGGATGGTCTACAGTCTTACCCAGGGCTTCCCCAAAGGGTTGAGGAAAGAGGTATTAAATGGCTTCCATGTACAGGCTGAAAGTAAGTAAAGATTGGAAAATGAACAGATGAACTTGAGGGTGAAATTCAACCCTGTACCACAAGCTAGCATAAGGACTAGGCACCACCTAAGTCCCACTAAAGTCCTATTTTTGGGATTTAAACAAAACTTTAATGGATGCCTAGCCCTTATGCATGTAGGTGCACCTGATCCTCAATGATTTAGAATAAGTGAAGAGTAGGAAGAAGCTTTCAGAGACAGGTACATCCTTTAGGAAAACCTAGACGGAAAAAAAAGGTTGTCTTCATCTGTAGGGTTTGTTGCTGGTGAAGAGGGGAAACATCTGTGATTGCCATTCAAAGAAGACATGCTCAGTTCAGCAGAGTGTTTCTGCTACTTTCTGACCAACACACGCTACACAAGAGTCTGTATATAGAAGCAGCAGCAGCAGATCCACCTATTCAGAAGAAATGTCCATCAGAAAGACATGCCCCAACTCAACAACTACAGTCAAGCAGAATAGGTGGTGGAAGAGGAAAGGAAGATAGGTAGAATATAATTTTCCTGTCTCCATACACATAGGCAATCTGAACCATTCTCTTAAGGGAATTGGGCCAGGCAAGTAACTTGAAATACCTAACCATGGAGGGAGAAGTTCATTTCTTCTACAAACACACCTAACCATCTCCCCCATTTTGGGCCTGCAGCATATTCTAAGGCAGCTCTCCTGCTGGCTGTTGCTGTAGCAGATCTCTGAGGAATAGCTGTATAGTTTCCAGCACATTTCTATCCACTGGTACCTCTCTGAAGTTAGCAAATTAGAGCAGGACCTGAATGGTGTCTCTTACAAATATTATTATTCCACTGGGCTTTGCTAAAATTTAAATGATTTATTCTGGCCCTGGGGTACATTGCTGGATTTGTCATTCACTGAATCTGTCTGGTGGGCAATCATGCCCTGCCAACTCACACTGTAACATAGGCAGAAAAGAACAATGGAAGTGCTTTCTCCATTTATCTCTGTGCTTCATACCTTATTATCTGTCATAACAAGCAGCTGGCCAGTGGGTGCTGCAGGAGACAGGAGCCCCTTGTTTATTTTTTGGCCTTACACAAGGCTAGTGAATGTTTTACAGTCTGCTGTGGTCTGTTTTTCAACTCAAACACCCGTTTCTTTCTCTCATTCTTCTTCCCTGGGATGTCATTGACTGGTCAGGACCAGCTCGTACACCCTCCTTCCCTCCAGACCATAGATGAAGTGTGATTCCCCAAAAAACAACTCCTCGACAGTCAAGAGAGAGATGCCATCCAATAAGAATATAAGAACTGCCTCTTGGTCAGACCAAAGGTTCATCTAGCCCAGTATCTTGTCTTCCAACAGTGAACAGTGTCCTGTGCCCCAGAGGGAATGAACAGAACAGGTAATCATCAAGTGATCCATTCCCTGTCACTCATTCCCAGCTTCTGGCAAACAGAGGCTCGGACACCATCCCTGGCATCCTGGCTGATTGCCATTAATGGACCTGTCCTCCAGGAATGTATCTGTGTCTTTTTTGAGCACTGTTACAGTCTTGGCCTTCACAACATCCTTTGGCACAGAGTTATTGGCGCATCACTGGAAGTTTAAGGCTAAGCATTTACCAGAGAAAATGAGAAGCTTTGCTGAGGGAGCATGTCTGCAATTTTGGTTTCACTAATCAGAATCAGAATCATAGGGCTGGAAGGGACCTCAGGAGGTCATCTAGTCCAGCCCCCTGCTTCAAGCAGGATCAACCCCCACTAAGTCATCCCAGCCAGGACCTTGATGATGTAGCTTTTCTGCATGGCTCCTACAGGGGTTTCAGGTGTGGGATGTGCTACTAAGGGAGTTCCCAGAGTCTCATAGAGTCATATATTAAACATATGATAGACTCGACTGTAAAGAAAGTAGAAGTAATGCAATGCATAAGACAGAGTCTGTAATGAAATAAATACTACTGGGAACTGTGTAATTATGGGAGACTTTAACTTCCTAGCTATAGCTTAGAGGACTACTAATGCTACTAATAACACCAGGGCCCAGATTTTCCTGGATGTGATAACTGACAGATTTTTTTCATCAAATAATTGCTTAAACAACAAGAGGTGACACCATTTTAGATTTAGTATTGGTGAGCAGCGAGGACCTCATAGAAAAGCTGATTGTAGTGGACAATCTTGATTTTAATGATCCTGAGTTAATTCAGTTTAAAATAGATGGAAGGATTAAAAAAACTAGATCTGCAGCTAGGGTTCCCTGAATTTAAAAAAAAAAAAAAAAAAAAGCCTAATTTTAATAAACTAAGGGAATTGGTTAGGGAAGTGGACTGGATCAAAGAACTCAAGGATCCGAATGTGGAGGAGGCTTTGAATTTATTTTAATTCAAAGTTGCCAAAGGTATCTGAAGCCTGAATCCCAAGCAAGGGGGAAAATTCATAGGGAAGGGTTGCATACCAAACTGGATGAGCGAGCATCTCAAACAGCAAGAAGTCTTGTGGCACCTTATAGACTAACAAATATTTTGGAGCGTAAGCTTTCATGGGCGAAGACCCGCTTCATCAGATGCATGAGTGGGGATCTCAAACAGGTGATTAAGAGAAAGCAGAAGGCCCACAAGCAGTGGAAGATGGAAGAGATCAGCAAGGAAAGCCACCTCTTGGTGGTCAGAAAATGCAGAGATAAAATGAGAACTGGAAAAAGCCAAGAGGAGATAGACCTTGCAAAGGGAACTAAAGCCAATAGTAAAAGATTCTATAGGCATGTAAGTAAGAAAACAAGGAAAGAAAACATGGGACTACTAAATGCTGAGGGTGGGGTGGAGATTACAGATTATCAAGAAATAGCCCAAAACTTAAATACTTTGTCTCGTTTTTCTAAAGAAGCTAATGAAGACATAAGGGCAAGGATTCCTGACCTATGGGTCAGGACCCAAACACGGGTCACGATTAGATTTGTTAAGGGTCGCCAGCATCAGCAGCTATCTCTATCACTAGGGAAGTAATTATGCATTATAAAGACAGTCTCTCTACCTTTGATATTTGTAGCCATCCCAGGCAAGCCACTGAACAGACTCTTGCAGTAATTTTCACCCCACTCCTCCCTTCCCCCTCTGCTCCCCTTCTGTTCTATGTAACTGATTTGTCAGTTTTCATTTTTTGTTTGTATCTCCCTCCAGCCCCTGAGTGTGACTTACCCAGCCCCTCAGCCCCAAAATGACTCCCACGCAGCCCGAGTGTGACCCACCCAGACCCTGACTGTGACCCCCCAGCCCCCAAACCCCAGACCTTGAGTGTGACCCCTGGCCTTTCCAGACTGGCTACGTCTACACGTGAAGCCTACATCGAAGTAGCCTATTTTGATGTGGCGACATCGAAATAGGCTATTTCGATGAATAACGTCTACACGTCCTCCAGGGCTGGCAACGTCGATGTTCAACATCGACGTTGCGCAGCACCACATCGAAATAGGCGCTGCGAGGGAACGTCTACACGCCAAAGTAGCACACATCGAAATAAGGGTGCCAGACACAGCTGCAGACAGGGTCACAGGGCGGACTCAACAGCAAGCCGCTCCCTTAAAGGGCCCCTCCCAGACACAGTTGCACTAAACAACACAAGATACACAGAGCTGACAACTGGTTGCAGACCCTGTGCATGCAGCATGGATCCCCAGCTGCAGCAGCAGCAGCCAGAAGCCCTGGGCTAAGGGCTGCTACACACGGTGACCATACAGCCCCGCAGGGGCTGGAGAGAGAGCGTCTCTCAACCCCTCAGCTGATGGCTGCCATGGCGGACCCCGCTATTTCGAAGTTGTGGGACGCGCAACGACTACACAGTCCCTACTTCGACGTTGAACGTCAAAGTAGGGCGCTATTCCCATCCCCTCATGGGGTTAGCGGCTTCGACGTCTCGCCGCCTAACGTCGATGTTAACATCGAAATAGCGCCCAACACGTGTAGCCGTGACGGGCGCTATTTCGAAGTTAGTGCCGCTACTTCAAAGTAGCGTGCACGTGTAGACACAGCTACTGTGAGCATGACCCTTCCAGCCCCCGCAGCCCAAGTGTGACTCCCCCAGCTCCTGAGTGTGACCCTCAGGCCCCCAACCCCTGAGTGTGGCCCCCCAGCCGCTGCAGCATCTGAGGGTGGCATTTATACTGGGGGAGGAGTTTGCACATGAGGGTCTTTACCCCACCACAACTCAGATCAACTATGAGAATAAAATAATAATTAACTACCATAAACATAGTGTTTTTATTTTAGCACTGTGTTATTTCTATGAAATAACTACTATGAATATATAAACTTGAGGGGGCGCAATTTTATACTCTTGCCTCAGGTGCAAAATTAGCTAGTTATGGCACCCTCCCCCCCACCCCCATTTTAGAATTGCCTGAATCTCCCTGAATTGTCAAAATGGGTCCCTGCCTGGAAAAGGCTGGGAACTGCTGCCTTAGGGGCAGTGATAATGTAGCTAATGAGAACAAGGATATGGAGGTAGAAATCACCATGTCAGAAGTGGAAGTGGCACATGCAATTGGAAGCCCAATAATAAGAATTTTTAATGACTCTGTGAACTCAAGGGTTGTACCCTATATTTGGAGAATTGCTAATATAGGTCTTATTTTAAAGAAAGAGGGGAAAGGATCCAGCAGATTACAGGCCTGTTTGTTTGACCTCAGCTGTATGCAAGTCTTAGAACAAATTATGAAAAAAACTTCGAAGGGACATAAAGGTGAATGGTAATTGGGATAAAATACAGTGTGGTTTTAGAAAAAGCAGCTCATTCCAGACCAACCTGATCTTTGAGAAGATAACTGATTTTTCAGACAAAGGAAATCTACCTATTGATCTAATCTACCTGGATTCCATAAGGCATTCGATACGGCTCTACATGGGTAATCATTAGTTAAATTGAAGAAGATGGGGATTAATATGAAAACTGCAAGATGAATAAGGAAATGGTTAAAGAGGAAACTACAACAGGTCATAGTGAAAGATGAATTGTCCAACTGGTGGGCAATTCTAGTGCAGTTCCTCAGAGATCAATCTTGGGCGCAATCTTATTTAACATTTTTGATACTTATCTTTGCACAAAACATGGGAGTGTGCTAATAAAATTTGAGGACAAGGTTGGAACACACAGCCAATATGGAGGACTGGAATATCTGGATGACCTTGGAATAACAGAAACAAGATGAAATTTAATAGTGCAAAGTGCAAAGTCATCCATTTAGGGACTAATTGTTGCTATAAGCTGGGGACTTATCTGTTGGAAACAACAGCAAAGGGGAAAGACCTGGGTGATTGGCTGGTCCCAGGATGACTGTGAGCCATCAATGGGATGCAGCTAAGAAAAAAGCTAATGCAGACCTAGGATGCATCAGGCGAGGTATTTCCATTAGAGACAGAGAAGTATTAATAACTTTAAACAAGGCACTGGTGAAATCTCGTCTGGAAAAGTGTGTGCAGTTCTGCTCTCCCATGTTTAAGAATGATTAATTCAAACTGGAACGGGTGCACAGAAAGGCTACCATGTTTTCCATCCCTCACATTAGCCTATCTTACTAGAGGAGCCTCTCAGAGTTTGGCTTATTTATCCCAAGCAGAAGAAATCTGAGGGGAAATATGATGGCTGTCTGTAAATGCATCAGAGGAATAAATACCAGGGAGGGAGAGGAGTGGTTTAAGTTGTGTCTATGCGAATACAAGAAAGCATGGATATAAACTGCCCATCAGTAAGCTGAGGCTTCAAATTAGGTGAAAGTTACTAACCAACATAGGTGTGAAGTTCTGGAATGGCCTTCTAAGGAGAACAATGAATACAAAACTCTAACTGGTTTCAAGATTGAGCTTAATAAGTTTATGGAGGGAGTGATCTGACAGGACTGCCTACAATGTCATGTGGCCTATCAGTGATTGCCAATAGCAAAAACTGCTGGTGGCTGGTGAAGGGACACTGAAAGGAGAGAGCTCTGAGTTACTGCTGAGAATTCTCTCACAAGTATCTGCCTGCTGGGTCTTGCCCACATACTCAGAGAGTAACTGATCACCTTATTTGGAGTCAGAAAGGAAATTTCCCCCAAGTACCTGAGAGAATGGAAGAGGTTTGCCTTCCTCTTCACTTTGGGGCCGGGGTCATTTACAGGTTTAATTTAGTGGAAGTGGTAAATTCTCTGTAATCTGAAGTACTTAAATCATGACTTGAGGACTTCAGTAACTTAGCTAGAGGTTATGGGTCTGCTTCAGGAGTGAGTGGGTGAGGTTCTGTGGCCTGTAATATGCAGGAGGTCAGACGAGATGATCACGGGAGGGTCCCATCTGACCTTGAAGTCTGAGTCTGTAAGACTTGCTCCAAGGCAGTGCACTCAGAGTTGTACCAGCAATGCTTGTGCAACATTAAGAGCTCTCGTCTTATGGGGATAACAGGGTTCTACAAGCACCTCGGGTGCCTGAACCACTGATGGCAACAACTTTTTCTCTCTGGTATTAACAGTGTTTGACCTTCTAGTTTTCTGATTATTCTTCATACTAGTGTTTGGTTCTAGGTGAGCTTGAAAATGTGCATGTTTATAAATGGCAGGGGAAGCTGTTAACTAAAAGACAGCTCCTGTCAGTCAAGGTGCAGAGCAAAGCTTAACCTGTTTCCCGGGATTGTTTGTGAATTTGAAGATGTCACACAAACACCAGTTGTGGCCATAAGTGAGCTGCACCCTGAGATTCATGCTGAGGGGTTTAAAGTTTTATATGACAACATCTGGACTTAATGAATTTAGCCCAGATGTGGATTAAACTTCCAGAGAAGAAAAGAGAAAATTACCTGTTGTTCTTCTGACAGCACTTCAATAGAATTAGCGACAGCATCTACATTGTCTTCTGCGTGTGCCTCATTTTCTTCATTTTGTTCAGACTTTTCAGTCTCCTGACCACAAAAAGAAAGCACAGCAGAGAGAGCATAAAGCAGCTATGGGTGTGGGGGAGGGGGAACAATGGCTGTACACAACTGATTGCTTATGTGTTCTCTCAGAAACTCACTTGTTTAAAAGCATCAGGTAACCACTATACAGTTGCCCACATGTAGTCAGACACTGGGCTATCTGACTGATGCCTTTCCAGAGAAATGAGTAAGCAGTGAGTACAGAGTTCTTCATTTTTAGTGCTGATGCAAGTTTGTGAGCCATGCAAGACCACACTCACCTACACAGAAATAGTGGGTGTATCAGTGCACTCACTCCCTTTCAGACAGAAGGAGATTCTTTTGTAAATATTTGAATAGGCCCTTAAGAGCTGTCTGTTCATTTTGTGGAAAAAGAAAAAAAAACACTCATCTCTAGCTCTGCTGCTAGGCAAAAGGGCCACCGTCCTTCTGAATTTGATAGAACTATTCTAATTCTTAAAGTTAAGCATTTTGCATAAAGGGTTTATTGCTCTGGGTCTTGGGGTTTAGAACATGATAGATGATTAGAATGGATGAAAATGGACTTCTCAGGATGACAAAAATAGTCAGTTATTACTTCCACATCTTTGTGCTCTTCACCGGAAACTTCACCGTTTGGAAGGTTTGATGTCTCTTCTGCAGTTTTCACCTCCTGAATCAAGGAAAATGAACAACATTTGAGAACATAAGAACATTAAAACGGCCATATTGGGTCAAACCAAAGGTCCATCTAGCCCAGTATCTTGTCTGCCGACAGTAGCCAATGCCAGGTGCCCCGGAGAAGGTGAACTGAAGACAATGATCAAGCGATTTGTCTCCTGCCATCCATCTCCCGCCTTCGACAAAAGGCTAGGCACCATCCTTATCCCTTGCTAATAGCCATCTATGGACCTAACCTCCAAATATTTATCGAGCTCTTTTTTAAACTCTGTTAGAGTCCTGGCCTTCACAGCATCCTCTGGTAAGGAGTTCCACGGGTTGACTGTGCGCTGTGTGAAGAAAAACTTTCTTTTATTAGTTTTGAACCTGCTACCTATTAATTTCATTTGGTGTCCTCTACTTCTTATATTATGGGAACAAGTAAATAACTTTTCTGTATTCACTTTCTCCACACCATTCATGATTTTATATACCTCTATCATATCGCCCCTCAGTCTCCTCTTTTCTAGACTGAAAATTCCCAGTCTCTCTAGCCTCTCCTCATATGGGACCCGTTCCAAACCCTTAATCATTTTAGTTGCCCTTTTCTGAACCTGAATAAATCAACAGATCAAAGTTCTAGAGAGAGCAAGCTGGTAGTAAGGCAGAAAAAGTTTAAAGAACTCTACTAGCATGACTCATTTTGACAACTGATTCATTACCTCTTCATACTGATAGCCATTTGTTGGCTTAGTGTGCCTTTCATACTTCTGACTTTTGGCCATGAAAACTAATAAAGGAACTCTAGAATGAAAATGATACTCTTCATCATTTAAAAAAATCTACCACTATAAGAGGTTTTATAAATTTCTTGAAATTTTCTTGCAAAATATTGCACTTATCATTGTTTATATGACTGCTGTTTCTCTTGAGAGAAAGAGAGAGAGACACTTCCTGTAATGAATCGAAATTGAAAGACATAGTTCTTATTTGGCATAGACTTTTTAAAAAAAGCCTTGCCTTTAGATTTCTTATGTCTATCCTCGATGGCATTAATGACTTTTTGTAAATACTGAAAACATGCCCAAGAAATGAGAATACATTATGTATAAAAATATACCACAAACAAACTCACACTAACAGGACATAACTAAAATACAAACTTAAAGGAGTAAATAGGAGAATTAGACAGTTAGCACTATTTTATCACCAAGTATATATACACACAGCTTTGCTGAGAAGTTCCTGGGCAGAATTTGCTCTGAGTGATGTGTGAAAGAAACAGACTCAAACGTATGAACAATGAACATAGAAAAGTCATTCTGAAATAATGCTATTTGGAACCTAGTTATTACATGAACACTTGAAAGCATCCCAAATAGATTTTATTAATTTAAAATTAAGCAGCGCTCATGCCAACTTGTGAGTCTTTTCCTTGCCACTAAAAAACATTTATCAGTATCTTATACAGTCGCCTGAAGAGATCACATTTTCAATTTCACATTCAGAGATGCTTTGGAAGGAGAAGTTTCCATTTCCTAAAGCATATGCAGGGCTAAACCTCAAAATCAGAACAGCAAGCCCACAAAGGAATAAGGGCTGAGTAACACATACAGGTCCAGATCCTCATCTAGTATAAATCAGCATCACTCCATTGAATTCTTAAAACAACTGCAGAAAGGAATAGTCTAGCAGGGAGCTATCTGCTTTCTGGAGTTCTAAGAAATGTAACCTATGCTCTATTTTTCCTGAATAACTCTCAGTAAAGATAAACCCACTCTACAGGTTGACCATCTCTCATCCAGCATTCTTGGAACCTGACACGTGCCAGATGACAGAATTTGCTAGACCACAAGATGTCAAGATTTTCTAGCATATTACCAACACTTCCACTGCTTACTGAACTCTTAGAAGACATTTAGGAGTAAATTACAGCTAAATAACAGCACAGAACACTGAGAGCCTGGAGTGATGTCTGGAAACAAACTTTATGGGGCCATAGGGAACTTGGCCACACCCAGGTTAAGTGGTCATCCAGCTAACTAAAATCATGCCGGATTATGGAGTTTGCAAGATGAGAGAGTATCAGATTAGAGAAGCTCAACCTGTATCTCACCACAACAAATCATTCACTGTCAGCATTCTAATCTGGCTAACTACTCAGTAATACACTACTTACTAACTTATTTTAAGTAACAGTCTTCTCATTAACAGGATGCCTCTCTGATAACATTTGAGAAAAAGATCAAGTGATCAGACACACTACACACCTGAATAGACACAGCCTTGGGTTTTAGTCTGTCTTAAAAGAAATTTTTCCAGAAACAATTTTTTTCCTTCTTCTAAAAGTGGCTTCCCTTTATTAAAACAGTAACTTGGATAAGCAAGAAATAGAAATATTTTTAAAACCAGTAGCATGCTGAGGGACGAACTATTAAAAACCCCTCACCTAATCTACACCCACTACAAATTAATCTACCAATTAGGCATTACATTGTCTGTGCTTTTCTGATGGCTGGTCCCTTTTTCTTTGCTATATTTCACCTCATTATTTCTTGAGAACCCGTTTAGGCTTCAAGAAAGGGTGAAGGGGAGGTTGGTTGTTCACAAACTTCCTCAGCACTCTATTATTGTTGTATGCATGTTAACAGACACTGATAAAAACGTTGAAAACAGGAATGCTACTCCCATTCTGTAGGTGTAGTAGATGTAATAATTGTTTTGGAAGGCTAAAGATATAGCAGCAAATTGAATTATTACTGATATAAATCAATAAGTACATTTCAGAACTCTATCATGATGAGAGAGTGGAAAAGTTGAGTCCCTCTAAGAATGCAGATGGTCCACCTATACTCAAGGAAGAAGTAAGAAAAGCTTTGAAATGCATGAAAAGAGGAAAAGCGCCGGGTCCGGACAAACTCATGAGTGAAATGTTTGAAGCCTTAGAAGACTTTGGTATTGACACAATTACGAAACTCTTAAATGATATTTACAGTACAGGCACATCCCAGAAGACTTATCAAGATCTGTTTTTATTGCCTTGCCGAAGAAACCATGTGCAGCTGAATGTGAACAGCATAGGACAATCAGTCTCATGAGTCACATGACCAAAATTCTTTTGAAGATTTTTTTGAACTGAATTTGAAATCAAATACAGTCTGAGATCTCTGATGAACAATGTGGATTTGTGAAAGACAGAGCTAATGGTAATGCAATCTACATTTTAAGGTCATTAATCAAAAGAGCACTGGAAGTTCAAAAGGACATATATTTGTGCTTCAAAGACTATGAGAAAGCAGTCCACACAGTAAAACATGAAGAAATGATGAAACTACTGAAAGAACTGGATATAGATGGGAAGGATTTGAAAATAATTAAAAACATCTACTGGAAACAGACAGCAGCCATCAGGGCTGGAAAAAACCTTAGTAGATATGTGAAGATAAAACGAGGAGTGAGACAAGGTTGTGTACCTTCACCTGATCTCTTTTATTTGTAGGCTACGTTTACACTAGCCAAAAACTTCAAAATGGCCATGCAAATGGCCATTTCGAAGTTTACTAATGAAGCGCTGAAATACATATTCAGCGCCTCGTTAGCATGCGGGCGGCCACGGCACTTCGAAATTGACGCGGCTCGCCATCACGCAGCTCATCCAAATGGGGCTCCTTTTCGAAAGGAGCCTGGCTACTTCGAAGTCCCCTTATTCCTATGAGCAGATGGGAATAAGGGGACTTCAAAGTAGCCGGGGTGCTTTCGAAAAGGATCCCCATCTGGATGAGCCGCGCGGCGGCGAGCCGCATCAATTTTGCAGTGCTGCGGCCACCCGCATGCTAATGAGGCGCTGAATATGTATTTCAGCGCTTCATTAGTAAACTTCGAAATGGCCATTTGCGTGGCAATTTTGAAGTTTTTGGCTAGTGTAGACACGGCCGTAGAGTGAAAGAATAATGCGCAAAATAGGAGGTCTGCCAGGATTAAACGTTGGAGGATGTAACATCAACAACCTGAGGGATGCAGATGGTACTGCTTTCATAGCAGAAAGTAAAAAAGGTCTTCAGGAACTGGTTAACATTGTCAATAAAGAAAGCGAGCTGAAGGGACTCAAGCTGAACATCTTGAAGATGGAGGTAATGGTTATTATGAAGATGAAGATACTGCCAACATGTGAGGTACTAGCAAATAGAACAGTTCTTCATCAAGTGACTAAATTCAAATACTTAGGATCCTATATCACATCCAGCGTTAGGTGTTTAACTGCAGTGAAATGCAGAATCGCTCAAGCGAAAGCAGCATTGCAGAAAATGAGAAGCATTCTCACAAACTGATCTTACAATTGGAGGTTAGGAAAAGAGTGCTGCAATGTTATGTAGAACCAGTCATCATGTATGGATGTGACTCATGGCCTATCAGTAAACAAGTTGAGAAGTATGTTGAAGCCACAGAAATGTGTTTTGTAACAAGGATGTTGTGCATGTCATGGACGACCAAAAGGACGAATGAGTCTGTCTCAAATGAAGCCAATAGCAAAAGAACACTGTTAAACAGAATAAGAACAAGGCAGGCAAAATTTATAGGCCATATAATTAGAAGCGTGCACTTGAAAATTTAGTGACAACAGGAAAATATAATGGAAAGCGAGAGCAAGGAAGACAATGTGAGAAAATACTGGACAGTATCACTTCATGGTTGCATTGCCACAGTACTGTAGAGATGCTCCAGAGTACTCGTAATAGACAGGGGTGGAAGGCCATGATCACCTACGCTAATCAGCATGGCACGAATGAATGAATGAATTCGCCATTTTGCAATGCCATGTAGGGCCAACAAATCCACTGGAAATAATAATATACTCAGAACTTACTAAAAAAACATTATGAAGTTTAGCCTGATGCTGCAAAGACATGTTCATGCTTAACGATAAGCTCAAGAGCGGTCTCGGTTGATTTCAGTAGAGCTCCTCCTGTACTTAAAGGTTACATCTACACTAGCATTCCTCTTTCTAAAGAGGCATGCAAATGAGGGAAGTTAAATATGCAAATAAGGTACAGATTTACATATCTGGCACCTCATTTTCATATTCCTCTTTCAAAAGAAGAAAAGCAGTGTAGACAGGGCTCTTTCAGAAGTAATTCCCATCTTCAAAAGAACCCTTCTTCCTATTTTTTTAGGAAGAAGGGTTCTTTCGAAGCTTGGGTTTACTTTCAAAAGAGCCGCACCCACACTGGTTTTCTTCTTTCAACAGAAGCTCTTTTGAAAGATGACTCTGCAAATGAGGTGCCAGATATGTAAATCTGTGCCTCGTTTGCATATTTAACTTCCCTCATTTGCATGTCTCTTTAGAAAGAGGAACGCTAGTGTAGACACAGCCAAAGATAAGCACGCTTTTAAGTGTTTTTCTATATAGGGGCCTCCAAGTGCTGCAAAAATGTGCATCAATATTATTATAAGTATTATAGTAGCAGGTAGTGACCCAAATCATGGAGCAGAGCCCCACTGTTCTAGGCAATATATAAACACAGAACAAAAAACTGTCCCTGCCCCCAAGAAGCTGACAATCTAAGCATAAAATGAAACAGTGGGTGGATAACACAGGTAGGCAGGGATCCTCAGACAATACCAATCAGCATAAAAAGCATCACAGCATGCAAACCAGCTTTATGCTAACTATCCCACAGCCTCCAGGAGATGAGATACTGGGAAGGAGAAGAGCACAGACAGACTTGTTGGCTTTATATATTTTCTATGTTATAATTTTTGTTAGAAAAAAAATCACCTCTGTGTGCAGGTTGAACCTCTCTAGTCGAGCACTCTCTTGTCTGAAAACATCTGTAATCCGACAAGGTTACAGTTAGTCAGACAGCCACTTATCATGGCTGTGGCCAAGTTTCCTGTGGTGCCATAAAGTTTATTTACAGCCACCAGTCTTGACACTCAGTGTTCTGTGCTGTTATTTATCTGTAATTTATCCCTAAAATGTCTTCTAAGAACCCAGTAGGCAGTGGAAGTGTGGGTAATGTGCTAGACAATATTGACCCTCCGGGTCTGGCAAATTCTCTGGTTCAACACAGGTCAGGTCTTGAGAGTGCCAGACTAGAGAGACTCAACCTATAATAAACACCTGAGACAAGAAAAGGTTTACTAGGTAATTTAGAAGAACTGATATGACCACCCTTTTAAATTCACTGTGTTTCTCTGAAACTCTTATACTGCCCATTGGTTTCACCATACTCCCATTAATTTCACATTAGGGTTGAACTGACAACCAGGCAAAAGAGAAGCAGTGGCACAATGAAGTCATTTATCTCCCAAGCTATAATCACTATGCTCTCCAGTGAAGATGGTGAGAAATACCATGCAATACATGTGAAAAATAAGTATGAGTCCTGATCTCAAGTTCTGATCCAGATTTTAAATGGTGCTAGTTGTAAAAATAGTTGCATGCTTTATTTTTTTAAAAGAATGCTGTAGGACCTTCAGCTCCAGATCTGAAAGGTTAGCATCTTGGTACAGCAGTTAAATCTGTTAAAACCATTCTTGCCTGTTACTAATAGCACAAAAAGATTACTTTTCCCATAAAATGGCCTAAGCATATTGTTTTCAACATTTAGAGATTTGCTACTGAGTGGACATTTTAATAGCCTTGATATAAGCTTGGAATGAATGAGCTCTTAAAGGGAAAAAATAAATTACTTTATTTCACAGTGTAAAGGGAAAATAAAACACCTGGCTGAGTAGTGCATAAAGGAATGGATGGTATATAACACAGGAGAAATACAATTTTCTTAATCCTGTTGATATACAGCATTTTTACTGGTGATACGTAGTACATGTAGCTTCTTTAATCCCTTAGGTGCTCTATGGACATTAACTATAAATTAATTCTCAGAAGACTTCTACAAGATAGGCAAGTAACTGCAGATATTCCTGCTGCAGAGCTGCCTTGTCCTTAGGATGGTTTGGGGCAGCCATCCCAGGCCTCATACTCTGGGGGACCCAGGGAAGCTTGGGAGATTACCAGGGGGCCTGATGCCAGCAGCCGAGGTCACACCTGCCACTGCACTCACAGCTCTGCTCTGTCATCTCCCAGCCTGGTCACTCTGCTTCACAACAGTGGCAAGAAGTAAAGTGACAAGGCTAGGAGCCAGCAGAGCAGGGCAGGCTGGGGCCAGGTCACTCCAATTCTCACTGCTGCAGTGAGTGTGTGCATGGGGCTGACCCCTGCTGTTGGCAATAGGTCCCCTGGTAATCCCCTGGACTGTGTTGGTTGGTGAAGGGAGCTTGGGGGTGGGGAGGGGTGAAATGGGATCAGGGTGGGAGCAGAGCAAGGGTTAGAAGATGTGGGGCAGGGCCTTAGGTAGAGGGAGGGGTTGTCCTGGGCCTGAGCCTCCCTCCAGGGATGGTCATGTCCTGGAGTAAAGGTGGGAAGCTAAAGTAGAAAATTAAAAGGATTTTCCCATGGTCACCCAGGGAGTCAGCAGCAAAGACAAAATTAATCATTGCAATACCTTTGTTTTTACGTAATTTTTCATTTGTAGATCGTAATGCTCTTTAAAAAGGACATATTATCATTTTCTCCATATTACAGACAGGGAAAGACACATGGATCACCAAGCAGAATCCAGATTAATAACTAAGTTTCTTGCATTGTACTCCAGTATTTTACCCCTAGGCCTGTTAGAACAAAGAAATGTATTGCTACCCATCTTGTGCTCAGACAATGACTCACCCACTCCCTTCATTCATTATATCTGTCTGTCATGAGAAAGATGGCAATGTTTAGATCTGATCCCATTTCATCATAGTCAAAGAGAGTTGGAATCCTCCTACATGAATGTGACATGTTAGGGACAAAACAGCACAGCTTCTATAAAGGAAAATAATATCATACCTCTCTATTAAATAAGCATGTATGTGTATTGTTAACAAACTATTGGGGATAGAGGAGAACTTTGATGAAGTCCTTCAAAATAAATGATTAACAAACTATGGAATTATGAGACCTGTATGAAGACCAGTGCTCTAAGATCTAGAAGTGGGTGAACAGTAAAGCGGGAACACTTGCAGAACAGGAGAAGACTGTGATTAAATTAAAGAGACCCACTAGAAGAAAGGTAAAAAAAAAAAGAATTCACTAAAAAGGTCATTATATGAAAACTGAGAACATTCAGGGTTATATTAGTTAAGAATAAAAAAAATAGAAAGCTATAAACCCTCATATTTCAGATCAAAAGATGATCACTAACAAGATTAGGAATAACTTTTCCCTGGGTACAGGTAATTCCATAACAGTCCATTTCAAGGTTTCCGGCAGCTTTCTCTGAAGCATATGATGTTAGAGATGGAATATTGGATTAGATAACCACTGATCTGATTTGGAAATTCCCTTGTTATCTCTATCCTTGCTACAGATGGAATCAACCTATTACACGAAGACAAAGTTGGCAGCGGGGTTTGTTGCAAGGAAAAGTTCCAGGATTAGTATTACTGTGGTATAGCCTAGTGACAGAGAGGTAGCCGTGTTAGTTTGTACTCCAACAAAACAAAGCAGCAGAAACATAACACTTTAAAGACTAACAAAATGATTTATTCAGTGATGAGCTTTCATGAGACAGATGAAGTGGGTCTGTCCCATGAAAGTTCATCACCAAATAAACCATGTTGTTAGTCTTTAAACTGCTACATTTCTGCGGCTTTGTTTTCTTGTGATGTAGCCTGTGATTGCTAGTGAGAATCCTTCTTATGTTAGAAGGTTGTCTAGAGGACAGGCCAGGCCTGTCACCTTGGGTCTTCCAGAGTGTAGCATTATAATCTAGAATAGGTTGTAGGTTTTCAATGATGTGCGGCAGGGGTTTGAGCTGGGGGGCTACAGGTAATGACTAGTGGTGTTCTGTTATTGACCTTCTTGGGCCTACCTTGAAGTAGCTGGTTTCTGGGTTGCTTATGAATCACTGTTATACAAAAGGGCCACTTCAGCTGCACAACCTGCATTTTAGTGAGAAGGGGAGTGGAATGTCCCCTTGAGCACTACAAAACAGCTGCTATTCAAGAGATTCGGGGTGATCAGCTATAAAACCATGTATAGGGGGAATCAGCACATCCAGCACAAGAGAGCTGGGCTTATAGCTTTATATGAGACAGTGCAGCAGGGTGGCTTGTGGCACAACATGGGCCTACTTTAATAGTCCACAGCTGTAAGACCCAGTATCTACAACTCTCTCCATCAAAATCAGCAGAGTGAAAACTTCCCATCAGAGGAAAGATTCTACAATCTATCCCTGTATAGATCTCCTTTACAAAGCCTGTTCACTCAGGACTCTGTGGACAGCAATTATGTACATTTCACCCAGAATTCACTGTAACATATTAATTTAATTAGGGATTGTGGTATATGGCAAAATATATGGTTTCGTTAAAGTAGCAGAAGAAGTTGTAAGAAATCCAGGGTGAAAGGAGAACCAGTGGAATAATTCCTATTGGAAAGTTTGCATTATTTTTCCTTCTTAAAAGAGTTTGCTGCAGCCCTACACCAGCAAACTAATATCTAACTGCCAAACTTGTTTCTGTCCATTACTTTACATTCTGAGTCAGAGCCTACCTTCAACTTTTTACTCGGTTAAAATTTCCCCAGCAAAGGACAGAAGTTCATACCTTTGAGCCTGGAGGAGGTGCAAGCCCCAGGAAAGAATAAATAATGTTTTCTTCCTTAGCAGAGAAGAAGGATTCGAAGTCCTAGAAAAGTAATTAAACAAAGAACACGGCATTGATAAGAAGCTTACGCATAAGAGAACAGACCCTGCACTGATTCAAATCACTACTCTTGTGACTAAGGATTTGCAGAATCTGTGATCCAGAAGAAGCATTTTTAGATTAATGTTTTTAATGTCAGTTGGCGAAATGAATAAATGTCAGCATCTGTGCAAGAGCCAGGCAGAATCTGGCCTTAAATCAGGTATGCTATAGCAGCATATGAGAAACAAAGTAATAGGGAAGGAAAGACAAAGGTTACAATAGAGTTGAATCCTAAGCCTAAGCTATGTTTAATATTAAACATACTCTTTTAGTTTCTCTTTTGATTGAGTTGTTAAAATGTCATAATTTACTTCCACATACGTAGTATCTCTAATGGATTTTCAGACATGGGAACACAACAAAGATCAAACCACTGGAGTCATTTAAAAATGGTGCCCAAGATAGACGGTAAGAAAAACAGCAATGTCAATGTGTTACAGGTGTCTAGTGATACTTTACACACAAGTAACCTTGTACGGTACTCTGTCATACCCAAAGTAGAGTCACCACCTACATTCAGAAACTAAGGATGAAAGCATGAAAAATACAGGCAAAACATATTTATAAACAAAGAATAAAACCCCGTAAGTTTTTATATGTGACACAAACTCATACATTTTTGTCACACTGCATATAATCCTTTCTGTGGTTACTGCCGAAACCCAAGACAAAAATGCATCATATGTTGAGTATCAGCTATGCCAAGCATTAGCTACAAAAGTATGGGATTTACCTCAAAATATGGGACACTCCTTAAAAATAGGGAACAAATAATCAAATTATTCTAGAGATCCAGATTATATAGTGAACAGGAAGTTTATTTGCAATTTCTTCCTTAGAAGTTTTCTTTGCCAGGCAAAAGCAAATGAAGGAAAACAATACAAAAACACTCAGTATATTTAAAAAGTGACAGGATCTCCATCTGGACACCAGTAAAAGAAGCAGTTTAAGGAAGAGATTAAGTAAAGAATATATTTGCCAGCATAGGTGGTTTATAATGGATACTGAAAACTAATGCTACCCCGAAGTATTCAAAATACATCCAATTATAATGTGTGAGTCTTCTGGTGGCAACACCAAAATATCCACATGAAAACTAAGACCCTAGCCATGTACAAAATAACACATAAAGCTGTTGGAGTCTGTCCAAAAAAACCTCCAAAAAAACCAAACCAAAAGAGCTTCTTCAATCCATATCTTCTGCATAGTTGATTTTCACCGATGTATTTGTAAATAGCATCCCCTTTACAGTAAAAAAGGGGTGGCCAACCCACAGCTCTCGAGCCATATGTGGGTCTTTGAGCGATTCAATGAGGCTCCTGCTCAAAGCTGTGCACCACGAACACCGCCTGCTGCTCTACACACACGCCCTAGCGCTTTGTGGGAGAAGCCTGGTGGTGGTGGCGGTGGCAGCTCTGGTGACTTGCCAGCACTGAGTTTGAATGGGGGTGCCTGTTTCTGGGGGAGGGGGAGGGCACTGGGTGAGAGTGGGGGCTGGAGGGGTGCCTGGTTCTGGGGGAGAGGGAGGGCATTGAACCATGTATTATATATCTAGATAGATTAGATAAAAAGGATGCTAAGAGAAGGAAGGAAGAGAAGAACTGGCAGAAAGGAGACTGATCAAAGAAAATGGCTAGAGACTAGGAAGAGAACACAACATAAAGGACAAGCAACAAATATTAAACATCCTGGCACATACAGTAACGGGGATATGCTTTCAGCCGCATGGATGCTGAGTAGAAAACTGGAATCCAAAACCCCAACATGAGCGGATAGAATACATCTGATATGTAGCTGCTTCTCGGGGAGTATGGCTAGGAATAATGACTACACGCCATTGTATTCCATGTAAGTGTTTGTAGACCAGTTAATGAGTTTGCATTTATCTTACCCCCACAATGCCTCTTCTCACTGCCTTCATACAAGGAAAAGTTGAAATTTTCTAGTCCAACACTCCCTCAAATGGCAACATCCGTAATCCAGCATGATTTTAGTTAGCGGGATGACCGCTTATCACGGGTTTGGCCAGGTTTCCTGTGGTCCCATAAAGTTTGTTTACAGGCGCCAGTCCTGGCTCTCAGTGTTCTGTGCTGTTACTTAGTTTTCATATACCCCCTAAATATCTTGTAAGAGCCCAGAAAGCAGTGGAAGTGTTGGTAATGTGCTAGACCATATTGGCCTCCTGTGGTCTGGCAAATTCTTTTGTTCGGCACCAGTCAGGTCCCGAGGGTGCCAAACTAGAGCAGTGCAACCTGTATTCAGCAGAAATGTGCTAGTTCTGCTACATCCCCAGGGACAAGAGTAAGGATTTGGCCTATTATATTTATATGCATTTCCATCCATTATTGACCTTACTAGCAATTCCAGGTGTCCAACCAAATGCTAAACTTAAATACTGTAAGACGCCTGCTCCGATGAAACTTGAAACCTGCTCACATTGGAACTCCAGTAGCTCTTTTCATTTGTCAGGCTAATTTCAATACTCCTTTGATTTAGCTTTTAAAATTGGTTATCATAAATGCCTTTTTAAAAAATGAACATTGCACAGCATTCTGAGATGGTTTCACAAAGGATTCTGCATAAATGTAAATTGGTAGTAATGTGCAAATTCTTTGTTTCCCAACATAGCGTCACACACAGAAGCTACGTCTACACGTGAACGCTACATCGAAATAAGCTATTTCGATGAATAACGTCTACACGTCCTCCAGGGCTGGTGCTGTCGACGTTCAACATCGACGCTGGGCAGCACCACATCGAAGTAGGTGCTGCAGGGGAACGTCTACACGCCAAAGTAGCACACATCGAAATAAGGGTGCCAGGAACAGCTGCAGACAGGGTCACAGGGCGGACTAGCACTTCCGGGGCAACAGCTAGCCGCTCCCTTAAAGGGCCCCTCCCAGACACACTCAGCCTGCACAGCACGCGGTCTGCAGAGCCATAGGCACGCACACCTCGGCGACGCAGTCATGGACCCCCAGCAGCAGCAGCAGCAGCAGCAGCAGCAGCAGCCAGAGGTCCACCCAGCCGCCCCTGTAGGAGCAGTGCTCGCCCTGCTCAATGCCATACAGGAGGCAGCTGATCACAAACTAGCCACAGAGGAGGAGCTGCCCCCAGGGGAGGAGGAAGCAATCCCAAACCCTGCAGCCCCCCATCCCCCCGCCCCCCTCCCCCCCCCCCGCCTCACACGCCGCTGGCTGTGGAGCTACCCCATGAGCACCGACTGGTGGGAGCGGCTGGCGCTCGGAGAGTGGGACGACGACCGCTGGCTCCAGAACTTTTGCATGAGCCAGCAGACATTTCTGGAGCTATGCCAGTGGCTCACCCCCACACTGAGGCACCAGCATACCGCCATGCGGCGTGCCCTCAGCATGGAGAAACGGGTCGTCATCGCTGTCTGGAAGCTGGCCACTCCAGCAGTTTGCCAGCAGTTTGGCAAACAGTTTGGCAAACAGTTTGCCAGCAGTTTGGCATCGGCAAGGCCACCGTCGGGGCTGTCCTCACGGAAGTAAGAGGACCCACGGGGGGAGGGGGAGGCAGCCCTGGCAGAGGAGGGGAGCCCTGGCAGGGGAGGGCCAGACACACCCTGCACACCCCTCATTGGTGCTCTCCCATGTCCTTCCCCTGCAGGTCGTCCGCGCCATCAACGCCCTGCTCCTCCACAGGCTCGTGCAGCCTGGGGACCCAGACGCCGCCATCGCAGGGTTTGCCACCCTGGGCTTCCCCAATTGCTTCGGGGCTCTGGATGGGACCCATATCCCCATCCGTGCCCCGGAGCACAGTGGAGGACGCTACTTAAACAGGAAGGGCTACCACTCAGTGGTCCTCCAGGCCTTGGTGGACAGCTGGGGCCGCTTCCTGGACATATATGTGGGCTGGCCTGGCAGCACCCACGACACCTGGGTATTCCGAAATTTGGGCCTGTGCCGCCGGCTGGAGGAGGGGACCTACATCCCCCAGCAGGAGATCCCTGTGGGGGACACCACCACGCCCCTCTGCGTCATCGCAGACGCGACGTACCCCCTCCGGCCCTGGCTCATGCACCCTTACACGGCCCATCTGTCAGCCAGCCAGGAGCGCTTCAACATGCGCCTGAACCACATGCGCCAGGTGGTGGAGCGCACATTTGGGCGCCTCAAAGGGCGCTGGAGGTGTCTCCTCACCCGCCTTGATGCGGGCCCCACCAACATCCCCCAGATTGTGGGCGTGTGCAGTGCCCTCCACAACCTGGTCGAGAGCAAGGGGGAGGCATTCTTTCAGGGCTGGGTTGTGGAGGCTGGCAGGGCCAAAGTGCAGCCACCCGCTGCCCCCAGTCGCCAGGTGGACCCCGAAGGGACCCGGGTCCGGGAGGCCCTGCGGGCCCATTTTGATGAGGCCGCGGGGTGAATGCTGGCAGGCCCCCCACTGCACCCCCCGATCCTCCACAACACTCCCTGCCCCTACGCCCACACCACAGAGCACCCCCCCCACTTTTCTTATAGATAAAAAGACATGTTGTTCGTGAAACCAGAAAACATTGAACTCTTATTATTATACTATTTACAACCAAAATAAATATTATATATATGTATTATATGATGAAAGGAAAAAAAAGGGGAAGACAAGGAAGGGGAGAACTATTTACATGGGAGGGCAGGTATCCTAAAATAACAGGGGTGTAATACAAACTATTTACAAAACACAAGTAAAGGGGATATGGACAAAGGGGGAGGGGGGGGGAGGGGGGGCCACGTCCGGAGCCCCACACCCCCTAATGTCCAGCGCTGGGGGTGGGCGGCCGCAACCCGCTCCTCAGCCTCAGCCCTGGCCGGGGCTGGCTGGGGGACGGGCGGACCGGTAGATACGGCCGGTGGGTGTCAGCAGGCCCCAGGTCCCCTTTGGTGGAAGGGCCCTCGGTGGCAGATGGCGGTGCGACAGCGGGTGGAGCAGCAGGTGGAGTGGCGGGTGGAGCAGGCAGGGCGGGCAGAGTGGCGGCCGGCGCGGCATGGGGGGCCAGGTAGTCGGTGATGCACTTGAGGGTGCGCATAAAGGCCCCCCATGCCTCCGGGCGCCAGGCCAGCGCCCGCTCCTCCACCCGCAGGTGCTGCTCTGAGACCTCCAGCTGCCGCCGGAGGATTGCCAGCAGCTGGGGCTACGTCGCCATCAGTGGGTGGTGCTGGCTCCGCCATCGTCCCTGCCCTGGGGCTGGTCGGTGCTCCGCCGAGGGGCTGGCCTGGAGTGATGGCCCCAGTGGGCTCTCCGGGACCACTGACACCTCGCCGGCGCTCTCCAGTACCTCCGATGGTGCAGCTGCGGAACACAAGGGGGGAAGAAGAGTGAAGACAGCCGTTAGTGTGGGTCCCGAGCCATGGCCCTTGTCCCCCCACCCCTCTGCTGCTGGTTCCCCATCCCTGCCCCTGGGAGATGCTGCTGCTGCTGATGGGTGTCCCACCCCCTCCCCCCGGGGACCCTAGGTTCCGCTCCCCCCAACCCCAGGGATGGGGCATGGCACTGTCGTGCTGGGGGGCCAGGGGCTGATGCACTCTTCTGAGGGACATGCCACTGCTGTCCTTGGGGCCATGGTCATCTGGGCATGTGGAGGGCCCTGGTCATGTCTGTTGCCCCTGCCCCTCAACCCCGGGGGTGTGCACCGGGGGGTTACATACCTGATGGTCCGCTCCCATGGTCGGGGGACACCCGGTGGGTGGACGCCCTGCTGGAGCTCCGAGACGGCAGCACGATGTGGAGCCCCCCATCACTGGAGGAGGATCCCCCCTCCTCCTCCTCCTCCGGTGCCCCAGGGGTGGGGTCCTGGGGGGGCCCCTGGGGTGTGGGGCTTGCCTCCGGGGTGGACTATGCCTCTGGGGCCTGCTGGGGCTCGTCAGCCGAGGTGTCAAGAGTGGCCGGAGGGGAGGAGGTGTACCGGGGGCTCAGGATTTCCCTGAGCTCCCTGTAAAAGGGGCAAGTGACGGGGGCAGCCCCAGATCAGCCGGCCACATCCTGGGCCCGGGCGTAACCCTGCCGCCACTCCTTAACCTTACTCCTGACGTGGTCAGGAGTGCGGTCAGGGTGACCCCGGGTGGCCAGGCCCTCGGCCAGCTGAGCGAACGCATCCACATTCCGCCTCTTGCTCCCCATTACCTGGAGCACCTCCTCCTCACTCCAGAGCCCCAGCAGGTCCCGAAGCTCGGCCTCCGTCCAGTAGGGGCCCTGCTGCTGCTTCCCAGGCTGGCTGCCAGCCTGCGAGCCCTGGCTCCCCTTGGGGGGGTGCCCTGGGGTCGCTTGGGGGGCTGGCTGATGGCCATCGCAGCGGGGGGGTGTCTGTGGGCTGCTGTGAGGTGTGCAGGCCAGCCGCATGGCTGTGCTGCCGCCTGCACACTCTCTGTTTCCTGCACAGGAAGGCAGGGGGTGGGGACTTTTAAGGGGCCACTGCACGCAGCGACCATTGAGCTCAGGGGCTGGAGAGAGCGTCTCTCAACCCCTCAGTTGATGGCTGCCATGGCGGACCCCGCTATTTCGATGTTGCGGGATGTGCATTGGTTACACGTGCCCTACTTCGACGTTCAACGTTGAAGTAGGGCACTATTCCCATCTCCTCATGGGGTTAAGAACTTCGACGTCTCGCCACCCTATGTCGATGTCAACTTCGAAATAGCGCCCGCCACGTGTAGTCGTGGCAGGCGCTATTTTGAAGTTGGCGCAGCTACTTCGAAGTAGCTGGCACATGTAGACGCGGCTAGAGTGAAATACTGCACATGTATAATTTACAGGTGCTGCAGCTGGTCTACCTAGCTTTATGAGGGAGTTGCTCAGTATACACCCACAATATAACTTTCTCTTTATGGAATCTCAAAATCTTTATTGCCACCTGGTCATCAAGAAATGGGGGATAAAGTCTATCAAGGGATACCTTGTATTTGTCTACGATAACATAAACAAACTTTGTTATCTAACCCTGACTACTCACAACTTAGCTTTTATGTAAGAAAATAACTTGCACTTTGAACAATCCTGTTTATCATTTAAAAAATGGAAACTAAAATACATGGGTGCGTCTACACTAGCCGACTACTTCGAAGTAGCCGGCACAACATCAAAATAGCATGCGTCACATCTACACGCGCTGTGCACTATTTCAACATTGAAATTGACGTTAGGCGGTGAGACGTCAAAATCGCTATTCCTATCCGAAGATGGGAATAGCGCCCTACTTCGATGTTCAACATCGAAGTACGGCGTGTGTAGACAATCCGCATCCTGCTACATCGAAATAGAGGGGTCCTCCATGGCGGCCATCAGCTGAGGGGTTGACAGACACTCTGCCCAGCCCCTGCGGGGCTCTGTGGTCACCGTGTGCAGCAGCCCTTAGCCCAGGGCTTCTGGCTGCTGCTGCTGCTGCTGCAGCTAGGGGTCCATGCTGAGCGCACGGGGTCTGCAACTGGTTGTCGGCTCTGCAGACCTCATGCTGTGCAAGCCAAGTGTGTCTGGGAGGGGCCCTTTAAGGGAGCGGCTTGCTGTTGCCCCAGAAGGGCTAGTCCAGCCTGTGACCCCGTCCGCAGGCTTTGCTGGCCCCTTATTTCAATGGGGAATGCTTGTGTGTGTGGATGCTCCACATTTCCTTCCAGGGCGGCTCCTTTTGACGTTCCCTGTCGCTACTTCAACGCTGAACGTCAACGGCACCAGCCCCAGAGGATGTGTAGACGATATGCGTTGAAGTAGCCTATTTCGATGTTCTTACTTCAAAATAGGCTACTTTGATGTAGTGTGCTAGTGTAGACATAGCCCATATGGTCTCAGGCGAAAGAGGTCAAATCTGCTGACACATTGGCACTGAAGTCCCTTAGTTCTCAAAGTAACTAAAAAATTCTACTTTACCTTGGATTTATAGAGAAACAAGTCAGCTGCACACACTAATTAATCTCTAAAGCTCAGTAGAGAGTACTTCATGATTTGAATTTACTTGCAGGCTCCAGATGGCAAATTAATTGTACCAGGCACCTCCTTTGGTGTTTACTCATTGTATTTATGTTCTGGTGTTACTTTCCAATGGTTTAAACAGGTTAGTAAAAGGAGGGGCAATTAACCTCTGGCAAGCCCCATATCCAGATACAAAAGTATCTGGTGCCTATTCATAGTTTTGCTCATAAAGTGGTGAATGTTTGTTATGTAAGGGCTGCACATGCCAAAGAATTACAAATAAAATAATCTAACTGAAACCATTGGAACCATTGTCATTAAGCTGGGTTTTACTATTTACTTCATTTATATCATAGGTTCCCCGCCCTCCGAAGTGCATGCTAGAATCCAGTCTGTCTAGGACACATATTTGCTTTCCTCAGTGTGGGGCTGGACTGGATCTACAGCATTTCTCACTTAGAACTACACAGTGTTTTTCTCTAGAAAAAGGGGTGCTGGAACTCAGCCCCAAACCACCACCCCCACACCCCAGGCTTAAACCAGTACAGCCCCAAACCTGCCCCACATCCCCAGGATTTACCTGCCAGCTCTGTGCACTACCCACTTCTCCTGGCCGCTGAAGTATGAGTAGGTGGCCCTCAGCCAGTGCCCACCCCATCCCCCTCACAGCACAGACAGATGGTGCAGTCTGGGCAGGGGTGGCACTAGCATCAGGTGCCGCAGGTGGGTGTTTCTGAGCTGGTGGCAGCAGTGGTGGCAGCAGGGGAGGGGGGAGCAAACAGCCGGTGGAAGAGGGGCCACTTTTCTTCCCCCTTTGTCTGCAGCTCCCCACTGTGGCTGGAGTGGAGCTGCCCGCTCGGGCCCCAGGCTGCCACCACTGAGTGTAGCGCCTGGAGTGGGCTACAGCAGCCAGGCAGCATCAGCTGGGTGGGCAGGAGCAGGGTCGCAGCCAGAGGAGGATGAAGTCCCCCAGGCTGGGAGTGGAGGAAGTGGCATTGGCCATGGGGATGAACCAGCTGCTTTCTTCCCCCATCTCCCTGCTATGGTCAGGGGGTGACCACCTGTAGCTCCTGGAGCTGGCTGGTGGGCAGTATGCTGCTTGTGGAGCGGGGAGCTAGAGGGGTTCCTGCTCTGCTCCTCCATGGATGCCACCTCCCCCTGCCTCCTCCTTCTCAGCACAGCTCCAGTAGGGGCAGGCTCAGCTGCCCCTACCCCCCAGCTCTCCTGCAGGCTTAGACTTCCCCCCTCATGGAGGACACAGGTGTCTCCCTGCCTTGACAGCTTCCTATTTCAGGGCTCCCTTTCTTGCAGGCTTCGCCCCGACACAGCTGACTGCTCAGCAACTCTGTTATAACGGAGGGCATTGTTTAAGTGTCACTAGCCTCCAGAGCCACAAGTGGAGTCAGTGACAGCAGCACTCAGAGCCACAAGTGGCTCCTTAAAGAGCCACATAGCTCTCCGGAGTCACAGGTTGCTAACCCCCGCACATGCAGCTCGGAGCTTCTGAAAAAGGTGCTGGAACTCTGTTCCGGTGTGTTCCACCAGAAAAAAAAAATGGAACTACATATGGAGCAAACAGGGGACATAAGCTCTGACATAACATGGTTATGGAAAGAGATCAATAAAATACTCTCTATATTGTGGCAAGGTATCCCTGTGTCTTGCCAGGGTCCCACACCTCTCCCTTTAGCTGGAGGGGTTGGGCTACAGCCCCTCTCTCTGGCTGGGCTAGTTGGTCTGTCTTTATCCCCTGTAGTCATGGCTAGGGCTTTCAGTCTTGCCAGGGGAGGGGAGCCTAGGTACCCTCCCCTTGAGCTACTCCCTTCCCTCCCCCAACCTCCTGCTGTCTTTTTGAAACTCTCCCAGTTTCCTTATCTGTCTTGTCACTTCTTATCTCACTCTCCACTGCTTCCCCACCACATCTCTCACTCTCACTCCATCCCTGCCTCAGATGGCTTTTTAGAAGAGCTGCCAGCATGCCAGTGGTGAAATCAGCTGTCCCTCAGTGATTAAATGCAGTCCCTCCCTGATGCTTTCACCTGGGTGCTTAACCAGATCTTTCCCTTCTTCCCCTAGCCTGGGCTGCATCCTGAGCTGCCCTTCCCCACCCGACTATGGTCTGCTGGCCTGACTCTGTTACAATATCTAATTGAAATTTCAAGCAGGAATCCACATTCATAATGGGTCACACCACAACCCTTCGTAGCAAATATATAGCATTGAATGATTCAGTATCACCTACCCTAAGTATTCTAAAGTCATGAATCAGGCACAGAGCCATAATAAGAGTGAGGCAAGTGAGGCACTTGCCTTGTGCCCATAGCTGAGGGGGAGCAGTTAAGACAACTCCCTCACCACTTCTCTCTCTCTCCCATACACTCTCTCACAAACACACTAAATCTTTCAGATGGTATGTAGAACCCTCTGCCTTCATACCTTGCTAAAACCAGCTGAACTGACCTGGGTTTCTTTTCCTGGTCAGCCTCCTACTTTATTTCCCTGGCATGTGGCAAATCCAGCCCATGGAGCTGGTAGCGGCACCATTTTTAAAAGCTGGCTCGGCGGCTCTGAGCTGCATGTGGCTCTTTAAGGAGCCATTTGCAGCTCCGGATGGTGCTGCCTGACTTCTCCTCCAGCCCCCTGCCCTGCCGCACTGGAAGAATAGCGCTCAATTTCATTGGTTTAACAGCCAGCAGGAGGGATCCGACCATTAAATCAACTAAATTAAGTCCCATTATTTCAGCGTGGCAGGGCAGGGAACTGCCCATGCTGCAGGTGGGAGAAGGGATTAGTAAGGCTGGAGGAGCCGTGTAGAGGAGGAAGTGGTGGCCTGGCAAAGGAGCAGTGGGGGGAAGCAGCAGCGTGTGGAGCTTGTGTGAGGTAGATGAGGGGGCAGTTTGGGGATGCGAGGGATTAAGCCTGGGGGTGGGGGTACAGTTTGAAATACTTGTGTTTCTTTTTTACAATATGAACTATTAATTGAACAATTATATTTGAAAAATGTGCAAGTGGAGAAAATTAGGTCCACCCATGTTACTGCAAAGTGACTTGACTGATGTTTTATGCAGTTAAGCCTGAGGGCAGGACAACAGTTTGGGGCTGGGAGGGATTTAAGCCTGAGGGTGGGGCTGGTTTGTGGCTGCAATGGTTTAAGACTGGGGGCAGCTTGCAGCTGAGGGGGTTAAGGCTGGAGGTCGGGGGGTTGGTAGTTGGGGCCTTAGAGGGGTTAAACCTGGGGATGGGGGTGCAGGTTTGGGGCTATTTTGTCTTGGGCCCCCAGAACACGTTAAAAATTGCCATGTGGCCCCCAATGAAAAAAGGTTGGCCACCACCATACTAAGCTATCTTCACTCGTGCCTCACACCACATCAGTGCCCCTGCCCATGCCAAGGACAGTCAACATCGACTGCTCCTTAAGGGCTCCATTTCCTTAGGGATGCATCTTTTTTCAACCTTGTATAGTAAAGTAATATGCTTTGCAATAAAGATTTTCTCCGATTTCTAAAAAAGACATTTTCTTTCAGGCGATTCTTTTGTTAAAATAGGTACTGTTAATTTTCAAAAAGCAGCTGTAGATTTAAGCTTTAAATATGACAGCAATTTGAATGCCTCAGAAATTTCATAAGCGCTTCAGACGTTTTATCTGCGACTAGTTTGAACCTCCTTCAGTTAATTTATTAATACAATCTAACAGAATCTTATCAAATATGTCCATCTTATCAATAAAACATGAAGGAGTGAATAATATTAATTTTAATTCAATTATTCATGAGTTTGCCCCATTAAAAGCATGTAAAGTACAATTATAAACAAATACCTAATAGTATCTGACATGGTGATATTTTATAACTATATGTATTAATATAGGGATTTTTTGTATAAATTATATTATAATTACATGCATTAACATATATATGTATTAATTAATTGTTTATTCAACTCTCACAACTATAATAAATAAATGTGTTATTATTGTTGTTATTTATGTATTTTCCTTTTTACTATAAAATTACTATGAATATATGAGGGGGAACAATTTTATATTCTTACCTCAGGCACAAAATTACCTAGTTACGGTACTGATCAGGCCCCCAAAACCCATAAGTCTGGCTTAAAAACCACAAATCTGAGGTGCTTTTAATTTGCCTTCTCAGTTTGAGCCACTAGGGTGCATACAGGTCATGTTTTCAAACTTTCCTCTGCAATCATCAGGGATAGAGCACCCTGTTTCCTTTTTGTTGAAATTAAACTGAAATTTTAATGTAACCTCGTGACTCCAGGAGCTAGGCCTTGAAGATAAACACATACTACTGTAAGATTTAGCAACATACAAGAGGTGAAGAACTGTCTGATGCAAGTGGACTCAATGCCTGGAAAAAAATTGTTAAATAAATTGTACTTTAGTTCAAAGAACAAATTAGATAGTGTACATTCTCAGAGGGAAATCTTGAATTTTTACAGAAGTAATGTTGTCTGATTCTCAATTATCTGAGAGTGTGGACTGTAACTCATAACAGGCCCACATACAAAATTTCACATTTGGCTTTTGATCACGTCAGGACTGAGACCCAAACCCAAACCATAGATCTTTTTCTTTACCTGTAACAAAACAAGGAACCCTCTTTTCAGAGAATCTATGAGAGGACAGGCTGTGTCCCTGAATCTTTATGGCCTGGACAGGTTGTCCCCTTTAAGAATATCAATTTTTTAAAAATCTTTGTGATATCTGGTAATGAATAGGTAAGAAAAACTGGGCTGAATTTGCAGAAGGGAGGCCTAAGGTTCATGGGCAAAAGAAGTTTGCATGATTTTACACTGAGAGCTGAGTATTTATTTATGTAAATTCTGTGCATAATTGCCGAAATATCTATTTTAGGTGCCCAGTTTGTGTGAAAAAATAAGTACCTATTTTTGCCCATAGAACTCTAAGCTCCAGATGTAAAAAAGAATTTTTTTGTTCCTTTGAACAGGAATTGTGCCTTATTTTTCACTTGTAAAGCACCTAACACATTGTGCACACTGCAAGAAAATAATAATTGCATTTCTCTTATAAGGATTATAATCTTGCATACTCTAGAATGTATTGATAATCTATCTTTTTTCTACAGGTTGAGCCTCTTTCGTCCAGCACCCTCAGGAATTTACCAGTGCTGGATGAGAGAATTTGCCAGACCATGGGAGGTCAATGTTTTCCAGCACATTACCAACACTTTCACAGCTTTCTGGGCTCTTAGAGGTTATTTAGGGGTAAATTACAGATAAATACCAGCACAGAACACTGACAGCCAGGACTGGTGCTGTAAACAAACTTTATGGGACCACGGGAAACTTGGCCAACCCATGACAAGTGGTCATCCAGCTAACTAAAATCATGCCAGATTATGGACATTGCCAGACGAGAGAGCTCTGGATTAGAGAAGTTCAACCTGTACTAAGATCTGTTACCTCGTTAATTCTAATGGTGCAATCTCTTTCTATCATCATGACGATGACAACCAATGGCCTGATCCAATGTTCATTAAAGTTGATGACAGCATTTCAAGCAATGGATGGGAGAACCTAACAAGCTGCTGCTTAGTGCCTCAGGTGGTGCATGACTGGGATTCACCACTGAATTTGGTCTGCTGTCTGTCAATGTTGAGAGAATGTTATTCACAGATATCCATACAAAAAAAAAGGCGCATTACACATTTACAGATATATTCATTATTAAGCCTAAACTCCTGTTGAATTTTACTAATGAGAGCCCACTGTGGAGCCCAAAGGGGACAACAGGAATAGAAATATTGTAAGAAGGCCTCATAGCTGCTGGAAGGAAGAGAGCGGAGCCAATAAAGCAACCTCTTGCACCTTCTCCATAAGCTCCAGTGGTGCCTCTCTGCACAAACATAATACAGGTGGGAGTCCATGTTTATTTGGTTGGGACACCACATTTATTTGCTTGCCTTTGGTATGTGCAAGGAGGGCATGACAAGCCAAAGGATGCAAAGAGCACTGGGGAAAGAGACAATTGCTCCATGCCACCCGTTCAGGAACCTTTAGATCGTTCAACAGAAGGCAGAAATAGGGTGTGTGCGGGAGGCGGGGGAACCAATAGAACAACTCCTGAGTGAGCCATGCTACTGGCAGCTGTGGGAGGGACCAGGACTGCCAATAAGGGGCCAGCGGGTGGGCAGCAAAGGGGGCAACTGCACTGGACCTGATGATTCAAAACGACCTGGGGCTCCCGGCCACCCCATTGTTACAGTAGCAGTGGCAGCAGCCAGAGCCCCTGGGCCTTTAAATTGTCACCAGAGCCCCATGTGGTGCACTCTGGGCAGCTCTGATGCCTGCCACTTCCACTCAAGGCCTTGCCCCTTCTGGGAGCACAGAGCTGTCTCCTCCACCCAGACTTGCCCAGGGGGCTGGCTAGTTATCTGTCCTCTGGAGGGGACACATGGAGCTCCATGAGAGTAGCCGACTGACATGCCATTCACTTCGCTGAACTCTCACAAATCATTGGCTCTGCAGAGGATAGTTAGGAAACTCCTTTCCCTCCCTGTGGGGGTGGGCGGCAAAGAGGAAACTCAGGCCCTCTGCTGTCTCTGTAGGGCTCAAGAAATATCTAAAACTACTAACTCAAAATAGAAACTCAAATTATGTGAAGAGGTGGAATTTAGGGCCCTTCTGAAATACCCTGAAGGAAAAACGTCCGCAAAGTTACTGAAAATGTCAAAAGACTTCTCACCCCACAGTATGTCTCCTCATTGAAGATCTGTGGAGGGAGAGGGATGCCATTTTGTGGCTTCTTTTCACCTGGAACGTTCTCTCTCATCCATTTCCGGTTGTCTTCATCACCAGCTATGTCCATTTCCTTAAAGTCAATCTTGTTGGCCTCTAAGAAGCCCACTACTTCCTGCTGTTTCTTCTTAATCTAGGTAGAAGAGGGGAGGAAGGAAAAAAACAAGAACTGTTATTTTCACGTAAGCTAAAAAAATTAAATCGTTATATTAAGAACCAGTGCAGCCATAGCAAATTGGATGCCCCAGTATAGAACAGTTTCCTTTAAGGGCATCTTTTACTTATGATATTTTATTCTGCCAGGAATCTTTTCTTGTGGGGCTGCCCCTTGATGCTTAGGTCACAGGCGCAATTAAGTATGGTTAATGACAAATGTTTCCCTAGTTCCTGTAGTGGAAATTTTTCCCACTCAGTCTGTGCTTTACATTTTTACAGGACCATCAAGAGGCATTATATAGGCAATATTAGAGCATCACTTCAGTTTGCGTATCAAATAAAATTTAAACATGTTACTTGTATATTTTTTATTCTGATATTCTGAGAAATTGGAACTCAGAAATCAATCATGCAGCATATGCCATTAGTTTGCAGCTTAATTCTGATGTTGGTTATTTTCTGCTTGTTTGGTAAGAGACCTGAATTTATAACACAGGCACTAATGGCATGAGTTTAAGAGAAGCATCATGCATGCTTCTTCACATGCACCTAATCTGTGACCAGCAATATCCATGTTCCAGACCTGTATCTCTTTTACGAAGTTATGTTAAAATGTGTGTTAATTTAATGGCATGTCAAAAATTTTGCTAGAATGATCCCACCATGCTAATTTTTGCTTGTGACTCATGATATGATATGAAAGCAGATTTCCAGAAGTGAACCATTTGAACAGTGGAACCCAGAACAGTACCCAGCCAATGTAATTCAGATCTTAACAATGAGACAAGAAATAAATCTGAAAATTAATCTACTACAGTATGCCTATAATCTAATCCACCTAAAAAGCTGGAGAAGTAAGACTATCAGAACATTTTATTAAAGAACTAATTTTCATTAGTGTTATTATTAAAATAATAATAAAAATCCCTTTAAAGTAGAAATAAAATGACAATGTGTACAATTTTGTGACAAAAGCTTAAGTTTGCAAAAAGGGCTACAACTATAGACAACTTGGGACAGAAACACTAATATGAAGCGTTTAAAGCATGCAAGTAAATATGCAATTGATCAGTTGAAGGCTATGTTTATATAAAATCACGTTGATCTAAGTTACATGATATAAAGCCACCATAGTTATTCCATTGCTTATGAGCGTTCAAACGACACTCCTTGGCTGAATTGGTTAATGAGGCACTGATATGAATATTCAGCACTTCGTTAGCATAATTGCAAGTCAGTTGTGCTTCGAAAGTGCTGCTTTCAAAACACAGACTTTCTGTATAGACACAGACGCTTCGAAATAAAGCCCACACTTAGAAATTCCCTTATTCCCAAAACGAATTTCTCATAAGGAGATTTCGAAGTCTGAGGTTTATTTCAAGGCGCCCAGGTCTACGCGGCCAGTTTTCATTGAGAAATCAGCACTTTCGAAGCGCAACTGGCTGTAATTTTATGCTAATGAGGCACTGAATTTGCATGTCAGTGCCTCATTAACCTGTTTCAAAGTGCCTCATTAACATGTCCCTTTTGAAAGGGAGGAGTATGTGCAGACACGGCCCTTGTGTCAGTGGCGTGTGTCCTCCCCAGGAGCACTTGTATCAGTGTAGAATATAGTGCGCTATAGGTAGCTATCCCAGTCTGCAGCTCACCACTGCCTGGTGCAGCGTGGTTTGGGAAGCTTGCGTGATACTTTGTGCGCAAGCGACGCAGGAGTGACTGGTAGCCTGGGCTCAAATTTCTGCGTGGTCCATCCCGTCCTTACATCTTCGTCTCTTAATATTTCATAGCGCTTTTCAAAATCCCCACCAACTGACCTCGCAGGCCCCCATCTCTGTCAGAAGCACGGACCCTGCCCCGCTCTGCGCCGCTGTGATCAATATTGTGAAAAGATCCTTCAGTGTTTGCAGAGGTGCAAGAGGAGTCACGAATAACGTGACAGTGCCTTGCAGTTAGGTTGCTGGCGTAGAAAGAAACAATTCGAGGTTGCTGGTAGCATTCGCAGACCCCACTAGAGCTGGTGGAATGCTGGTTCTGGGCCTGAGAAAGAAGTGATGCCTCAGGGGATCACGCTATCATGCAGGTTTGGGATGATGAGCCATGGTTGGAAAACTTTGGGGTGCACAGGGCCACGCTCCCGGATCTGCACGAGAGCCTTTCCAGCACAGTAACACCAAAATGAGAGCTGCATTTACAATTGAGACGTGAATGGCAGTTGCATTATGGAAACGTGCAATGCCGGATTACTGCTGCTAAGCGAGGAACCAGTTTGGAATGTGGAAAGTCTACCAAGGGTTATGATACAAGTGTTTCAGGACCTTAATCGCCTGCTGCTACGTAGGACTGTGATTGTGGGATATGTGCCGGACATCATGGAAGGTTTTGCAGCAATGGGGTTCCCAAATTGCAGTGGGGCAATAAACAGCATATTTAACTCTACTTTAGGACCGGATCATCTTGTCACAGAGTACATCAACAGAAAGGTTTTTTGTTTGTTTTTTTCCTATGGTAATGCAAGTGCATGTGGATCACCAGAGATATTTTACCAACATCATTGTGGGCTAGTCAGGAAAGGTACATGGTGTGCACATCTTTAAGAAAGCAGGACTGTTTGGAAAGCTGAAAGCAGTGACTTTATTTCCCAGCCAACAGACAACCATTGGGAATGTTTGTATGTCAGTCGTGCTCTTGAGACACCTCGGCTACCCCTTGCTCTTGTGTTTCAGGCAGCCATGCACCTGGCAACTCAGAAGCACCAAGAACTGTTTCAGTTACAAGCTCTGAAGAGCAGAATGACCGCTGAATTTGCCTTTTGTCATTTGACGTTTGCTGACATTGTCTACTTACAAGACTGGCTCTCCATGGGAAAAAAAAAATCCCAGTGGTTATAGCTAACTGCTGTGCCCTGTATAATATTGGTGACGCAGTGGGGCAGTGGAGAGTTTCTGCTAGCATGGTGGAATGTCTGTTTGGTGAACATACATGCCCAGATACAAGTGCTATAAGAAGAGCTCAGCACAGAGCTATATGACTCAGGGAGGCCTCGAAAGACCATTTTAATATTGAGCCACAGTGGTGGGTGTTGACATGGTGTGCTCCACCTAGCCTTGCCTGATATGAAACATGCAATGAGTGCTCTCTGTGCAGGAATATAAAATTGCCAGTGCACCTATTAATATTGTCTTTGAATGATGTCATGGGTTCTGTGACAAAAAGAAGTAACAGAAATTGGTGTCAGGCCTCCATAGCACCAGCCAGCATATTTTGTGAGCTACTAAAGAAGAATTATGCTAAAAAAAGAAAAAATTTTATTCTGTAATCATACGAATTAGAAAAAACACACTCAGAACTTAATGAAAATTAATAAATTAAGCAAACAAAACTTATTAAGGGGAAAGAACATCATTTCTATTTCAGGTACAGACACACACACACACACACACACACACACACACACACACAAAGAGAGCTGTCTTTCACAGGTCAGTTTATGTGGAGCTGTGATTGTCTTTAATGTCCCCTTGGGTGGTGTGGTAGGGCTAGTGTATGGCCCTGACACCACATGGAATGTTGAAGGGGAATGGTGGCAGGCCCTGCCATTGAGTTGTCTGTGGGCTACACAAAAAAGGCAAGCATGGGATTCCTAGACCTGCAGATCTGCCAGAGTCTTCAGCATCTCTATCCGCTTCCTCAGAAGCCCTATTATACTTGGTGCAACTTCCCCTCATCTTGCTTGAGCTCTAAGGCTTTTCTCTTCTTTACTCTTTCTTTCTCCATGCTGTCTGCAAAGGTCATCCTCAAGGGCCTGGTCTCATCTTCTAATGCAGCACAGGCTCGTAACATCTCCTGGACCATATCATCCTCTTCTTTCTCCTCCTTATGTGGCTCAGGCATTCCACGGAGGTGCAAGGAGAGTCCCTCCAAGCCACAACACCAGCAGCTGAAGACACAACACACAGAGGTATTGTTGTCAATGTATTCACAACAGAAATTGAAACTTAGGCAACTGAACTCTTGCTACTTGATCCACACAAGTTATAAGCCCTATATTCTCACTTGTCCTTGGCACTGCTACATAACAATGCCAGTCTAACCAGGAGCAGTGATGAGTATGACCTGGGGAGCAAGAGGTGGGAGGGGGCAGTGAGGGGGATGAGGGATAGTTGGGGATAGCTTGCAGGCATGTGTATATGTGTATAGGGCAATGGAACTGAATAGCCACATTGTTTTCCTCAAACCGTGGTGATTTTTGCTGATACCTCACTTTTCATGGTAACAGAGACAGAGAGCACAGCCCCAGTGCCACCCAGGCCCATATGTTGCTAGCCTGTGTACTGCAATGGTGTTTGCTGAAGTATTCACTGAGTGGAGCAGAAAAATATACTGCAGGTTGAACCACTCTCTCACCCACTAACACCTGTAATCGACCATAATTTTAGTTAACCAGATGACCACTTATCATGGGTATGGCCAAGTTTCCCACAGTCCCATAACATCTGTTTACAGCCCCTTGTCCTGGCTCTCAGTGTTCTGTGCTGTAATTTACCCCTAAATGTCTTCCAAGAGCCCAGTAAGCAGTGGACTTATTGGTAGTGTGTTAGACAATATTGACCCCTCGTGGACCATCAAGGTCTCTCTTTGGGCACTGGACAGGTCCTGAGGGTGCCAGATTAGAGAGGTTCACCTTGTACCACAGTGACAGAAATGAGCAGGAGGGTTGATGGACTTGCTGGGCCCCAGGCAAAGTGGGGGGCAGGGATGGGGAGAGGTTCTGTGTTCCTGGAAAAGGCATGGCCTCAGGTAGAGGAGGCAAGGCTCGGGGCAGCTGGCCCTCAGTCCCACCTAGAGCACGCTGTGCCAAGTCCCCACCACCTCAGTCCTCAAAGCTCCCCCAAGCACGTGGCACAGTGCAGCACTCCAACAGCACTTTAGAGGGCCAAGTGATCCAGCCACTGCCACTCCTGTGGTAGCAGCATCAGCATCTGGGAATCCCAGGACCTTTTGAAGCACTGGGCTCTGGGACAACTGCCTCCGTTGCCCCACCCTGCACCCCCACCTTCCATCAACAGGCCTGGAAATATCCTTCCTAGGATCCTTCAACAAAGGATTGCAGAGTACCTCCACAAGAGCTTCATAGGACATCCCAGTACACATAAACAAACAGCTCTGAAGGGCCCCTCTGCCTCGCTCCAAAAGGGGAATGAAAAACAAACAGCTACTCTACCCCGCCTGCTTGTTTCACTACCTCTCATAGCACAAGCACAAAGGAGTAAATTAACAGCTGTGCCCTGTTACTTTCGGAGTTCCATCCCTGCAGTTCCAAAGCAAAGAGCACACTTACCAGAAGTTCCTTTTCCTGCACCAGGTTTGCCCGTGTGCGAATGTCAAGACTGGCAGAGCTGAAGTGGAGTCAAAAACATGCCCTGGCTCTCTGCACAGCTGGATCCCTGGTTGCTGGTTCCCCACACTCCTACTCCTCTTCGTTGTCCACCTTCTCCTCCTCTCTGTTCACAGCTGGGGCCTGTGGTTGAGGCTCCCCTGAAGGATCCACAGGGCTCTTAGGGGTCATGGATGGGATCTCTGCTGAGGATGGCAGTCAGCTCTTCGTAAGAGCAACAGATCTGTGGCTCCTCACCAGATCAATTTGTTTGGCCTCCATAATCTTCTAATCTGCCTCCTGCAAATCCTTGGCTTTCACAGAGAACCGCTGTTTGTCCCTGTTATAGCCCTTTTCTTGTGTCCCCTGACCAATCTGTTCACAAATGTTGATGCTTCTATAGCTGGATTGGAGCTCTGCCTGCACAGCTTCTTCTCCTCAGAAAACCAGGAGATTTAACACCTCTGGATATAAGTAAACAGTGTGCCCTTGTAGCCCAAAAGTCTAATGGCATTAGGGTGCTTTAGGAGGAACACTGTGAGCAGATCTAGAGAAGTGGTTGTTCCCCTCTATTCGGCACTGGTGAGGCCACATCTGGAATATTTTGTCCAGTTTTGCCCCCCCACCCCCAAGTATAAAAAGGATGTGGATGTGCTGGAGCAGGTTCAGTGGAGGGCAACAAAAATGATTAAGGGGCTGGAGCACAAGACCTATGAGGAGAGGCTGAGGTATTTCGGCTTATTTAGTTTACAGAAGAGAAGACTGAGGGGTGATTTAATAGCAGCCTTCAACTTCCTGAAGGGGTGCGCTAACGAGGATAGATAGAAATTGTTTTCAGTGGTGACAGATGGCAGAACAAGGAGCAATGGTCTGCAGTTACAGAAGGAGAGGAGTAGGTTGGATATTAGGAAAAACTAGTTCACCAGAAGGGTGGTGAAGCACTGGAATGTGTTGCCTAGAGAGGTGGTGGATTCTCCATCCCCAGAGGTTTTTAAGTCCCAGCTTGACAAGGTCTTGGCTGAGATGACTTAGCTAGTGTTGATCCTGCTTGAAGCTGGGGAGCTGGACTAGATGACCTCCTGAGGTCCCTTCTAGCCCTAGAATTCTATGATTCTGTGATTGTTGTGTACTCCAGGCAGGAGTGCAGTTGCAGCATGGAACCATCATGATCATCCAGATAGTCACTCATAATAACGGCAGTTGGTAGGGATGCTCCCCAAGTTGGGCCACTGAGAAAAGTAATTTAAAAAATTCACTGGGCTTTAAAGGGGAAGGGTGGCTGCCCATCCACCTGGCCCCTGGTAGCCAAGTTCACAATAGGAACCAGACCAGTCATGGTGGGGCATTGTGGGAAAACTCCTGGAGGCCAGTAACAACCAATGTAAGTAGCACAATGATTATACTTACCCTACATCAACCTAACTGATTTTGATTGTACAGTGCTTGGGGAAAACACATTATTAAGTCAACATTGTGGGACACGTAAATCAGCAGGAAGGAAATTTAGATGTAGACCCATCCACAGCCAGGACAATGAAAGCTGCCTTGCCTCAAACTAACCATGTAGCATAGACCAGTCTAAAAGGTGGCTTGGCTTTGTTTTGAAAAGGATGTCATTCCTTAAAAGGCCACTTCACTGTACAGTTCTTTTAAGGAAACTCGGTAATAGGACAGATTGCTTTGGGCACTCACAATGACATTCCAGTGGAAGAAGTTAACAGGAGAACATCTTTATAAATCATGCACAAAACAGGCATTCAAACAATACTCAGAGTTATACTTAAGGCTACAAAAGCCAGTAAACAGTGCTGACAACAGTAATTCCAGCATTAGCCCATCTCATTGTGGGATGGTGCTCAGGGCTAGCACTTGGGGTCCTGGCTATATGAGGGGGTTGGGGGGTTGCGTGCAGCCTCCTGCTGGGTGGCACTTAATGCCAGTGGCTTCTGTTCAGCTGTGCAGCAAGGCTGAGAAAGGTTCCCTGCCTGCACCAGCCCCATGACAATCCTGGAAGAGGCCAACACACCCCTGTGGCCCCATGGATGGGAAAATGGTGGTGGGTACACAGCTCCATGTACTTGCCCTATATACCAGCACTTTCTCTTCAGTTCCCATTGGTCACAGTTCCCCATTTCTGGCCAACGGGAGTTGCGGGTGGTGATGTTCGCATTTGGAGCAGCATGCTTAGACTTCTGCCCCCACCCTGCAGCTGCTTTTCCACACACACGGAGTCACATTGGCTGCCTTCAGGAACTTACTAGTGCCATGAGATCCAGGCAGGCAGCAAGCAGTTGACTCCCCAGAATCAACCAGTGGATCACGATTGACTGGTCGATGACCACAGGTCTAGCTCAAACACTTGTTCTCTCACCAACAGAATTTAGTCCAATAAGAGATATTACCTCTCTGTCTTGGGACCAACAGGTAAGCCTTATTTTGTATCAGTCTTGATTTGTCCTGTGAATATTATCAACTGAGAGTTTAAGTTGTACTGGTATTACTAATGAAGCCTCCAGTCTGGCTGTTTACTGCTGCTATCAAATATTTATTGTTCTATAATTAACTAAAAACAAGATTGGCCCAAACTGAACTGGTTTAAATCTGCAGAGGTCAGTTTTTGTGTGCAGCATTGTTGTAGCTTTGTTGGTCCTCTCTGTGTGCTCGCTAGCCAGCAAGTGTTCCTGCACACTGGTAGGGGGAAAGGTCAGCCAGCAGGGGGCCAAAAAAGGGGCAATTAGCCCCTTTGTTCAAATAAATCAGGGTGCCTTCCTGGCTCCCAAAATACGGGGCTGTCGTGCCCAAAATGGGATGGATGGACACCCTACATATGGGCGATAGTCATATGTAATCCCCTGTTCCAGGGCATTTTATGTTTACTTCTAGTGCACTACCTTATTCATGGAGAAAAAATAGCCTGTTACAGTGGCCAGCTAGGTGAGTTAGGAGAGCACTGAAATGTGCATAGTTTTAAGCATGAGTAGGTTCACTGACTGCAATGCTTAATTTAAGCATGTGTCTAAGTGTTATGGAGAACTGGGACCGTAATCTAGAACAGGGGTCAGCAGCCTTTCCAAGGCAGAATGCTGAAATTTGACCTTTTGACCTCTCTATACAGTCTTAGAGCCAGTGACACTTTTTAAAGTCTCTAATGGTCCTACTTACAACAGCTTCATTAATAAATAAATTAAGATGCAGAGATTTGCCTCTTAGGTGGGGGGTGATAGCATAAACTGGTTTTTCGGTAGTCCACAGGTGGCATGGCTTTGAGCAAGCTCCCAACTACATGGGGGAGGAACGATGGGGCCGAGCTCCATCCTTGCATGCCCATGAAATTCAGCTTACTTGCCACCCTTGGCACGCATGCCAGGGGTTGCTGACCTCAGTCTAGAGGCTCCTGCTTTAGTCTCACAGAGTCAGTCCTTGAGAATAACCAAAATGACGCCACAGATAAAGAAAGTCTACAGAAAGACTTCAGTCATGCTTGCAGTGTTCTAATCAAGGACAGCTAATTGGGAACAAACATAGATATGACTCTCCTTCAATGACCAAACAAAAGAGTAAATCCGTGCAAGGTAGATGGCAATATATACAATCGTTTAGATAATCTGTGTGCTTGCCTACAGATTATTGATCTACCAGTATTTTCCTTATCATGGGATCTCATATTTTACATCTCATTTTTTCACATATAAAACCAACAGATTGGTAAAAATGGGGTCTAAAATCCATAATAAAAGTGTTTCAAACTGAAAAGCTCTGTGTTAAGCAAAGTTAGTAACGGCTTTACAATTTCTCTGTTATGAGCCAATTTAGGTATTAATAGGGCTCTTCCGCTTTAGTTGCCGGAGACAGTGACTAATCTAAAGAAGGATGGCTTTTTCAGTACTTTCCAGCTCTTCTGCTCTGGAAGTTTCTTAAGGAGGTGGTGTCAGTGTAACTACAGAGATGCAGTTACAGGCATGTGCATGCACTAGCCAGTTTGTTTAGTAGTGTCACTGTGACTGAGTGATTGCTGAGGCAGAGCTGCAATTTGAGCTCCTCTGGGAACTGGATATAAAAGGAAATAGCCCTGTCCCCGTTCCCCCCTCCCATGGATTTCCAGCTCTCAACACGTTGTGCTGACAACTACAGCAGCAAGGTTCAAATCTCAGATCTGCAGTATAGCATTTCAAAAGAAAAAAAAAAAAGCAGAGGGATAACAGGGAATGAGTTTACGTAATTTTACACTGCTCACATTGGTTCTGGCTTTTTCCTGTAAGCCATATATACTGTGCAACAGCACCAAACCCTAGCACAAGTCAAAGTATTTCTCAAAAGTAAATATACATAATTTCTACTGCAAACAGCCAAGCTCAATATTTCTAAGGCAATGGGCAATAGAACAGCCTGTTTTGTAGCACCTGTTACATGTATTCTTTGCAAGCGATTTCAATCTATTGATTGGAATGGTAGTTAGACATGAATATATTAATTAGAATTTAAATACACACAAAATGCATTACATTTAATTTCTCCATGTGTAAAGGCACTTGCAAGAATTAGTTATTAGACACTGGACTGGAGTGCCTTGTTATCCCTCAACCCCCCCAACCCCCACTCTCTGTGGTTTTTTTTTTTATTTCTCTCTCTCTCTCTCTCTCTCTCACACACACACACACACACACACACACACACACACACACACACACACACACACACACACACACACACACACACATTCAGACCCAGGGTTTGCTGGTAACTGGTACATACTACATACACATCCCATACTCAGACATCAGTTAATTCCCCCCTACAAATAACTCCTTCCCAATTTGGTGGAGAGAGGGTAAGGGAGAAACATACATGACATTAGTCACCTACCGCTGTAGACCCAGATGATGTAGCTACAAAGACTTTGATCACCATTTTGAGTGTTATAAGAGAGAACCACCAGAGCAATCCTGTTATCTACAAGTCACCAGCGTCCTGAGAGGGAGCCCTGACATGCAGCAGTTCCCAGGGCAGCCAGAATCCCAAATGAATGTCCCCTTCACATCAATCTAACTAGTTTTAGCCTCTCCCACCCACTAGTACCTAGGGCTTCCCCAGCTTCATTGGCTCTTTTAGGTATTTTGAGAGTCTAGAAGCCAGGACAGGATTGGTTGGTAAAAGGATCTACAGCAGGGGGACTTGCACCTGCCCTTGGGCTTTTCACTTTAGAATTGACCGGGTGACAGTCCATACAAGGCAAGGGACAGCGTTGCACCAATCAGCTAGGGAAAGAGAAATGCTAGTGCAGATGGGAGGGTAAAGATTGCTGGAAGAGTTTGCAAAGCTGCTGGGTAATTATTACAGAGAGACCAGCATTTTCAAAATATTCTCCTGTGTTCATGAATTCACACCCACCCTGTGACTAAAATAAGGAGTCTCGGTTTGACTTTTAGCTTTTTTCTTTGAAATATGTTTTAAGTCATTGTGAATTAATTTTGGGGTGGACAAGATGAAGGGAGGCCTGTGTATGACTCCATGCATGAGACCCTGCAAAACAAGTTTTTCTGTACTCTGAGTGGCCGATGAACAATCCATGGTACTTTTTGTATGGGGAAGGGCAGGTTTCCTTGTGAAAATCTTGTCTTCTCTGGGAGCTAGTTTTCCACCTGATCTCTGCTCTCTCTCCCACAGATGGCTGCTTGTCTGTGATGAAGTATATACGTATTGCTTAGATTTTGGAGATTTTTCAGAAATCAGAAATTTTTTTCAGAAATTTCAGATTTTTCCTTATTTTAGGAATGTGAAATATTATCACATTATTTTTAAATGGTCCTATTCACCACTGCTGTAAGTAGGTTCAGCCAAATTGATTTCAATGGAATTAAGACTCCTGATGCAGATGTTGAATTAGGCCTCAAGAATTTAGGCCTCATTTCTGCAAAGTAATAAAAACTTTAAGATTGAAGGCTTTAGGCTCCAATCCTGCAAATGCCTGACATGGGATCATTATATATATATATTTAAAGATATATTGCTCTGCTGTGTCAAAATGATTTCCATTTTTATGTAAATGGAATTCTGAAGAAATTTATTGAAAAAGACAACAGAAAGGATACTTTACAATTTTGGTATTTCTGTTTTTATAAATTTGACTAAAGACTATTGAAATGGCTCAAATAAGCCGTGTCTACACGTGCACGCTACTTCGAAGTAGCGGCACTAACTTCGAAATAGCGCCCGTCACGGCTACACGTGTTGGGCGCTACTTCGATGTTAACATCGACGTTAAGCGACGAGACGTCGAAGCCGCTAACCCCATGAGGGGATAGGAATAGCGCCCTACTTCGACGTTCAACGTCGAAGTAGGGACCGTGTAGTCGTTGCGCGTGCCGCAACATCGAAATTGCAGGGTCCTCCATGGCGGCCATCAGCTGAGGGGTTGAGAGACGCTCTCTCTCCAGCCCCTGCGGGGCTCTATGGTCACCGTGGGCAGCAGCCCTTAGCCCAGGGCTTCTGGCTGCTGCTGCTGCAGCTGGGGATCCATGCTGCATGCACAAGGTCTGCAACCAGTTGTCGGCTCTGTGGATCTTGTGTTGTTTAGTGCAACTGTGTCTGGGAGGGGCCCTTTAAGGGAGCGGCTTGCTGTTGAGTCCGCCCTGTGACCCTGTCTGCAGCTGTGCCTGGCACCCTTATTTCGATGTGTGCTACTGTGGCGTGTAGACATTCCCTCGCAGCGCCTATTTCGATGTGGTGCTGCGCAACGTCGATGTTGAACGTTGACGTTGCCAGCCCTGGAGGACGTGTAGACGTTATTCATCGAAATAGCCGATTTCGATGTCACTACATCGAAATAAGCTATTTCGATGTAGCGTTCATGTGTAGACGTAGCCATAATGTCAGACTTCTGTCGCATATAACCTCTCTGTTTTTTCCCTCCATTTTGCTCCATCCTCTCTTCCCTCTTTTCTTGCCTATTTGTGTTTGTCGTTTTCATTATTAGCCCCATCCTGCCATGTGGTGATTTTGTAACATCTGATTTTTACATTGCCCGATCTTGCAAGTGTGACAAGCTGTACAATTGTGCAGCTCAATAATTCTGCTAGCCTGAGAAATATGTCTGGTAACATATACAAGCTGTAAGTAACTGTACTTCCTTTTCTGCATTTTTATTGTTGGTTTATGAAAATAAATTAAAAATTACAAAATAAAGATTTTAACCAGTTTTGAACCACTACTTTTATTTATTGAGTTGTATAGCATATTTTCTAGGCCACCTAAGTGATCAGCAGAATTACAAATGAAAGATGATTGTATAATCAGTCTCTGTAAACAGTTGTGTCGCAGCTGTAAGTATTTTCAGGTTGTTGCCATAAAGACAGTTAGCACCTTGTGGGTCTGTGTCAAAAATTATGATCATTACATCACTCCTTTGTATTACCCACGGAACAAAGAGCAAGATACTGTAGTCATTCTGCACCTGAAACTCCCTTGAACAGGATCTGCCCCAAATTTCTAGTGATTTAAAACATAATATGCAAGGATTCGACAACAGAGCAGAATTCTTTGTTATCCCCAGGTTGGTAGTCTGTTGTTTCAATTGTTTATGATTATATGAGTAAAATGTTTCCTTTTCAGAAGTTGTTGCATTGTCATTTTCATCCAAATATACCTTTTTAATTTTATTTCAGCGCCTTCTTTCTCTGGAGCTGGGGGACGGGTTACTATCTCACTACTGTACTCTTTAGGGCTCGTCTGAGAGGGAGGACTTTGCTGTGAGCGTTTCAAAGAGACGTTTGACCCGTCGGTCCTAGGCTCCCTAGAAGCACTGCTGGGTAGCTGCAGCCAGAAGAGCGCCTGGTGTGTTTCTAAAGCATCGGACACCGGAGCTCATGTCGGGAGCGAATGGACAGGGTAACGCAAGCGATCTCCCCTTTCAACCCCTCTGGCTAGACTGGGGGCTCTGCAAACTGCTGCTGGGGGCAGCAGGGGCGGTGGAGGACAGAGCTTATACAGCAGAGCGCATTCCTTGACATGAAGGTGGGAAAAGGCGCGCGGGAGGGCCCGAGAAGGAGGGGGGGGGAAAAGGGGCGGGGTCCCCGCCCCTGGCTGGCTGGAACCCCGCGCCCCGGCTCAGACCACTGAACTACAAGTCCCAGGATGCACAGCGCCCTGGTGCCCGGTTCCCATAGCAACGTAGAAATCAAAACAGCTCTTGCTACAGCCAGGTAACAAGAGGGTGGGTCCCGCTCCCGCCCTGTGCGGGGGGATATTAACCGGGGGCTGTAAGGGAGAAGCAAGGGTGGGGGACCCTACCATTTGCGGGGGGGGGGGGGGGAGGCCTTGCTTTTGGGTGGGTGGGTGGCTGGAGCTGGGAGTTCCCTTTCCAGACGCAGGGTAGCCAGGCCCTGGGGGCAGTTGAAGCTCCACAGCTGGTGATGCTCAAGCTAGTGGTGCAGTAGGAACAACAAGAAATCCAGTGATACCTTATAGACTAGCAGATTTGTTGGAGCATAAGCTTTCATGGGCAGATCCACTTCATCAGATGCATCTTTGCACACGAAAGCTCATGCTCCAAAATATCTGTTAGTCTATAAGGTGCCACAGGACTACTTGTTGTTTTTGTGGATACAGACTAACACGGCTGCCTCTCTGACACTTGACTCTGTAGGGTTAAAGCAGGCCCAGTTACCACAGCACACTCAGCAATGACTAATCCAGTCACTCTGTGCTCTTAATCAGATCTCTTTGCTGATGGAGACATAGTGGTGGGAAAAGGACAGACACATCAATGGATTTTAAATAGCAGACAACAACTTGTATTATATTTTAAATATAGGGGATGGATGATACCTAGATATCACATGTACTCTTCTATACCAGTTATTTAATTGCTTACAGTGTAGGGGTTACAGGGCTCCTCCCATTTGATCCATAACTCAGGGTAGGCTCTATCACTGATAGTCCCAACAAGTTCCCCTGCTCATTGAGGCAGGTGGACGGCATTTGTTTTGAAGGGTGGTCCTCTTGAGCAAGGCTAGCTCTAGTACATTAACTGGGTGCTAACTTGAACTAACAATGCAGTGAGGACAAGCCCTAAATTATTGCTTTAATTTAGACCAATTACATGTTTCTATTAGACTTAAGGGAAGAATATACTTTTGAATAGATGAGTGCTATTTTTCATATTTAGGTGTATAAACTGACAAATATTCCATCTCCTGATAGGTCATGGAACCCAGTTACAATGTCCTCTAGTAGCAACACAATGATGCCTCTAGATGACTGTTTCCTCCGTATCATATTGCCAGAAGATAATAAGTCAGAAATCTACACAAGAAGCAGAGGCAGTAATGAATCTCCTAGGACCAGTAAGAGCACCAGAAGCAGCAGTAGCAGCAGAATTAATGAATATAGTAGATGCAGTAGAGAATGTAAAAGTTCTCCTATTAACTATTCTGATGATTTTCTTACTGACTATTCAGAATCAGCTGGCAGTAGCAATTATTTAGAACTGTCAGGGGCCAAAGGAAAAAAACTACAGAAGAAGAAAAATAAGAAAAATTGTCAGCCAAAAGGTAAAAATAAAACTGTTCTGGTTTCCCCTTTACTAAATGAGATTGTTTTTGTCTTAATATGCCACGCCAAATAAAAATAAGCTTTTTTATAGGTCTATTTCAATTTAATTTGTCAGCTAATATAATATTGAGCTATTAACATTATAGAAAAATATCCTTTCTTTATAAACACTGAAAATAATAATCTATCTCAGCTACATTTTTACTTTTATGTTTAGAAATGGATTTCTTTAATTCCCATAATTCAAATGCACAAAGTGATTTTTCTAAAAGGTGTACTCTAGGAATTATTTTGGGGAAATTCTGTAGCCTGTTCTGTGTCAGAGGTGAGACTGGAATACGCAGCCTTCTGAGCTTGGAATCTGTGTATCTGGGAATCAGTTATGTTTTCTGCTTAGTGCCTGCTCTTTTAAATAGTTCACATCTGGCACTCCCACTAAGTTCAACAGAGGTGCTTAACAGGATTTTGCCCTTAGATTGCAAGTTCTTCAAGTCAAGGACCCTAAATGCATGTTTATCTTTAAAATAGCTAGATTTTGGGTGCTATATTAATTATTAAACCAATTATCTAGCAGTGCTCTTCCTGGAATGCCTGAGAGTGTCTATGAGATTGAATTTATGTACAAAAGGAACAAAAACATTCAGTCTTACAATTCCAACCCTTTAAATACTATTTATACTTCAGAAAATGAAATGTATATTAGTGGTACCCTTAGAATATCAGACTGTCAAGAATATTTATCAAACATGGCACATTGAATGGAAAACTGTATAACTATTCAAAATGTTAACACTTTATTTGTATGTGTAAGATATTTTAGATTTAGTTCAAATCAAAGGGTGGTTTGAAAGTGATACAATTGTGTGTAGAATTCCTAGATGCAGATTTCTTCAGGTATGCACTAATTACCATCACTTTGTTTCTGAATTTTTGCGGGTATAGTAAATTATTGTTTTCTTCCTTCATCAGGAATTGACTTTTCCTAATGTGCTGCCTTATCCAGCTCTATTGGGAATCAAATCAGGCCCATACAATCTAATGGTCTGACAAAGCACACATTGACCTCAGTGAATTACTGAGAGACATACTTAGTTTCAGGTGATGTGAGGGAGACTGCTCCATAAGCACGTTCTACCAGCCTCAGAGAAAGCCTCATTTCTGTCAGAGAAACTTGTTGGGGGAATATTAGCACTAAGGCAATCTAAAGTAAAGATGCTTCCTGGAGAAAGATAGTGATCAATAGAATAAGGAAGTGAAGAATACTTTGGACTGCATAGAGACCTGGCTTTAGTTGTGGCTGAATGCTGCAAGAAGAAATCCATGCTATAGATGTATCAGCACAAAATATTTGAACAGTGAAATTTTGGTGCAGACTTAGGACACTGCACCATGCATACTGCCTTTAAGTAGCTTCAGATAACTAGCTATGAGTAAAGGTATGTACAGATTTTATTTTCTGCATTATTAAATGGTATGTAAGTTGCTATTTGTTTTGGTCTGAATGCAGGAGGCAAGAAGTTGCCATTTAAGAAGATGCAACTCCAGCACACTTCATTTTTAAGCACTCAGAACAATATGGCTTTCCAGAAAAAAGATGCTATGGCTCAACGCATATTATCTGCAAGACTTCACAAAATTAAAGAGCTGAAAAATGAACTGTCTGACCTCCAGCATAAGCTAGAAGCATCAAACTTAGAAAACCAGCTTCTGAAACAGCTTCAGTATCGGCACTTGAAAGCAATAGGTAAATATGAAAATGCAGAGAATAACTTGCCTGATCTTATAGCAAAACATTATAGTGAGGTAAAAGCTCTAAGGGGACTCCTTAGGAAGTCTCAGGAACAGGAGCGAAATACATCCAGGAAGCTTAGAGAAGTTGAAGCAGAGCTGTTAAAGACTAAAGATTCCTTGCAAGTATTGCAGAAACTTTCAGACGACAAGAATCTTGCAGAGAGAGGGGAACTTACTCATAGATTATCAATCCTTACAGAAAAAATGGAAGCCAATGATAAGCGAATACAGGTAATATGCAACGTATCATTGTATTTTTAGAACTATGATGAAAAATATTTCTGTGAACGAATAATGCAAGGGTATTAATCAGTGCATTTAAAATGACTATTTATAGGGCAAGCTAAAAACACAGAAGTTCAGATACATTTGTTTTAATCCAAAACTTTCCATAGGTGATGAATGAATTTCCAATTACTTAAAAAAATCTTGCAAAAATATATCAGTGAATTAAAGCTGGAAATAAAAATTAGACAAACTGATGCCCCATTAGTAAACTCTTGTCTCGTAGAGAGCTGCTTCCTAGTCTCCCATTCACTTTTTAATACAGATGTAATCAAACATAGAGCAGCTGTTGACTAGTGAATTAAGTATGAGTTAGGGGTCCTAGTTATCGCTCTGCTGCTGTTTTGATATGTGACCTTCTGCAAAGAATGAATTTATTTGAGCCTTAGGTTTATTTACCTGCTAAAAGGATGAATAACATTAAAGGAGGGTGATGTGAGGCTTTATAAAAGAATATATATAAAGCATTTTTAAATTCTTGTATGAAAGTTTCAGTGTGAGGGCTAATATTAAATTCAATTTAATTATTTTATATTGTGATATCTCAGAGTATTTGACCAAAATTAATAAAAACAAACACTAACAACATTTGAGTAGACAGCATACTTGTTAGGACACAACAGTCTTCCGTAAGAAATAAGAAATAGCGGGAGGGGAAGCATAAAAAAAATGGAGATTTGGTAAAATGAGAATTGGCAGAATGGCCATTGATAAGAATATACAATTGCTTCATAAATTCAAAACACTGCTACCCCCTTATTTCAGAGGATGGTGATTCCCAAAAACCTGCCTCAGAGAGAGCACCATGACCCCGTTTGCCCACCTTTGATACTACTCCTCCTCTGCATTACAGTGATCTGTCACCAGTGGAGAAGGTTGTATATTGTTCTTTCTGAAGCTTATTAGTGCTGCTGTTGTCGGATGCTGCTAGAGAATTATGGTGGATGGTCCTTCCTTACTTCCAAGGGCTGGTCATACTGCATTTGCAGTGTTCTCAGGGATTTAGGAGTTGAAACGTCAAGCATCACAGTGACCAACTTTTAGGCAATGACATTCCATTGTTGTTGTCTGGAAGCAAAAGTCCTAATATAAGAAGGAACACTGTGATCCACAAATCTTGAATTTGGTGTTTAGGTTCCTGGACAAAGAATGCAGATAGGCAGCTTAGAAGGTGATCAACAATGGCCAACACGCTAGGCAGGGAGACATTTAAGCTAGCCAATTGGAGATGCCAGTGAGAGAGGTGTGTGCTGAGCCCCAAACTCTGGGCTTCAAGAAGGTGCCTAAATCTATTTAGTGAGCCACAAACAGGAACTAGGTGCCAAATATCAGGTGGCCTAACCCCTTCTTGAAGAAAAGTGTTGTGTGCCTGCTTCACACCACACAAAACTGACACCAGCAGACTAGGAGGTGATGCTGGTGCCCCCCATGTAACTTTAGCTCAGTAATTAGAACGTTTTCCTTCTGCTGTAAAAACTGAACTGTGGGATATTTTGATATGCGTCACCCTCCGTCTCTCCTTTGAAGCTGTTCCACTGTGGATTAACTAAAGAAAAAGTTAATGGACAGTAGGTTCTCACTCTCTCTCTCTCTCTCTCTCTCTCTCTCTCTCACACACACACACAATGGCTGTTCAAGCATTTCTTCATAGTTATTGGATCAAGGTGAGTGAGAATGACTTTGTAGACTGGTGGTTAGAGAACACCAAGTATATTCTCCCTCCTCCAGTATATATCCACCAGGGAGCAGCTTCAGCAGGAGAGACTGAGGAAGCCCTACATCAGAATATCTTGTAGTTATGTAGTTAGAGAACCTTCCTGAGGGATAGCAGATCCCCTGCATATATCCTTTCTCATCCTCTGGTGAGATGGGGGGCGGAAATTTGAACCTACATTTCCCACGTCCAAGAGAGTGCTCCAACAGCAAGATCAAAAGTTTTGAGGTGGGCACTACTCCTTCTTCCGCCGGCTGGATTTTGAATTGGACTCAGTCAAGAAGGGAAAGCACCTGTTAGATCAAGCCCCATTATACCATTTAGGCAATTTAATGCCTCTCTTCTCCAAGTTCATTAATTACTCTGAATATAGTAGGGAGGGAGGCGTCTAGACTCCCAGAATGGGGCAGCAGGAATTTAGTATTTTAACTTTTAAGTTTTGAATAACTTTTTCCTTGTGTTTGTTAAACTTTGTTTTGAAACCAGCTTTTGTTCATCTGGGGTGGAAATGGAGACACTGAATTTTTATTTTATTATAAACTTCTAATTTTGGATTGTATTTACACTAGAATATGATCATTAGCAGTTTTATTTTTTCATTGTATTACTCTGCTGATTCTTTAAACCTAAGTGAATTGAGATTCTTTAGCTGTTATGGTGAGTATGTCTACATGGTTAAACACATAATGTTTCTAGGGCTTAGAAAAGCAACTGAAGCTGAACAGTAGCATCTTTAGTCGTCAATTGGCAGCTGAGAATAGAAAAACTGTAGCAGCTCAGACAATCACAAAGAACTTGCAAATGGAAATTAAGTCTCTTCAACAAAAAATTAAGGTATTCATGGTTTAAAATGTTTCTTTTTTATGAGTGCCATATGTCTTGCATTATATGTTCCTGTTGTCGTCATTATATTCTTAAATAAGACAATGCAAAAGGTATACCCTGCAAAAATACCAAAAAAGTAAAATAAATGAAACTGTCATATCTATTTATTTTTCAGAATCTGAAGTAGATCAGTAACTAATAGAAATGTAATCCGGTGTTTCTCAACCAGAGGTATGTGTACCCTTGGGGATACACCAAGGTCTTTCAGGGGGTACATCAAATCATTTAGATAGTTGCCTACTTTTACAACAGGCCGCACAAAAAAAACACTAGTCAGTACAATCTAAAACAGAGGTTCCCAAACTTCTCAGCATCACGCCCCACTTTTGATGCTTGAGAAACCCGCATGCCCCCCACCTCTTCTTTACCATCATCCATCCCCTTTTAACAAAAAATTAATTCATAGTTTAAAATAAACACAAGAAATTGATAAAAAATGTTATTTAAAAATAAATGTGAATAGTTTTCCTTGGCCCAAAAATTTAAAAAAAATGCAATTTAATAACAGAAGCAGTAGAAACAAAATGAATTTAATGTGAAGGATGATGAGCCCCAGCCATATGCCCGAGTCACAGGCCCACCGCCCAATCCCTGCCAGTCACGGGCCCAATCTGCTGGAGCCCTGTGAGCCGCAGGCCTGAGCTGCCAGCGCCCTGGCCAGCTGCCCTAGCCGCAGGCCCGCCGCCGGAGTCCTGTCAGCCTGCTGCCCAAGCCTCGCGAGCTGCAGGCCTGACTCCCAAGCCCCACCAGATGTGGGCCAGCTATCCAAGCTGCGTGACAACCAACCCAAGCCCTGCAAGCCGTAGGCCAGCCATCCAAGCCACATGACCACTGGCCCAAGCCAGCTGCGGGCCATCCGTCCACCTGAGCCACGGGCTGCCTACTGCCAGGGCCAGCCACCCAAGCCAGAGCCACCCCCACACCTACCCCCACGCAAGCTGCCCACCAGCCAGATCCATGGTCCAGCTGCCAGAGCCCCTCCCATCACCTTTCCCCTAGCCCCACATCCTCGTCTCCTCCGTGGTGAGGGAAGAAGTACTCAATTGGTAGTTAACCACCTGAGTCCGTGGTTGACAGCAGGCTCTTTCTTGAGGTGTGGGGGGTGGGGGTGGAGGGGGGAGGCTGAGTTGCTTCGTGCCCCCCTCCAGAATTTCTTCACACACCCCTTGATGGCCATGCTCCCCAGTTTGGGAACCCATGATCTAAAAGGTCATTCAGACAATCACTTATTTCTACTGTTTCATATGTCTTATGCTGAAATGTAAGTACAATATTTCTATTCCAATTCATTTATTTTATAATAAAATGGTAGAAAGTCAGCAAGTTTCCGGTAGTAGTTTCTGTGAGATTTTTGCATGTTTTTGTAAGTCAGTAGTTTTTCAGTGAGGTATAACTTGGTGGTGGTAGGCAAAACAAATCTGACTGCTGAAAAGAGTACAGTAATCTGGAAAGGTTGAATGGCACTTGTTTCAAGACCTCAAATTACCTTAGGACCATGTTTGTCAACTGGTGGCCTACATACCTTTAGGATTATGTGAGAGAAATCTGGGGGGTCATATTTTTTTTTAAAAAAGGGTTAGTTTATTTTAAAAACAAAAAGGTTGAGAAACACTGTATTAACATAAGACTTAAATAGTCAACTATAAATTTTTCCAGCAGGTACCAGGAAAAGGACTCATTAAATCTAATGCTAATTGCAGGACCATGAACTTTATATCTCATAGGCTGTGTCTACACTAGACCCCCTCTTTCAAAAGGGGGATGCTAATGAGACACTGCAGAATATGCTAACAAAGTGCTGCAATGAATATGCAGCACCTCATTAGCATAACGGCATACACACACTTTGAAAGTACCATTTTTGATCACGTGCAGCTTGTCTACACATAGCCCTTTTCAAAAGGACCCCGCATATGTGGAAATCCCCTTATTCCTATTTGGTTATAGGAATAAGAGTGTTTCGACATGTGCAGGGTCCTTTCGAAAAGGACCCCATGTAGACGGGCCACGTGTGAGTGAAAACAGCACTTTCCAAGTGCCACAGCTGCCATTGTGCTAATGAGGTGCTGCATATTCATTGCAGCACCTCATTAGCATCACCCTTTTGAAGGGGGAGGCTAGTGTAGATGCAGCCATAGTGTCACTTTAATGGAAAGCTTATTTTGAAATGCATATTGTTTTGCCCTAAGTTTCTATTTCTGTTATAACACTTATCTGAAATATTTCCATTTCATTGTTAATTCAAGGGCCCTAAAATTGTGGGTACAGTTTTTTTTATGCCTCCATTATGGATCTTTAGCACAAACAGCAACTGAGCATGCCTATCAAACTAATTTCTGTGCTGAAATACTGTTTACTTTCATGTGCTCTGTACAACCAGTAACTTAAGCTACGTCTATATTAAAGAGAGCTGTTAGCAAAAGATATGTAAATTGCTCAATGTATTTGCATATTGCCCGCCGACAGTTCTGTTGGGAGAGACTTTCCCAATATTTGGCCCATCTGAATGGGAACAAATGTCGGGAAAACTCCCTCTGCCAACCCCTCCCTTCTTCCTCTTGGAAAGAGGATGACTGGGATGTTGGCAGAAGGCTCACAGAGCTGCAGAGGTTGAAAAGTATAATGCATTTTATATGCATCTTTCTATTTGTCAAACTGGCCAAAGTATGAATGAAGTTGAAGTTTGTCTTGTATATTTAAGAAAAATTAAGATATGTTTCCCTTTGGAATTTTTTTTTTCAATCAAACAGCTGCCATGCTTTTCATACTTACTGCTCAGCTGAATAATAGTTTATAAAATATGGACGGAGAAGACACATTATAAATAAAATGAACTGTGGAAACAAACTTTTTGTTCCAGACTTCTGAACGGATTTAGACTGTGCCATATAAGCCAATTTAACCTTTAAGTACAGAATACTTAATATAAAGAAAGACAATGAAGAAGAATGAAAAATGAAACATTTACTAGAGAGGTTTCCAACTCTTGAATGTAATGTTATTAAAAATTTTAGGTGTGTGGTAAGTCTTAAACGGGCTCAGAATTAAAATTCTGAAATCAGTAAAGAAAATGAGATTGTTACTTCCCATTTAATGGACATCTCAGGCTCACTCCCTTGATGCAATTCACCACAATTGACAGTTTCTATCCAAAAAAGGCTTTGGACTGGAATATGAAGCTTTTCACATTTAAGTTTGGATTTAAGTGCATTGGTACAGCCATGATTTAAACATTTTGAAAGGTGTCTGCCTGCAGCATATTTGTCTCACGTGACACCTATTTGTTTTCTATTGAAGGAACGGAAATTTGACCCTGTGTAGATTTAAGCACAAGGCCTTTATTACGCACAGTTGGAGGAGTGTCTCTTTGCTTGTTAGGCTCATTCAAACTGACGAACAGCTGATTACAATGAATTACATAGGGTGCCAATGGGCAGAGGGAAACAACGGAGTTAGGTGTTCCCCAAATCCCTGGACAGATGCTTGCAGCAAGGCAGAACGAGTGCAAATAAGACAATCATCTAAAAGATTACATAAGTGCTCTGCTCAGGGCTCAGTTTTACATGTGAATGCAAAGATATTATTTCTTACGCTTTCTCTTGTAGAAGATAGGTTAACTCCCTATTCCCAGTCTTTAGGAATGTCAGGTAGAACCTTCTGGTAGATGTTTTCCATAGGTACATTCCTATATAGTCTTGAGATATAAAGGAATAAATAAATACATTTTTTGGCACAATTGTAAATGTTTTCCCCCCTTCCGCTTTTCTGGGTTCAGATTGGCATTTGTGTGAAGAGCAGACATCATAACTAATGCTGACATGACCTTTTCCTGAACTAGGCTGAGGAAGAGAATGTTTTTTTCTTTCTTTCCACTGAGGACCGGACTTGCATGCCCTTCTCCAATTAATTACGATGCTATAATTCAAAATAAACCCCAATTACTGCTTTCACACCCAAGGTTTATACTGCATCAACTCTTGTTTAATGCCAGGTAACTACAATGAGCTTTAGTTTGTGAATCTGGGCCATACCTGTTTCACTTAGAATGAATGTTTTGGGGCCTGCTTTGTGTAACTTTACGTTAAAGATTTTTGAACAAAAACTGTGGCCAAAATCTGGCATAATACAATATCAGGATCTTGGCCCTTCACTATTTTCATGAACATTAATTCATTTTCAGTAATATTTTTTTTAAGATCAGGCCAAGGAGCTGGCAAAAGGTAATCATTGTTTGATTATATGGATTCCTTTTAGGAAAAGGAACGAGACGTTTGTATAAAAAATATCTATGCAAATCGGATGCTTAAAGGTCTACAGGAAAAGGCTGATCTAGTATTTCGCAAAAAAGGTACCGTATATTTATATATTTTTGTATATTTTAATCTTCAATTTGTATTGCTTTATAACCGGGGCATAACAGGATGCATTTTCTAAAATGGGGACCTAAATTATACCTGCAAATGTGAAAAATGCATTCTTGAACATGCAGTTACTTTGCTTATATGGATGCATCTAAGCCCATTTTTGAATATTTAACCAGTTTACATAAGGTGAGGGCAGTGTACAGTATGTGATATTGTGTCTGTTAATGCTTACAAAAGTTTTGGAAAATAAAAATGTAAGCACTGTTTCTGCCTTAAGTAGATAATCTCTAGATTGTTACATCATTGGCATTCAAACAGTATTTCATATTACATCATCATAGATTTTTCATAATATGTTTCAACATAGTTGTGCCCTCTAGCACCATTGGCATTTAGTTTGTCAGGTGTTTACATACTTAACAGATTTACAGATAAACTTGTAATGTGCCTTCAAAAATTATTCTGAGATGAAATTTAGTATTTTTAGCAAATTGACTTATCCTTTTCTTAAAAATCAGATTGGTGGCTTTAAAATAATACAAACACTTTCTGATAGTGTGTCTGTAACCAAGATAACTCAAAAAATAACATAAAATACCAGCATTTCTGCTCCAGTCTTTACAAGTTAGTAGATTTTAGAAAATCAGATCTCTAGGAGTCAGATTGCCCCGTACATCTAATGGCGTTTCCACTGAGTCAGCCAATCAGAATTAGGGTATGTCTATACTTGGGAATAACATTGAATTTGTTAAAGTCAATTTTTTAACACTACATTGTATAAAACCAAAGTTGAGTTTCCTGACCAGCTTTGAAAGTCAATTTAGTGTGTCCCCCCACAAGGCTGCCTAAGTCCAAGTGTGGAAGCAGTGCATTGTGGGCAACTATCCTATAGTTCCTATAGCCTTGTTGCATTTTGGGATTTTCTGCCAGTGTCTTGTGAGAAAAAAGTTGCTGCAAATGGTTCTTGGTTTCTGATATCATCCCAGAATGCATTTCCCTCACTTCCTCCTTTCTGGATGGAAAAAATGGCGTTTTTGCATTTTTTTTTTTTTTTTTTTGTATTGACTGCCAGTGGCCATTATAGGATCCCGATGTGCTTCAAAGTTTGATTTAGTGTTTTGTGCTCAGTTCCCACACTGTGATACAATGTCTTCTAAACGTAATGTTCATACCACATGAGCTCATTGCTGCCGGGGGCATTGACAGATGTGAAGATTAGTAGAGAAGAACTGCAGAGTTTCTGGCAGCACTGAAAGAACTGTACAGCATGGATCATAGGTTCTGGAGCGATGAAACCAGCACAGACTGGTGGGATTCCATTGTTTTGCAGTCATGAGACAATCAGCAGTGGCTGAGAAACTTCCACATCCATAAGGCTACTTTCAAGGAACTTTGTGAATTGCTGTCTCCTACCCTGAAGTGCAGTGATACCAGAATGAGACCTGCTTTGACAATTGAGAAGCTTGTGGTAATTGCTTTTTGGAAGTTTGCAACACCAGACAGCTACCAGTCAGTGGGCAATCAATTTGGAGTGGACAAATGTGTGCGAGGGGTGGGGCAGGGGAGTGTCATCCAGGTAGCAAAGGCAATGAACAGCCTTCACCTGTGCAAGACAGTGACTCTAGGGAATGTGCAGGAGATAGTGGATGGATTTGCTGCCATGGGGTTCCCAAACTGCAGTGGGGCCATAGATGGAATGCACATTCCCATCCTGGCACTGGACCACCAGGCCTCAGAGTACATTATCTGCAAGGGGTACTTCTCTATCGTTTTGCAGGTGTTGGTGGCTCACAAAGGTCTTTTCACCAACATCAATGCAGGGTGGTTGGGAAGGGTGCATGATGCATGAATTTTCAGGAATTCTGTTCTGTTTACAAGGCTCCAGAGTGGAACTTTCTTCCCAGACCAGAAAGTTAACATTGAGGGCATGGAAATGCCCTTAGTGATTGTGGGTGACCCTGCGTACCCCTGGATCCCTTGGCTCATGAAGCCCTACACAGGCACCCTGGAGACCAGTAAGGAGCTCTGTAACTACAGGCTGAGGAAGTGCAGAGTGGCGGTAAAATGTGCCTTTGGCTGCTTAAAAGCCAGGTTCAGGTGCCTTCTGACTCACTTAGACCTTTATGAAGAAAATACTACCCTTGTCATTGGATCCTACTTTATTCTTCATAACATTTGCCAGGGGAAGTATCATGCTTATATGGGGGTGCTGAGGCAGAGATCCTGCTAAGAAATTATCATCAACCCACCAAAAGGGAAAACCCAGGAAGGTCCAGAAAGAGGCACTGAAAATCAGGGATGCTTTGAAAACCAAGTTCGTGAATGAGCAGAAGGGAGTGAACTGGCATCCCCCAACCCCACCCATGCTGTTTCCTTGCCTTTTGTGAAACCCCCTCCAACTGTGAGCATTCCATTGCCACCCACACATCCCCAAAGCATGTTAAACAGTACAAGGAACTCTTTTTCCAAAATATGTTTTTATTTGGGGGGCACTAATGGAAGAGTGGGGGACAGTATAGAGGAAAAAAGTATAAAGTCATGGTTAGCTGGTCAGAGGTTAGCCTTCTGGTGGGCATTGATTTTGTGGGGCTATGAAGTAGGGCTCTCCAGGGCCTTCCCCTCATTGTTCTGTGTTCCCAATGAGAGAAGGGAGCTGAATATATGTAGGGAGGAGGTATGGAAGGGGATGGACATTGATTGGATGGAGGTTGCAGAGCCAGGAGCTGGGGACTGGACTGACTGGGTTGAGAGGTCTCAGGTGATGGTGCCTGGAATGGATGGGGGATGCAGTGCCTCTGAAAGGAGAAGATAATGTGTACAGTGGGGGGACATGTAAAGGGGCAGGTATTTGGGGGGTGCATGGTTTGCTGATTTTTGCTCAGTCACAGGTTCAATTAAGGCAGAAGTCATTGATTTGTGATTTCTCAATCAGCGACTCATTCAATTCTGTCTGCTTGCACATAAATGACATGAATGAGTCATGCATTCATGCTTGACAGTCCATCTTGTTTCTCCTCCAGTCACTGAGCTCTGCTTTTTCCCTTGTCACTACATCAAAATAATTTTCCAGTGTTGCAACTGCAAGGTCACTCTGGTGACTCTTAAGACTGAAGAATGCGTGATTCCAAACAGAATGATTTCAGCTCTTGCACAGCTAAGGTTTACCTTCAACACTATGGTAAGCTATTTTAGGTTCATTGGGAAAAAATTCTTAAAGCAACGCCAGGGGAGGGGGTATGTGTCAGTAACCACATGTCCCAGGGCCACCAACCCATTGGCTGCATCATGGCATTCTTAAAGCCTGCCAGGCCAAGAGGAAATGGGGGTTGCCTGGAGCATTTGCTGCTTAAAGCAGCACCTGGACTCTAAAGCAGTTGCTCCGGGAGTTAAAAAAAATCATGAAAAGTCACTGTTGGTGCACATATGAAGCAGGGGAGGGTCCAATTGCTCAGCGAGCCGAGGGGTAGGGGGGCTGCCACATATCCAATTGCCTGCTGGCTGTGGGGTGGGGAGGTTGCTACATGTCCAATCCACCAATGGACCATTGGTGGGGATAGGGCTTGCCTGGAACATGTGCTGCTTAAAGCAGCACCTGGACTTGAAAGCGGCTGCTTCAGGAGATGCATGAGTTCTGCTCTGCACTGCACAGGTCACAGGCAAAAGACCATTAGTGACTCATGAAACTTCCCATGCATTCTAGGTTGCCAAATGAGACATCAGCCTCATCACAATAAGAAAAAGGGATAATGAAAGATTGCTCATTCTGTCTGGGTACCATGTTGGAAAAAATTTGCAAGAATGCTCTGTGATGCCATGCTTCCAGACCACTTACTGGTAGCTTGGCACAGTAAGATGTCTTACTGTGGAAGCAGGAACAAGTCAGGTCTCTCCAAAAATCTCATGAGGAGAATCCAAAAGTGCCTGACTAAGCCCTTCAGTGAGATGTCCAAACAGGATCAGCACTCCATCACTGGACATATTAACAAACTGTTCTAAGGGAAAGAGGCATAGACCTTCCACCCCATAATTGCAACATACGATTATCAGCAGAAAAAAAGCATACTTACCAGAAGTGCCTTCTTCAGGATCCGGGCTGGCCTCTGAAGCTGTCTCCAGAATTAAGGGGATGGGATTCACGGGCTCCACCTTGACAGACAGCTCCTGGCTTTCAGTATCTGCTTCTACGCTGGAATGGACCCCACTGTTGTCCACCCCTTCTGTATCAGGACACACTTCATCATCATCCCAAAGAACACTCTTCAGGGAGGAGTCAAGTCATCTTCTGGGGAAGAGGTTGCATCTGCCCCCAGAATAGCATGAAGCTCATCGTAATATCAACATTATTGGGGAGATGCCCCAAGACTGCCCATTGGCTTGCTTGCATTTCTGGTAACTCTGCGTCAGCTCCTTGATTTTCACATGGCACTGCTGAGCATCCCTGCTGTAACCTTTCTCAATCATGCCTTGCAATATTTTACCATAAATATCAGCATTCCTTTTGCTGGATTTGAGCCGTTGGAAAATAGCTTCTTCCCCCAATATAGAAATGAGGTCCAAGATCTCCTGATGTTAGGGGCCCTTTTGTGATCCTGGGAACTCATGGCTACAAGGTGTGCTGGGTGTGCTGCAGAAATGTGATCCACACATCTGCTCTCCAAGCTGGCCAGAGAGGAAAGGAAATCTAATCAAAATTTCTGAAATTGTTTCTGTGAGAAAAAATTATAGTTGGAGGCTTTCACTCTTATATTTGATTAATAAGGTGAGTAAAGAAGGTTTGGACAAGGTTTGCAAGAGGTGTTTCGCAAATTTCTTCAATACGTACTACCAAATGTCCTCCTAACAGGATAGGAGTAAGTAGTGCTTTTTTTTTTTTTTTTGTAATTAGAAAAAAAGAAAAAAAAGAGGAGCTGGTATTCAGCCAGCTCCCCGACCTCTTCCCCCAGCCAGTTCCACTGCTGGGGCTGTTGAGGTGCTGGTACTCAGTCCTGGCAAGTACCAGCACAAACTCCACCCCCAAAACATTTGGAGTAAGACAATCCAAGGCTGCTGCATCCCAATCCAGTCAAAGGCCCTCTTCTCCTCATTTCTAATAGGTTAGGTCTCTGTACCTGATGCTACACTTCATCCAGCCCAAGCATTGTTTCATATTTCTACTCTCAACTTATAGAGGTGTTTCACATGACTGTAAAAGAAATCCACTGCACCTTTGTTGGCCTGCTATGATATATGAACACTGTATTATCTCTCTTGTCACCTCTCCCTCTGCCAATCATCACATGCAAAAAACAAGGATGGTTATTGTTGTTCGCTGTACTTTTGTGTGATCTTTCCAGCCTGATCTAATTGTCTTATCCAACAGTGTCTTTTGTATGTATGTAAAACGTTCAGTATCTTATGGCTGCATATGAGTTACTGTGTGTTTATTTGTTTGGTATCCTTTGTTATGTCATGCTTTCACTGCAAGAGTTAGGATTATTGTTGTTTCTAAAATGTAAATGTTTTATAAGAGAAGTTTTGAATAAATTGCAAAGTTACACTCAATTATTATTTTTAAATTAACTATCTTCCAATACTATTTGCTGTCTGATCATCTGTATTGTGGTTTCCTTTTTCATTTAATGAAGTATATGTAGCATCTACAATTAGCTTTGGGGGTCCGTGCTACTGAAAGAGTGGGGAACCAGTGGACTAGAGGATAAGATTGCATGGAATTTCTGGGGACTCAGGAGTCTGTGTCCTTGTCATCTGGACAGCAGTGGGTTCTCCCAGGTGGGCTGCCCTGTGACAAGATTCATGTCCCCATTTACCACCCGTGGTGACTTTTTGTAGTTATGAAGAGTTTACTTTAGATTTTAATTACCCTGCAATAAAGAGAAGCCACTCACCTTCGTGCAGTAACAATGGTTCTTCGAGATATGTCCCCATGGGTGCTCCACCTTAGGAGTCAGGCTCACCCTGGCGCCGCAGCTCAGAGATCTTGCTAGCTGTTTCTGTCGGATCGCACATGCGCAGCTCTGCTGCTCCTCTTTGCACTGTTTTCATCACATGTGCAGTCCAGTCTGATCCAGTTGCTCAAAACCACTCCAGCTCTGAAACATAAAGCACAAAGAAGAATCTGAAGTGGGAAGGAAGGGTGGGTGGTGGAGCACCCCCAGGGACACAACTCAAAGAACCATCATTACTGCATGAGGGTGAGTAACTTCTCCTTCTTCTTCGAGCATCCCCATGGGTGCTCCACCTTAGGTGACTTAGTAGCAGTACTCCCTCCCCCAAGAAACTAGGAGGTGGGTACCAGATTTAGGCCTTGTCCAGGACAGACAGCACTGCTGTGGACAAGGAGGTATCCTCAGTCATCTGTTGGTGGATGGCGTAATGCTTCACAAGCGTGTCATAGGATGCCCAGGTCACTGCGCTGCAGATATCTCAAAGGGGAACTCCTCTGAAGAATGCTGTTGACGCTGCCATCGCTCCAGTCAAATGTGCCCTTGGTTGGAATGGCAAGGACACGCCCCTCAGTGAGTAGCAAGTTGTGATGCTGGACGTGATGAGGTTAGAAAGTCTTTGCGAGGAAATTGCCTTGCCTTTGGAGCGATGGGCCATGGACACCATCAGCCTCTCAGCCTTACAAAAGGGCTTGGTCTTGTCGATGTGAAAGGCCAAGGCTGTTCTGGTGACCAGGAAGTGTAGCTGCACTTCTTATGCTGAGGCATACGGCTTAGGGAAAACTCAGGCAGCGCTATCACTTCGTTTGATGTGAAAATCTGAGGCGACTTTGGGAATGAAGTGGGGATGCAGCCTGAGTGTCACCCTGTCCTTGTTGAAAATCGTGTATGGGGGGGTGTCGCCATAAGGGCCGATAACTGGCTCACCCTTCGGGCTGATGAGACTGTGAAAAGAAAGGGGGTCTTTTGCACTAGCAGTTTGAGAGGAGTTGTGGCCAAGGGTTCAAACAGGCCTCTCGACAATGTTTCCAAGACCAAACCCAAGCTCCCTGGGGGCGCTACTGGTCACCTCGGTGGATATATATTCGCCAGCCCCTTAAGGAATCGTGCCGTCACTGGGTGAGCAAAGACCGACATGCCATCAACTGTGTGCCTGAAGGCTGATATGGCAGCCAAGTGCACCTTTAATGACTCCAGTGCTAAGCCTTGCCTTTTTAGTTCTAGTAAATAGGCAAGTATCAAATGGATCTGTGCTTTGCTCGGTAATAGTTGTCTAGAGGAGCACCATGTCATGAATCATATTTATTTTGCATGGTAAATCTTTTGTGTGTTTTCCCATCTATTCTGAATGAGCACTGCCTCCACTTGTTCTGAACATAGGTCCTCCACTGCATTGAACCAGCAGTCAGCCAGGCCATGAGGTGAAGGGTGTGCATCTGTGGATGTATGATTGCTCCCTTGTCCTGAGTCAGCAGGTCTACAGGACAGAGCAGGAGACGAGGTGCTCACAGTGACATTCTGCGCAGAAGTGGGAACCCGTGCTGCCATGCCCATGCTGGTGCTATCAGTATAAGTTTGGCTCCATCCCTGTTGACCTTCTGCAATACTCTGGGGATCAACACCATCAGTGGGAATGCATAGAGTAGTGGACCCTTCCAGCTAATCAAGAACACATCGCCCAGGGAGTGCAGCCCTAGGCCCGCTCTGGAACAGTAGAGCTTGCACTGACGATTGGTGTGTGTTGTGAATAGGTCTACAATTGGAAACCCTCACCGATGAAACACAGGGAGGAGAATGTCTCTGCAGATCTCCCACTTGTGATCCGGTGCGAGTTGTCTGCTCAGTGCATCCACTTCCATATTGTTGACCACAGGCAAATAGCAGGCAGTTAGCGTTATGCCGTTGCGGATGCACCAATTCCATAGACAGACAGCCTCTGCACAGAGGGACCAGGAGCAGGCTCCCCCTCAATGACTGATGTAATACATTGTAGCAACGTTGTCCGTGAGTACCTTGATAGGCATGTTGTGAATGCTTGGTAGAAAATGTTTGGAGGCATTGCACACCACCCTGAGCTCTAGTAGATTTATGTGTAGGGTCAATTCGCTACAGACCATCGCCCTTGCACAGATAGTCTGTTGAGGTGCACTCCCCAGCCCAACAAGGAGGCATCTGTAGTGATGAGTGCCTGGGGCTGTGGGTGTTGGAAGGGGACTCTTGCCAATAAATTGTCTGGCACTGTCCACCATCATAAAAATTCACGACCATCGGTTAGTACTATCACCCATTTGTGCAGGTTTTGATGTACCGGTCCGTATATGATTGCTATGCAGTGTTGGAAACATTGGAAAAGCAGATGCATGTTTTGCACCACGTAAGTAGTGGCAGCCATGTGACCCATGAGCCTCAAGCATGCTATGATCTGCACTTGTGGACTGGTCGACACCATGTGAACAAGGTCCTGGATGGCTCGAAAGTGCTGAAGTGGAAGATATGCACATGCGGTGATAGAATTCAGCCTCACCCTGATAAACTCTATGTGTTGGGTTGGCTCTAGGGTCAACTTTTGTTAGTTTATCAGTAGGCCCAAGGGAAAAAAGCTGGACTTGGTGATCCGAATCATTGTATGGACCTCCCCCCATGAGGGTCCTTTTATGAGGCAGTTGTCTAAATATGGGAAAATGGTGATGTCCAGGTAGCGAAGATGGGCTGCCAACACCGCAAGGGTCTTTGAAAATACCCTGCGAGCCATAGCTAGGCCAAAGGATAGTACTCGATACTGAATATGCTGCTCCCCCACCACAAACCAAAAGAATTGCCTGTGTGTGGAGTGGAGAATCAGGTGAAAATAAGCGTCTTGAAGGTCGAGAGCCACAAACCAATGCCCTTGTTCGATCACAGGAATTGTGGAAGTTAGGGTGACCCTTTTGAATTGTTGTTTCCGTAGATGGTGATTTAGATTGCGGAAGTCCAGAATGGGTCTCCACCCGCCAGACTTCTTTGTGTGAGGAAGTATCGGGAGTAGAAGCCCCTTCCTCTGAGCATGTCTGGCACCAGTTCCACTGCCCCTATGGCGAGAAGGTGGTCCACCTCCTGCCGCAGCATAGCCTCGTGAGAGAGGTCCCTGAAGACGGACAGGGTTGGTGAGGTGGTGGGGGGAATGCTTCGAAATGGGATCACGTAACCTGCAGATGCTGTTTCCAGCACCCGTGTGTCTGTTGTAATTCTGGACCATTGGTTGAAGTACAGTCGTAGACGGTGGTGAAACAGCGTTGGAGAAGGGGATGGAGCTAGTGGCTCAGGGAAATGAGGGGGTGGGGTTCAGCTCTCGATGATGCCATCAAACTTGCTGCCTCAGCTGTTGCTGCTGGCCACAAGTCTGCGTATGTCTGCGTCTGGGCAGTCTCTGAGAGGGTCTGGGCCATTCATACTGCTGAGGCTGGTACTGCCTTTGGAAAGGTTGGGAGTACCTCCTCTGATATGGGTCATATCATCTACGCCTGAACAGTGTTGCCTACATACCCAAAGTCCAAAGGGTAGTACTTGAGTGGAACACCGCATCCGTAGATTTGGTGAAAAGTTTCTGCTTATCAAAGGGCAAGTCCTCCACCTTAGATTGAAGCTCTTTGGGGACACCTGAAGTTTGCATCCAGGATACCCTTCTCATCACTATGGCTGTGGCTATAGAAGAAGCTGCCATGTCGGGCACATCAAGGGCGATCTTGATGCTAGCCCTGGAAGCTGTATTGCCCTCTTATATGATAGCCCTCAGTAATGGCTTTTTTGAGTCGGGCAAGTACTCCATCAGCGATGTTAGCTTAGAGCAATGATTGAAGTTAAGATTGGACAAATGCGCCACATAATTTGCCATGCGCAACAACAACATGGAGGACGAGTAAATATTAGGTCCGAATAAGTCCGATCATTTAGAGTCCTAGCCCAGGAACTTATGTTGAGGGGCCTTCGCTCTCTGTAGTGAGGATTCCACCACCAAGGAATTTGGCAATGGGTGGATAAACAGGTACTCCATGCCTGCAGAGGGACAAAATACTTCTTGTCCAAAGGCGAAAATGCTGGCATCTGCCAGATGTTGTCAGCCACCTCTGTGATAGCCTCACCCAGCTGGATAGTAATTTTGGTGGAGACAGTGGACCTCAAATTCTTCGGCAGCCCTTGTCTGTTCTCAGGCAGTTCTGCCAACTGGATCCCCTGGGAGCTTGCCACCCTACGGAACAAGTCCTGGAACTCATGGAGATCAGCTGGGGGAGACACATCACCCGGGATGACCACTTTGTCAGGCAAGGATGAAGATGGATCATGCAGTAAGGAAGGTCCAGGAGGAAAAGTCTTCTGAAAACTGAGCCTCTTTCTCTTCAGACAGAGGTGGTGGAGATAGTGGCTGGACACTCAATGGTGGTGGCAACACCGGAGAGGGGCTAGGAGACCAGGAAGCCACTGAAAGTGTCTCTGTTGGATATTCCGTCGGCTGCTGCACATACTGCTTGGAACGTCAATGCTGCTGATAGTCCTGAGACCTTAAGCAACATGGATAGTGGTGATGGCGTGGATCGGGTGAATGGCGCCCATGGTCATGTTCATAAGACGAAGGGGAATGAGAGCGCTTGACATACTGAGGCCATGACCTGGACTGGCGACTGCTCCATTGCCCTCTGGCTTCAGCCTTGCATCAGTAGGAAGATCACCATCCCAACGCTGGAGATGATGACCTCATATGGCATGGAGGTGAAGAGACTCTAAACGGTGAAGGAGTGGAGTAGCGTCCTGGAGAAATCTGTGAGGTGACAGGAATAGGTGATACAGAACGTTGAGGCGAGGAATCTTGATGATGCCCACGAGACAATTTGGTGCTCGCCTTCCCATGTGTTGTTGACAGTACCTACAGCTGCGGTGCCGAGAATGGAAGGACTGGCTTTGTATGGTGTGCTGCTAGGTGCACTGGTGCTGGTGAAGTGCGCCACAGTGCTGTAGTTGCCAGTGCGGATGTTGACTGATGCAGTGCTGAGGCTGTTGGTGCAGAGGTCAAACATGTCAGTACTGAGGCCATCGGTGCCACGGTTGTCAGTGCCGCTACTTACACTTTTGTAGGTGCAGCTGTTGGTGCTGAAGCCTCTGGAGCTATTAGCACTGGGGTAATCGGTGCCGCCGTAGGACAGTCAGGGGCTTGTGCAATGCCTGGATCTGCCCCATGCGTTGGAGATGAAGGCTTACTCTTGGTCTTGGACTTCTTATGAGCACCAGGGACCTTCTCAGAGCCTGCTTCAGTCTCGCTCCTTGCACCTGCAGGCAAACTGGGTAACGATTTGAGTAGGGGAGACTCGGGGATGCTTGTGCACGACCGCTTCAGTAGACAAAGCTCTACGCTTGTGATGGCCCTCTTGGGATGGCTCACCAGCTTCAAGCAGAGAAGGTTGCAAAGCCTTCTCAAACAGGAGCATGCAAAGATGCATCTCCCTGTCTCCTGCGGGCCTGCGCAGTCAACCTAGAACAATGGGGGCACTTTGTAGGCATGTGCCCTTCCCCCAAGCAGTGAATGCAGCGGGAATGTCCATAAGAGGCAGGCATTGCCTCACAGCAAGACTCACACTTCTTAAACCCAAGCGTATTCACAGTTGTTCAAATGCAAAAAAGTCAACAGATAAGGAGTCCTTGCTCCGTTAACTTCACAAACAATCAACGTAGAGCTACACGTTGGCTGAATGGTGGCCTAACACTAAGGCAGTCAATTAAACAATGATAAAACTGTAATAAGTAAATTATGCCAATTAAACAAATAATGGAAAAGGAAGAGAAATCAAGCCAAGGAGAGAGAGAGTTGAAAGCTCCATCTGCAGCCGTTTGGTGGATTCGAGGAACTGGATCAGATTGGACTGCGCACATGATGAAAAGAGCGCAAAGAGGAGCAGCGGAGCTGCGCATGAGCAGTTTGGCAGAAACAGCTAGCAAGATCTTCAAGCTGCAGTGCCAGGGTGAGCCTGACACTTAAGGTGGAGCACCCATGGGGACACTCAAAGAACAAAGTTTGCCCGGGGTGACTGCGGAGGAGGGACAGGTGGGGGACACCAGTCACAAGACCGCCCCCCTCACCTGACTCCTTTCCCCACCTCCCCTATCTCGTAGGAGGGCCTGGACATCACCATCCACCCCTGTCCCACCTCGTCTTCCCCCATTCTGCCCCTTCTCCCCACCTGGTCACCTCTTCCACCAAGCTCCCTCCCCTGAGCAATGTAGCCCATGGGATTAGCAGGGGCCTGGCACCAGCAGCAGGGCTCTATCCCACCCCCCACACTCACAAGCAGTGTTGGGGGAAGTGGAGCAACAGCCCACTCCACTGGCTTCCAGTGGCATCACGTCACTTCCCATCACTGGTGGCACTGCTCATTGTGCTCTCCTCCTCTGAGCAATGCAGCTGGAAGCAAGGGAAGCAAAACTGGCTGAGGCAGTGTTGCTTTGCTTTCTCCTACCACTACCACAGAGCGTGTGATGTGGGGGAGGCGTGACCCCTTTTGTAAGCATCAGCCCTCCCTTCCGCAGGCCTCCCAGAAACTCTGGTCCCTTGCCCCTGCCACCCATGCTCTTTGGGGTGCATGTGCCCCCCCCACGATTCCTGGGTCTCCCCTGCTTTCATTTTTAAAATTTCTCCTTTCGCTGTTGTAGTGTTGTCCTACACTATTACTGTGGTCTGAATTCTCTGTCTGATTGTGTGGGGTGAGGAAGATCTTGGGGGGAGAAGTCTGATTTTTACATTTGTGGGAAGAATTCTGACAAGTTCTGAGGGCAGGTATCTCTGCAGAATGGGTTTGGTTCTGAGTCTGCTGCTTAGTCAGGATTGATGTTTTAGACCCCAACTTTTGAAGTGCCCCCAAGTAACTTGTTTTCTGTCCATATCCTGAGTTGAGTTTGCATTAGGTCACCTTGACCCATCAGAATATGCCATTTGTGTTGTTTTAGCCGGTCCTTCAGGCAGCTGCTGGCCAGGTTGTCAGTGGCACTTGCCCATGATATGTTAAGAAAAAAGATAAAGCTTTTCATTTATGAAAAAAGATCAGTTATATTTTTGTTCCTTTGTGGATCAAGAATGAAATGTGTGAGGTATCTTTGATGTCGTCTACTCCCCATTGTGATAAGCTTTACAAAGAGCAGACAGTAGGTCTAAGATGAGGTCTCCACACATGCAAAGATATATAGTGAAGCATTTTTATCTTTAATGCCAGAAAACTGATTGATTCAACTGACATTCAGTTCAATTCATTACAATCTCAACACTTTTTTCACTTGAGAGAGAAAAGGTTGGGTCTCGTGAGGCATGTTTAAGTATCTAGCTCCCTCTAGTCATGAATTAAGAAATTCTCAAGAGACTCCTACTGACAAGGCTTTTAAAACAACTCAGTGGCACTCACCAAAGATTCAGAAAGTTCTCTATGGTAGTGGTTCTCAATGTTTCCCAACTACTGGCAGTCTGATTTGTCTTGACTACTCCCAAGGTTTACCTCATTGCTTACAAAATCAGACATAAAAATGCAAAAGTGCCACAGCTTGGTGTTACTGATAAGTTGCATACTTTCTCACTTTTACGATATAATTATAAAATAAATCAGTTGAAATATATTGTACTTACATGTTAGTGTATAAATAAGTCATTGAATGCAATTTTAGTTTGCACTTTCTTTGCTAGTGCTTTTTATGTAGCCTGTTTTAAAACTAGGCAATATCTAGATTAGGGATTCTCAAATTTCATTGAATCATGACCCGCTTCTGCCAATAAAAAGTTAGTTCATGACCAGGAAGGGGGACTGGAGCCTGAGGGTGTCCAACCCCCATTTCTCTGTATGAGGGGGCTAAAGTCTGAGCCCTACCACGCTGGGCCACAGGGCCAAAGCTGAAGTTCAAAGGATTCAGGCAAGACAGGCGGCCTGTATCCTGAGACCTGCTTCCTAGGGCTGATGCCCTTGGCCTCTGTCTTTGGTCCTGGGCGTTAGAGTTTGGACTTCAGCCTTGGGTAGGGTGACTGTATTTTACATATGGAACACCTGGTAAAATTAGTTGGAGTTAAGTGAGTTCAATGGCAATCTGTTAGAACTGTGCAGTACAAACATTCAGGCCGAGTCTACACTAGCCAGCTACTTTGAAGCAGCAGGCATAACTTTGAAATAGCACGTGTCATGTCTACACATGCCGCACGCTACTTTGAAGTTGAAATCAATGTTAGGTGGGGAGATGTCAAAATCGCTATCCCTGTCAGAAGATGGGAATAGCGCCCTACTTCAACATTAAAAGTTGAAGTAGGGCATGAGTAGACAATCCGCGTCCCCATACTTCGAAATAGCGGGGTCCTCCATGGCGGCAATCAGCTGAGAGGTTGAGACGTGCCATCCAGCCCCAGCGGGCCTCTATGATCACCACGCGCAACAGCCTTTAAAGCACCACGGACCCTGATTTCCTGTTGCAGGAAGCTGAGAGTGTACAGCCAGCAGCATACGCATGTGCCAGCCCTACATGCCCTCCAGAGGCCCTGATCCACCCACCCGATACCCATGGCAGCCAGCCAGCCCCCAGAGTGTCCCCAGGACTACCCCTCTGAGGGGACCCAAGGCCCCCAAGCAGTCAGACAGAGGGCCAAGAAGCAGTGGGGCCTCTCCTGGATGGAGGCCGAGGTCTGAGACCTGCTGGGGCTCTGGGCTGAGGAGGAGGTGCTCCAAGAAATGGGAAGCAAGTGGCGGAACTTAGAAGTGTTCACCTGGCTGGCTGAGGGCCTGGCCACCCAGGGTCACCCCATCTGCACTCTGGGTCACAGCTGGAGCAAGGTGAAGGAGTTGCAGCAGGGTTACACCCAGGCCCATGACTCAGCCAGCCGGTCTGGGGCCGTCCCCGCTGCTTGCCCCTATTACAGGGAGCTCAGGGCTCATCCTGGGCCCCTGGAACACCTCCTCCCCCATGGCTGTCCTGGACACCGAGGCCGAGGAGCCCCAGCGGGCCTCAGAGTCGTAGTCCGGCCCAGAGGCCAGCCCTGCACCTGGGGCCCACCAGAGGAGTCAGCCCTCAGGACCACTGAGGAGGGGTCCAGCAGTGAGGAGCGGGGGCTCCTCATTAACCTCCCATCCCGGAGCTCCAGCTGGGCGTCCAGCCATCAGGCAGCCCCTGACCGCAGCAGTGGACCATCAGGTACAAACCCCATGGGGCACACACCCCCGGGCCATGGGGCAGGGGCACCAGACACAACCGGTGCCTTTCCACATTCCCAGCAGACCCGAGCCCACAACAGCCCAGCCACAGCAAGGCCCCAGGATGGCAGCATGACCGTCCGCACCTGTCAGCACCCGCTGCTACGGACAGCACCGTGCCCTGACCCCGGAGGGGGGAGCGACCATGCAATGGGGCCACCCACAGGGACACCATGCTCATGGATGGGGCACAGGGGATGGGGACCCAGTGCACAAGGGAGGGCAGGGGGCATGGGTCAGGGTCCAGGGCAATGTACTAATGGCCTTCCTCTCCCCCCCCACAACCCATTTCTGCAGCCGCACCATCAGAGGCCCCATACAGCCAGGTACCGTCTGTCATCCCAGAGAGCTTGCCAGAGGCCAGGGACTGTCAGTGCCTGGAGGCTGCAGCACTGCTGGGGCGGGCATGCCCCCGCCGGACCCAGGGGACAGCCACCGTTGACCTCCAGCTCCTGGCAACTCTCCGCCAGCAGGTGGAAGTGGCTGAAGAGAGGCTCTGGTATGAGCGGGAGGAGTCTGCCTGGCGCCAGGCTGTATGGCAGGAGTTCATGGGCGTGTTCCAGGACATAGCTGGGTCATTCTGGGAGGTCATGGCCCAGCTCCCACCCCTCGCTCCTCCCCATGATGCCCTCCCTGCTGTCCCACCCGCTGACCTGCCTGCTGCCACGCCTGCTGACCCGCCTGCCAGCCTGCCAGGAGTGGAGCCCACTGGGACTGAAGACCAGTGGGGGGAGGAATCCTAGCCCTACCTGCTGGTCCTTCTGGCTCCCAGGCTGCCACGCCGGGGATGGTAGGCGGGGGGCCCAAGATCCAAACCCACTGGGGTTTGCACCCCATCACCCCCACCCCAGAGTGATGGGCCGATGGCTGAGCCATCCGCTGGCCCCCCCATGCGTATAGTTGTCCCTCCCCATTTATATATTAGTTCCAGTTTGTTGTGAATATACCATAGACAGTTTTAGCAGTTAATCAATGATTCATGGTTTTACTTTTCAAAGAACCCTGTGAGACGTGTGCGGGTGGTGAGAGTGGTGGGTGGGGGGGAGCGGTGTGCAGGAGGCCCACCAGGGATGACCCAAGAGGTGTTCAGTAGGCCCCCTCACCAAAATGGGCCCACAAGGCCTCTCGGACCCATCCCCGCTCCTGGTAGGCCTGATGACTTGGTGCAGCGGCTGGCTGGGGGAAGCCTATGCTGGCGCTGACTGCCCACCCGTGGATGAAGGCCTCCCCCTTGCTTTCGACTATGTTGTGGAGCGTGCAGCACACACCCACAATCTGGGGGATGTTCTGGAGGCCGACGTGGGGGATGTAGGTCCCCGCCTCCAGCCGGCGGCACAGACCCAAGTTCTGGAACACGCAGGTGTCGTGTGTACAGCGTGGCCAGCCCACGTAGACATCCTGGAAGCGGCCCTGGCTGTCCACCATGGCCTGCAGGACCACAGAGTGGTAGCTCCTCCAGTTTATGTATCATCCCCCACTGTGGTCTGGGGCGGTGATGGGGATATGGGTCCCGTCTAGGGCCTGAAGCAGTTCGGGAACCCCATGGCAGTGAATTCTGCAATGGCTGCGTCCAGGTGCTTGACTCAGATGACCCTCTGGAGCAGCAAGGCATTGAGTGCATGGACCACCTGTTGGGAGGGGACACGAGTGCCTATGAGAGTGTGCAGGGTGCCCCAGGCCCCCCCCCCCGGTATCCCCCTCCCAGGAGCCCTCCACCCAGCCCCTTTCTCCTCAAGCATCCACCCATCCCCCTCCCTCCCCAGCCCCACACCCGGGCCCCCCTCCCTGGCTCCCCGCTCCCTAATGAGTGCATGCCCGGGCCTCCTTACCTTCAAGACGACAGCCCCGACTGTGGCCTTTCCCACTCCAAACTAGTGGCCCACAGAGCGGTAGCTGTCTGGAGTGGCCAGCTTCCAGACAGCTATTGCAACCCTCTTCTCCACGCGGAGCGTGTGCCGCATCCAGGTGTCCTGGTGCCTCAGTGCGGGGCTGAGCCACTGGCAGAGCTCCAGGAAGGTCTGCCAGCGCATGCAGAAGTTCTACAGCCACGTGCTGTTGTCCCACTCCCGCATGACCGGCTGCTTCCACCACTCAGAGCTGGTGGGGTAGCTCCAAATGTGGTGGGGAAGGAACAGGGGAGCCTGGTAGTCAGGGGTGTCCCCATCTTCCCTTGGGGAGGGCTCCCCTGCCAAGAGCTGCTGGGCAGCCTCCTGTGCAGTACCTAGCAGGGGCCTTGTTCTGCAGGTGACAACCTGGAAGGCTTCCAGTTGCTGCTGCTGTGCGAGAGTGTGGCTAGCGCTCTGCAGACCTCGTGCTGTGGAGGCTGAATGTGTCTGGGAGGGGCCCTTCACAGGAGTGGCTTGCTGTTGCCCTGAAAGGGCTAATCTGCCCTGTGATCCCATCCACAGGCTTTCCTGGCCCCTTATTTCTAAAGGGGGCGCTCGTGTGTGTGGACGTTCTGCTTTTCCCACTGGGGCGGCCCCATTCAATGTTCCCCATCACTACTTCAATGTTGAACATTGATGGCGCCAGCCCCAAAGGATGCGTGGACGATAAGTGTTGAAGTCACCTATTTCGATGTCGTTACTTTGAAATAGGGCACTTCGACGTATCATCCTAGTGTAGACGTAGTCTCAATGTAACATTAAGTTGACTGAGCCTCCATTTAAACTATATACTGCATTATTGTAGCAAAAATTGGTAAAAATTAAAAATACAGATCTACAACAAAGTGTTTATTGTTCTATAGAAGTGCCTCCCTTGTCTTCATCTTGCTGTGTTCCAGACTGTGGCCAGCTAGTGTGATGGCAAGTAGAGTGTGAGAGAGAGGTGCAGGAGCCAGAGCAGGGAGCTGGGGGAATGTGGGGGAGGGCGGGGGTGTGTGAGTGAACTGCTGGAAATCAGAACCAGGTATGTATGCAGGAGGGCAGGAGTCAGGGATATGGAGCAGGAGGCTGGGAGCAGGGAGGAGCCCTTTGGCTGGGTTCTGGAGTAATATAAGCCATTTGATATTTTTGCAGCAGCATGAGAATACCATGAAACCTAATAGGCCAGTTTTAACACCTCCCCCCCATTTAAATTTCACTGGAGTCAGTGATTTACAACAGATGAATTATGGTGCCTATTTATTTCCTAGTTGCTGCCTGTGGGCCACCCCTTCTGTCCCCACCTGCAGTCCTGGCCTAGCTAGCTACCCCATTCCCCAGGGCAGAACCAGATTAAGAGAAGGGCTGCAGCCTAATGGTTGAAATACCCCTTCCCAAACAAATGCTAAAACTTGGTAGAAATCACTTATCTGGAAATCCATCTCTAACTGAACTATTTAAAGAGCCTGCCCACCTCCTCCTGCCTTTCCAGCTACATATTTAAACAGACAGCCCCTGCTACTTAAAGAGCTGTCTCTTGAAAATTCAAGCCCCTGCTTTGCAGCATATGGGACAATTAGCCTATTTTTTAAAAAACTCAGGACACTTTCCGGGGAGCTAAAAAAAGGGACAGTCCTGGTTAAAATGGAATGATGAATGGTCACCTTAGCTTTGGGCTCCAACAGGTTTAAGACTATCCTGGCTACCCTATTCAAAGTGAGTGACAACCCACTTTAGGCTTATGCCCAGTGGTCCATGTAAGATGTGTGCTTGTGCAGCCACTCTGGAGAGATTAAAATGCCAACCAGCTGATTAGCAGAAAGCCTATATCTAGTTTTTTGTTTCTAGAGATGGCGCACTTTCACATATGCATGGCTGCATACAGAAAACAATATTCTACACATGGATGAAAAAAATCCACACAGGGTAGAAAAAGATTAGGGGGAACATTGGTCCAGACCCACAGTTTTAGAGTTACTGATCTAGATGAGTTGAATTGGACAGGGAGCAATTTAAGCTAGCCAGAATAAAGTAATAAGAGGAGTGGGGCTTAGGCTCCATCTTCAAAAGGAAATGAGGTGCTTTCCTTCACAGCAATGAACCCTCTTCTAAAGTTAGGCATCTAAGCCAGTTCAGATATTTCAGGATGTGGCATGAGGAAGTTATAGATGAGACCTAGGTTCCAGTCTCGTCTGAATTTGATGAGGAGCAGGGTCTTGAATCCAGGTCTTTCATGTAAGAGCAAGGTCTATCCTCTCCTCTTGCAATCCTGTCACATCCTCCTCCTTCCTGTGCACAGGTAGAGAAGCCAGAGATCACCTGCTGACTCAGGCACTTATCTTTTGAAGGTCCTTTGCAGCTCTACATGAAGCATCTTTTGAATTCTGAGAGACTTGGGTCTCTGAACATTGCTGTGCTAAGCACTTAGCTGTGAATATTCATGGAGCTGGGGTAGCAGCAGTCCATATAGCTCTATGCCTACAATGGCTAGAGCTAGATATTTTTTAAAATAATAGATTTGCATTCAAATATTAGTTTTACAAGTACAGGTTTAACCTCTCCAATCTGGCACATTCTCATCCGGCAACATCCATTGTCCAGCATGATTTTAGTTAACCAAATGTCCACTTAATGTGTGTGGCCAAGCTTCCTGTGCTCCTATACAGTTTATTTATAGCCATCAGTCTTGGCTCTCAGTGTTCTCTGCTGTTAGTTATCTGTAATTTACCCCAAAATGTCTTCTGAGAGCCCAGTAAGCAGAGGAAGGATATAGCTATACTAGACATAGAAATAGACTGCTAATATGCAATTGTAGCTGCGCCAATTATGTAGCTAAAATCTACTTCTCCACAGTTGACTTCGGTGGTTGCCTATATGGAAGAAAGGTGATGGGAGCATTTCTCCTGTCAGCCTTTCTTAATCCTCGCCACTTGCAGGGAGCACTACCAGGGTCAAAGTTGACCCTGGAAAGCACTGTTTTGCGTAGGTATGAAACAAAACCCTGGAAGATTGACCATAAGCGGGTTGATCTTCCGTGGTAGTATAGACCTAGCTGAAGTGTTGGTAATGCTCCTAGACAATAGTGACCTCCTTTAGTTTGGCAAGTTCTTTTGTTTGGCACCAGTGAGATCCCAAGGGTGCCAGACTAGAGAGGTTCAACCTGTATTATCTGTTTCAAATAGGGTACTGTCTTAGAAACAGTTGTGTTTCCTGCTAATACTTGCCCTTCTTTTACAGGAGTTAGTTTAAGCAAATCAGTACAAGTAAAAAAGCAGAATTTTAAATCTGCATTGGTGTCACATCATCAAAAACAAGAAATAGACAAAAATGCAGCTCTGTTCATAGAGGTATGAAACATCTGGATCCCATTTAACCTCAAATTTCTTAACATGTTTGCTCCTGCATTAAATTTTATTCTATAATGTTCAATAATTTTTTAAATATCCTTAATTTCAGTGTATTCTGAAGATGTAATGTGTGCATCATTTCTGCTTAAATGTAATGGTATTATTTTAAACATTTAACAATATTTTTTCAGGATAAAAGTTACTATTTGAAATAAATTTATAATAATCTACCTAGAACAAAAAATACTAAAAATAACCAAGTCACAAAATATCATTTTATTGATCATTCCGTAACATATATAGCTTTTTTTTACTATTATCTGTTTGCTTTAAATTATGAATCATAGGAGAAAAAGAAAACTGAAGATATAAATCAAAAAGTAGAACCCCATGAACCACACAAAGATCCAAAACATAAAATAGAAACTGTATCAACCAAGAAACCACCAAAGCAAGAAATTTCTAATAGAGCATGTAGAGGTATGCTTTTAATTTTTCAGAACCTTATTTGATCTTATGCAAACAGAATGAATTTGCTATAGTACATTGGTATTATATGATGCTATGATGACCATTAGTTTGTGTCTGACGTACAACAAATTTCAACAATTTCACTTTCTTCTGTAACTGAATTCTCAACTAGCCATCCACTGTGTCCCCCCCCTCCTGTGATTGCATCTGATCCCTGAAAATAATACAAGGACCCCAAAAAGCTTGAAGAAAGAAGATAGGAAAGTTTTTGAAAACAGAGTTGCTGAGGGGAGGGTCCTTGGCTTTCCAGTGTACTATAAGGCTTCTGTGGACAGGCTGTGTTCTCAACTGGGCATTCCCTGACTTTCCCCCCCACTCCCAAGACTGCATCTAATCCCTGAAAATACAGGGACAGATTATAATCTCAAAATTAGAAGAAAGAGGATAGAAAAGTCTAGGAAAAAAGATATCTGACTTCCCTCTTCATTACACAGACATTGCCAACATAAGGATGGCAGTAAAATCTCATACACTGAACTTATAATGGAAACAGAAATCTCAACTGGCCCTACCACCTGGTTTTTGGGGGGTCAAAGCATGAAGACAGATAGAAACCGTTAGGAAAAAGATTTTATAACAGAAATATCAAACCAGCAGATGTCTACAATGAATGGAAAGCCCCCAAAAATAATTCTGGTGGAGGGGGCTGTGGCCTGTGGCTGCAGAGCTGGTTGAAGTGTTTAAGTACTTTAATTAGTACACCCCAATGATCTTAGCCACCGGGGGGAGACTCCCCCTTGGTGGCAGCAAACCCCCGCATAGTTTAGTTGCTGGGGGAGACTTCCACCCAACTGGTCCAAGCCCAAGTATTAGTCACCAGAGACTTCCCCTTGGTGGCAAAAAGGCCCCACAAATATTTTTGGTGGGGAGCCAGTTGAAGTAGTCTCTCCCCCACCAATATCTTAGTCGCTGGGGAGACTTCCCCACCAGGGGCTGCAAGCTCCCAAAATTCTTTGCCACCCTTGGAGCCCTAACCCTGCACAAGCTCGGACATGGTGCTGCTTGGCAGCACGGTCAGCATTGAATAGCAGGTATGTCTTTGTACTGGGTGGCGCTGAGAGCAGGAAAGACCCCGGCTGCATGGCACCTGTGGGTCACAGGGGAGGATTCACACAAGAATGTAAATCACTGAGAAGTTTCTCGGTTTCTTATGCAAGCACAATCCCCATAACAGCCTTGCTGCCATGTGGTGCAATGGGGGCAGCAGCTGGCACCAGGCAGCAGAGAAAATACCACAGGTAGAGACAGAACCACAAACTCCGTGCAGGGGCTATTTGTAATGGGCAGATGCGCTCACAGTGCTAATAGCAAAAGAAAGACATTTCTCAGGTTCTCATACAAACATGAACCCACAGCCACAGGCTTGCTGCTCCCACTTTGAAATTCACAGTCTTCCTGTTACCTAATTCCTGTGCACCTAGACAGCAGTGGCCAGAGTGGAGCAGTGAGGGGCATTGTGGGTTACATATAGGGCACCTCTGGAGACTGATAAATTTGATTTTAAGATGTGGTGCTTCTACACTGGTCTTTTATTGAACTTTTGAATTCAAGGTTGATGCTATGCTCGTCAGGTAATGGCAATATTGTAATTTGGATATTAGTGCTCCCTAACTCGAGCTAATGGTAGTTACAGTGAAGACAGGCATGTGGTAATATCGAGCTAACTGCCTTAATTTCAAATTTATCTCATAGTGTAGACGCAGCCTTAGAAGAATATAGGTACAAAGCCCTTGCTGGGAGAGAAAAAGCTCTCTCTAAGCTCATGCCAGCTTTCATGTGTTTGTTCACATTCAGGAATGCCACAATGTCATGGGAGAATTGTGTATATGTAAACGTAGTTTTCCTGAATATCCCCCGTAGACAAGCTCTAACCTATATTAACAAAAACTGTGAATTGGGAATGGGTTAGTTAAATTGCACATCTGCAGGGACCATAAAATTGAGAATTACAGTGGCCTTACTGCATTTTCAGTTACCTTTTGTTAATTCAAATTATTTCCCCCAATTAACTTTGTGTAGATAAGCTCTTACTCACTACCTTTTTCATTCTTAAAGGTTCAGGTAAGGAACTCTGTTCACAAACATTTGTTTTGAAGAGTGATTGTAAAATTAGCACTTTATTTCAGCATTTCTATTCCTTTACTGTAGTCATGTCTAGGCTAAAAATACAAGTGCTGTTATTTATATTACAGAAGTGACTACAGGCCATGGTCAAGATCAGGACCCTGTATTTTAGGCACTTTGCAAACACTAAGGGGAGAACACATGCCTCAAAGAACTTACACTAAATATAGTGGGCAGGGGAGAGGAAGAGGCACAAAGAGGTGGTGGGACTTGAGCAGGTCATTTACTTACCAGCTCAGTAGCAGAGAGAGAAACAGACCACAGGTCTCCTACCTCCCAGCTCACTGGCTTATTAACTAGTCTCCATGGTCCTTATGCGACTGGAAGCCAACTTACATCAGGGACATTTGTCATTACCTCCCTCATTTAAAATGTTCAAGGCTGGCTCTGGAAGTCATCCCCCAAACAAGTTTGCCAAAAATCATTCTTTGGTGGTCTTCAGTCCTTGGCACATAGCCTCTGTTGGACTATTTTCACTTTCTGACCTGCTTTAAGGTTGGGTTTTAGCTCATGTTTGGCAAATCACCGTTCTCTTGCAGGCAGTGAGACCATCCCTACTTTTCTATTGCACAGCAACATGACATAAGTCCTAGCATATATCACTACCAAAAAAAACCCTACTACTCCCCGCATTACAGAGCCAACACAGCTAGGAAAGGATAAAGTAGATTCTTCTTCGAGTGGTCCCCGTGGGTGCTCCACAGTAGGTGTTGGGCTCGCCGCGGCGCCGCAGCTCAGAAATTCTTCAGCAGTCTCCTGCGGGTCGTGCATGCGCGTCGGCTCTTCGCGCACTTACAGTCACGTGCGCAATCTGGTCCCTGCCAGTTTCTTCTCAACCGCCAACGGCTGCAGACGGAATCCTCTCCGGCTCCAACACCCGAGACAGATAAATCCTATTTTTTCTCGTGTTAATAGTTATAATATTAATAGTTAGCAGTTATATAGTTATTATAGTTTAGTTTACCTTGTTACAGTTCGTTTTAAAAGTAAAGACTGTTTTAAGGACTGCAGCGGCCGCCTCCGGGCGGGCCCGCTAGTTTTTGTCAAGCCTCCAAAGGCCAACGGTTGCTATTGTTTAACGAATAGACTGTTAAGTGTGCTGTTAGCACCTAAGGACTCACAGAGTTAAAGTTTAACAATGTCATCCCCCGGCTTTAAGAAGTGTGAATCTTGCTGGGAGGCCATGCCTGCTTCAGATGGCCATAGCAGATGTATCCGGTGCCTCAGGGAGACACACGTTCCCCAGAAGTGCTCCCATTGTTCCAAGTTGACAAATAGGGCTAGGAAAGACAGAGAAATGAGGTTGAAAATGCTGCTCTTCGACAAAGCACTTCAACCTGCCTCAGAGACGCCGCATACGGAGGGCTCTTCAGGATTGCACAAGAGCAAGGCTGCCTCTTTGACCTCCTCTGTGCAGAAGAAGAAAAGAGCTTCTCCTGCTCGATCCCTGCCCGTTACCTCTGGGAGCGGGACGAGTGAAACGAAGGGCCCGCGTACGCTGGCTTCTTCTGCTGGTAAAGCCGCAGTGCGTGTACCTGCCCAAGGGCCTACAGTTACTAAGGAGGCAGCGCCGAGAGCTGTGCAGGCACTGGACAGACCGGCACCGGCTACTGCAGCACCGAGTGAAGCACTCCCAGCGGCACCGAGGACGACGGCACCGGGAGCAGCGGAAACTAGCACGGCCCCTGCTACAGTACCGAGCCCACCGGCACTGATAAGACCACCTGAAAGAGCAAAAGCTAAAACAAAGACCAGGCACCGCAGCCCCTCCCCTGAGGTAATTGCGCTGCCTTTATCACCGCGATCACCACCGGAGATTTGACGAGCAGCAACACCTTCAGCCTGCCACAGACGTCCTTCTCCTTTTCTTCAGAGTCCATCTCATGGAGCTGCACGCTTCTCTCCATCATCTAGCAGAGACCCCTATGAGTATTCTCACAGAGGCTCCCCCCATACATCGGTGTCATCTCGATGGTCATGGCATTCTCTGCATCACCCTTACATCTTTGGGTCATGGTCCAGGTCCCCATCACCGGGCCCCTGTCCCTGTTGCTGTGACCGCCACCATTATACAGGGCGTCAGCATAGGAGGTCGGCATCTCACCATGGATCTCCGTCAACTCCTCCTCAACGCCACAGTGCATAGCCTCCACCTGGGGCAACACCGCAAGTTTCCCAATCAGAGGCTGGATCGAAAGATTTTGAACCCCACCTCGAAGCTTCAAAAGGACAATCATATCAATACAGCCAGGATCCCGAGGAATTGGAGGAGAGATACTACAGTGATGCCTCCTCATCCTCGCCAGACGAAGCGGTGGTTCCTGGGGACATTTCTCCCCCAGATGACCTGAAACAATTCCAGGAGCTGTTCAAAAGGGTAGCTCAATCTCAAGACATTCAGGTGGCGGAAGTGCAGGGGAAGCACCACAAGCTCCTTAAAAATCTCAGGCCCCCGTCCTCTTCTAAAATAGCTATACCATTGGACGATGCAATCATGGAGGCAGCCACTAATATATGGCAAACTCCGGCCTCCACTCCTCCTACCAACAAAAGGGCTGACAAAAAGTACTTTGTTCCTGCTACAGGTATGGAATTTTTGTTTAGTCATCCACAGCCAAATTCACTAGTGGTCGAATCTTCTCAACATAGGTCCAAATCGTCCCAGTATAAATCTGGGGGACTGGACAAGGATATAAAGAAGCTGGATCTCCTGGGTAGGAAAGCCTACTCCTCATCTACCCTGTTGCTCCACATGGCTAACTATGCTGCTCATTTGTCGAACCACAATTTCGACAACTACTCCAAACTTACCGCCCTCATGGACTTCCTCCCGGAGGATAAGAGGCCGATCCTTAAGGCCATTGTACAAGAAGGCTATGCAGCTTCTCGAGCGGGCGTCCAGATTGCATTGGATGTGGCGGACACAGCGGCCTGCGCCGTAGCCACTGCGGTTGTAATGCGGAGGGAATCATGGCTTCACACCTCTGGCATGCCCAAGGAGCTACAAGTGAAAATCGCAGACCTTCCCTTTGACAAAATAAAATTATTTGCCGAATCAACTGACTCAGTCTTACACTCAAGCAAAGACTCCAGAGCGACACTTTGGACTTTGGGGATATACACCCCACCATACAGAAGGAAAAAGTTTTATCCTCAACAATGCTGTTACGGTTACCAACCGCAACGTACCCATTTTCAACGGGGGTGTGATCAGGGACATCATCAACAACCACATTACAAGGGCCCTAGACGTCAACCTCCACAAGGCAACGCCTCCTCAGGGCAAAATACAAGACAGCAGGTTTGATGGGTATGTCGAGGGTCACAAAACCAAGACCATATCTCAGTGCCAATCTCAGTACATGTTCCATCACCGACTCAAGCCGTTCTACCCACAATGGAAAAGCATCACTTCGGACAAGTGGGTATTGGAGATTGTAAACACGGGATACATGATCCCCTTCCAATCATTACCTCCACCAAATCCTCCCACCGCACCCCTTCTCAGAGACCCCTCTCACCTACCGGAATTAAGGCGGGAGGTGGACCACCTCCTGTTCATAGGGGCGGTGGAGAGAGTACCAGAGCAATTTCAAGGCAAAGGTTTCTACTCCAGGTACTTCCTGACAGAGAAGACGACAGGAGGGTGGAGGCCCATTTTGGATCTACGGGCACTCAACCAATATCTACGCAAACAGCGCTTCAAGATGACTATGATGGCTTCAATAATCACGGCACTAGACGACGGAGATTGGTTTGCAGCCCTCGACTTACAGGATGCGTATTTTCATATCGCAATTCATCCAGCGCACAGGCGCTTCCACCGGTTTATTGTCGGCACAGATCATTTTCAGTACAGAGTCCTTCCATTCGGCCTCTCTTCAGCGCCCAGAGTCTTCACCAAGACCTTAGCGGTTGTGTCAGCATACCTACACAGACAGGGCGTTTTCATCTTCCCGTACCTGGACGATTGCCTGCTAAAGGGAACTTCCCGGGCGGAGGTATTACGGATGATACACATCACCACAAACATTTACGTCACTGGGCCTCATCATCAACTTCTCAAAGTCAAAGACCGACCCCACGCAAAATACAGAGTTTATAGGGGCTCGGATAGACTCTGTCATGTCAAGGGTATATTTACCTGATGCCCGTTTTCGCGCCATCGAGTCTCTCGTACAGATAACAACATACAGCCCCACTGTCTCTGTCCTAACGTGCTTACAACTACTGGGGCATATGGCGACCACCATGTTTGTGGTGCAAAACGCCAGGCTGCACATGCGAGGATTGCAGCATTGGTTGGCAACCGTATACAAACCATCAATCTATACTGTTCACAAGATGGTGTCACTTACAACAAAGGCACGAAGGTCACTAACATGGTGGGTAGACCCCAAGAATCTACTAACAGGGGTGCCCTTCCGCCAACCACAAATTACTGTGTTCATTACAACAGATGCCTCCCATACGGGATGGGGGGCACACATGGACAACAAAACCACTCAAGTTTATGGTCCCCCACAGAGAAGACACTGCACATAAACATATTAGAGCTCAGAGCAGTGTTCAATGCGTGCAGGCATTTTCAGAATTCTCTGCGCGGAAAAATAGTCAGCGTAAATACCGACAACACCACCACCATGTTTTATATAAACCGGCAGGGGGGAGCCAAGTCTCGTATACTCTGTGCGGAGGCGGTCCGACTGTGGAACTGGTGCATTGCCAACTATATAACCATAAAGGCTTCATACTTACCGGGTGTCCACAACGTCAAGGCGGACCAGCTCAGCAGACACTTTGCACCCACACACGAGTGGCAGATCCGTTCAGACATGCTTCACCAAGTGTTCCGCAGATGGGGTTTCCCCCAAATCGACTTGTTCGCCACTCGCGACAACAAGAACTGTCCCCGATACTGCTCCAGAGCGGGCATGGGACAGGGGTCTTTGGGGGACACCTTCATGATCCCATGGAAGGGCCCTCTACTTTATGCGTTCCCTCCCACGACACTCATACACAAGGTCTTGGAGAAGGCCAAAAGGGAGAGAGCACGCATGATACTCATAGTCTCAACCTGGGACCAGCAACAATGGTTCCCACTGCTTCTACGCATGGCACAGCATCGGCCGTTTCCCCTACCAACAGTACCGGACATTCTCACAGGCTCGGGGGGTCAATACTGCACCTGCGCCCGCAAAGACTCCGGCTACAAGCATAGTTAATCCATGGGTCGGCACCCTAGAGACTACATGCTCAGAGAGAGTACAACAAGTCCTTGAATGTAGTCAGAGGACTTCCACCAGAAAGACTTATCAACACAAATGGTTGCGTTTTTCCGATTGGTGCTCTTCCAGGCAGCTGACACCCTGGGACACCACCATACCTACGATTCTGGACTATCTGCTACAACTCAAACAAAAGGGACTCTCTCTATCCTCTATAAAGGTTCATCTGGTGGCTATATCAGCGTTTCAACATGAAGAGGATGGATCAACCATATTTGCCCATCGTGTTGTCTCGCGCTTCCTGAAGGGGTTGGTAAATCTGTACCCCCCTCGGAAACCAATACTGCCGTCATGGAGTTTAGACTTAGTTTTACACACCCTCTCGGGACCGCCCTTTGAACCACTGGCTACGGTCCCCCTTCAACTACTTACCATTAAAACGACTTTCCTCCTGGCAATCACGTCAGCTCGCAGCCATAATGTCCACACCACCCTGCACGATATTCTCAAAAGAGGCAGTGGTCTTACGTTTGCACCCAGCCTTTGTTCCAAAGGTCTCTTCAGATTTTCATATTAACGAACCAATAGTGTTGCCCTCGTTCTGTCCTAAGCCTCACAACTCGAGCGAAGAGGCACGGTTGCACTTACTGGACATAAGAAGGGCACTGGCCTTCTACATTGATAGAACTAAACTTTTCCGGAAAACGGACAGACTCCTGGTGTCCCTTGCATCCAGGCCAAAAGGGGAAGCGCTATCTTCGCAGAGGATTTCAAATCACATCGTGTCATGCATAAGACTGTGTTACAAGCTTCACAAGACTCCTCTGCCAGTTCCGCCAAGGGCCCACTCCACTAGGGCGATGGCGGCGCCAACAGCCTTCTTCAAAGGAATAGCACTGAGAGATATGTGCAGAGCGGCGACGTGGTCTTCCTATGACACCTTCACCAAGCACTACGCCATGCACAGGATGCTTGATGAGGGAACACGTGTGTCGACAGCAGTCCTTTCATGAGCAAGCTGCGCATAAATCGGGTACCCACCTCCTTTTTCGGGTGGGGGGTTACTGCTGGGTAGTCACCTACTGTGGAGCACCCACGGGGACCACTCGAAGAAGAAAGAGAAGTTACTCACATGTGTAGTAACGATGGTTCTTCAAGATGTGTCCCCGTGGGTGCTCCACTACCCACCCGTTCCTCCCCACTTCAGAGCTCTGTTTGTGTGTTTTTCAGAGACGTCCGGAGCAGTCGATCAGGAACTGGCGGGGACCGGATCGCGCACGTGACAGTAAGCGCGCGAAGAGCCGACGCGCATCAGTGCATGTGCGACCTGACGGAGACTGCTGAAGAGTTTCCGAGCTGCGGCGCCAGGGCGAGCACGACACCTACTGTGGAGCACCCACGGGGACACATCTCGAAGAACCATCCTTACTACACAGGTGAGTAACTTCTCTTTTTATTTTACCCTGATGAACAGAAACAAAATTGTAACAAGTTCCAGAATTGCTTATGATGATTGATGATGCTGAAAGCAAAACACACAATTTGAGTTTAGTTCCCGTGCTGAATTTGCCTGCAGGAGTCGCAGTTAAACAGAAAAAAAAAATCACTTTTCTATGTTTACTCTTCAACATATGGTGTATTAAAAATTATTATGAATAAAATTACCACATTTGTACACTCAAAGTTAAGCATCGGAGAAACGTATACTAAAAACGTAGATGCAAACTATGGTAGATCTAACAGCAAGGTGCTCCACCTATATCTAAAGTCTTCTGGCATACTCATTACTAAATGATACCCTCTTAGTAATTTCAAAGAACTGGTGAAGTATAAGAAAGGAGGACTGTGTATAGGTGACCTAACATGGTAAAATGTCTTTGCATGGTCTAATGCTCTTAAACAGTCTTTAAGAAGATTCCTAAATAAAACTATTCCATTGTAGAATTTTTAAGTGATGAAATACAGCTCATGGAAGAAAAAACTCACTTTGAATACATGGAAAGAAAAAAGAGAGAGAGAGAAATGAAAGAAGCAAAAGCTAACTTACTGAAAGAAGAATTGGAGAAACTGATGAAAGCAGAAGAAATTCCATTTGCAAACGATATCCCAACGAAGAAAAATAATCAGGAAAAAGTTGTAACAGAAGAGAATGAAGAGGAAAGAAAAAGTAAACACCTAAGTGACAAAGGGTTTGCAGATGAAAAAAGAGCAACCCCCATGAAGAGTAACAGAACACCCACTACTAGACTGAAAAAACAATATATGTTCACAGAAGCCACTGAAAACTTGCATCAGGGGCTTCCTTCATCAGGTCCTATGTTCAACACAAGCAGCCTTCGCAAAAACAGACAAGCAGGTCGACACCACACTGAGATAGCTCAATTAAATGGAAGAAATTCATTTGGCATTTATGAGCCATCATTTGGTAAAGTTACAAAAACAAGGCAGAAAGACAGTGCTCCAGAGGATGGGAGCTATGTTCATTCAACACTAATAGAGAGGAAAAACTTCCTTATGGAAGAACTCTTTGGACCAACCTGTAGCTTAAACAGCTTTTCAAACCCTAGCATAAAAGGGCTTGATACAGAACCAACAGTTACAGAAAATGAAAAATTACATAATTATACAGGTGAGATTCCAAACATTGACAATGGTCTGCAATGTGGAGATTCTAAGTTTACCCCAGGAAAGTCTAAACTAACTTCACCCACAGACAAAAAATAGTTCTAATATCAACTGATGTATCCAATTCATTGTTTATCTTATCTTGCAGTATGTTTAACAGTTGTTGAAAAGCAGTGTGTTACCTAACAGTGTTTTGGTTTTATTTGCCTTCATTACTTGTAAGATTTCATTTAACTGTTACTAGATTTTTTTAACTGAACCATTCTTCAGCAATAAAACTGAAATGGAATACTTAGTAACAGGAAAGTATTTCTACTCAATTAGTTGAGCATCCTTGAGTGTATTTTAATGTATCAAAATACAGAATATTAAAACAATGACCATGCTAGTGGCAGTGAAGGGCTATCAAAGCTGGAAAAGAATTGAAATCTGGCTAGAAGATTAATTAACATATTAAAAGACTTGTTCTACAGAACAGTGAAAAGATAAATAGGGTTGAAATACATACTGGATTTATAGGGCAAAATCCTTCTGTTGAAGTCAGGGGCCAGGATTTCATACATTTTAAATATCTGTGTAGCTTTTTAATCTAAGCACTTAAGCAGTTTCATAACATTAAGCAGAAGTAATCCTAGTGACATGACTGTAACTATTCCGGCTTGAAGTTATACAAGTACTTAAGCATTTTGTCAGATCAGGGCACGCACCCGTGATTTTTTAAAGTAAATTTTTTAAAGTAAATATGTAAGCTATATTTTTATCCAATAGTGGCATGATCCTAAAAGCTAAAGCATTTCAGTCATCTTGTGTCAGATGAATGTTAATTCAAATGCTACAAGACTAAAGCTGAAATGCTGGAGCCGAATAGCAAGCCTTTTTTAGTGAAAAATCTTCAGCTCTGGAATTCAATCATTCATAAAGCCTACCGATCTTCAGGCATGACAGGCAGCCTTTTAAATGAAAGATCATTCACTTCAGTCTGGCTTTCTAAGTCACATTTGTCAGCTAGCTGGTTGTTATTTGGCCCTGATAAAATAAGTCAAAATTCAGTTCTGAAATAATCTTCCAAAAAGTCAAATAAATAAAATTATATTTTCACTAACTTCAAAAAACTCCAAAGCTTCACTCATTGCTCATGAAAGTTAGGATTGTTCACAGCAGATTGCATGGTCACCCCACAACCCCTGAATTCAAGCTTGTAGTATTTTACCATCTGAATATGTTGTTTCACAAAAGCAGAAAGTTCCCAATTCTCAAGCAGCCTTGTCTTTTTCACTTTTTTATTTTTTGTTTTAATATGTACAAAACACAAAGTAGGATGTTTCAGGTCTGTACAAAGGGTCAGAAAAGGGAAAAAAAAAAGTCTTTAATTTTCAAAAAACCCAAGGACATTTAGGAACAGTAGTGTGAACTTCAATTACCATGTAACAAATTCTACTCATTTTTCAGAATTAAGATACTCAGGATGTGTTCACGTAAGTGTTTGAGTACCTGATGAACACTCCGAATTTGAGACAAGACACTGATTAAAGTTTGGAATGAAATACTCTAAAGATAGTTGATTTAGTGAAATCAAAAGTGCTTAAAGACTATTTATGAAATACCAGTAATTTTCTCGTGTGGTTAGAGCCAAAACAGGCATATGGAGCAGTCATATTCAAAAATACCTTAACCCAACACATCTGTTCACAGTTCAGAGCCAAAACTTGCTCGTCCTTGTTCTCACAGGACTTTAACAAGACATATCAATGGGATTAATTGTGAGAATAAATAGAGCAAGATTTGGCACAGTAAGAAAATTATTTATAATGCAGCTTTTCTTTTGGAAAAAGATAGTGCTCCTTCCATTCCAAAATAAATGAAACAAGATTTTTGAGCACGAGCAGATGCATCTTAGGGGCTAGTGCTGATGGCAGGTTTAAAACAATCCATCTTCAGTGCTTCAAAGTTTATGTATATAACATAGCATTGCCTTGCATCTCTCTTTAGATAGGAACTATCAATTATCTACCAATAAAATGCACACTAACCTTTTCAATGCTTTAATTAAAATAAATATGACACAAACAACCTTATTTAATGCAGCAGCAACAGGACAGGGCTTCTCAATCCTGTGGTTTTTTGGTGCTGCATATTTTTTTGCATAAATAACATCCTGTTCCATATAACCAACATAAAAACCAAGTTAAAATTACATACAAAGAAAAACATTTCATGCATATACACAAAACATACAATGACCTTAGGAATTCATTCCCTGAACACAGTTCCTGGGGTGGGAACAGAGGGGAGGAAGGGTATGAGATTTGGGCACACCCTCTAGGACTATAAAGGAAGTTGAATGTAGCAAAAGAGGTGCAGGTTCATTGCTCTCAGGGAAAACACATGTGGCAGGGTTCCTGGAAGCTATGCCCGGAGAGTTACATTCCCTCTTTCATATGGGTTTTTTCCATGCCAGTGCAGAGGCATGCAGGACTTGTGAACCAGTGATTCTATAAATCCACTGGCCTTCCAGAAACAAAATGACACATGGGCAACAGCATAGCCCACCAGTTGCAAATCAGTTTTTATTAGTTTGACAGGCTACTAGGGGAAGATTCTGTCCTCCCTTACCCTATATGACCACATGCATCAAGCCTGTTTGCTATATCTTAGCATTGGGGAGAGAGGATTCACACCAAAAAGTAAAGTTTTTTCCTCTGCTAATTTTCGTCAAGATTTTATGTTGCTTTAGAAACCCAAGTCCCTGACTTAATTTTTACCTTGTAGGGTACCGTGGAAGATGATACTACTCATATTTTGAAATATTAGCGTTTGCTCTTCTTCCTAACCTTTAAACATTTCCTACTTCTCCCTCTCAACCATAAAACGAGGAGATTAGCCACGTCACTGCTTCCCACACAATGCAAGCTGAGACTGTACTCTGTCATGCCTGAGACTACAGCTTTTCTCCCTCTTGAGCCAAGGCAGGAAGAGGAAGAGACTTCGGGACCAGACTATGGACCAGACTGATGTTCTCTCAAAGTAGGGGGAAGAGAAGTATTTTGACGGCAGCGAGAATCAGGTCCAGGGATAGGAAGAGCTATTTGGGAGACAAGGCACAATATGCTCAAACAAGTGGAATTTGGGAGCAAATAGGAACAAGTAGCCAGACACCATGTATCTGGCAGTAGAGAGGGCTGGGGACAACATTAGATTTCAATCACATTGATGGTGCATCTTATTAGACAGCCCACACATGCTGAAGTCTGCAATGTTAAGTCCACACATCACATTTGAAACTAATCAATGAATCTACATACCACTCTACCAAAAGGTTTTCTTTGTTTTTTTTTTTGTAAAACGTGTTAAATCAGTTTCCAGATTCCCTCCAAAGAAACAGCAAAACCCCAAAAGATATAATTAATCCAGCACTGCAGCAGATTCTTAGAGAAACTGTAAGGACTGATTCTTGTTTCTGCATTAACCAGCGTACATAGTAGTCAACAACAAAATGAGGCTTTATCAAACAAAAGTAATGTTATTTTTAAAAACTGATAACTAAGAAGTTGGAGGATAAGTCAAGAGGGTATGACCAATAAAGCTTATTCATAAATACTCAACTGAAATAATCAAAGATGAAAGTTAATTCATGCTTAATTATTACACTGTATACAACTGTTTCCTTAGATGGAGAGGGCTTTCCCCTTTACATCAACAATGAACATACTTAGTGCAAGCTCTGTATTTTGTCTCTCATAAAAGACTTCAGGGCTCCACCTTCTAACTTGCATAATGGATATGCAGTTCAGAATTCATGGATTGCTTCTCAGCTGAAAGGGTGAAGCATAATGGCCACAACTTTGTTACACACCACAAGCCAGCATGTAATTCCAACGCCACCTAATGGGAGACATGATGTAGATTAGTAACACACACACACACACCTCCCTCTAACTTTCATAAGTCACTTAGAAGGTTTCAAAAAATTGTAAGAAATCAAGGGGGAAAAAGGTGTTCATAGCTGTTCTGAGAGAAACTCAAATTCCTGAATATGATACTAACTCAGAGGTACTGTGTATGGCATACATATTCTCAGTTTCCAAAACACACGAGATTAGAAATATAAAATTTGTTACTGAAGCTAAAGATGCAATAGAAAGGGAGCACTATCACAGAACCTTCATTAAAATTAAAAAACAATCAAGGTGAGTAAAAAGAATGTTAACCGAGAATGCTCAGTTTTCTTAAAGCAATGATTTAAATATGCATCCCAGTGGAAAAATTAACAATTCTATCACTACTGGACCATGACTCCAGATCTACTTGTCTGGCTGTTTTAAATAGCCTTCCTATTAAAACTAACAGTGTTGACTTAAAGCAGTTATGTTCCACATAATAGAGCTTTTCCTAGCTGAAGTATATCAGGAAGCTCAGCAATAGGAATCTTATATCCAAAAAAATGGAAAATATAATTCTTCGCAAAAACTATTTCAAAACTGAAGAGAACTGTTGTTTCCAAGAGAATGTACAGATGTACACATTTTTTAAAAAGACTGCCAAATTCTTAGAAAGTAGAAGAATTACTTTTAACTGAAAGCTGGATTTTCTTGACATTTCACAACAGCATTACAATGCCACTTGACGCTGACCGATCAGATAGCACAATCCACTATAGACTGGTAAAACAAAACAAAACACAAAGGGAAAGATTATAAATGAGCTTTTTGTTCATTGTGTAATTTAGCATCTCTTTTTGTAAGTTTTTAAAATTTTATGCTATGTCAATTCAGTATCAGGTTTAAAAAAAATGATTATTTTCTTGGGATAGAGTTGGAAAAAAGATTCTTTTCTATCGGCTTTAAATATTTCTGTTCTGGCAGCAACATAATTTAGAAGCATTAGCAAGAGCAATAGCTTTCCCTGATTATCAACCAAGACAAAAGAAAAAGACGAGACGCAGAAAAGGAACAGAACTGTTCAAAACTTTATGTATTATTTAAGTAAATGACTTTCAAAGACTAATTCTTCCCAGTACCACAGAAATAAAGCCCTGTTTCAGCAAGATGCCATGCTGAATAGGGACCATTCAAGAAAGCTATTAAATGTTAAAAAGATAGCAACATTATTTAGAATCCTTTGAAGAGGCCACCATTGGCATATATAGGCTTAAAGCAAAACCTGCCACCTGTGATTTGGCTTGTGGGCGTATATATACATGCTATATTGTCTTTACAGTCTGCCTGTCTGTTCAGCTCATCAATATTCAGTAGCCACGGTCCCTATTCAGAAAAAATGGACGCAAGATCTCAGGGAAACCTTGAATCTTCAACTTACTATAAGGCTGTGCGGCCAAAAAATTTATTTTAACCTCTCCTTCCAAACTGAGCTTGAAAGTGACATTGTTAAAGATGAGGAAGACAATACTAGAGATGTAAAGTACACAGAAGTTTGGACCTGACTCCTTTCAAATTGTTTGCCAAAGTCTCTCGCTAAACACTAAATTCTTCAGTGTCTATGTAAAGAAGTCATTGACTTCAATGGAAATAGGAGTCAGTCATAGAGCATTTGTTTTGTTTTGTTTTACCTTCATGTATGACTAGTACACGATTAATCTAATGGGATATTGTGGCTTTTGTTAGTTGATTATCTATCTATATATGGAGATACACATCTCATAAAACTGGACGGGATCTCAGGAGGTCACTGAGTCCAGTCCCCTGACTGCTTGGTAGGACCAAACACCATCCCCGCCCCTGCCCTTTTTTTTTTTTTGGTGTCCCAGACCCCTAAATGGCCCCCTCAAAGACTGAATTCAAAACCCTGGGTTTAGCAGGCCAATGCTCAAACCACTGAGCTAACCCTCCCCACAACTGATCTCTATTTTACCTCTCCTACATAAATTTCCTCAACTATCTTTTTAGTTTTAACATAACAAAGAAAACTCTAAGTTTCTCATAAAAGCAAATAAAGGATGTGCTTAGTCTGCTAATAATGGCCAAGAAAGAAATACCCAATATAAAAACATGGCAAATGAGATTCGTAAAAGAGACCCAGATATCCAGCGATGCTTCAGGAACTGCTTATGCTTGCTTCAGTGTAAAAAAACATGCGCACACACTTCAAGAAAGGAAATACACTCACCCCTCGCTATATGAGCACAATTGGTTTCCCAACTTTCCACTCACAGGTGAAAACTCATAAGAGGGACACTAAATTCCCATTAAAATACATGTAAAAGTCTTTTACTGGTTGCAAGCGCTCCTAATTCAGCAAAGGAGTGGCAGCATGTGGCACTGCTCTTGAAAGGTAAGCAAACTTTGGGTTTGGAGGGGAGGGGGTTGGAGAGGGTTAAAGGCTAGGGGCAGTTTGGGGCCCTGAGTGGGAGGGAAGGTTAAAACTTGGTGACGGGGCGGGGGGGGGGGAATGGAGTTCACTCATCTAGTGAACAAAGGCAAGCATGTGTCCCTAGTTTTAGCAAGTACTTGTAAGTAAAGTACTAATTTAATGAGGGATGAGCGTATCTCAATGTATTTCTGTTGCTAGGCCCTCCGGCACCCATGTTTCCTTCAGCAAAGAAGGCTGAGAAGAGGTTGTTCCTTCTCTGATCACTTTTTCCAAAATTCCCATAATATGAAAGTAGCCTCTATTGTCTGTTACTAGGCAATAAAATTGCAGTACAATCCAGAAGCCTGACCAGTAAAGGTGTAGTTTAAAATTCTCTGTTATCTGAAAGACAGGTAAGGAAAGCATTTTTAAACTCTGTATCCTTTCTCATTACGTTATTGGTATCCACATTCACTTGAAGAGAAGAAAAATGTGTACTACTTAAAAACAATCTTACCTGCCACTCCTGTAGGAAAGGCTACTAAACGCTCCATTGGGGCTAGCCATTTGCTTGGCAGTACAGTAACCGGCTCCGAATAATATTTCCAAATTAGTGAGATCATCAAGGCAGCCTGGAATGGAAATTCTCATTAGCTAGGGCAATAAATGAAAGTATGTTCACATTTCAAATTTTGTGGCAGCAAATTAAAATGAGTTATTATCAAATGCAATGAAACTGGCAAACATAAAATTCTGACAATAAAAGTACAAAAAATTGTGACAATCTGGTTGCTACTTATATCATCTTAACTACACTCATGATATTAAAATGTCAACACCAGAACTTCTTGGGGGACTTGTTGGTTCATGGAAAAATGGTGCTTTTTATCAGTAGACGCTCAGTCAATTCTAGTCTAGCTAAATAGTTATCAAAAGCTATTACAATGTGATAGACTTTGATCTTATAATCTACTCTGAACCAGAGCAGCAGTTCTAAAACTTTTAGTGAAAACCCCAAATGGGGCTGCAATCACTTTTAAAGGAGTCTCCAAGGCTGACTTGCTGGGGCCCAGTGCTGAAGCCCAAGGGCTTCAGGCCTGGGTGGCAGAATTGAGGTTATAGGGCCCCTGCCTGGAGCTGAAGCTCTTGGACTGTGGCCAGGGCACAGGGTGGAAAAGCTTGGCAATGCTCAAGCTTCAGACTCTGCCTTGTGTAACTTTTGTTTGTTAGAAGGGAGGTGTGGTGCAGCAATGTCTGAGATCCCCTGAACTAGACTGGTGTCCAGATCAAGGGAATGCCCCTTCCTGCCCCACACAAAATGTGTTCTAATGGTCATTTGTATGGAGTCTTAGCAGAGAGACTAAAAATGAATTGGAATAGTTCAAGTTTCATGCTAGATATGCATCTAAGCAGTCCTTGAAGGAAAACTTCAGTCCAAATGGTTGAAGTCTAGCAAAACTATAAGTAGCTATAAACAGTCTTACAATGGTAAATCAAACCTTTAATAAGGCAGTGCAATTAGCCCAGCTGACAAAAACAGAGAGCACTTATCCTGGGGTCCAGCTGCCTTTGATGTAAGTAACAGCAATGACATAAAAGACACAGCAAGATGCCTCCTCTCCACCAAAGCCAGACAATTGCACACCAGACATAATCCAACTCAAAAAATCTACACACACCCAAAATACCACCCTGGTATCAGCAATTTTCAAGTAAGAGTTTACTGATGAGATGCTGTCATGCTACATAGGGTCAGAATGACAATACACAATTAAGGCTTTGTCTACATTACCTCTTTTATTGACAAAATTTTTGTTAGTGAGGGTGGAAAAAGCCCACACCTGACCAATGTAAGTTTTACCAACCAAAGTGCCAGTGTGGACAGCACTGTCATTGAATGTCTCCTGCCAACAAGGTTACTGATGCTCAGTGGGGGTGGTTTAATTCTGCTGATGGGAGAGTTCTCCCTTACCATCTTAGGGCAGCTATCCAGGAGACATTACAGCAGTGCAGCTACAGTAGAACAGCTGTGTCACAGTAAGATCCATAGCAAAAATACTAGCCAGTAGCTGCAGAATGGTAAAATATCATTGTATTTTAGTAATCCACATTCTATAAAATCAAAAATAAAGTGTTTACTTACTTGTAAAATGTAGAATGCAATATTTATCACCCACTTTATTTTGGCTAATTGAGCAGTTCGTGCTTTCACTATAAAAAGAAAAGAAATAGTGCCATCTATATTATTGATAAAACAGTAAAGATACTTCTCTCAAACTGGTAAATTATTCATATTTCACTTTCCAAATAAAAATATCTGTTCAAGGATTATACTCCTATCTGTGTGTTGTCACTGGCAATTTATTATTGGAAAACACAGGCATTCTTTCCATTACGAGACAGATCAGGGTATGCTATGGAATAGTGCTCTGCGAGTAAGGTAATTTCTTTAAAGTTGCCAGGGGAACGTCTGAAATGCTGTAATGGCGTAATTAGACAACGTAATGTGTGTAACTAAGGACATGGATGTCCCAGGGGACTGCAGGGCTTCGGACATTACCCTTCCTCCCCAAGCCTATCTCCACTCTTTCCCCAAAACCCCCTTGGGTTGCTCTGCTTGTGGGCTCAACTCCTGCTGCTGGCTCCAGACCCCTTGTTAGTCCCCCAGGCTACCATCTACCTTGTGCTTCTGCAGCCCCAAGAAGAGCGGGGTTCCCAAAGCATGGGGCAGTTGTCTTGTACTAGCCTATGCACAGGATCTCATTCAGAAGGAAAGGTCATTTTAGTGTGATTTGCAAATGCAACTTAGCCAGACAAATATTACACCTGATCAAAAAGACACTTATTCCAATCCAAGTTTCAATTGCTGTGGTGCTCCAGAGCAATAGAAGGAAATCCAGCAAAAGGATGCTTTAAACTTGTGGTTCTGGAGGCCAAAAGCTTTATTAAACAACTGTATAGGGTCAAGACACCATACTTTACCAAGAGGTAAACTAGGTGAACTCAACGACAGGCACGTGGCATATCATTTACTTTGTACTATAATTTCCAGTCAGTGCCTTGTCTCCACTAAGATTTTACAAATGGATTATTAACATGAAGTAATTATCCTACTGTGGGAAAAAAACCCCACAAAACAAAACAAAAACAACCCCCCCGCCGCCTTTTTTGCAACCAAGTGGCTGACTTCCTTAGCTGAAAGGTACACTGCTGTTTTGAACTGAACTCAAAAAATTTTAGGTGTTCTGACTAGCTCAGAGGTAGAAAAACGAAAACTTGTCTCCTGTCTCAGCTTCCTTGTGAATTCCTCTGAAAGACCCTTCCACTCTAAGCTGTGGCTCGGAGATGCTAAATTCCAACCTCTCAGTTATGGTCAAAAGAAATAAAAAGTGCTAATACGATCATGAAATTAAAAGAAAAAACAAAAGCCACAAACACAGAACAATGCAAATGGATAAAGAAAAAACATGAAAACTACTACAATTAAGGGCAAATACTATAAAAATAAAAACACATACTTGGAAAAAGTGTTTTAGGTAAACTGAACAAGTGGTAAATATTTCACTCTACCATGAGTTTTAAGTTTGTCAGTCATTTTGTTAATCTTTCTTTCCAGTCTGGCATATCTAGCAAACTCATCCATCATACTAATGGTTGAAAGTTCTTGCTTCATATTTTGAATTTCAGCTCTCATCTGGGATTCCTGCTCTGCATCCTTCTGTAGCAACCTGGATATCTATGAAGAAAAGAGGCTCTATCAGTTAGTCAGAATTTAGTATATATTTTCTTAAATACACAAAGAGCAAACACGATACTTTCAATATACTTGTACAGTTTAAAAATTATACCACAGAATAAGTTTACAGTATCAGCTGAAAGATTTAAAACCTCATGTAACAAAATCACCTTTACTCCTACTCTGCAGAGAAAATCTTCATTAAATACACAGTCTCAATAATCAACAAAATCTGCCTTTGTTAAGCTATGAAATGGAGGTCTACTGTTGAGGTTCAGACACTAAGTACTTGTCTACACTTAAAAATGCATTAAGCAATACATGTGCACCGCTGCAGCACTTCAGCGAAGACCACCATATGGAGAGCTGTCCTTTTGGTATACATGATCAACCTCTCCACAAGATAGTATTTTGACAAGAGATTTACCTCATTAATCTAAGCTAGCCTTGTCAACGTGGGGATGAGGTGCATGGGGAGGTAAGTTTAACACCATCATTCAGGGCTGCAGGTTTTTCACACCCGAGCAACATAGTTACATGGACCACATTTTCTAGTGTGGATCAGGCCAGAGAAATCCTTCCTCTAAGCTACAGACAGATTAGTTTGAACACTTCAAAACACAGGAATTGCCAGATGGAATCAGAGCTGAGGTCCACATAGCCAGTGCAAGAATCAGTGCCCTGGGCTAAGTAGATGTGGAAGAAACTGTCTGCCTCCACCTAGACACTCTCCTGCAGCTCATCCTATTCTCTAATAGAGATTAATTTAACCACTAATACATAGCATTTACTATCCCTTCCAAAACGTTTAAGTATTACATCTGATACACTTGCTATCCATAAATGCCTAACTCCTTCTTCAACTCTTGCTATATTCTTCGCCTCAGCAAATTATGACAGTTTCATGCTTTAATTAAACATTGTTTAAAAAAATCATTTTACCAGTTTTAATTTAGTAACTTTTAATTTTATTGACTGTACTCTTGTCTACCTCTATACCACTTCTATTCTCCAAGTCTCTTTCTATAGCGATCATCTACCGACGTTTATCATCTTTTCTTTCTTCTAAAGAAAGCAAGCCCCACCTCTTCAAACTCTCCTCCCGTAAGCTTTTGTATGACCTTAACGACTCTCGGTCTTCTCTGAACTGTTTCTGCAATGCCAGTCTTAAAATGGGCAGAACAGACCTACAGCGCTACGACAGCGGCGAACCACTGATTCATAGCCAATCTTCTCATTTATTTGTGCGTCAGTAGGTTTTGCTGGGACGTGGCGTGGGGCTGTTGGGTTTCCTGGCTATTGCTAAAGTCCTTAAGCGAGCCTGGGCCGGAGCCGGTGAGCAGCTTTTCCTGCGGGAGCCTTTAAACAGCACCTACCGCTGGGGCGGGGGCCTGCAATAGGAAAGTCAACTACAATGGCCAGCGCGCGGCAGCGGCCGCCCGAGCCCAGCGCTTTGCACAGCCTCGAGTCACCACGGCCCGGAGGGAGCCGATCTCTGCGCGCAAGAGAAGGCTCCCAGCTCTACGCCCAGGCCCAGGCCCAGGCCCAGGCCCAAGGAGACGCGCTGCGGCCGAGCTGATCCCCGGCACTGCAGACGGTTGCTACGGCGGGTGGTAGCGCGGCGCGCTGACGTCACTTACGACGGAGGAGCAGGAGGGCAGAAGGATTTTGAGGAGGTTGCACAGAAATACAGAGCTCAGCACCAATAGCCACGCGCTGCTCTCCGCCATCGGTCCACAACCGCCACCGGCCTGCCGTTACCGTAACGAGCAAGCTGCCGCGTTCTTCCACCCGCTCCCTGTTTGCCCCAGTACTGCGCATGCGCACCTCCAACTATCCGAGCCCCCTCCTGCACAGGGGAGGCGGGACAGAAGGCATGGCCACGTAAGGAACCTCGACCAATGAGAGGAGTGCTCACCCCTCCCCTCGCTGGAGCGATGGGTCCCGCCCCCTGTCCCGGAGCGAGGGACAGGTCCCGCCCCAGGGGCTTGTTGTGATTCGAAAAAAGCCCCGCGGGAGGCTCGGCCCAATGGGCGCGCGCCGTCGCCAGAGAATGGGGCGCGCCCCCTCCCCCCAATCCGGCTGGATCCTGTTGCGGAGCCGCTGGCGCTGCTGGGATGGGGGGAAGGGCGGGCTCCGAGCAGACTCAGATTCCCGGGCAAGGAGCGCGCGGGCTGCAGCGGAGACCTCCGGCGTTAGCAGTAGCGGGTTTTTGGGGCCGGCACCGCTCGCCTGGCCATGCCGAAGAGAAAGGTAAGGGACGGAGCCGCTGGCCGCGGCCTGGGGCCAACCCCGGGCAGACTCCTGGGCTCGGCCGAGGGACGCGCGCTTCTGGGGGCTCGGGTCCAAATGCGCCTGGGGCATCGCTTCCCGCCGCGGCGCCAGCCGGGCCCGAACGGGGCCTTGCCCGGCTCGCGACAGCTGCCCCACTGGAACTTTCGGTAGTCATTGGACTCGGCGGCACGTGGGGGGTTCGAAATGCGAACGCGGCGGCGAGAAGGCGGTGTGCGTCCTGACGTCACGCTGCCGAATCCGCCCCGTTGGTGGGGGAGAGGAGCGGCGGGGGGGGGGAACCTTGGGCTTTGCGCGTGCGCACATTCGTCCCTTCACTCCTGGGCGTGTTCGTTTGCAGGTGAATGCGGCCGTCGGCGACGCGCGAGAGGAGGTAAGAGCGGCCGGCCCGGCGGGGGGAGGGTGCGTGGAGGAGGCAAGAAGGGGAATGCGGCTCTCACGCTGTTTCTCTTCCTCCAGCCCAAGAGGCGGTCTGCGCGCCTGTCCGCTGTGAGTATACACCGCCCCTCCCGCCCCTGCCTGGGCGCGCTGTGAGGTGTCAGCGCTGACCCTGCCTCTCTTTCCAGAAACCTGCCCCTGCCAAACCCGAGCCCAAGCCGAAAAAGGCGAAAGCAGCAGCAGCTGCAAAGGTGAGTGGGAGGGAGCTGTTGTTCTGGTGGCACCTCTGAATCTAGCACTGGTTTCATTTGGATGTTGCCCTTTACTTACCGCCAGGGACCAACGTGCAGGGATGAGCCTGATCCCTAAACAGCTGTTGGTACCAAGCGCTCTGTGTTGGGAACAGAACCGCCAAAGTTGTAGTCCATCTCTGTTAGATCTTTGCCTTTTTTGGGGAACTCTTTGTAATTGTCTGAGAGAGGTGAGAGTTTTAGCACATTGCTTTGATACCATGGCAACTACCTACAAAACAGGTTGTGCTTTTATGGTGAACTGAATGCCAGAGTGTGTATGTACTTCCATTTTAAAAGACTGCATAGAAATCGATTTAACGCTATAAAACGTGTTTGATCTTTTATTAGAGTGACCATTAACTCAGAGCATGTCAATATGTATTGCTGCATTGTGCTGATTCAGTGGTGGTCCTGCATTTCATATGGTGAAGATGCTTTGCTATCTAGATATATATGCAAAACAGGGAAAATGTTCTATTTCCTACTGAATTGAATCTTGTCTATGGAAAAAACACTTAGGTTTTAGCTATGCTGTTAGAGCTATGAAATGAGTATTCTCATAATATTTTCTGTAAATGTACTTATGAAGGAAGTATGTAACTATATGGTAGTGCTTTGATTTATGCGAGGGTTGTGTTCTCACACACCCTCACATACCTCGAATGTTGTGTAAGTCGGGAGCTGCTTTTCCCCAGAGGAAAGCACATTCTGTAGCTGGAGAAGCAGCAGGAGCGCATGGAGCTCCTTTTTGAAAGGTAAGTCCTGAGGCTTGGGGTAGGGTTAAGCCTGGTGGTGGGTTGGGGCTGTGAGAGGGAGGCAGGGGGGTTAAGCCTGGTGTGGGTTAGGGCTGTGTTTGGTGGAGCTGAGTGTGGGGTGAGGGCGGGCAGGGGGCGGTGAGCCAGATCGATGCTTGGGTGGTGAGCTGTGCTGTTAGGGGTTTGAACCAGGATGGGAGATGAGGTTTGAACCAGGGTGGGGGAGGGAACTGGAGCCATGTGTGAGGGGGCGGGGGGGGGGGTGTTGAATGAACCAGAGCTGTGCTTGGGTGTTGAGTTGGCTCAGGATTTGAACCAGTGGTGGGAGTCAGGGGAGATTATTGAGCTGGAGCCATAGCTGGGCCCTGGGGGGGTGGGGTGAGCCGGAGGCCTGTGTGGGTAGTGAGCAGGGTTGGGGGTTAATGTGAGTTAAGTGCAAGTCAAAATTGCTCGTGTCACAGGTTTACTGTATGTGCAGTATGAATGAACTGAGAATACTAGGATTATCCACTTTAAAACTTCAGATTTAAGAAACCCTTTTTTTCTAGTCTCTTGACCTCAATTTTAGAAATGAAGAGAAGCATAAAGACATCGTGAATAGAAGGCTTTACATTAAAATGTAGGAAAGGTGTGAAGATTGGCTGATATGTGTCTTGGTTTCCATTTATATCCCCAGTTAACATATTCCTTCCTATGGCTGTTCCATCCAGAAACCTATTTACTATGATTCAGTTATAAGTAGTTGTTAGTATTTGTGTAGAGCAACGATTGTATAATGTCTGATAAAGCCTGTTCTTATTAGATAATACTGTTGTGCCAAATAAAAGCCTGTGTGAAGTGTTGAAATATAGCAGTGTCATAGCTAAAAATTCTACTCTTTAGATAAGCAAAGGCATTGCATTCTCTTTGCCTGTTTCTTTTTAATACATTGTTATTAGTGCTGAATTCTTAAATGTTCCTGTCTAAAAACAGTAACAAGTCTTAATCTGTTGTTCGCTTACAGTGAATATCGGTAAGATTGTCATAGTACTGGAAGGGACCTCGAAGTCATCAAGTCCAGCCCCCTGCTTGCATGACAGGACCCAAGGACTCATACAGTCATTCCCCTGTTTTCTGCAGCTGCTCTTGGTTAGCAGAAGTCTACTCCCCTCTCTCATTTAGGTGTTATAACTATATTGCTGTACTAAATATTTTCAAACTGTGTATCAGTTGAAGCACGCATTAGACTGCAATGAAATGGTATGAAGTTTGTTGGGAAGCTCGTACTGTGAAATATTTCCAGTTGGTCAGAAGAAATCTCTGGCTTAATCATACTAGTTTGGGCAAAAATACATAGCCTACTCCAGCTGGCTGTTGCAAGTGGTCTTGAAAATATTTTTCTGCACTAGTGCATTCATTCTACTAAATTATAAAAAGAGGACAAAAGCTTGATGTGTTTGGTGCTTCTGAAATAGAAGGGCTGGCATTATTATTATGTTTGTTAAAATGTTAGCACAGTGAAGTCATGGAGTCTGCAAGCTTTTCAGTGCAATTCTACTAACACTTAAATTCTTTCTTTTAACATGTATTTTCCTTGGTATTAAGCCTCTCGAACACATTGCTACTCATCAAACTGTATAGTGCTTGTGGGTTTTGAGAAATCACTACTGACTTTTGCTTATAAGTGGTTTCTGATCCCAGTTTGACTATGTCGTCTTCTGGAATGGAGGCAGTTTATTTTAATGTATGTGGAAACTTCCTTCACTGGTTATGGAGTATGTAGTTTGAAAGTTTTTATAACATTGAGAATTGACTATCTCATTTTAAAAAGTTTTCTAAATTCTTACATTCGTTTTATTGTAGGATAAATCTGAGGACAGGAAAGCTCAATCCAAGGGGAAAAAGGGACCAAAAGGAAAACAGATTGAGGAGATGAATCAAGAAGAAACAAAGAACAACTTGCCTGCAGAAAATGGAGAAACTAACAATGCAGAGGTATGGTGCTAGTTTTAGTCTTAAACTAGAATAGGGGTCAGCAGCCCCTGGCACGGGTGCCAAGAGTAGTGCGCAATCTGATTTTCATCAGTATGCAAGGTGGGAGTTCCTGTCATCCTCCTCCCCCATGCAGCGGGGAGCTTCCTGAAAGCCAAGCTGCCTGTGGATTAACAAAAGACCAGCTGATGCTGTCAACCACCACCTAAATGTTAAAGCTCTCTATCTTAATTTATTTATTAATGGAGCTGTTTTAAGTAGGACTATTAGTGACTTTAAGAAGTATCACTGGCACTCGGTATTCTGCCTTGGAAAAGTTGCTGACCCTGATCCATTGAAAAGATTCTTTTGAAGAGTTTGTACAGTGCACTAGTTAATCTAAACATCTGTCAGACATCTGATTTCATTATGGCCCAAAGACCTAACATCAGATTGTTTCTGCATAATGTTACATGTATTTGTATATTGCTGAATTTTTTTTTTGTAGCGGTCTAGGGAATTTATTTTTTTATCTTCTATTGACTTTAATGGAAGATATACAGATACCAGAACTGGTGTGAAAAATCATTGGAATCTTTTCATCTGGAAAAATTAGACATTTTCATAAACTCTATTTCCACAGAAAATAGCTTTCAGTAAAAATTCAAAATTAGATTTCAGCTAGATATGTTAATAGAACCTCATCTGAGTTGTAATTTGCACCTCATGTCTTGTCACTTGTGGGCTGAGATCCCCACATGGAGCGCATCTTGCATAAGACATGATGACTAGGAATTTCATGTTGTGCACAGCCCTTGCCCAGAGAGGAGACTCCCCCATCTTCCGTAATGCAGATCTGGGGATTCCAGCCCAGGGAGGAGAGGGAGTAGTTTGCTGCTTGAATACAACTCCCATGAAGTGCTACAACTTTTTTTTGACCAAAATCTTCAACAAAACAGTGTTTTCTATAGAAAGCGGAAAAACATCTCACAAAAAATTGCCCCATGTTCAATCGCCTGCCACACTTCCCTGTCTCACAATAGCCAACAGAAGTTTTTTTGAACAACCTCAGTGGCTTTATCCTCTGACTCACCTGAAAGGGATGGGGAACTGATGGCCTGCAATCTGGCCTGCAGCAAGTTTTGGTGTCTCAGGGACTGCAGCGAGAATGCCGGCAGTCTACAAGCCAGGTTAATGAGGGTTGGTGTGTGGTCCCCGACCAAAAACCAGTTCCACAACCCTGCTTTAGAAGGATAGCTGATGCAAATTCAGAAACCTTCTTAGAGCTCTTTTCACATTGTCTGCAACATCAACTGTTTGATTCACTTCACTGGGATGCTAACGTAGTGTCTCTGGGCTCAGTACTTAATTTTAATTAGCTTGCATAATTGAAATTGTGAAATTAACGTAAGATTATATTTGAGCATGCGCACTGATTATTATCTGAAAATGGCCAAACAACAGTCAGAAATAGCATTTGTGGAATTCAGCAGTTGTTCATCAAGTGATATCCCTATGGGTGCTCCACTGTAAAAAGTGGAGCATCCCCTTCCATTGGGGTAAGAGGTCTTTTGTGCCCATCAGACTGTGTCTGTCCATCATCCTCACAAACACACACAGATATAGAGAGTGAGTGCTATGTGGTTCAACAACCCTCTCTATTCCTTCTCTACCTCCTGGGTCTGGGGCCAAATCCACAGCAGAGCCTGCATCTTCTTTACCCTCAGTAAATACATTAGACCCCCGATAAGCGTGATTTCGATTTCCGCTTACCTTGCGCTAACATGAGTTAAGTGCACATTGAAAGGTGTGTAGCTTCCCCTGGCTCCCACAAGCCCAGGGGAGCTGCGAACCAGGCTGCTACTTGGTTCCTGGTGTACTTGCACGAAATTCGACTTAAGTGAGTGCACAGGAGCACAATCCTCGCAAAACTCGGGGGGAGGGAGTCGTCTACTGTAATGCTTTATCTGTCAGTATTAGTGGGGTTAGTGCTACCTTTTGCTTAGTAGAAATGTTTTTCTTTATGCTGTATTTTTACTGTTATTCCATAGCTTAGATTTCTGTTCCCAGCTTCCTGCCTGGAAGCTGTCCCCTCAACCTTATGCCTGGATTTTCCAGGTATTAAGACGTGTCTCCTGCTAGACTGAATTCCTGGTAGTGGATGGCCAGTTACAGTGTGTCGCTTATTTGGGAGAGGGACATATCTCACAAAAGTATTCCCAAAGCCACCACTTGGCTGTCGGGACCAGAAAAGGCCAAGACATAGTGAATCTTCTTTGTTAAGACACAATCTCCAGTATTGGACGCAAGCCCAGACCCTCCCACAGTGTGACCATCTCACTCTGACAAGCTGTCTATCAGTTCTCATTTCTTGTGTTCCTCTCAAAGATAGTCATTTCTGGCTATGTCTGCGCTACCAGATAAATTTGAATTTAAGGCAGTTAGCTCAGTTGTACCATGTGACTGTAAATACCATTAGATCAACTTAGGGAGCACTAATATCAATTAGCATAATATTGTTGGAACTGGGTGGGTATAGTGTGAAGTTTGAATTTAACTCCTTGAATGAAGGCCAGTATGGAAGCACCATGTCTTTTAATTGAATTCATTAGCCTCCAGAGGCTAATGGGTGCTGCTGCACCTGGCTGCCAGCTCCCTGCCACTAGAAGGAGCTGGGAAACTGATGAGCTCAGCACTTGGCTTTCCCTGTTTGTGCTTGGCTCCCATGAGCCAGTTGCAGCAGCACCGGTCAGTTTCCTGGCTCCCCCAAGCTGTGGGGACCTGGTAACCAGGCAGCTGGGTGAGCGCTGCCAGCAGTGGGCATGCAGCAGGACCTGGGGGGGAGAGTGCAGAATGCAGGGCTAACCGAACTGTGGGGTGGGTTCCCACAATGCACTGCTGCAACAGGCGCTGTTTGGCCACTCCAGTGTGGCAGCACTAACTTGACTTTGTGGGAAGTGAGGACGTTCAAAACTGAATTTGTAAAACCCAGAGTTAAATTCAATTTTATATCTGTAAGTGTAGGCGTAGCCTCTGATTAGAAAAAGTGGGCATCCTCACACTTTGACACACAGCCCATCAAGCATGAACATATAGCCCCACCGCCCTCTGCATACCTCTGGCACAGTACAGTGATCTAAGGACCATAACCGGCCAGGCCTACGCCTTTGTTCTCTTTCAGTGGTGGAGACTGCGACAGATCAACTTTAGAAGCTATAGCACCCAGAAAGGCTACATCGACACTAGCAAGTTCTTTCGAAAGATCCTGCAGAGCGTCTACACGCAAAAATTCTTTTGAAAGTAAATTGAAAGAATGCATTACTCCTTTTGAAAGCGCTCTTCCAGTTCCATTTTAGGAAGAATGCCTTCTTTTGAAAGGAAATGTGTGTAGAGGCTCCTCAGGGCCCTTCTTTCAAAAGAGTAGTTCTCATGGGGCCTGATTTTTTTTTTTTTTTTTTTTTCAATCACAGCCTGTTCTTTTGGGGGTGGGGGGTTGTGTGGACACTCTTTTAAAAGAACAGATCACTCTTTTGATTTGTGTTTCTGTGTGTGGACGCGCTCTTTTGAAAGAAGTGATCAGCACAGAGCAAGTCCTGTGCAACGGTGAAACCACTGGTGCCAGGCCAGCCTTGGCATTGGGCAAGTCTAGCTCCACCTGCTGGCTGCTCAAGGAAATGCATCTCTCTAGCCCAGATTGTGCACTGGTACCAATGATCCTTCCACCTCCACAGGAATTCAGATACTCTAAAGACCTGCTTGTGTCTGAGGCTAGGTGACTCAGACATGTAAGATACATCTACCCCTGCCAACACACACACTTCCATTCTCCCCTGTATACTCACCACACCTCCCTTTAGCCAAAAGAAGTACTTCCCCCAGTATTAAGGGGGGAAGAAGAGGCTCTGTCATGTTGTCTTATGCCAGACAGTAATAAACAGCTTCATCTTCATATTTTCACAGGGTGTGATTAGCACTGGACAACAGCTGTAGTGTACACCATGATCGATGCAACCCCACATTCTACTGTGCCCCCCTTTTCTCTCCACCACACACACACTGGCAATATTGGGACCTCTCTGACATTTACAGAGCACAATTCAGGAAGCTTCCCATGGAGCAAAGTCAGAGACCTACACCTTTGTCTTCTCCATCAATCCCTTGCTCACCAGAAACTGAGCCTCCCCAGGACCAAATGAGGAGAAAGAACAGAAGGATGAAGTTTCAACAATATTACATTTCTCTTCACCTATCATTCCCCCATGCCCCTACTTTTGTTGACAATTTCAGGCATGTTCAAATTATTTTACATTTTCATAAAGCTAAAGTTAACCAACATACGAGGTTTTTATCCAAGGTTCCAGCTTTCCATCTCCACCTATTCGCTTTCCTTGCTTCTTCTCAAATCCTCACAGCAACCAGTAGGAGGCACCGCTACACACCCTAAATGTCAAGTGAGCGTTAGCTTTCTACCTACACAAGACAAAACTGTTCCAAAAATCACCATGTTTATTCCTTCAGTGACCAAGGGCACAGCTGTCTCAAAGCAGTGCTTTTCCAAGTGAATTTTGCTGTGCATACATCCAGCCTACCAACTACACACTCAGCAGCTTCCTACAGCAATTAGAGCACATCGTTCCTGCTCACTTTCTACTTCTATTGCCTTTCTCTCTAACGTCCCCATTGCTGCCATTTTGCAAAGTGGGCAGCTGGGCATCAAGAGATGCTTTTGCATGTCACTACATTATTATTCTCAACACCAGGGCAGACACTCTCCTAGGACACACTGTCCTATCTTCTGCTGTACATGCTGCACTGAAGCTCTGGCTTTCCCACTGGGGCACTGCTTTCTAGTCACGTACAATATTGCACCTATAGAGACATCACTTGAAGAAGAGATGGTTAAATTGGAACGAAAATTAGGTGTAGACAAGTCTAAGTGTAGTTTATCTTCACCGCATTTGGACATCCTGTTATAAACAAGATAAAATATTTATGTATCCTGTATGAAATAAATTGGGGAGAAAATTAACCCTTTCCTTAGCTCTGTGAGAGAGAGGCCAGTGGTTGTAAATAGACATGGAGCATGCAGCACCTTGTTCCTAGAAAAGCGTACTCCAGATCAGGTTGAGGTATACTAACAGATGTTATAAGGAGACTTATAGTGTGCCTATCCTGGTCTTTTGGGATTGTGGATAAATAGAATCTTCCGCTTCTCTAAAACCTCTTATTAGCAAGAAATAAATTCAACTGATATTTATTTTAAACGTGACATTTGTACAGTAATGTTCTAGTAAAAGATGCAATGAATTCACCTATCTAGATGACGTAAATGCTACCTCTTCAAAAAAGAATGGGATACGTTTGTGGTGGGTATGTCCATCAGTGGCTTTTAGCCAGGGAGGGTAGAGATGCAAAACCTGACTTTCAAGTGCCCAAGCCTTTTGTTTGCCAGAAGCTGGGATTGTGCTTTGGGTAATGGATCATTTGAAGATGACCTGCTCTGCTTAATCTCTCTGGGGCACTTGGCCTTGGCCACTGTCAGAAGACAAGATATTGGGCTAGATGAAACATTGGTCTGACTTAGTATGGCCATTCTTACATTATTAAGCTTGTATGCATTCATTCTTTTGAAGATAAGTGCCAAAATACTGGCTTGATCTGGACATAGTATAGTTCTGCGGCTATTAGTCAGTTTGCATGTCTAATTACATATCTGCATGGATAGACATCTACATTTAAGAATACTATGACATGATCACTTTGTCTTAAAACATGTTAGGAGTCTTGAAATCGTTGAAGTAGAATGCAAATACAGCAGTGTAGAATATGTTTTAACACCTTTCTTTAAAGATATGCTCATCTCCAGGACACTGGTTCTCAAACTGTGGTTAACAGACCGTTACTGGGTGGCCATGAGGCTCAGGGCAGTCCTCTTCCCTGCAACAGAGAGCTCACACTGGTGCTCCAGCTCTGTGGTGCCCATTCTCACACACACCCACTGCTCCACAATCTTGTTCTTTGAGCACCACCTTACTGTGGTGGGGGGTGGGGAGGAGCCCCATACCCCGCAGCCAGACCAATTTGCATGGGGAAATAAATGAGACTCTACACACTGCTGCTTCCCTTCTGGCTGGGGGAATATAGCACCATCAACCACTTGTGTGAAGGTTTTCCCACTGCTCACATTTGCCAAAATTACGGTCCGTGGAAGTAGTGGAGGGCACTACCTGCAAGCACTGTGGAGAGCAAGTCAGGTGAACTAACCCCACATCCATTTCCCTCCTCAGCCTGGGCCAACTCTGCCAGGCCCAGTAGGCTCCTGCTCAGACTCCTATCCCTTCCCTGCCCAGCTGTCCACCTCAGCCCCCTCCTGGCCAGACCCCCACAAACCCAGCCTTCTCCTGTACCCTTCCTCCTAGCTAGATGCCCCCTCCATCCTTTCTCGTCACCAGACCCCCACGCTCCCAACTCTCTCCTGCCCAGACCGCCCTATGCACCTAGACCCTGCATCTCCATCTGTGACCCATTTCCCAGCAGCCCACTCCCACGCTAAACCCCTAATATTTGTTCCCCCCTTCCCTTGAGCCTAGGGGCCTCACAAAATCTGCTAGCCCCAGGACCACTGAGCAGTTACTGGCTTGTGGGAAACTGTGAACTTTGGTCCTTCCTCCCTGAGTGCAGAGGAAGTGAGGTGTTTCAGATGGGCTGCCACTCCAGTGAGGGGTTGGGAGTGGAGGGTGTTCTTTGGCTTTTTGCCTCTCACCTTTGTGTGGCCCCTGCCTGATTCCTTCTCCCCACCACCAGCCTGGTGGATCAGTGATTTCAATCCAAAAAAGGTTTCCCACCCCTTTTGTAAAGACTGTTGCAACCTTTTGTTTTGTACATATATTAATATTTTACTTTATTTAAAACAAAGTTTGATAAACATGATAAAACAGGTCTTAGCCACAAAAGCTCAGTACCTAATAAATTTGTCATCCCCCCCTCAACTCCCATAGTGGGGACGAATGAATTTTACTTCATCCCTGGGGATTGCCATATTAAATCAAATCTCTGATCCATTCAGCACTACAAACTGTTTCTGCTAATGCTGCAGAGAAAAGTAGTTAAAAACCTTATAGTGAACAGATATGAAATAGCCTGACCATAGCAGAAGCTTCCTCTTAAAGCCACTCAGCTAGAAGTTGACTTCTGATATGACCTGAAACAAGCATTTACAATACATTATGTCTCTTGCACAGAAAAGATGTAATGTAATTCTGGATGTCCTCATTATCCATGTAAATATTTAACCTTTCCTGAGTCCTAGTAAGCTCCAAGATCAGTCCTATCTAGTTGCAATAAGTTCCAGAAATTAACTGGGAATCCAAAGGGGGTCAATTTAGGAGCATATATTATAGTAATCTTATTTACAATGGATGCTCTTTTCATTTGTATAGAAATAACATTTCATGATCTTAATTTTTATTTTATTATAAAATATCTCTTTTGAAACATGTTACTAATTCTCCCCTAGTCTCTAACTTCTTTATTGCATTCCACTGCAGCATTTACCTATCTCTTCTATTTCCAGTTACTAAACCACATTAAATGGACAAATACGTTAAACACGTTCCTGATAATATTTTTCCACATAAGCAATTGATGACTCTGCCAAAGAGATATCTTTTCACAAATGCAAGGGCAGGTGGTGGTCTATGAAGGAAGTTCGCATTTCAGATGTGACCCAAAAACATTTGAGAATCTACACTTTAAAACTGAGTGAGCAGGTGTGGGAGGTGGTAGTAGTAGTAAGAGACACCCAAGCCACTGCATGCCTATCCCAAGTGGGATCCTGTTCACCACAGCCCACTGCTCCACACTTTGCTCAAGCCCAAATGGGAGCCGGAGCCTGCAGGGAGAGGAGCTGTGCCAAAACACACAGGCGCACATGCTCCTCCTCTACCCCCCTGCCCTCCAACTACCCTGCCCAGATGTGAGAGGGCAGGAGGATGAGTTGAGCTCTTGCCAGCCCCACCCTCTGCTGCTCTCCTGGTCACATGTGTGAGGAGATGGAGAAGGGAGGGGCAAGCGCTGGCCAGCCTGGAGATATCAGCTCTTGTTCCAGCAGCAGTGGGCGGGGCGGGGTATCATTTCAGCATCCAGAGCCGCAGAGGAGTTAGCATCTGGAGCCACAAATGACTCCTTAAAGAGCTGAATGCGGACCTGGAGTTGCAGGTTTCTGATCCCTGTCCTTGACACATACATGTGGAAGTCAACAATGATCACCCATTTTTAGTTTTCACAGTTCCACAACTGGAAGTGGTGTAGGTGCAAGACTGGCCAGAAGGGTGTATGTGAGGGGGGTTGTGTATGAGGTGCAGAGCTGGGCAGAGCACACATACGGGACCCTTAATGGCAGCAGTTACTGAAATTTGCTCCTTTAACAAAAAAAAAAATCCTTCACCTTTAAGTCTGGAAAGGTATGAGGATTCTAGAATAGATATGAAGAGCAGATTTCTTTAATTTTTTTTTTTTTTTAAAGTGAGACCAGATACTTTGTTCATTTGTGTTTGATGGTGTTCTACAGAGGGGACTGAGGCTGGTTCATTAATGACTGGTTACGGTGAGTGAAAATTTGTGAAGACCAAAAAATAGTGACCATTTGTCCTAAATATCTGATGAACAAATCAGGTATATTTTGGAGCAAAATCAAGTCTTTCTGAAGCTATCGCGCTTTTTTATTATTAGATATTGCATGTGAACTAAAACGGAGATTTCTCAGGAAACTGTTATACTAAATGTTCTCTATTCCACCTTCCCTTTTTTCAGGCGCCAGGGTCTGATGCCACAAGAGAGAAAGAAGCCAAGTCTCAATAATAATTTTACCAAGTCTTTTCTCAGTGGTCCCAATACCTACTTTCTTTGTACAATTCAGAGGCATATTTTTATCAACTCTTTTGTAAATGCAGGTTTTTAACAGTTCTGAAGGACACATTTTAAAAAGGAGGAAGTCCTGCCAGAGCCATTTTTTACATAATTAGATAAATCTAAATGTGTTTTTCAAGAGATAAAATAATGTACTGGTTGTCTGTTTTCTGTTTAGACTGAAGTTAATAGAATGTTAGATAGGGAGATGCTTTGCAATTATCATTACAGTTAATTCCATGGACTGTGAGGGATGGTTTTTATAGCCTCTTAAGTGAGGAATGACACAAACCAAATTTTGAAATCGTAAGTTAAAAATGTCTTAACGCTTTAATTACTTATCTATATCTACTGTTTCTGTAGAGCTACTTCTGTAATGAAATTGCTCCTCGGTATTGGATCTCCTTTTCAGAATTCTGTATTATCTGTGACAGTCATTTGTAGTAGTAAAAGTTTTATTTTTTTTCAATAACTTTGTAACTGTGCAGTGAAAGATTGGAAACCTTTATTGGGCATATAGGGAGTTTGATGTTACTGAGCTCTGGTCTACGCTAAAAACTTATGTCTGTATAACTGCATTGCTCAAGTGTTCAGAAAGTCCATCCCCCAAGTAGCAATTATACTAACTTAACTCCCGGTATTTACAGAACTATGTCAATGGGAGAGCTGGGGTCATCAGCATAGCTATTGCCCCTTGAGAAGCAGAGTGCCTTCATGAATAGAAGAAGCTCTCCTCTCAGCTTTTCTAGACATTACAGCTGCACAACTGCAACCGTGCAACTGTGCTGTGAGTGTAGATGAGCCCTGAATAGGTGAAACTTTCAGTGTAGCAGACCTAACTTCATATGTCAGCATGCAAGATACTTGCCCATCATGTCCAGTTTTAAAGGACTGTTTTGACAACGCAGGGTAAGATGAAAAGTCAGTGAAATAAGTTCTTAAAAGATTAAAAATGTAGAAAAATGAAGTTATATAACTGTTCCTGGTGTGTCTTTGTACTGATCACCAAACAAGAGCCAATAAAACCTTGATTATAAAAGGACGTTGCTTTTGTAGCCCTGTTTGACTGAAGTGACTCAGGTAATTCATACAGAAATCTGCTTGTTCAGCTTCCAGCCTTGAATCCCAAACTTAATGGCTACGTCTACACTAGAAGCACCCGTCGACAATAACGTCTGTCGTGTCATCAGAAACTCTGTCTCCAAAGTGCATCTACTCACAAAAGCAGATTGACAGAGTGCGGTCAGACCGCCCTGCCCTCAGTTGACAGAACAGCTGACCGGAAGCTCTACAAACAGGGCTGCCTGGGGAACTGGAATCCCTTTCTGTCAACAGGAGTGCATACATTACACTTCTGTCATCAGAGTTTTGTCGACAGAAGTGTTGTTTCTCAAATTTTCAAAGGATAAAGCTGTTGAGACGAATGCAAAGTTCTGTTGAGATGCTGTTGATGGAACATTTTATGTGTAGATGCTCCCTGAGTCATGTCGACAGAAGGAGCCTTCTGTCGACAAAACTGTCTAAAGTAGACACAGCCAGTCAGGATAATAGGGAGGCCATCCTCCATAAACTCAACAAGAGGGGAGCTTGGGGTTTATTTTTTGACAGAACGAGAGTTTTCAGAATATTTCCAAGACCGACTCTCCATTGCAGACATGAAAAAAATCTGAGCAGAAACTGCTGTAAGACTCCCTAGGTGGGTCTCTGCCTGTACTAAACTCCTGTAACTAGTTGTAATGACCTCATCTTTAGCATGCACGTACTCTAAGGTCAGTCACTTTGATCACCTTTCTGATATCCTTATATTAGAACTTTCCAAAGCAGCTAGCTGGCCGTCTGCACCCACTTTTGCAGAACACTGATCCATCCTTGGGAGATTGTTACCAATGCCAAATTCTTTGCACACTACTATCACACACATCGGACTTGACTCCAAAGTTGTAGTTCCGCTGCTGGACGCTGCTCGGGAATCAATAAAATACACTCAGAGGAACACATCTTGAAGAATCATTGTTAAAACTCAAAGTAAGTAACCCATTTGTCTCCTTAAGATGAAGAGTCAATTTGGAGTCTCTGTTCCTTTTTTTTTTTTAAAAGGGATTTATTTGCCTTACAAGTCAGAGACGCTACCTGGGCATTCAGTCTCTTGTGTAGAGTTCAGGAGCTGTGTTTGTTCTTTGTCTCAGTTCAGACTTGAGAGAACCTGTGATTATTTACCTTTGTTTACAGCTAATGTGGATTGAAGTAAATTCATGTGCTTTTATCTAGGACAGATCTGTTTATCTCTGAGGCTTTATGTTTGTTCTGGAAGTCGCAGAAGCTGTGGGTTCCATGGGTTAGGCAGCCCCCAGGCTAGGTGCACTGGCTACTGCTTTGGCAGTTTTGGTCCCTCCTACTTCCCCAAGGCAGGAGTTGTGGAGGAGAGCTGCACTGGGAGAGTGCAGGGTGGTGCTTGCCAGGTGGGCTCAGCTCCTAGCTCCAAGTCTGCCTGCAGGCACCTTCCTTGCAGCTCCCATTGGCTGTGGCTCCCACCAGTGGGAGATGTAAAACTGAGGTTTAGAGCAGAGCATAGGTAGCACACAGAGCTCGGAAACGATCACCAGATCTGCCTGTTACTTTGGGGTGTGCTTATTTATTAGGGTTACTCTTTGGGCATGGGGGGAGTGCTATCAATGTGTACTACTAGCATCACTTCTGTTCTTGTACGAAGCTCTACAGCTTACTTCTAAAAGTTCCCTTCCAGTGGAGCTGTCCTGTAAGACCTAGATTCCCCAGGGCTGGGTTTTCCCACTCTAGAACAGATGAACATGCACATCAATACAGCACATCTGACAGAAGCAGGTCAGCTCTCCTAAGCCAACCCTGCATATGTCCCTGGACTTAGTAGGCTATGTTGAGCAGCACATCCTTATCTCTACTTTCATGTTACAATTGGTGGTAACCCCTTTGATGAGCAAATCCCTCAGGATTTCTGGGAGTTTTAGGATCTTTAGGTGCAAGGGGACCTTGCTCCAGAGCAAATAGGGAAGCTAAAACACCTTTAGTAATAACAGTTGGGGAAGGGAGAACAGCAACCAGCTTAACTATGAAAGTTAGTTTTTGCTGGGTGAGAACCATACAATGTGTGAAATAAAGCAGTTACAATATTATATACAACTTTAACTTCTTCTTCGAGTGTCCCCGTGGGTGCTCCACAATAGGTGTCGGGCTTGCCCGGCGCCGCATATCAGATCTTCCAAGCAGTTTCTGCCGGACCGCGCATGCACTGGCGCGCGCCGCTCCCTTGCACACTCCTGGCCATGTGCGCGATCCGGTCCCCGCCAGTTCCTCTTAACCGCCGTCGGCTGCAGACGGAATCTGAACTAGGCTAAGGCCAAGTAGCGTATTCAATGACTTTAACTGTTTTTCTTTAAAGTTTTTCAAGTACTTAAGCTACTGCAAGTTAGCCGGTTGTTATTTTTGCAAAAAAAAAAAGCAACAAACAAACTACAAGCGGGACAGCTTCAATCCAGTCCCAGTAACAAGCGCCGGAGGCCAGGAGCATAGGGCCATCAGCCCTCCTGCTGTGGCAGGCCATCGGAAGGGGAAAACAGCACAGAGAAGGTGCTAAGTACCCGTTTAACAACTGAAAGACTCACCAACAATGTACTCTTCAGGATTTAAAAAATGTGAGTCCTGCCGAGAGGCGATGCCAGCGTCCGATGGGCACAGTCTATGCATAAGGTGCCTTGGGGAGTCCCATGTTGCACAGAAATGCTCCTTCTGTGCTAAATTAACAGCCAGAGCAAGGAGAGACAGAGAGATGCGGCTTAAAATGCTGCTTTTTGATAAGGCCCTCCAGCCAGACGTGCCGGAGCGGCCGCAGCAGGAGGGACCCTCCGGGGCCCATAAAAGGAAAGCTGCCTCCCTCACCCCATCAGCGCAAAAACGGAGGAAAGCCTCCCCAGCCCGATCGCTGCCGGCAGCAACAGCGAGCGGGACGGGAGGAGCGAGCAGCCCCCAGCCGCAGCAACAGCTGATCGGCGGCGGCACGGAGAGCCACGTGGAAGCGGCTCAGCCTCCGATAATCAGCCAGCCGCCCCGCACCGCAGGCAGGGCGGCGGCTAAGCAAGCGCCGGTACTGGTGGCACCGCAGGCAGCGGCACCAACCCCCGGGGAACCGGCGGTGCAGAGCGCGCAGGCACGCAGCCTGCAGGCACCGAAGGACACCGCACGTGCGGCACCGCCTTGGAGCGTGCCTAGCACGGTGCGGACGGGGCCGGGATCCCCTGTGCGTCAGGGGGCGGAGTTACCTCCTCCAGGGAGGGGGAAGGCTGCACACAAGAGGAGGCATTGCAGCCCCTCTCCGGACAGGGCTGTGGAGTTGCTTTCTCACAGCCCTCCGCTTACGTTGCAGACTCCAACCAGAAGGCAGGGGTCCCCCCTAGCCTACCCGGAGCCCCCTTCTCCATTTTTGCAACCAGCCTCACCCTGGCTGGGACCACCTTCACCCTTCCTGGGGTTTGAACCGCTGGACTATTATGCAAAATCGCTCTCTCCAGTGTCTCGACGATCTCCCTCCCCCAGACGCAGAGGGTATGCACCAAGGGAGTGGTCTAGGTCACCTTCCCAAGAACAGTGCCTATACTGCCATGGTCGCCCCTACCACGCGGGGCATAGACACCATCGGCAATCTACTAGGGAAAGATCCACACAGACGATCTCGTACCCCCGAGGGCAATTGCGACCGGGGACAGAGACTCAAGCATCTCAGGGGGGACTGGTTATGGAACCCCGAGATTTTCCCTCGCAAACCTCTAGCGAGAGGGTGTACCATCACCAGCAGGAACCGGAAGGGTCCAGAGAGACGTACCCCAGCGGTTCCTCGCTCTCCTCCCCGGACGAGGCTATGGCCCCAGGGGACGTCCATCCTCCGGACGATCTCAAACAGTTTCAAGAGCTGTTTAAGAGGGTGGCCTTCACGCAAGGCATCCAGACAGCAGAGGTGCAAGAGAAACACCATAAGCTCCTCAAAAATTTGAGACCTCCGGCCTCCTCCAGAGTAGCAATACCGCTTGATGAAGCGATCTTAGAGTCCGCCACTACGATATGGCAGACCCCTGCGACTATTCCGCCTGTCCAAAAGAGAGCGGATAAGAAATACTTCGTGCCGGTGAAGGGCATGGAGTTCCTGTTCAGCCACCCACAGCCAAATTCCTTGGTGGTGGAGTCCTCGCAACAAAGATCAAAGACATCTCAATTCAGGACAGGGGGAACAGACAAAGATGCCAAGAAGCTAGAGCTGTTCGGCAGAAAGGTCTACTCCTCCTCCACTTTAACGTTGCGAATGGCAAATTACGCAGCGCACTTAGCGAACCATAATTTCGACAACTATTCCAGGTTAACCTCCCTCATGGACTCGCTTCCAGAGGACAAAAAGCCGGTGCTCAAGGCCATAGTGCAAGAAGGCTACGCGGCCTCGAGGACGGGAGTTCAGATCGCCCTGGACGTTGCGGACACAGCAGCATGTTCCACAGCAACGGCAGTGGTGATGCGAAGGGAGTCCTGGCTCCAGACTTCGGGTATACCGAGGGATCTGCAGGCGAAGATAGTTGACCTTCCCTTCGACTCGCAGAAGCTGTTTGCTGAATCAACTGACTCGGTCCTTCATTCCAGTAAAGATTCAAGAGCCACACTCAGGACCCTGGGGATTTACACCCCTCCTTACACAAAGAAAAGGTACTACCCTCAACAAAGACAGTACCAGTACCAGCAACAGCGCCCCCAGTACCACAGGGGTTACGAGCAAGGGCGACATCAACAGCACCAGCAGTACAGAACTCCCAGGCGACGTTCACAACAGAGCCGTGCGTCCTCGGGGCGGGGCCAAAGGCCACAAGTTTGACATACAGATCCAGGGCTGCGCCATCACTACCATCGCACAAGGTCATCCGAAGCGACTATTCCACCATCGCCTCCGACCATTCTACGACCAGTGGCAAAGGATCACCACAGACAAATGGGTGCTGGAGATCATACCCACGGGGTACGCCATCCCCTTCCAGTCGCTCCCACCGTCACGACCTCCACCCAAGCCCCACCTCCAGCAGGCCTCCCATGTAGCGAGGCTCAGGCAGGAGGTGGACCATCTCATGCTCATAGGGGCAGTGGAAAGAGTGCCGGAGCAACTGCAAGGGAAAGGGTTCTACTCCAGGTACTTCCTCACGGAGAAAAAGACAGGAGGCTGGAGGCCCATCTTAGACCTTCGCGGCCTCAACAGGTACCTGCGCAAGCAACGTTTTCGGATGACCACAATCGCCTCCATCCTTACAGCACTGGACGATGGAGACTGGTTCGCAGCCCTCGATTTACAAGACGCATACTTCCACATAACTATCCGTCCGGCTCACCGGCGATTCCTCCGGTTCATGGTAGGCAACGAACACTTCCAATACAAGGTCCTACCGTTTGGCCTCTCCTCGGCCCCCAGAGTCTTCACCAAGACCTTGGCAGTGGTGTCAGCCTACCTGCACAGACAGGGGGTATTTATTTTCCCGTATCTGGACGACTGCCTGCTCAAAGGGGCCTCGAAGGGGGAGGTTCTGCGCATGATACGCGTCACAGCAAACACGTTCTCTTCACTTGGCCTGGTTATCAATCTGGCAAAATCAAAAATAGACCCCACACAGGACATAGAGTTCATAGGGGCTCGCATAAACTCGGTTACAGCGAGAGTATATCTACCAGAGGCTCGCTTTTGGGCCATCGGTTCCCTCGTGCGGGTCATCACCTTCAGCCCTACGGTGCCGGTCTTGACGTGCTTGCAGCTGCTGGGCCACATGGCAGCGGCGACGTTTGTGGTACAGAACGCCAGGTTACACATGCGCAGCATGCAGCACTGGCTGGCGAGTGTATACAAACCGGCAGTACACACCGCCCACAGCCGGGGTGCGCAAATCCCTACAATGGTGGATAAACCCCCAGGAACCTGCTAACAGGGGTACCCTTCCACCAGCCGCAAATATCGGTTTTTCTCACTACAGATGCCTCCCTCATAGGGTGGGGAGCGCACATGGACGAAGAGGTGACTCAAGGACTGTGGTCACCCACGGAACAGTCACTACACATAAATATACTGGAGCTCAGAGCAGTGTTCAACGCCTGCAGACACTTTCGAGACCACATACAAGGCAAAGTCGTCGGGATCAGTACAGACAATACCTCCACCATGTTTTATATAAACAGGCAAGGAGGAGCTCGATCCCGTGCCTTATGCACAGAAGCAATCCGCTTATGGAACTGGTGCATCGCCAACAATATAATCTTGAAAGCCTCATACTTGCCGGGTGCGCACAATGTGAAGGCAGACCAGCTGAGCAGGCGTTTTGCACTCACACACGAGTGGCAGATCCGTCCCGATCTGCTACGGCCAATTTTCCACGCATGGGGTTTTCCCCAAATAGACCTGTTTGCCACTCAGCACAACAAGAAGTGCCCACGATTCTGCTCCAGGGCAGGACTGGGATGGGGGTCCCTGCGGGATGCGTTCGCTGTCCCGTGGAGGGGCCCCCTGCTTTATGCGTTTCCTCCCACAGTGCTGATCCACAAAGTCTTGCAGAAAGCCAGGAGGGAAAGGGCCCGGATGATCTTGATAGTCCCAACATGGGATCGACAACAATGGTTCACCCTACTCCTGCGCATGTCGGACCATCCACCGATGCCTCTTCCGGTGGCGCCGGATCTGCTCACGCAAGCCCAGGGGTCCATAGTGCACCCGCACCCCCAAAGCCTGCAACTGCAAGCGTGGTTAATCCATGGCTCAGCTCCCTAGAGAGCACATGCACAGTGGAAGTACAGCAAGTCCTAGAAAGTAGCAGGAGGACTTCCACCAGAAAGACCTACAAGCAAAAATGGACTCGCTTCACGGCTTGGTGTTCTACCAAACAGCTGGCCCCCCTTTTGGTGCCTATACCTACAATACTAGAGTATTTACTGGACCTCAAGAGAGGAGGACTCTCACTATCCTCGTTGAAGGTCCACCTTGCCGCCATCTCGGCGTTCAGACATGAGGAGGAAGGGCACACGGTGTTCGCCCACCCTATGGTTACCAGGTTCCTCAAAGGGTTGGTAAACCTATACCCCCCTCGGAAACTGATTCCACCTTCGTGGAACTTGGACCTGGTGCTTACCAAGCTAATGGGACCACCGTTCGAGCCCTTGGCCACGGTTCCCCTCCGCCTCCTTACAATAAAGACGACCTTTCTTCTTGCAATTACGTCAGCTCGTAGGGTGAGCGAGCTCGCGGCAGTCATGGCAACGCCACCCTGCACTGTTTTTTCCAAGGAGGCGGTAACCATACGGCTGCATCCAGCCTTTGTTCCCAAAGTTTCTTCCGAGTTTCACATTAACGAACCTATTGTTCTACCCTCGTTTTATCCAAAGCCTCATAACTCCAACGAAGAGGCGCGCCTACACCTCCTGGACGTGAGGAGGGCGCTAGCCTTCTACGTAGACAGGACCAAGTCCTTCTGGAAAACGGATAGACTCCTAGTCTCCCTCGCTCCCAAATCGAAAGGAGAAGGTCTCTCCTCGCAGAGAATCTCAAAGCACATTGTATCCTGCATAAAAATGTGCTACGAGCTCAAAAAGACTCCTTTATCGGCCACTCCCGGGGCTCATTCCACTAGGGTGGTGGCGGCATCAACAGCCTTTTTCAAGGGCGTTGCGTTAAAAGACATTTGCAGAGCGGCGACCTGGTCATCCTACGACACCTTCGCCAAACATTACGCCCTTCACAGGGTATTCCAAGAGGATACCCGTCTCTCTGCAGCGGTCCTCTCGGGGACAAGCTGCACATAATCCGATTACCCACCTCCTATCTTGGGTTACTGCTGGGTAGTCACCTATTGTGGAGCACCCACGGGGACACTCGAAGAAGAAAGAAAAGTTACTCACCGTAGTAACGGTGGTTCTTCGAGATGTGTCCCCGTGGGTGCTCCACTACCCGCCCATCCTCCCCGCTTTGGATCTCTGTTAGTGTTTTGCAGGGGCACCCGAGGCGGTTGGTCGAGGAACTGGCGGGGACCGGATCGCGCACATGGCCAGGAGCGCGCAAGGGAGCGGCGCGCACCGGCGCATGCGCGGTCTGGCAGAAACTGCTTGGAAGATCCGATCAGCGGCGCCGAGCAAGCCCGACACCTATTGTGGAGCACCCACGGGGACACATCTCGAAGAACCACTGTTACTACGGTGAGTAACTTTTCTATTTCTTCACAAAAGTCTGGTTTATGCAGCTATTAACTGGTCATACGACAGTGTCAGACAGCTATACCTAGAGGGAGTGAGAGAGATGGATTCTCACCACTCTGAAGCTTGAATCCATTGGGGTACCCATATGGTAGTGGTGGCTGAGTGTCTGGATTGCTGGAGGCAGAGCCTCCCAGCATGATCCATCAGGAAAAGATGATTCCCAGTAGAACTGATGCTGATTTTGGATTCAGGTGTCAGAATGCTTCCTTGAGCATAGGTAGGGGTTTTTGTAGGAAAGAATAATGGCTCAAGGGAGAATACTAGATTTGTTTATGGGTAAATGAATGGCTCAGACGAGTATCCCAAAATTGTTTTGTTCAGACTAGACAAGGGGAACTGATCATTAACTGACTATGGATGGAATTCTGTCAAGGGAACTTCCCAATGCAGTTAGGCAGCTTTTGTATTTTTGGATATTAATAAAAGATTTATTACTAGAATTGGGCTGCTAACCACTGAGCTGATGGTGTGCAGGGGTAGGTTCACTAACAGCTGGAGCAGAGATTCCCCATCTTGCTCTTCTGGTCCCTAAGTTGAGTAAGGTTCTTGGCTTGGAATCTCTGTTCTCCATCCTGTACGCTAATGGAGGTAACCCCTTGTCCCGTGGTTGATGCAGATAAGGCTAGTGCAGTTACCTTAATCGTATCTCCCTTGTCTGGAGGGATTTAGGCATGTCTTCCACCTTTTTAATTGCTTTTAGTAAGTCTGGCTTGTGACTGTTGAAACAGAGGTATTGTGGCAATGGTGGGGTGTGGAAGATGAGGTCTTTCATGAGAGAGGCTGGATGCAGGATTATCAGACACATAACATACTAGGTTGGAGAAGATCAAATTTGTAAAGGAAAATAATGCCCCACCAATCTTAGCATTTTTAGGGGGAAGAACAAACATAGACAATACATACTAATGGAGGGGGAGTAAGGGAGTATGGGGAACAAACAGGAAGAACTAGAAATGCTAGTGAATAAACAATGACATAGTTGAAGTCATCTAGACTTGGTGAGATAATACATGACCAGTGTATAGAAAGGGACCCAGCTTGCTCAGGAAAGAAGAGTGGAGTAGGGGAGAGAAAGTTGTTTTGTGTAAAAGCACGGCCATACTGAGCCAGACCAAAGGTCCATCTAGCCCAGTATCCTGTGTTTCAACAGTGACCAATGTCGAGTGTCCCAGAGCTGATGAACAGACCAGGCAATCAAGTGATCAGTTCCTAAGTTCTGACAGAGGCTAGGAACACCACTCCTGGCTATCCTGGCTAATAGCCATTGATGGATCTAGCCTCATTGAATTTATCTAGTTCTTTTTTGAACAGTTAACATCCTGGCCTTTGCAACATCTTTTGGCAAAGAGTTTCACAGGTTGATTGTACACTGCATGAAGAAATACTTCCTTTTGTTTTAAGCCTGCTTCCTATTAATTTAATTGGGGAACCCCTGGTTCCTCACATCCTGCTCCTTACCTTCCCACTTTAGGTGCTGTGTGTCCTGTCCAGCCCCTCACGTGTCATGATGCCCTAAGCAGCTGTGTATTTTGCGTATGGGGAAGGCACAGTCCTGGCTGGCAGGGCCATCGTCTGGCTTTCTCAAGCTCTACCCACAGCTAACCGGATAAGATGTTTTGAGTGTGCTCTTGAAGGTAACTTTCTAGCGTGTGTCTTGGATCTAGTACCCTTTTTCACCTCTTTGGCCTCTTTCCTCCTAAGCTGGGCCTTCATAACATCAAGCCAAGTGGGTCCTCCTCATAGTAGCAAGACAATATTCCTTCCAGTTTTTCTATACTGTACCTCCTTCTTACCCTCCTCTATTCAGGGATCTTTCTCGCAAGCATTTGCTCACTCGGGGGTGCCAGGCCTCCTGTGGGGTGGGAGTCCTTGAGGAAGTCCCATGGCAACCAAGAATTTTACTCCTGTAATTTTTTTTTTTTTTTTTTTAATTCCAAAGGCCAAAGGGGGGCTTAGGCCCCGACATTGACCTGTGGAACCCTAACATATCTCTAGAAGTTAAAATTCCCCATGGTCTCCCTGCTTCCATCATGCCTTCTCTGTACCCAGGAGACTGGTACACTGCCCTCCATTTGAAGGATGCTTACTTTTCACATAATGGATATTCCCTTAGATGCAGAAGTTTCCTGCAATTCTTCGTTGGGATGATGCACTGCCAAGTCACAGTACTCCCCTTTGGCCTAAATAATGGCATCAAGGGTGTTTACTAAGCACATACCAATAACTGAGGCCTACCTCAGATGTTAGACATCTCAACAACTGACTCAAAATGGCCACTTCACAGTCTAGGTTCAGTGCAGCACTGAGACCTTGCACGCTGTATTTCAAGTTCTGGTCCTGTTGATAAACAAAATTCAGCATTTTGAAGTTTCAGTTGAGGGGTTGGATGATCTCCCTCACTTTATAGCACTTTCAGACACTCCTACCCAAACTTGTGGCAACTGCTTATGCCCATTCTCCCATGCTTGTGCAGCTATGACAACAGATGAATGGCTGCTGGTAATCATAAGATTGAGTTATCCCCTTCTCCACAAGTTGAGAAACTTCTTGAACTTTTGAAACGTAGGCTGTAACTCACGTGTGTGTCTGTTTTCTTGCTTTAACCATGTGAATAACTAATTTCCTTCTTCCATTTAATAAACCTTTGTATATTGTGACTGGGTCAGGCCACAGGGCTAGGAGAGAGTGGTTGAAAGCAGATACATTAGCCCCAAATTAAACAGGTCACTTTTCTCCTAGTAAACTAACAGGGACAGCTCTTGAGCAATGAAGTGGAGTCAATCAAGAATTTGCAAGCCTCCCAATTAAGGCTAATTAAGACACCTGGAAGCAGTCTGCTACCACTGATTAAATAGATTTTACACCCATGCCCTGGGGAATTTGAACCAAATTTCAGCCACTAATTTGTTTGATGAATGATCTGCAATATGTATGTGGTGTTTGTATGCTCTTGGTTGTGCAGCAAATTTGGACATGACACTGGAAACACAAATGTTTTTCCCTCCCACACTGCACATTTGCTGCGACCTCCCTGAGCACTACTGTTGTGACATCAAAGACAACCACGCACTCAGTACGCCCTCTCTCCAATTAATTTGCATACTTTGGGAGTCACTGTTAGGCTGGTTGTCCAGGCAAGAGCTTCCTTTTGTAACTAAGACTTCCACTGGTAAGAGGAGGAATTGTATGGCAGTAGCGGTGGCCTTTCTGCGCAGACGAGGGGTGCACCTCTTTCCCTACCTGGATGACTGGCTGATCCTGGGTTGATCACAGCACCAAGTACAGCAACACGTGCAGCTGATATGACAGACATTTGACAAACTAGGCCTTGTAGTAAACAAGGCAAAGTCAGTGAGAGCCCCAACATGGATCATGGCATTCGTGGGCGCCTACTTGGATGTGAGGCAAGCCAGGGCCTTCCTGCCACAGCGCAGGGTTCAAGCCATGATAACTTGCGTCCTCAAACTAATCAGGTTCCCAACCACAGCAGCCAGGGGATGCTTCAGGCTGCTGGGTCACATGGCGACATGAATGTTTGTAGTCCAGCATGCCAGGTTGCGAATGTGCCCCTTCCAGTTGTGGCTCACCTCAGTATATAGGCCTGTCAAGGACAATATAGACAAGTTACTGCCAGTTCCCCCATGAGTGCTAGTGGAACTACACTGGTGGTTGGATGCTCGGTTGATATGCATGGGAGTGCCCTTCAGTCCCCCTCAACTCTCCCGCTCCCTAGTCACAGATGCCTCAGAGTTGGGCTGGGGGAGCACGCTTGGGGGATCGCCTGAACCAAGGCCCTACGGAGCAAAAACAAGGCTCAGCTCCACATAAATGTACGGGAGCTCAGAGCTGTTTGGCTGGCATGCGAGGTGTTTCAGAATGACCTAAATGGGGCGGTGTGTCTCAGTCAGCACGAACAGCACCACAGCGATTTATTATATAAACAAACAAGGGGGTGCATGCTCTTCCCCACTATGTCTCAAGGCCCTGGTACTCTGGGACTTCTGCAACTGGCACTAGATTCTCCTGAAAACGTTCTACCTACCTGGGGCTCACAACTCCCAAGCCGACCATCTCAGCAGGTCCTTCATGGACCACAAGTGGTCATTACACATAGAAGTACTGAAATTAATTTTCTGGAAGTGGGGACATCCCCAGGTAGACCTCTTCGCCACCCACCTCAATGTGAAGTGCCGGATGTTCTGCTCTTACCAAGATCAAAGCCCAGGCTCTTGGGCAGATGCATTCACTGGTTGGGCCCTCTGCTGTATGCCTTCCCTCTGATACCACTCATCTACCGAACACTACTCAAAATTTGGTCAGACCGAGCATTGGTCATCCTGGTGGCTCCAGCTTGGGCTCAAAAACACTGGTACTCAACCCTCCTGAAGATGTCTGTCTGCAACCCACTGGCATTTCCATCATGCCCAGACCTGCTCACACAAGAGGAGGGGAGACTGCAGCACCCCAATCTCCGGGTGCTACATCTCACAGCGTGGAAGCTTCATGGCGCTGAGAGGTCGAGCTTTCGTGCTTCGAACCTGTCAGGGAAGTACCTCGGGGGAATCTACAAAAGACTATCCTACATAGATGTTAGATAAGCAATAGCTTTCTACCTAGATAAAACTACGCCTTTCTGAAGTCTCTGAGCTTTTTATTTCCAGACATTCCAAAGGATGCACATTATCCACACAGAGACTATCTAAATGTATCTCTGTCTGCATCCAACTCTGCTATTGAATAAATAACAACCAACAGAAGGGATGAGATCCCAGTCTGTGTTGAAAGGCAGCATCAATAGCACTCTTGAACAACGTACCAATAATAGCCATAAGTGGCAGATTCAGTGTTGTGGCTGTGGGGAAGGCACAGGTGTTAAGGGGTGGAGCCAACTGCCACCCATGTGCAGAGTGGCTGCTTGAGATTCTGAACTTGCATTCATGAACCATTATGCAAAGTCATGTGCAGTGAGGTGTGCACTGATTTCACACAACTGACAAAGAGCTGTGTGCTCCCTCTGCATCCAGTCAGAGTGCTACTATGGGTCAATAGGCACACCCCGAAAATTCTAGGTATGCAAGTACCGTTAGCAAAAGTACACTACCCTAGGACACTATCTTGGTTATGACAATCTTCCAGGCTGCTGAGATGAAGGAGGGCCACTCAGGCAGCCCGCTCACTAGCTTAGGTTGCCCAAATTCTAGGTCCATCTTTTGAACACATTGTACAGCGTCCACTTACAGGCTGTTGTGAAATGATGTGGTTGTATTCTAATTATACTTCACAGCGTTCTACATGTAAAAATGGGCATATTACAACCATTTACATATATCCTAGTGACCATCTGTTACTTTCATGAGCTATCTTATGAGATATATATTTATACATAGTGCTTTTTTGTGCTGGTACTTGCCGAAAATGAGAAACAGCACCTCTGCAGCCCCGGTTGGGGTAGGGGGTGGGGAGCCAGCGGAGCACCAGCTCCTCTTCTTTTACAAAAAAGACATTGTTTATACACAATAACACTCTATAAGGGTTGATTCAATCACTTATTCTCTCGGGTGTTGACCCTATTTTCTCTTTGGGGTGTCTGGGCCCAGAGTGTCACAGAGACCTTGTACACGATGGAGAATCATCCATTTGAAGTGTGTGTATAATTAACTGCACTTCAGTTATTGTTGCTGCTGGGTTTCAGTCAGGATGTTACTTTGTAGGAGTTATTCCAGTTGGAATTCTGCAACGGTGCTTTGCTTTCAACTGCAATAGTTGCAGAATTCCAAAGGGAGTAGAAGTGGGTCTTTTCCCACGAAAGCTTATGCTCCAAAATATCTGTTAGTCTATAAGGTGCCACAGGACTTCTTGTTCTTGAAGATACAGATTAACACGGCTACCTCTCTGATAAGTTGACCATGTATAATTCTTCTGGAACCCATTCGGTTAGTGACAACTAGACTAAGAAACATTAAATCAAGAGTATTCGTTTTCAAGTGACTGCTCATGTGCATTCGAAATTGGGTATGCGCAGGTGCATGCCTAGTTACTGGAAGCTTTTTGCCCTAGCCAGTAGCCCTAGGGTCGGTGCAGCGCCCTCTGGAGTGGCGCCTGTATGGCAGCCCATATATGCACCGCCTGCCCCCGCCACCCGCCCCCCCCCGGCTCAGTTCCATCTCTCTGCACTGTTGGTTGCTGGAGCTCTCTCACTCCTTAGCCACATCTACGCGTGCCGGTTACTTTGAAGTAGCCGTGCCAACTTCGAAATAGCGCCCGCCACGACGACACATGGCGGGCGCTATTTCGAAGTTGACATCGACGTAAGGTGGCGAGACGTCGAAGTCGCTATCCCCATCAGGAGATGGGAATAGCGCCCTACTTCGACGTTGAATGTCGAAGTAGGGAACGTGTAGCCGATGCGCGTCCCGCAACATCGAAATAGCGGGGTCCGCCATGGCGGCCATCAGCTGAGGGGTTGAGAGGCACTCTCTCCAGCCCCTGAGCTTGATGGTCGCCGCGTGCATCGGCCCCTTAAAGGTCCCCGCCCCCTGCCTTCCTGTGCAGGAAGCTGAGAGAGCGTGCAGGCAGCAGCACAGCCACACGGCTAGCCTGCATGTCTCACAGCAGCCCAGAGACACCCGCTCCGCTGCGATGGCCGCCCGCCAGCCCCCCAAGTGACTCTAGGGCACCCCCCCAAGGGGAGCCAGGGCTCCCAGGCTGGCAGCCAGCCCAGGAAGCGGCAGCGGGGCCCCTCCTGGATGGAGGCCGAGATCCGGGACCTGCTGGGGCTCTGGAGCGAGGAGGAGGTGCTCCAGGTAATGGGGAGCAAGAGGCGGAACGCGGATGCGTTCGCTTAGCTGGCCGAGGGCCTGGCCACCCGGGGTCACCCTGACCGCACTCCTGACCATGTCAGGAGTAAGGTTAAGGAGTGGCGGCAGGGTTACGCCCGGGCCCGGGATGTGGCCAGCCGATCTGGGGCCGCCCCCGTCACTTGCCCCTTTTACAGGGAGCTCAGGGAAATCCTGGGCTCCCGGCACACCGCCTCCCCTCCGGCCACTCTTGACACCTCGGCCGAGGAGCCCCAGAAGGTCCCGGAGGCGGAGTCTGCCCCGGAGGCAAGCCCCGCACCCCAGGGGCCCCCCCAGGAGCCCACCCCTGGGACACCGGAGGAGGAGGAAGAGGGGGGATCCTCCTCCAGCGATGGGGGGCTCCGGATCGCCATCCCGTCCCGGAGCTCCAGCAGGGCATCCGCCCACTGAGTGTCCCCCGACCGTGGGAGCGGACCATCAGGTATGTACCTCCCCCGGTGCACACCCCCGGGGTTGAGGGACAGGGGCAACAGACATGACCAGGGCCCTCCACATGCCCAGATGACCGTGGCCCCAAGGACAGCAGTGGCATGTCCCTCAGAAGAGTGCATCAGCCCCTGCCCCCCCCACCACGACAGTGCCTAGGGTCCCCCGGGGGGAGGGGGTGGGACACCCATCAGCTGCAGCAGCATCTCCCAGGGATGGGGATGGGGAACCAGCAGCAGAGGGGTGGGGGGACAAGGGCCACAGCTCGGGGCCCACACTAACAGCTATCTCCACTCTTCTTCCCCCCTGTGTTCCACAGCTGCACCATTGGAAGGACCGGAGAGCGACGGCGAGGTGTCAGTGGTCCCCGAGAGCCCACTGGGGCCATCACTTCAGGCCAGCCCCTCGGCGGAGCACCGACCAGCCCCAGGGTAGGGACGACGGCGGAGCCAGCACCACCCATGGATGGCGACGTACCCCCAGCTGCTGGCGATCCTCCGGCGGCAGCTGGAGGTCTCGGAGCATCGCCTGCGGGTGGAGGAGCGGCGGCTCCATCTGCAGGAGTGGGCGTTGGCCTGGTACCAGGAGGCATGGGGGGCCTTTATGCGCACCCTCAAGTGCATCACCGACTACCTGGCCCCCCATGCCGCGCCAGCTGCCACTCTGCCCGCCCTGCCTGCTCCACCTGCTGCTCCACCTGCCGTCGCACCGCCGTCCGCCACCGAGGGGCCCTCCGCCGAGGGGGAGATGGGGCCTACTGACACCCGCTGGCCATATCTACCGGTCCGCCCGGCCCCCAGCCAGCCCCGGCCAGGGCTGAGGCCGAGGCGCGGGTCACGGCTGCCCACCCCCAGCGCTGGACATTAGGGGGTGCGGGGCCCAGGACGTGCCCCCCCCTCCCCCTTTGTACATATCCCCTTTTACTTGTGTTTTGTATATAGTTTGTATTAGACCCCTGTTATTTTAGGATACCTGCCCCCCATGTAAATAGTTCTCCCCTTCCTTGTCTTCCCCTTTTTTTTTGCTTATCGTCATATAATATATATAATATTTATTTATATTGGTTGTAAATAACATAATAAGACTTTTACATTTTGTGGTTTCACAAACAACATGTCTATTTTTATTTAGAAGAAAAGTGGGGGGGGGTGCTCTTGGGTGCTCTGTCATGTGGGCGTAGGGGCAGGGAGTGTTGTGGAGGATGGGGGGCGTGCAGTGGGGGGCCTGCCAGCGTTCACCCCGCAGCCTCGTCAAAATGGACCCGCAGGGCCTCCGGGACCCGGATCCCTTCGGGATCCACCTGGCGACTGGGGGCAGCGGGTGGCTGCATGTCAGCCCTGCCAGCCTCCACAGCCCAGCCCTGAAAGAATGCCTCCCCCTTGCTCTCAACCAGGTTGTGGGGGGCGCTGCACGTGCCCACAATCTGGGGGATGTTGGTGGGGCCCGCATCAAGGCAGGTGAGGAGACACCTCCAGCGCCCTTTGAGGCGCCCAAATGTGCGCTCCACCACCTGGCACGCGTGGTTCAGGCGCATGTTGAAGCGCTCCTGGCTGGCTGACAGATGGCCTGTGTAAGGGTGCATGAGCCAGGGCCGGAGGGGGTACGTCGCGTCTGCGATGACGCAGAGGGGCATGGTGGTGTCCCCCACAGGGATCTCCCGCTGGGGGATGTAGGTCCCCGCCTCCAGCCGGCGGCACAGGCCCAAATTCCGGAATACCCAGGCGTCGTGGGTGCTGCCAGGCCAGCCAACATATATGTCCATGAAGCGGCCCCGGCTGTCCACCAAGGCCTGGAGGACCACTGAATGGTAGCCCTTCCTGTTTAAGAAGCATCCTCCACTGTGCTCCGGGGCACAGATGGAGATATGGGTCCCATCCAGAGCCCCAATGCAATTGGGGAAGCCCAGGGTGGCAAAGCCCGCGATGGCGGCATCTGGGTCCCCAAGCCACACGAGCCTGTGGAGGAGCAGGGCGTTGATGGCACGGACGACCTGCAGGGGAAGGACATGGGAGAGCACCAATGAGGGGTGTGCAGGGTGTGTCTGGCCCTCCCCTGCCAGGGCTCCTCTCCCCTCCCCTCCCCCCCCCAGGGCTGCCTCCCCCTCCCCGTGGGTCCTCTTACCTCCATGAGGACAGCCCCGACGGTGGCCTTGCTGACGCCAAACTGCTGCCCCACGGATCGGTAGCTATCTGGAGTGGCCAGCTTCCAGACAGCGATGACGACCCATTTCTCCACGCTGAGGGCACGCCGCATGGCGGTGTCCTGGTGCCTCAGTGCGGGGGTGAGCCACTGGCAGAGCTCCAGGAATGTCTGCCGGCTCATACAAAAGTTCTGGAGCCAGCGGTCGTCGTCCCACTCTCCAAGCACCAGCCGGTCCCACCCGTCGGTGCTTGTGGGGCAGCTCCACAGCCGGCGGCGTGTGAGGCAGGGAGGGCGGGGGGCTGCAGGGTCTGGGGTTGCTTCCTCCTCCCCTGAGGGCAGCTCCTCTTCTGTGGCTAGAATGTGCTCAGGTGCCTCCTGCATGGCATGGAGCAGGGCGAGCACTGCTCCTGCAGGGGTGGCTGGGTGGACCTCTGGCGGCTGCTGCTGCTGCTGCTGGGGGTCCATAACTGCGTCGCTGAGGTGTGCGTGCCTATGGCTCTGCAGACTGCGTGCTGTGCAGGCTGTGTGTGTCTGGGAGGGGCCCTTTAAGTGAGCGGCTAGCTATTGCCCCGGAAGTGCTAGTCCGCCCTGTGACCCTGTCTGCAGCTGTTCCTGGCACCCTTATTTCAATGTGGGCCGCTTTGGCGTGTAGACACTCCCCCGCAGCGCCTACTTCGATGTGGTGCTGCCCAACGTCGACATTGAATGTCGACGGCACCAGCCCTGGAGGACGTGTAGACGTTATTCATCGAAATAAGCTATTTTGATGTAGCATACACGTGTAGATGCAGCCCTTGTGTCTTCGCTGGTAGCCTTTACTTGTAAATTAGCTGATAGTTAGTGTAAACAGTTATAAACAGTTTAGATAGTTGTCTTTCACTTGTAAACAGTTCTGCTTAACAGTTAGTGAGCCAAGGGAGGACTCTAACCCCTCTTGGCACTTCGGCACCAGGGGATGCCTGGCTCTCCGGGTTTTAAAACCTGCTCAGTATGGGCAAACAAATGCCTAGAAGTGACCTGCATAAGACTTGTCTGAGCTGCCTCGGTGAGGCCCATCTTCGGGAATGCTGCTCTATATATAAGGTCTTCAAGCCTAGAACCTTGAAAGATGGTTCAACGGCTGAAGGTGCTGCTGATGAAGGCAGTCTTGCGCATGGACATTTCCCCAGCAGGAGCTCAGAGCAGTGCATCGTTGGTGCAGAGCTTTCCGGCATTGTGGGTGCTATCAGTGAGCTCCCGACCCTGAGAACAGGACCCGACACCTAGCGTTCCTCAATGCCATAGAAGCCAATCCCCAGTGCCTCGCAAGAAAAAGAGGGGACACTGGGGTCGATCCTATGACAGGGGAAGAAGGCGACAACCCTCTGAGGAGTCCGCCAGATCACACCATGACCGGGGCATGAAGTGCGGGTGTTGACTATGGCACAAGGCGGGAGCCTGTGCTCTACGAGGCTGCCTTCGACGCTGGAGACTTTCAGCGCTGTGCACGGCCCCTTACAAATAACAATGCCAGTTATGATGCTGCCCGAGAGTCTTCATCACCACCTCAGACACTGGTGCCACAGCAGTCTGCAAGGTTACCAGCACAGTTCCTGACACCAATTCGACCGCCCGCATATGGTTACCTCCTTTGGTGCCCCATTTCACATGGTACAAGGGATGCAGGAGCCAGCAGGTGCCTTGAGTCCCTCCACACTGCCGTGGTCATCAGCGTCAGAGTTGGCATCAGGGTCAGATTCTTTACTCCAGCTCAGCTTGGCGCAGGAGTATGAGGTCATCCCAGCACAGTGGACATCAGCACAGGTGCCAGCGCCCTGCAGCGGGGGATTGGCAAATGCTCCCTCAGGATGCCCTCCAGTGGACTTTTTGGACCGTGTGGGCGATCCACAAGGTACAGGGGCAGGCCATAGGATGCCCTACTAGAGTGCCCAGCACTCCCTGGTGCTGAGATCGGCACTGTCCACTTCGCTGGAAGTGTCCCGGCGAGAGCAGGCTCTGCCACCATTTGTGCCTCGGTCTCATCAGGGATAATGTTCCTAACAGCTTGGAGTCCATCTTCATGTGGGATATTGGTGTAAAGGGCCTCTACCTCTATGGTAGCCAGGATGGTGTTTTCTGGAAGGTCACCAATGAACTATAGTTTCCTGAGGAAGTCAGTGACACCTTGAAGAAAGCTAGGACTGCTGGTAGCATAGAGTCTAAGTAGAGAGTCCACATATCCAGACAGTCCTGTGGTGAAGGGTGCCAATGCCTGAGATGATGGGGTGTCCGGGATTCCCAGGTTTATGGATCTTGAGTAGAAAGTAAAATAAACCTGATTTGGGTTCAAGGGGTGTGTCTGTGTAGATCAGTTCCTGTGTTTTTATAGGGAGGATCTTGAGCAGATCCTGTAGTTTCTTTGTGTATTCCTCAGTGGGATCCTGAGATAGTGGCTTGTAGAATGTGGTATTGGAGAGTTGCCTGGCAGCCTCCTTTCAGTAGTCTGTCTTATTCATGATGACAACAGCACCTCCTTTGTTGGCCTCTTGGATGACAATGCTAGAGTTGTTTCTGAGGCTGCCCATGGCATTATGTTCTGCACGGCTGAGGTTATGGGGTAAGCGATGCCGGTTTTCCACAATTTCTGCCTGTGCACATTGGCAGAAGCATTCTATATATAGGTCCAGTTTGTCATTTCGACCATCGGGGAGTCCATGAGGAATTCCTTTTCTTGTACCGTAAGTGGGAGGGTACCTGTGGGTCAGTGCGCTGTTCAGTGTCGTCTTGGAAATACTCCCTGAGTCGGAGATGGCAAAAGTAGGCTTCTAGATCACCACAGAACTGTATCAAGTTTGTGGGAATGGTGGGGCAGAAAGAGAATCCCTGAGAAAGGGCAGATTCTTCTACTGGGCTTAGTGTGTAGTTGGATAGACTGACAATATTGCTGAGTGAGTTAAGGGTACTGCTATTGTGGCCCCATGTGGAAAGCAGGAGTTTAGATAGTTTACAGTCATTTTTCTTCTTTAGAGAAGAGAAATGGGCATTTTAAATCTCCTGTCTTGTTAAAGTAAAGTCCAGCCATGTCGAGGTTTGTGGGGAAAGTTGTTTTTTATGAGGATCTCCAGATTTGAGAGCTCTTTTTTGATGTTTTTCTGTTTGCTGTACAGGATGCTGATCAGGTGGTTCCTCAGTTTCTTAGAGAGTGTGTGGCACAATCTCTCACTATAATCTGTGTAGTATGTTGATTTCAATGGGTTTTTCACCTTCATTCCTTTTGGTATGATGCCCTTCTGTTTGCATTTGGAGAGGAAGATAATGTCTATTTGTATCTATGCAAGTTTTTTCATGAGGTTGATAGATTTCCACTCAATATGGCTAAATGCAGTACCTTGCGTGGTGACAAGTATCACAGAGGTAGCCGAGTTAGTCTGTATCTTTGATAACAACAAGAAGTCCTGTGGCACCTTATAGACTAACAGATATTTTGGAGCATAAACTTTTGTGGGCAAAGACCCGCTTCATCAGATTCATGAGTGGGGGGAGTGGTGGGTTCGGAGGAGTATTTAAAGAGGGGGGTCCCAGTAAAAGGGAGGGCCAGAGCTGACAAGGTCTATTCAGTCAGGGTGGAAATGGCCCATTATCAGTCGTATAGATCAAGAGAGGAGAAAAAACCAGTGAGATCAGTTCGTGGGGATGAGGCCCATTGTAGAGGTGTGAACTTCCAAAGCAGAGAAGCTGTTTTTGTAAGGGGCCAGCCATTCCCAGTCTCTGTTTAATCCTTGGTTGATGGAGTCAAATTTGCAAATGAATTGCAGCTCAGAGATTTCTCTCTCCATTTTATTTTTGAAATATTTTTGTTGTAGGACTGTTACTTTTAAATCTGTTCCTGAGTGTCCAGGGAGAATAAATTGTTCTCCTACAAGTTTGTGTATGTTGCTGTTCCTGATGTCTGATTTATGTCTATTTTTTCTTTTACATAGAGACTGTCCAGTCTGACCTCTGACTGGAGGCCCAACACAAAAGTGGGACCAGTTCAAAACCCTGGTGACGGAGTCAGCCAAGTCAACACTAGAACTGAAAGAGAGTTCACAAAGGCTGGTTTGATGAAAATGACAAGGCCATCATGAAGATCTTAGAGGAAAAACAGAACGCATTTCTGCTATGGCAAAATGATCAGTCCTCAATCTCCAAACGTGATCGTTTCAAACATCGTCAGAGCCAGGCGCAACCAGCACTTTGCAAAATGCAAGATGAGCGGTGGGAGAGTAAAGCTGATGAGGTCCAATACTACGCTGACACCAAGAACTCCAAGATAGTCTTCAGTGCTATCAAAGCTATATATATACCTTCAAAGCCAAGTACTACATCTCTCCTGTCTGCTGATGGCATGACCTTTCTGAGGGAGAAGAACAACATCAACAAAAGGTGGAGAGAGCACTTCAGCAACCTTCTCAACAGACCCTCCCTTGTTGACCCTGTGGCCCTAGACCAGATCCCTCAGAAACTCACAATAGACAGTCTTGACCTGCCCTGTACAACGATGAGGTCAAAAAGGCAATCAGCCAGACCAGCTCTGGCAAAGCCCCTGGGATGGACGGTTTCCCTACTGAAATTTTCAAAGTGGCAGGATCAGTGTCACTTGAAGCCTTTCACAACATTCTGATCAGCATCTGGGAAGAAGAAGACATGTCCAAAGACTTTAAGGATGCCACAATCACCTCGCTCTTCAAGAACAAGGGCAACAAAGCTGACTGTGGAAATTACCAGGGCATCTCCCTTCTCTGTACTGCTGGGAAGATCTTGGCTTGAGTCATCCTCAATCGTCTGATCACCAGCATCTCAGAGGAGAACCTACCAGATGTAGAGTGTGGTTTTCGCCCAGGCCACAGCACCATTGACATGATCTTTGCTGTTCATCAGGTCCAGGAAAAGTGCATAGAGCAGAGCTTGGATCTGTACACTGTCTTTACAGACCTGACCAAGGCATTTGACACCGTCAACAGAGAAGTCCTGTGGATTATCCTGTCAAAACTTGGCTGGCTAATCTCATACGCCTGTTCCATGATGACATGACTGGCTTTGTTCTTTCAAATGGCGAGTCCTCAGATCTATTAGAGATACCCAATGGTGTGAAGCAAGGGTGCGTGCTGGCCCCAGTGTTATTCAACCTCTTTTTCACGTGCATCGTCAGCCACGCAGTTAGGGACCTGGACCATGGAGACTACATAAAATACAGACTTGATGGGTCACTTTTCAACCTTCATCGTCTGAATGCTAAAACCAAGAGGCTTGAGAGGCTCATCCTTGAAGCCCTTTTTGCTGACTGTGCACTTATGGCACACAAGGAATCTGATCTCCAGCTCATCGTCAACAAGTTTGCTGATGCCACTCGCCTCTTTGGTTTGACCATCAGCCTAGGAAAGACCCAGGTACTGTTTCAATCTGCTCCAGGATCTGCTGCTCTCCCCGCTTCAATCTTTATTGAAGGAAGAGAGTTAAAAACAGTAGAGTAGTTCAGGTACCTTGGCAGTGTGACAGCCAATGATGGCTCCCTTGACAAAGAAATCAATGCCAGGATCTGCCAGGCCAACCGGGCACTAGGACATCTGAGAGTGTGAGTGTTGAATCAGCACAATATCCAACAGTCCACTAAACTGAAAGTGTACAAGGCTGTAGTCCTGACCAGTCTCCCGTATGGCTGTGAAACCTGGACCTTGTACAGAAAACACATAAAACTGCTGGAGCACTTCCACACACGCAGCCTGAGGTCAGTACTGCACATTTGATGGCAGTACAGAGTTACGAACCTGGAAGTCCTGGACAGAGCAGGAATCACGAGCATCAAAGCCATGATTCTGAAAGCCCAGCTTCGCTGGACAGGGTACGAGTCATATGAATGGAAGAGTTGAGAATCCCTAAGCAACTCCTCTATGGTGAACTCTCCCAGGGCAAAAGGAGTCAAGGTAGGCCTCACAAGAGGTATAAAGACTGCGTGAAGGCCAACATTTCTCATGCTGGTTTAAAACCAGATCAGCTAGAGCAGCATGCAAAAGACCAAACAGGCTGGCGTGCTCTCGTACAACACACGTATGACAACTTTGAAGAGCAGCGATGCATACGCCTCATTGATGCTCATGAGAGGAAGAAAGCAACTGCAGCTGCTGCACCAAAACAGCCAAGACATTTCCCTTGCCCCCACTGTGAACGCCTATGCCGTTCAAAGCTTGTTCTCCTCAGCCACATGCGGCGGGAGAGGGCGGTTTTAACTGAAGCTGCACACAGGGGGTTGAACAGGGGCGGCAGGGTGGAACTGGGGGTCAGCATGATGACGGCCCAGATGCTGAGCACAGCAGGGAGGCCATGGGGGAGTGCCGCGGGGGTCAGGACGTGCAGACCCTCCTCTCTGAACTGCTGCTGGCTGGGCCAAGGCACCAGAATGAGGCTGCTGGCCCTGGGAGCGGGAAGGTCAGATGACAGGGCTGAACCACTCCGGCAGCCCTGAAGGGGGTTGGCAAGGAACATCCGTGCCCCCCTTGTTGCGTAATAGATTTGGCCCATCCATGCACAGCTGTGCCCTTGGATTGGTCGAGCTTTCCCGTACCATTCCGTTCTCTCCCGGGGCAGGGAGGAAAGCTATGTAGAGATGCGGCTCTGTGAGCGCCCCACACCCCTCAGGTGTGCCGAGGAGAGGGAGGGTACCCTGGATAGTGGGGAGTTGCCTGGCCTGGGAATTGAACCTCGGGGGGGTGTGCAGGTGGTTGGAACAGAAGCCGCTCGCAGGAGGTTGAAGCAGGGCAGGAGGATGGAACTGGGGCTGCCTGTGGGGGTGTTTAATCCAGGGCAGGAGGGGTTGAACTGGAGCCACACGTGGGGTGGGGGGGTGTTCCGGAGCCAGAGCTATGCATGGGGGCTGAGCTGGCAGGGGCTTGAACCAGGGCTGGGGAGGTTAGTCAAAGTAGCACCTGAGGGGTGGTGAGCTAGAGCAAGAGGTGGCGATGCGGCGGGGGGGGAGGGCAGCTGGGGCAGAGGCCTGAGCCAGGGCCATGCGGAGCCTTGGGGGGCGGGAGTGACTATCTGCACCAGCTGCAAGTGAAAGACTCAACTCATTTTCTTCTACATGTGGCAAACCCTGCCTTTCAGATACAATAAATTCCACTGGGGTGTGACGGGCATCAGTTACTGAACCATTGCTGTTTAGTGCATTTTCACAGGGGGAAAAGACTGCTGAAAAATGGTGGTTTGTTTTCAACAGCAGGGGGAGTGAGGGCAATGCCTTGTGGGTAGGTGACATCACATACCCACAACCAATTGGGGGGCATTTTATTCCCGTAATAGCCAAGTGCATCATCCAGGCCTCGCTGCCAGGGCCACCCTACATTTGCTGCGTCCACACACACTGATGATCTAGAGAAGGTACCTTACTCCAAGACCCCAGTTCAGGCAATTCCCACAACAACACTGGGATGGTAGCAGGAGAAGGGGCCACTCCAATAGGCGATGTCAGGGCCACCAGACCCAGGGCCAGAGTCATCAGAAATCCCCACCAGGGTCTAAGCAACAGTTTTGATGGGGTGGTCGGGAGCAACACATCCGCCACCACCCCAGTTCCAGCTCAACTTTTATTTTCATCCTGCTAATCCCCCTTCTACCATGTAGAAGTTAGTGACAGTCTCTCCATGAGTGCTAATTGGCTCTACACTGGTGATTAGATATCCAGTCAGTCTGCATGGGAGTTGCTGTTCAATCCCCCTCAACCCTCCCTCTCCCTATGTACAGATGTCTCAGACTTGGGTTGAGGAGTGCATTTGGAAGACCAGCCGACCCAGGCCCTGTGGAGCAAAAACAAAGCTCAGCTCCACATAAATGTGCGGGAGCTCAGAGCTGCTCATCTGTCATGCAAGTGTTTCAGAGTGACCTAAAGGAATGGTATGTCGTAGTCAGCACAGACAATACCATGGCAATGTATTATATAAACAAACAAGGGGGGATGTACGCTCTTCTCCCGTGTCTCAAGGCCCTCGCACTCTGGGACTTCTGCAGCTAGCACCAGATTCTCCTGAAAGCTTTCTACCTAGTGGGGGGGGTCACAACTCCCTGGCGGACTGTCTCAGCAGGTCCTTCATGCACCACGAGTGGTCATTACACATGCAACTACTGAATTTGATTTTCCAGAAGTAGGGACATCCTCAGGTAGACCTCTTCACCACCCCTCTCAATGCAAAGTCCCAGACGTTCTGCTGTTACTAGAACCAAAGCCTGGGCTCTTGGGCAGATGCCTTCAGCATTCGCTGGTTGGGCCCTCTGCTGTACGTCTTCCCTCTGATACCACTCATCCACCGAACACTACTCAATTTTGGTCAGACTGAGCATGGATTATCCTGGTGGCCCCAGTTTGGGCTCGGCAACACTGGTACTCGACCCTCCTGCAGATGTCTGTCTGCGACCCAACAGCACTCTTGCTGACTTGCTGACACAAGAGGGGAGACTGCAGCATCCCTATCTCCAGGCGCTGCATCTCACAGCGTAGAAGCTCCATGGCTGAGATCGGTCAAGCTTTCCTGCTCCGAACCTGTCAGGGAAGTATTGTTAAACAGCAGAAAGCCCACCACAAGGGCAACATATGTAGCCAAATGGCAGAGGTTTGCTGTCTGGGGAACTGAAAGGGGGCTATCCACGGGGCAGGCCCCAATACCAAATATTCTAGACTACTTTCTCTCCTTAAGCCAAGTAGGGCTGTTGCTATCATCTCTGAAAGTGCACTTGGCAGCCATTTTGGCTTTTCACCCAGGGCCCGGGACGTCATCTGTCTTCTTGGACCCTGTGGTGGAAAGCTTCATGAAAGGAATGGAAAGGGTCAAACCACAGGTTCGTGCACCCCTGCCAATGTGGAACCTTAATTTGGTATTGTCTAAACTTATGGTGTCCCCATTTGAACCCCTTGCCACCTGCTCCCTTTTATTCCTTAGTTACAAGACAGCATTCTTGGTGGCCATTACTTCAGCCAGCAGGGTATGAGAGCTGGCAGTGGACCTGCTTTATACAGCGTTTCACAAGGATAAGGTCAGGCTGAGACCCCACCTGGTGTTCCTGCCAAAGGTGGTCTCCACCTTCCACGTTAACCAAGACATCACCTTACTGGTGTTCTATCCAAAGCCTCATGTCTCCCCTAGGGAGCAGAACTTACATACCTAGGATGTTTGGAGGGCGCTGGCCTTCTATAGGGACAGCACCAGACCCTTCCGAAAGTCTCAACTTTTGTTTGTTGCTGTGGTGGATAGGATGAAGGGGCTCCCAGTCTCCTCCCAGCGGATCTCCTCCTGGACAGTGGCCTCTATCAGGGAGTGCTACAAACTGAAGGGAGTCCCCCCTCCCGCAATCAGAGCTCCCTCTACCAGGGCACAAGCATCCTCTAAGGCATACTTGGCCAGGGTCCCTACCCAGGTGTGATCTAGTGGGGGGGATAGGTGTGTGTGTGTGGCTCACAGAGGGTGTGGGGCTCAGGTGACCAGGTCATACCTCTGGACTGCAGACAAGGGGGAGGTGGACCCTGAGAGGTTTGAATTGGAACTGGGAGTTGGAAAGCAATTGGACTGGGCTGGAAGAGAGAGAGACAAAGGAGGGGGCAAGGCTCGGGGCCGCACAGGGCCTTCTCTCCCCAACATGGATTGGACTGGCTGTCTCTGCTGGCTGTACTGACACCTCTGAACAATGCTGTGCCCTGTTGGCTAATAAACCCACTGTTCTCCATTTGACCGAGAGTCACTGCTGCCTGAGGACAGGGTGCAGAGTTAGGGGACGCCTGAGCCTCATTACACTGGTGGCAGAGGTGGGATGTACTTCACCCCAAAGATGGAGCATCCAGTAGGAAGTGACTGGGGTGCAGGAGGAAGAAGCGGGGCCAGCAAGACCCAGGTGTGCTGGAGGGCAGCAAGGTGCAGTTCTCAGAGGTGCACATCCAGCTTGGAATGTACGGGAGCAACACATCTTGAAAAACACCAGTTACAGAACAGGTAACTGTCTAGCCCTAGGTCCAGCTAAATTATTGTTTGAATCCTGACTATGTAGATTTTTAAAAGGTACTATTAGTAACATTCTGTTTGTGAGGTGGCCCAAAGATGATGTTATGCTGGTGCTTACATATATCTACAGGAAACAGAAAGCCACAGACAGGCGGCCCTAACAGGTAGATTTCACCTTCAATAGAAATATTTTCCTTTCTATGTTATCTCCATCTCAAGACAGTCTGCAACCCAAAAGAAAGCAAGTAGCATGGTTGGGTGGTTAAAGGGCAGGCAGCAGCCCAGAGTGAAAAACACTAGCTTTGATCACAGCAGGGTTACAGAGGCTCAGATGGTGAATTCAGCGGTAGTCAGGTGATCAGGACTAAAACACAATGCAGCAGACTGCGAGCGCCAGCAGCCTCACGGAGTTACAAAATATTTTTGGACGCTTCTGGGCAATTGTGCGCTGTTGGTGACCCCCGACTCTCACAACACAGCAATGCTCGTAGCCTCTGAAACAGCCCAGGCTCGCCCGGTTCAAACCTTCGTTGGGAGTTCTCCTCGTTCAGCTACGGGCGCTGTTAGGGTGACAGGTGCAAAGCAATGCGGGCCACTGCCAGGAACTCGGCGGGGGGGCAAGACAAAATGACAGGGGTCGGTGACAACCCTTTGGGCTCCTCGCGGGAAGCCGGCGCAGGGCGCTGCAGGGCCCAGCTTTAGCACTGGGCACCTCCCAGGCAGAGTAAGGTAACCACCGAAACACAGGAAACAACACGGAATCCGGTGACGCTGCGCCCCCGCGCCGGGCCCTGCACACCGCTGCGCTCCCCCATTCCCTCCTTCGGCCGCGCGTGCGGCACCGCACTACTCCCCAGGACAGCGCGCGCACCTCCAACTATGTCCCTCTCCCCCCCGCCTACGTACGTACGTACGTACGTACGAACGAAAGGACTCGTCACTCCGTTTCTTCCCACATTCCCCTCCGCGCCCGGACCTCGTTTTCCCCTGTGTCTGCAGCGACGGCAACTCCCCTGCCCCCTCACTGGCTCCAGCACCAACGGGCCGCGAGCTGCTTTCTATCCCCGAGCGGTTCGAAGAGGCACACGAACGTCCCTCGCCGCCGCACCCAGTCTCCCCGGCCAGGGACTACTTTTTTCACCCTCCCCTCCCCGGCGCGGACGGCAGCCTGGGCACTGGGACGGCTCGCTCCGCGGCAATGGCGGCCGGGCCGAGGCTGAGCTTGAGCTAGAGCGAGGCGGGGCGGGGGAGGCGCTGACAGGACTATGCCGAGCGGGGCCCTACCCGCGCCGGACGCTGCCTGAGCGCGTGTTGTGCCCTGGCGGCAGCAGTTGGGCCGCCCCCGACATGGCCGAGCCCTCGGTCTCCTCCTCCGGCGGTTCGCTGCCGCTCATTGAATCAGGTAACAGCGGGGCGCGAGCGAGCCGGCCGGGCGCCGCCGGTTGCCGCTGCTCCCGCCGCCATCTTCCTGGTCATGACTATGAATTACAGGCGCCGAGGGCCTCCCCCGCCCCGCGCTCATCGCTCTCCCCCTCTGTCTCCCCTTGCAGAGCTTTACTTCCTCGTCGCCCGTTTCCTCACCGCCGGGCCCTGCCGGCGAGCGGCGGAGGTGAGTAGAGCCCGGCGGCGCAGCGCGCGCCCGTGCCTGCTTGGCCCCCAGCCCTGTGCTGCTGCGGCGGCGGCGGTAGCGAGTGTGTGGGGTGGTTCCCTCCTCCCCCTCCTAACTCGCGTGCGTCTGTTTGTGCCTTCCCCTGCAGGTGTTGGTGCAGGAGCTGGAGCAGTACCAGGTGCGTCTGTTTCGCTCTTGCCTCTTCCATTTATTTTTAAGCCGTTCATCTCTTGATCAGAAATTGTTCGGAGTTTGAGCTTCCCGCTCTTTTAATGACTCTCTTTTCTTTCTCCATTTAGTTGCTTCCTAAAAGGTTGGACTGGGAAGGAAATGAACATTGTAGAAGTTATGAAGATTTGGTGAGATTATTTTTAGTAAACTTTAAATTAGAATAATAGGTCTTTCATTTAATAAAAAATAACCATAATATTCCATTATTCCGTTTTTTAACTTCATTCTGCATCGGGAAGGACAGAGGAGGCTGATTTTTTGAAGGGATGTTTGATTTTTTTTTTAACATTAAACTGACAAAACGTAAGAGGTGAGGAGTGTTTTTAATTGGAGGATATAGTTACGTATCATAGGCGGGATTTGTGGTTGTGCAACTAGCCGTTTTTCCTGCCTACTTACGGGGAAGAGCCAATCTGTTAAGAGGTTTCATTTCTGTGTTTCACTGGTAGACTTGTTAAGCGGGTTTTGATTGGATGGTATTTATTTTCTTGTTGGTTTCCTTCTTCTGTTGATTTCAACGTATTAGAAGGAAACAAAATCATTGGTGTAGAAATTGTGGGGGGTGTTTGTAGTGGCTTCTCTTTTACTGGCTATAGTGTGGTGTTAGTAATCAGCCTGTTCCAAATGATGCCATTTGGCTCAGGGCAGTATAACTTGTACCAGATTAATTGCGCTAAATGTATTTACAGCAGTTTGAAAATGGGGAACTAACTGTGAATGGTGTTAAAAAATAAATATGGAGATATATCTATCTCATAAAGCTGGAAGGGACCTTCATAGATCATCAAGTCCACTCCCCTTGCATTCACAGCAGGAGCTATCATTATCCCTGACAGATTTTTTTTTTTTTTTTTAGATCTGTTTGCCTCAGATTCTTAAATAATGGCCTTCTGGAGGATTGAACTCCCAACCCTGGGTTTAGTAGGCCCCGGCTCAAACCATCAAGCCATATCTCTGTCTAAAATATTGCATCACAATAGGTGATTATGTGGGTACAAGTTAAAGGGCAGACAACATCAATAGAAAGTCTATAGCTCAGCTTTTTTTTGTATTTTTTTTGAAAAGCTCAAAGTAATTCTGAGTACTAAACCTGGCTCTGAGTCCCTCTGCTAATTTTTGGAATTTTACAATGAAATTGTTTTTTGCCTTCATATTTGTCCATACTTTGGAAGGTAAACCTCTGTGTTACTGAGGAAACTAACGTAATGCTGCGTTAAATTAGTACATTGAAGGACGAATCCTGCTGACCTTACTTGCATGACATGAACAGGATTGCTTTCCAAGATCTGGAATAAATTTAGGGTAGAGATGGAAAGTTTTGTTTTAAAGGACAATGAGGTAGGCACCAGTTCTTCTGCCAGCATCACAACATTTGCATACACTCCTATGCTGAGTCTTATTGACTTTGGCGGGGTTTCATGCAGCTATCTGTGCATGTGACTTTATAGGATTGGAGTCATATGTGTCTCCCCCTCTGCCCTAACAACAACAAATCCCCATCTGTGCTGCTAATATTTTAGGGTGTAAACATTTCTACTTTTTAAAGTACTTTACTGTTGCCATTTATGCTGTTCAGGTAGTTTTAATTGTCAGTGTAAAATATTGGTTTTCACTCCTTTTGGGTTTGGCTTTCGGGGACAGTTGGCAAATGTTTAGTGCCCAAATCCTGCAATGTTGACCATGCTGTTTTATCCCTTTCCACACCAAGGGCTTATTACAAAATACGAGCATGGGCTTAACTGTTCACACACTAACTCCAAGCTTACCCTTTTTTTGTTTAAAAAAAAAAAAAAAAAAGGCTTTTTAAACCTTTTAACAAAACTTGTGTTGGATATAGATTACATGAAGGTATAAATATCTCTTTACGAACTATGTTTTGTAATTGTTCTTAAAGGGGAAAGTTAAACTTTCAGATTTGAAGCATTGGTCTGTTTTTGTATTGCTGTAGAAGATGTCAAACTTTCTTCATTAAATGATGAAAAATATTTAAGTATACTTACTGGTCTACCAAATATAATTTAGTAATCAGTCTTAGTAACTTAATTAGCTGTCTTACACAGTCAGATATGTTTGTGTGTGGTAACTTGATCTCTTTCACTGAATTAAATTCTCAAGTTCTCAGACACAGTGATCCATAGATTGTGATTTATCAGACACTGAAATAACATTTTCTCTTCAGACCAAAAACCAATATAAATGTTGTTTCAGAATTTTAAAAATGACGCTATTATGGTACTGGATTCTAAGCTAATTTGTTTAATGTCCCTAACTGCCACTAATAATAGTAAAAGTCCCATTTAAATGTTTTGTTTACCATTTGCTGCTTCAGCCACCTTATCAATGTCAGTTTCATTTTGTTTCTTAGGGCTTGTCTACACTGCTTCCCTCCTTCAAAGGGAGGATGGTAAGTAGGGTGTTGGGAGTTTATTCATGAAGTGCTGTCCTGCATATGCAAATTCCCTCCTGCTGCAACTTCGAAGCTTTAAACTTCAAAGCACTGGCTCGCGTCTAGCCGCAGCTCATCTGCTGGTACTTCAAAATGCTGGGGCAACTTCAAAGTCCTTTTACTCCTCAAAATTTTGAAGTTGTCCTGGCACTTCAAAGTACCTGTGGGTGAGCCACAGCTAGATGTGAGCCGGTACTTTGAAGTTTAAAACTTCGAAGTTGCCTTGGGGAGAATTAGCTTAATGAAGTGATGCATATGCAGCACAGCACTTCATTTGTAAACTCCCAACACCCTATTTACCATCCTCCCTTCCAAGGGGGGAGGTAGTGTAGACACAGCCTTAGTGTTTCAGTATTTGAACTTTAAATGCTTCTAAGGAATTCTTAGAATTCCAGTGTAACTAGTCATTTTTATTTTTAAATTACAGAAAATTTTCTCTTGGTCCTAAATTTATATATAGCTTTTAAAGAAAGCCAATCATTTTGGTTCTCACAGCTATAATTCATCCATCATGTATGCAAATATGTATGCAGATTAAGACACTTACTTACCAACTGAGTGTTTAGAAATAGCGTGGGGTGGGTTGGATTTTAACTATTCTGGTTATGGGGTAGTGTAACCTTCAGGTTGACTTATAATTGATTTGATTTTTTTTTTAAAATATTTTTATAAACAAAAACTTGGCCAATTAGGGTTCCTTATCCTCCACAGGGTTTATTCTGTTAGTGCTGGAGCAGGAGGTGCAGGAGCTTTGAATATTTGATTGTTACTCAAGTGAGTTGTCAGTCATGTTATATATGTGATTTTTTGCATTTAACTTTGTAAAATTAAAATATGGGAAATAAAATACATAGGCATTTTTGTCTGCAGTATGCTGAACTTGTATGCACTTGCATTCTGAATTAATTATAGCTGAGAATCCTTCCCGAATGTGTAAATGACATGATCTCATTCCCCCAAAATGTCTCTGGAAGCTTTGGAAGTTTTGCCATTGAGTTCAATGTGAGTAGGATTCGTTGCTGCTTCATAGTTTCCTTGAAGAATCCAGTGCTCTTTCCAGAGGAGCTAGCTGGATGACATAAGCCTTATGTGATGTCAGTGGCGTATATCCTTCCATTCTGTACAGTTCAGTCAGCAATGGCAATTATATTCATTTCTCTTGTGCTTGTCCATACAATATTTTTCTTACATGCAGTAGATCTAAAGTGAGTCGAGGAGCCTTAGGCTGTGTCTTCACTAGCTCCCAGCTTTGAAGGAAGCATGGTAAGTAGGGTGTCGGGAGATTATTAATGAAGAGTTGTGGTGCATATGCAGCACTTCATTAAGCTAATTCTCCCCCACGGCAACTTTGAAGTGCTGGCTTACGTGTAGTCGTGGCTAACCCGCAAGTATTTCGAAGTCCCTTTACTCCTCAAAATTTTGTAGCCCAGGCATTTTGCAGTACCCACGGGTTAGCCGCTGCTACACGCAAGCCAGCACTTCAAAGTTGCCTTGGGGGAGAATTAGCTTAATGAAGTGCTGCATATGCACCGCAGCTCTTCATTAATAATCTCCCAACACCCTACTTACCATGCTTCCTTCGAAGTTGGGAGCTAGTGTAGACACAGCCTCAGTGTTTTTGTGAAGTGCTGCTTAAGTCAGACCAAAAAAAAGTGAACAAAAGACATGATATGTAGAAACAGTAAAATTTATATGCATCTGAAACAAAGCAATGGTGTCTCTTATCCTAAAACTTTACTCTCAACTGGTAGAATAATTTTTGTGGAAAATATCGTATATGAGGTAGTTTTTCAGTCTGAGCCATTTGTATGAAGTTTGTATTTTCTGTGGTAAAGTACTAATGTATAGCAGGTCTGCCTACAACAGCTTTCTTATTCTTGGGTAATTTGCTATGGTAAAGATCAGAGTTTATATAGCTAATTCTGATCGATGAATTATTTAATATAAATATTTAGAAACATTTAAATGTTAGCATAAATACTGACTTTCATAGAAACACGTGTTTTACATATATTTGTTTTAAACTTGAATTCTTACTAGGTCTTATCTAACAGACATGTGGCCCCAGATCATTTGTTGCAAATTTGCAAGCGTATTGGCCCTATACTGGATAAAGAAATTCCACCCAGCATTTCGAGAGTGAATTCTTTGCTTGGTGCTGGGAGGCAGTCGTTGCTACGTACAGCAAAAGGTACTTTTTAACTTTCATTTTTGCAGTGCAATGGGAGCATAGGGGGCAGTCCTGTCTAGGGGTCTGAGTGCTGTTTCCATGTATAGAAAGTAAAACCCAGCAAGTATCCTAAGCCTAAGAGGGGAAACTGAAACACCACTGACTTTAGTTGTCAGCATACAAATAGTGTCCATTAGCTCATGTCTTCCTTTCCAAAAACTTGTGAAATGCGATGGATCTGAAGATAATGCGGATAATGAATTTCAAAATTCAAGTCCCTGATAGAGCATACTCTAGTAAAAGCTCCCTTTGTTTAGTGTAGACTGAGAATGCTCTTGTTTGAATACTTTCTTTTACCACAGTTGTAGGGGGATATCTTTGAGAGAGGGAGGATCTTGAATAGAAAGAGCCCAAGTCAGTTAGGTTTACAGGTCAGAAACACACTGACTTCACCCTGAATCCAACAGAGAGTGAGTGAAGATCTCTCGCCTTGTTCAACCAGAACTTTCCAAACACTTTGCCAGGTGCTTGGATATGGGCACAAAGGTTTAGGTAAAACTGAATGGATGTTGGTAAGATAAGGGAAAGCCTATATATTTTTTTTTTTTTTGAAGGGATGTTGGTGCTTCACAAGTAAGTAAAGTCTTCTGAGCTCTTTGGACAAGTGACTGACTGTGTATCGTTATGTAACTTCCTTTGCCAGGGCAGTATCTTAACTGTCTTAAAATCAGACTTTTAAACTTACTGGAAACATTTGGGTTGTGACGTTTAGAGCTCCTTTAGTGTTCATTTAATTTAATGTTGCAGTATGAGACCTTTTGGCAGGCTTTATTCATTACTATTTTTGATAAACTTTATAATGGATTTCAGAACAGTAATAATTGGTTTGCTTGTCTGAGATGTGCTCTTCATGGATAACTTTATATGCAAGTAACTGACGTTAAAGATTGCAGGAATACTGTTTGGAAGGGCTCTGCTTTAGCTGCTCTTCGTAGAGGAAGGCCTCCTGAAATTCCTGTAAACTATGGCATTCCACCAAACCGTGGTATGTATATGTTAAAATTACTTCTAACTTCAGTGTGATTATGCATTTCTTGGCACGTATTTCCTTTGCTTTTCTGTGTAAAGGGTTACAGAAATTATATTTAAGAACCAACTCTAGAAATTTACCAGTAGAAATTTTATATACTTCAGTGGGGCTCTGCATAAGCACAGGGGTTCACCCATGTAGAACTCATTGAAGATGTAAGCTGTTACACTCTAAGGCTGTGTCTACACATGCCGCTTCTTCCGGAAGTGGCATGGTAATGAGCCATCCACAAGATACTAATGAGGCGTGGATGTAAATTTCCCGTGCCTCATTAGCATAAGGGCACATGATTGGGAGTCCGGAAGAAGCTCTTCCAGACTCCAAAATACACATGCGGATGCACCCCCCTGCGGGGATCTTCTGGAAGGAAACCCTCCTTCCAGAAGCATCTTCTTCCACAAAATTTTGGGGTGCGTCTGCGCATGTATTTTGGAGTCTGGAAGGGCTTCTTCTGGACTCCGAATCACGTGCCCTTACTCTAATGAGGGGCAGGAAATTTACGTCCACTCCTCATTATCATGCTGCTTCCGGAAGAATCAGCATGTATAGACAAGGCCTAAACAAAAGTCTTTTTACCAGTATAGTGAGCAAATAAATAAATAACCTGCATGTGGTAAAAATAACTGTAGTTGCCATAATTTATGAAAGTACATGGCAAAGTACAAGAAAGAAGATGCTGTTGCTGTTGGTCTTTGTAAAACAAAATAAAAAAAAAACCCAACTTTATTTAGGACAAGATTAAAAAGCCGCCCTGCTTCTATAACAAACTCACAAGCTCAGAATTCATGCAGAAGCGGAAAAGTCACTTTACAAAATCCAGTAACACATTACCTGTGGAAGCAAGAGAGTATCTGTTGACAAGAGACCTATTTTTTATAATTATTTAGGCCACCGGGAAATATTCTTTACACGTGGATAATTTTCACAGGATAATTTTTTTTGCTTACATTCTTCAATCTATGTATATTTGTTTTAGTGGAAGTAAATCGTGCAAAACAATTAACTGGATATGCAACACGTAGTACATCGTTTCCAGGAAGTATGTATCAGCACATAAAGATGCATAGGCGGATTCTTGGCCATCTCTCTGCAGTCTACTGTGTTGCGTTTGATAGAACTGGACACAGAATATTTACTGTGAGTTGATGCTATTAATGCTTTTTGGGCTTTCTAGAGCTATTTGTAATTGGATATTAGGAAAGTAGCTTTGAAATGCTTAGTATTTATGCCTGAAATATTGAGACCTCAAAATACAAAGTTTAGAAATAAACCTGACTAACTTCTTGGCTTCATTTGGGTGAATTGTTTGGCATGTGTATGGAAGGGGGCATTTTTGAAAGGACTCTTGTTAGTCATTATTGCTTTCTTGTTCTGATACCTACATACAAGCTTCTGTCACTGATACATTACAATGATTAGGATGTTGTATATTTGTGAATAGTAAAGAATGAGGCTCTTGTATGGGATAAAGCTTTTTCATTATTGCCATTATTTTGGGGATTTGATAATAGAAAGAAAGTTAATAAAATCAGTTTTGATATTATTTCAGATGTCTTCCGCTTGTGTTTTGGCATCAGAGATTACTATTATCTATTTGGGTGAAATTAGCTACTGTGAACTTTGGTGCTCACTTTTGTATTATCGGGCAGGCTGAAACTCTTTTCCACTTGGGCTAGAAGATTAATAAAATAGCTTAAATAGCTAAAAGGGAAGGTAGATGACTAAATACAATATTTACACGCTAGTGAGATCCTCAAAATCTGTGCATCTAGTGCCTAAACTTTTCAAGAGTCTGAGTTTCCACTAGTAATGTCCCCTAGATGCCTAGGTATGAGTTTGGTACACATAACTCCCAGATGCATGACATGTCTAATAGTCTGCTAGTTGGTTAAACTGGCTGTTGTCCTACCTGTGGGATCTGATCCAGTAATCTTTCTCGGAGCATGTGAGAATAGTCATATTGCTGGAAGAGAGTGATGGAATGGGGAGAAGGAGGCAGCTTCCTTTGTAATCTTTATTTCAGTGGCTATGGCACTCACTTGCAAGTCTGAGTTTCTGATTCATTTCTGTCTTATAGCTGATGTGGAGAAGAGATTTGAACTTGGATTTCCTACCTCTCACATGAATTCCAGAGTCCTTGGACTATAATAATTTGTTCTCTCTTTAGTTCAGTGAATATTAGGGCATTTATACACTGTAGAATTGCCTCAATAGGAGAGATTGATGTCCACACCAGAATATTTTGTAGTCCAATGGCTATGTATCCAAGTTCAAGTCCATACTGCATATTAGGCACATAGGGATATCATTTGTTTCCCACACCCCAGGTGAGTGCTCTAACCCAGTGGTTTTCAATCAGTGTGTCATGTCACATGTCCAAGCATGCAGTGAAATTTCCCCTCGCGGTTATTTGCTGGGCTACCGCAAGGGACGGAATTGACGACCCTGCACCAGCTGGGGGTCAAACAGCAAGGCTGTCTGAATCCCAGCTGGCATGGGGTTTGTCGATCTCTACCCCTGCCTTCTGCCCCGCACGGTGGCTCTTTGGAGAGCCACCATGAGGGGAAATGCTGACCCCGCAGGACTCCATTTGCCCTGGGAGGCAGCTGAAATCAGTGGAGTTGGAAAAAGTGGGCGTGTCATGGAATTTTGTGTCAATGAAGTGTTCCATGTTACTTGAAAGTTTGGGAACCACTGCTCTAACCGCTAGGCTGACATTGAAGGCTGCTTCCTTCTCCTTCACCATGGTGGGTCTCTTGGGGGTGGGGGAGCTTAGGCACCTAAGTACAGATGCAGATTCATGGGTGAGTATCCCCAGCAGAGAGAGATGTTAAATTTGGTGAAAGGGGTAGGTTTTAGTTCACACCGTTCTTGGTACCCACTCTTGGCTAATTTAAAAGTTTTTTCACAATGTGCTGGCTTTTGTGTTTTTCTTTCTTAGTTGCTTAATTCTCCCTATATTTTATACAAACAGATGTCATAGTCAGAGCTGTGATTTCCAGTGGACAGCAGTTCTTTTTGTGAATCTAGCAATTATGCAATGTGGCTAAATTGTAGGTTCCATAAACACCAGTAGCATAAGAAGAGTTTAATAAAAAAAACCTTTATTTTCCAGACTCTGAATGGATTTTATCATCTTTAAGAGAAAACTGAAGCAGACAGCATTTTATAAACTTGAATTTATGCCAGGTTAAGTAACCTTGTTTTTCTTAGGGTTCAGATGATTGCTTGGTGAAAATTTGGTCTACCCACAATGGCCGGTTGCTCGCCACACTACGGGGTCATTCAGCTGAGATTTCTGATATGGCTGTGAATTATGAAAACACTATGATTGCAGCTGGAAGCTGTGATAAAATGATCAGGGTATGGTGTCTGAGAACTTGTGCACCAGTTGCTGTGCTCCAGGGGCACACAGGATCCATTACATCCTTACAGGTATATTTCTAATTAATGGCATGCCTATCACCTATGTATCCGCTTTATTAACATCTAACAGCACACAAGCACTAACATACTAATACCCATAATCAAGTTTAATTTTATACCTCCCAGTTCACTGTAGAAATCTTTGAGAGCTTTAGTGTAAAAACAGTAACCTTTTTTTCTTGATCTTATGTTACTATTTTGCTGTTAGTGAGAATCATAGTATTGGATAAAAATCCAGCATCTTGCTTTGATAAAAGTATTGTCCCAATAACAGCAAACTTCTTGTTTCTTTTCTAATACTGTAGAAGGGGTTAGATTTTCCTGTTTTTTTGCTCAGTCACACTAAGCACCATATACTTCTAACTAGGGGAGTACTGGCTGATTTGTAGTGATTTTAAAAAATATATATGCAGTGCTTAAATATTGTGAAGGTCTTGAGTTGAGGAACATATATGTAAATATTTTTATAAGTGTTCCAACACATTGAAGTGGAAGACATTAAAAAAGGAAAAAAAATATTAAATGTTTTGCTGGTAGCAAATTGAGGCGTTGTGATGAGAAGAAGCCAGTCAGCTCCATGTAGTTCTCACATCACAGAATTCCACATATTTAAAAAAAATAGAACAAAAACTTTAAGAATAGCTTTTCTAGTGCCTAACCTATAAACAAAATCTGAGGTAAATGGGACAAAAAAACATGCCTGTTCTACCCTTAGATCAACCAAACTATGATGTTAGGGGTGTGGAAAAGTCTTCATGAGCTCACCATAACTATGCCAACCTAATCTTTGGTGTAGGCATGGCTTGGTCAACAAAAATAGTTCTTACATTGATCCAGCTACTGCTGCTTTGGAAGGTGGAGTACTTAACAGTGATAGGAGAATCCCATTCCACCACTGTAATTTGCATTCTTCCTCCAGGGTTACAATGGGCATAGCGTCAGTGGTGATGTGCATCTAGTGTAGATGGGACCAGGTATGTTTTTGTGTCATGAATCATGAAGTCTAGAGAGATACTCATTCAGCAGTAGGCTGCACTAAGTTTAGCTAGCCTGTAGGTAGAAGGACAAGTACTGGACTCTCTTGGTGGCTAGTGTCCAGTGAAACATTGCTGCCCATGTGATAAGAGCCTGGACTGTTATGGTCTGTTTTGTTAATACCCTCTGACTGTGAAAGTTAGTTACTACTTCTGTATTTTGAGATCACTTAATTGGGCTATGTCTACACATGCCCCTCCCTTTTGGAAGGAGCATGTTAATAAGGCACTTGGGGAGCAGGATAATGAGGCGCTGACGTCCATATTCAGCGCTTCATTAGCATAATGGCAGCCAGTCGTGCTTTGAAAGTGCTGCTTTCAAAACGCAGACTGGCTGTATAGACACAGGCGTCTATACAAATTTCGAAGTGCCCACACCTATATAGCCAGTCTGCATTTCGAAAACAGCACTTTCAAAGCACGAGTGGCTGCCATTATGCTAATGAAGCACTGAATATGCATGTCAGCGCGTCATTATCCTGTTCCCCAAGTGCCTTATTAACATGCTCCTTCCGAAAGGGAGGGGCATGTGTAGACACAGCATATTGTGTTACCATTCAAGTAAGGTAATTAACTCCCAGCTCATCCAGTGGTAATTTTACAGGAAACTGTCATTCTGATGGGTTGGCAATAGGAATGTTAACGAGTGAGTAATCTGGTAACTGAGTAACAGATGAAATTTAACCACCCCTACTCTCCACTGCTCTGCATTTAAAAGGCTAACCCAGTCTGGTGCTGACTCAACCTTTTAAATGCAGAGCAACAGCAGGGGAAACGGCCTCATCCCAGCAAAAGGAGGCATAGAGGCTGTCCATCCACTTGGTTTTCTTCTGGGGAAAGCAGGCAGGACTTGGGAGTAGCACTAGCTGATAAGTATTGCAAAACAAAGAAAGCAGCCCATGTAGCATCTTAAAAGCTCATCACCTAATAAATAAAGTTTAGGCTTCTGAATCCAGAGGTGGGGACCTAATAAATGTTACTGTTGTTTTCTGGCATAACCACTTCTCCAGTGAAGTCAATGGAAGAACAGTTTTTGTTTTTTTAATAAAAGGATACTATTATGATAAAATTTACATTTCATTTCAGAGAAGTACATTTTTACTGTAAAAAACAGGTACAAAAATAAAATCAATATGTTTAGGGAAAATGCATTAGATGCTGTGAACATTGTTTGGTAATCTTACTTCTTTCAAAGAACTATTGCTCTGGTTTAATATAAATTTATTTTAAAACTTACTAGTGCAAAGTATTCTGAAATTTGTATTTCAAAATTAACTTGATCCAATAGTCTGAAGAAAACCTCTCTTGGCTGGAGATTTAGCAATCCACAGTTTCTGAATTTAAAAATCCCAACTGTAGGGCTCCTGTTTTGATACTAAGTAATGCACAGGTCTATTCTGTATGTTCCAATATGTGCAGTAGATAATCTACTCTACTTTCCATATATAATGTATTTTAATGTGAGTGCCATGTGTTAATCATAGTCTTCCAAATTTTGTGTATTTCAAGATCATGTAATTCCGCTTTTAAACAAATCATAGAGCAGTTTATTACAAAATGAATTCAGTTTGCCACCAGTGGACCCTGGTTTTGGGGAGCAAAGTGGAAGGTTGGCATCTTTACCACCCCCTTGTCTAGAAATCACTCGAAGATAAGCACTCTTCTATCCACTTGTTTCCCTCAGTCACTCTGGAGCTAAGGTTCGTTTTTACTCCAGCTGAGATTGTGGTACTTGTTAGCATTAATTTGCGGCAGCACTCATTATACCTGACTTTTAAAATGCAGGATGTGAGTAGGCTAGTGGATTTGTTGAATATTGATATCTGACCGTTGTGTTTTTCCTTGTTGGTTGTAGCTAAAGTTTGTGATTCTTTTATACTACTTTTACATATTTGCATGTTTGTGGGGATGTGTGTTGGGAAGAGTTGAAAAAATTTAACCACTGTATACGTTGCTTTTCACAGCTCCTGTGTAGTAGCTCTTTTTAGAGAGGTAGCCCCTGCATAGCTTTGAATCAGTATACTTAAAGAAAGGTGTCAATATGTAAACTTACATGTGTGGAGCAAGGACCTGTGAATAGTTAAATGATGCTAGTTTTAAGTGTGAGAGACCTGGTCAAAGTAAAATTTATAACAAGTATCCACTTTATGGAGATTTCCTGCACTGTTTTTAGAATGCTGTGTTTGCTACCTAGAATGAGTCGGGCAAATGTTGAACTGTAACTGAGTCAATTGAGATTATTTTTTCAACAGTAACAGAGCTTGCCCCTTTTTTCTTTAAAATACAGTTGTGTGGAATACACAAAAACCCAACTTAAAAGGGAATTTAACAGCCAAATCATTGTTTTTGTTCATTGACAATTGAATTTTTAGCTGGTCCCATAATTCAGTAGAATCTGGAAAAATTAAAAGATTAACTAAAACTCCTTTACTAACTCATATATTTCCCCATGAAATAATTTCACAACAGGGAACATTGCCATTAAAACAAGCTAAAATTTTGTAAACTATCTTTCTTGTGTGTGGCTTTAATTTCAGTTTAGTCCAATGGTCAAAGGCTCTATGCGATACATGGTCTCTACTGGTGCAGATGGAACAGTTTGCTTTTGGCAATGGGATGTAGAGTCCATGAAGTTCAGGTACGTGAATGGGTTGATGTTTAGCTTTTCAGAAGTCTTCACTTTCTTGATGGGTTTGTATTTTGAGGAGCGTAAACTGTTAAATATAAATCTTTTCATGTGTACACTTAGAAAAGCTTAAAATACCTCACAGACTACTCTGTATTTTAAGTGCCATTACATACGTCATTAATCAAAATATGTGAGAGTCAGTGTCCCACAGTACAAATAAACCAATTCAGTAGCTTCTTCTGACATCAGAAGTACCATGGGAAAGGTAAAATTGAAATTCTTACTACAGAATATTGGACCCATGGGTTTTGGCTAGAGTTTTGGACAGTCCTGTTGTTCTGAAACCTATTACTTTTGTTCATGTCGTGAAACCTGTGTGTAAATATGTATTGTAAGATACTGTTATCATGTTCAATTTGTAACTGCCAGAATTTAGTTTTGATGTACATTTTTTTGCTAAATTAGTAATTGGGCTATGCCTAGTTCTGAGTTGGAATACCTGATCAGAATAAATCTAACGTTATTCCATGAAAGCATTTATAATATCTTCTACAACAGTAGTTCTTAAAATGTGGGTCAAGATCCAGTTTTAATAAATTCTCTAGGACTGGTTTAGAATTGCTGATGACTGGGCCACATGGCTTAGGGCCAGAACCCAAGAGCTTTGGCCCTGGGCATTGGGGCTCAGGTTAGAAGTTCCTTGCCTAGAGGTGAAGCCATTGGATGCTTCTCTCCTTGATCCTCCTGAATAGTAATTGAGCTTACTGTAATTCTGACTTCTCACAAAGCAAATACGCATCATTTTAGATCTTTGACACTGGTAATCATGCATGTATTTGTAGCAGTGTGAACTCAGATTTTGGAAAAATGTGTTAATCTTTTGTCTTTACATTGCATGTCCTGATTTTTCAGCAACTTTTTTCTTTTAAAGTAATCGGCCAGTGAAGTTTACAGAGAAACCCAGGCCTGGAGTTCAGATGCTTTGTTCATCTTTTAGTGTTGGTAAGTTGTGTGCATGTTGAAGTTGGCCGTTTTAATTTTTCCCACTAATTTAACAGAAATAGTCAATTTCAATTGTCCTGCGCTTGCAGTGAGTCTCTTACAATTTCTCTTCTTATACTGCAGAATTGGATGTAAGGATCTTGCAAAAATGTAAGGCTGGAACAAATGGATGTAGAGCTTATGTAGTTTAGTCTTCTGCACTGAGGCACGTGCTGACCAGCCGTGACAGATGTTTGTCTGACGTCTTTTTAAAATCCTCCAATGACAGATTTCACAACCTCTGTCAGAAGTCCATTCTAGTGTTCAACGTTTATAATTGGGTTTTCCATAACTAACCTAAATCTGCCCCTCAGCCCTTCACTCTTGTTTTCAGATCCCTGCAGTCATTGCTGATCTGATTAGGGTCAAACCTGGCAGTGGCATAAATGTCCATGTAGATGAGCAGCATAGGACATTTCTTATGGAGATAGGTGAACCTCACAACCTTTCCATAACACCTTGGATGCAGGCTCCAGACAGGTAGTATTTCTTCCAGGACAGCTGATCAGACCAGTAGGTGAATGAAGTTCGTCATCTGGGAAAGAAAAGAGAAAACTATCTTAACAAAGAACTTTTTACAGTTAGCCTTTGCAAATCACTTGGCCCTTTTTTGTACTGAGCATTTTTCCTAATTGGGCCACAGGAGTGTACCTGTGAATGCAATATATGGCTCTTACATGACTGATATGCTGTACTGATGTTTCCAATCTAGAGAAAACTGCATGATTTCTTGAGTTTTCAGTGGGTATCTTCTATATGTGTGCTTTGAGTAATCATTAATGCTCTGTAGCATCATTAAAGATATTAATATGTTGCAGAAGGTATTGTGACATTTACTGCTGTTTTTCTGTCTTGTGCCTGGAGGATGGGAGGGGAAGGTTCTGTAGCTGTTAAGAGGAAAGTTGGAGACCTGGCAGGACGCTGCTGAAGGTAGCTGTCCGAAGAGGTGACTGAGCTGTAGTTTCTGGAGTTTATCTTGTGCTAAAGGAAATAGGACACATGTATTTTATTTACATTGAATACTGTGACTTCCTGTCCGGTTTTACCTTCAGTAACCGAAATTGAACTGCTATAAGGCCCTTCAAATAGATGAAGATTTTATGGGGGCAACAGTATATGTAGAATGTATATAATTTGCATATACTTTGTACATAGCTTTGTTTTGCATGTATTGACTGTTTACTTTGGTCTCTGGAGATTGAATGAATCCTTTTTATAAATGAAAGTGAGAGAATGAAATGTCTTGTCACTGAATTTTTTTCCTCTTTACTCTTTCTTTGCTATAAAAATCAATCATCTGAACTCTTATTTCATTTACAATTTTATCTATCTATATCTATATAAAAAGGGATTTTCAGTAAAGGATAGCCAGTGTAACACTTCTGAAACATGGGGAAGTCTTACTAGTCTAAAAACTAGGTCATTTTAGCTGCTATGTTGCTATAGAAAGTTCCTATTCTTAGTTTCCTTTAATTTTTCATACTAAAATTTGGTAATTTTACTTTTTTCTTATTTATGACTTAAAGATTTGTTTAGAAAAATAGTTTTACCCCACATTTGCATGGTGATAGGTTCTGCTGTGAGTGCAAGAGACTGGACTTGATGACTTCTCGAGGTCCCTCTCAGTTCCATAAGATGTGCTTGTGTGTATCAACAGTGAAGAACTTTGACTTGTGAGAATTATACTCTAGCATGATCTAGCTGGTATTGTAACAAATGAAAATTATTATCTGGATTGCAGTTTTTTAATTACTGTTTCAATTTTCAGGTGGTATGTTTCTAGCAACAGGCAGTACAGATCATGTTATCAGGATGTATTTTTTTGGCTCTGAAACACCTGAAAAAATAGCTGAACTGGAAAGCCATGCGGTAAGATTGCTAAAATCCACAAGTCACCTGTGTAAAGGACTGTGGGGGTTCTTGCGTCCTTTTACCTTGCAGATACGTGTTTAAAACTTTTCTGGCTAAAATTTTACATACTGATCTGAAAATCTGTGACAGTAACTTGAAACATTTGTATGGATTAAATGAATTTATGGAGCATATCACATTGTTATATTTTATACTAATGCCTTCTTATACAGGTATGCTAGTGTTAAGTTGGGGTAATGTTGGTTGTTCTTGTTTTAAGGTTCCTTTTCACTTCCAGAGCAGTACAAATGCACTTTACTAATGCACCACACATGAAAGTAAACACTTATGCCTTGCATATTTGATATGAGAACCTATCAGATTTTTTTAATGACATTCTCATATTAAACCTGGAAGTACACACTTATACCTTGCATTTCTGGTGCACGAATACATTAGTAACAGAGAGGTAGCCATGTTGTTTTGTATTTCAACAAAACAAAGCAGCAGAAATGTAGCATTTTAAAGACTTACAGTGATTTATTCGGTGATCAGTTTTCGTGGGACAAACCCACTTTGTCAGATCAGTTTCATTTCCAATACAGACTGACATATATAAGTACAGAGGACCAAAAAGAAAAAAATTGCAATAAAAACTGGCAAATCAAATAGGCTAGAAGAAAGGGGGTGAGAGGTTGGGGGATGTTAATTTTCCTGTCTGAGATAATTATGAGCATCAAAGGAAGGGAAGCAGTCCTTGTAATCAAAACAAAAAGCAGTCAAGTAGCAGTTTAAAGACTAGCAAAATAATTTATTAGGTGAGCTTTCGTGGGATGGATCCACTTCTTCAGACCAAGTTGATCTGAAGAAGTGGGTCCATCCCATGAAAACTCACCTAATAAATTATTTTGCTAGTCTTTAAAGTGCTACTTGACTGCTTTTTGTTTTCATAGTATATAGACTAGCACAGCTCCCTCTCAGTCCTTGTAATGTGTGAGGTAGTTGATGCCTCTGTTGATACCATGTGTTAATGTATAGAATTTGAATATGTGCGCTAACTGAGAAATCTCTCTCTCTCATCTGTTAAATTCTCTGTGCTGCAGGATGCAAATTCTTAGGTCTTTAACAGAATGGCCCACTCCACTGAAGCATTCACTGACAGACTTGTGTGTATTGTTTCTTGATGTCTGCTGTGCGTGCGTCCATTTGTTCTTTGGCGAAGGTGTTGTTCAGTCTGTCCAGTGCACATAGTGTCAGGGCATTGTTGGCACATACTAGCATATATAATGTTACTGGACGTGCACACAGATTTTCCTTTGATCTTGTAACAGGGTTAGGTGGAGTGATGGTATCCTCAGAATAAATATGTGGACAAAGTTGGCTGCAGTGTTTGTTGCAAGGAGAAGTTCCAGGGTTCGTATTACTGTGATGTAGTCTGTGATTGTTGGTGAGAATCTTTCTCAGGTTAGGAGCTTGTCTGTAGGAAAGAACAGGCCTGTCACCTAGAGCCTTCTGGAGTGTAGCATCCTGATCCAGAATAGGTTGTAGATTTTCAATGATGCATTACAGCGGTTTGAGTTGGGGGCTGTAGGTGATAAGTGGTGTTCTGTTGTTGATCTTCTTGGGACTATCTTGAAGTAGCTGGTTTCTGGGTATTCGTCTGGCCCTGTCAGGTTTTTCTTTTTTTTTTTTTTCTCCCAATGGGTAATTAATTTTTATAAATGCTTGGTAGAAGTCTTGTTGTTTTCAGTCTCTGTCAGTAGCCTCAGAGCAGATGCAATTGTATCTAAGGGCTTGATGAAAACGATGGATCGTGTAGTGTGAGGTGGATGGAAGCTGGAGACGTGTAGGTAAGAGTAGCAGTCAGTGGGTTTCCGGTAAAGGGTGGTGTCGATGTGGCCATCTGATTTTGTACAGTGGTATCCAGGAAGTGTATTTCTCGTATGGAATAGTCAAGGCTGAGATTAGTGGTAGGATGCAGGTTGTTAAAATCTCTATTGAATTCTTCCAGAGTCTCTTTACCCTGGGTCCGAATGATATAGATGTCATTGATGTAGCACAAGTAGAGGAGGGATAACAAGATGAGAGCTACGGTATCGTTGTTCTAAGTCGGCTATAAAAATGTTAGTGTACAGTGGGGTCATGTGGGTGCCCATACCAGTGTCGCTAATCTGGAGGTGTAAGTTGTCCCCAAATTGGAAATAATTGTGGGTAAGAACAAAGTTACATAGGTCAGCCACCAGATTTGCTGTGGTAATGTCAGGGATGGTATTCCTGATAGCCTGTAGTCCCTCTTCATGTGGAATATTGGTGTAGAGAACCTCTACATCCAGAGTAGCAAGGATGGAATTGTCAGGAAAATTTCTACTGTTTTGTAACTTCCTCAAGAAGTCAGTGGTATCTTGGAGATAGCTAGGAGTGCTGATGGTATATGGTTTGAGGGGAGAGTCTGCGTGGCTGGACAGTCCGGTAGTAAGGGTGACAATCCCTGAAATAAGACGTCCTGTGTTTCCAGGTTTGTGGGTTTTAGGCAGTAAATAGAATAATCCAGGTTGCGGTTTAGATGGTGTATCTGAGTGAATTTGGTCTTGAATAGAGGCAGAGAGTTCTTCAAGTAGATGGTGCAGTGTCTTTTAGAATTCCGAAGTGGGATCTGAGGAAAGAGGTCTGTAAAATGTGGTGTTGGATAGTTGTCTAGCTGCCTCCTGTTCATAGTCTGACTTGTTCATGATGACCATAGCACCCCCTTTATCAGCCAGCTTGATTGTAATGTCCGAGTTATTTTTGAGACTCTGGACAGCATAGCATTCAGCACAGCTGAGATTATATTTCGTTTGGTGGTGTTTGCATACAACTTCAGTCTGTGCACCGTTGTGGAAGCATTGTATATAGAAATCTAGACTGTCACTGTGTCCTAATAAATATAGGTTATATGTGCTAAGATGATTGTATTGATTACTTATGGATTTAAGCTTGCGATACTGTATGCTATAAATTCAAATGTAGTGACTGTTTTGAATAATCAGAAGTAATATTTCTTTTTGCAATTTAAATACTAGGTCTACTAAATGTCACTTGAGTTGCATTAGTCTTGGACTCCTTGTACAGTAAAAGCTGTTATTGAGCCCTGTACCAATTGGAAACTCTAAGCTGTCATTTCTGGTCATCTTTTGAAAGTCCAGTTGATGTGGGTGTGGCAGTCTCCCTACCTGGCTTTGTGTGGCTCCCCAGAAGCAGCAACATGTCACTGCTGCTCCCAATCAGTTGCTGTGCCTCTGCCATCGAGCAGCAGGGATATGTCATTTGCAAGGAGTTGCCTTAGGTTAGCACTGCCAGGATCTGGTACACCAAAGTCCCTTTGGCACCCTAACAACCTGTCTCAGAACTGCCCTCCAAACTCCCTCCCATTCCCCCAACATTCTGGAAAACAGATTTTATGGTATTTGACAGGCTTGTTCGCAACAGTTTTTCCCCTAATGACTTATATAGATTACTGAGTATCTACAGGGATGGTGCTTTATTTTCTCTGATTTCTCTCACAGTTAAAAACTTCCTAATGGCTAGCATGAGTGGTTTTTAACATCTTTCCTGTTTAAAAAACAAAAACAAAAAAAAACCCCTTCATTTATAGGGGGTCACAGGAGCCTGATTCACATTTATTGCTCTGTAATAGTAGAGGAGCCTTAAAGCAAGAATAGGTTACATTTGTCCTTACTTCACTCTTGCAGAATTGTATAGGGAGGCCTTAGTGTATCAGAATCAGTCCCCTTGTGTTTATTGACATTGTGATCTTAGGTTCTCTCCCATAACATTAAAAAAAAAAAAAAAAGCTGCTCTCCTTTGTTTGTTGTAGGTATTGTTGCTGCCTTATTTGGTAATTCAGTTTAGTATGCCTCTCGTTTATTGCTCATCTCCTATGGGAACCAGATATCTACTCTCTGTTACGGGTGAAAAAGCATTAGAGGAGTTGAGACTAGCAAGCATGCTTACATCTGAATTTGTATATTATTCTGTTTTTTAGTGTTGGTGGGTATATATGTATATTATGCAGAAAAAGAATGAGGGTGGGGTGATGGGGCAGGTAATATGTAATTCCACAGGTAGGATCCCACCAAATTCATAGACAGGAAAAATGCAGCACAGGTCATGGAATCTTGTCTTTTGTATGCTACGATTTCAAAGGACGAAGACCACTGTTTCTCCAGCTGGGGATCCTGACCCAAAAGGGACCGGGGGAAGGTTGCAAAGTTACTTTAGCGTGCGGTGGATTGTGGTATTGCCACCCTTAGTTCTGTGCTGCCTTCAGAGTTGGGCAGCTGTAAGCTGTAGGCTAGGTGTTCAGCTCTGAAGGCAGTACCTTGCCAGCTGCAGTGGAGAAATAAGCCTGGCAATATAGTACCATGTTACCTTTTCATGCTGTGTGTAGCAGTGGCTCTGTCTTCAGAGCTGGGCTCCCAGCCAGAAGCTGCATTCTCTGGCTGCACAGCACTGAATGGTAGCAATACTGCAATCCCTCCACAACTCCTTTTTTGGGTCAGGACCCCTAAAAATACAACAGCATGAAATTTCAGATTTAAGTATCTGAAATCATAACATAAACAACTTTAAATTTATGTTGGTGAATTTCATCGTCGTAGGACCATGAATTTGGTAGGGTCTTGTCTATCCGACAAAGATTGTATCAGTCTGAGTTTGGTGTGGTTATGTCACTTGGTTATGTTACCAATAAACCTGAACACATGAAGGTGTAGTATACAATGTGTAACATGATTGATAAAATAGGTTTTGAGTTTTTAGATTTTTTTTGTATGTATTCTATGAAGTAAGACACCTTTTAGCACTGCACAGAACCTTGAGAGAGAAAACTGTTAAATATGTTTAAGAAACCTCTACATGTCACTTATAAAAGCAGACAACTTGTCATGTTAGAAAATGGTATATTCACTTGCAGAGAGTAGAAAAATCCTGTTTCCAGAACTCTCAAGTTGCTTTTTAGTGTACCTTACTTTTACCATTTGTACAGGCCAGGGTATGAGTGTCCAGGGTGTGGTTTGTGAAGGAGATTCCATATTTAGGTGGAGGAGAAGAAACCACTTCTTATGCCAGGTTAATTTTTAAAGGCCTAGTTTCTAATGTGAGGTTCTGCTTATATCCTGGGTCTGTAACATTTCATACATTCATTACAAACAAGCATGCTAGCAAGCTTAGTTACAAAATGTACTATCTTTGAGAAGTTACAATTAAAATTTAACTTTAGCATATTTGCAAATTCATTGTGTAGGGATCTGGTTACCTTGAAATTATATACAAGTTAGGATAAAAATTCTGAAGTGTGAAACTATTTAATCAAAATTGTTCTGAAATGGAACAGTTTTCTGCGCTATGTTGCAGAAGAGATCACAGTTTCTGGGAGTTGGCTAATATTTTTTCTAAGTAAGTATATCTGTTTTTTAAAGAAGTTTATGTACCTTTTTCTTAAAAGAAAAAAAAGGCCTTAAGTTCTCAATAAAAATAATATAACTTTTAACCTTAAACACTTATTTTTGTTTGTAGGACAAAGTTGACAGCATTCAGTTTTCAAACAGCGGTGATAGGTATGTTGCATGACTCCAAATACTTTAAATTATTTTACATTAAAATACCTACTGTCATACTTATCTGTACTGCCCAAGTGGAAAAAAAAAACTTGTACAGATTGAACCTTTCTAGTCAGGAATTCTGACGTGCTATAACATCCATAATCTGACATGATTTTAGTTAGCCAGATGACTACTTACCATGAGTGTTGCCAAGTTTCCTTGGATCCCATAAAGTTTGTTTACAGTCAGCAGCCCTGACTCTGTGTTCTGTGCTGTTTAGCTGTAATTTACCCCAGATGTATTCTAAGAGCCCACTAGATGGTGGAAGTGTTAGTAATGCTGCTAAACAATATTGACCTCCCATTGTTCAGCAAATTCTCTTGTTCAACACTGTTTAAGCCCCGAGAGTGTGGGATTAGAGAGGTTCTACCTGTATAGCTATGATTTGAAAGATTTTAATTTCTCTAGAGTGTAGTGTTCACTCTAGCTTCAGCTCTGTGCTTTTATTCCTTGTGACAATTTTAACATACCAGTTTTTGAATAAACTGATTTTTAATTACATGGGAATATGTCCTATTTCTAATAAAAATTACAGTTGAGCTTTTCAAAAGCACTAAGCATTGGCCTAATTCTGCTTCTTCCATTTAAAGCAGTGGTAAAATTCTCATTGTTTTTAAATAGGAGCACAATTAACGCTGAGCAATTTCAAAAATCGCACCCATAAATATTGCTAAGCAATCGTACATGCATTTTAGCAAAGGAAGCTGTGTGGCTTGTCCCAGGCTGAATTAAAACTATTGGTCTGTTTCCAGTCACATACACAGGATTTTTTTGTAACATAGCTTTTCTTTGTTTTTAGATATGGGTTTTATTTTTGCTTTATTTTGTTTAGCTGGTTCTCTGGTGACTTTTTGGCAGAGAGGTCCTGTTTATTGGGTTTGATGTAACAGTGAAGGGAAGACACCTTTGATTTGCTAGTTTCTGCTGGTAGAGGTCCTCGGAAACCTTCTTTACTGCAGCCAGGATCTCCCCCTCAACCTCCTTGCTTCACACACACTTCTGTGTCCTCTGCTTTTCTTCCCACAGTTAGAAATATGCTGTCTCCTGCTTTGTCCAGTTCTATCACAGGCACCTCCCTTTCTTTGCATTTGAGCATCCATTTCCATATGCATAATTCAGTTTAGCAGGTCATGCTCTGCACTTAGCCTGCTTCTCAGATTCAGTATTCCCTTCCCCTCCACTCTCCTTTCTACATCCAATTCTAGAAATTCTGCGGCTTTGCATCCAGTAGGAGTAGCCTGCCTTTTGGGTCTGAGGCTTCAGGGAGGGAAGTACATGTTGAACCTTTCTAGTCTGGCACCCTCAGGTCCTGACCTGACTTTTGTATGCCAGGTTAATTTTTTAAAGGCGTAGTTGCCGGAGCTGAATCAGAGAATTTGCTGAACCATAGGTCAGTAATGTTTAGCAGCATTATCAACACTTCCACTGCTACTGGGCTCTTAAAAGACAGTTGGGGTAAATTATAGCTAAACAGCACAGAACACTGAGAGCCAGGACTAGTGGCTGTGAACAAACTTTACAGGACCACGGGAAACTTGGCCATACCCATGGTAAGTGATAGTCCTGCGAGCTAAAGTCATGCTGGATTATGGATGTTACTGGAAGAGAGTGTGCTGGACCAGAGAGGTTCAACCGATGGTAGGAAGAAACTATTTAGTAGTAGCAGTTACCTGGCACAGCTTCAGTTCTTTGATTTTTGTGGAAAAGAAAAGGAAAACGTACGTGCTTTTCTTAGTGTTTTTTATAAAGTTAATATTTATTTTGCGTTTCTTTAAAAAGGGGTTATTTTTTGTTTTTAAGTATTTTTTTTAAATGGGAATTCCATCAAGTATATTTTCTTCATCCCCATAAACTCTGATCACTCACTGGCTGTGTCTACACTTGCGGCTCCCCCCTGCTTTTGAAAGGAAGAGGCTAATGAGGCACTGCATATTCGTTGCAGCACCCCATTGGCATATCCTGAAATGTCTTTCGAAGGGGGAGGAGGTTGTGTAGACATAGCCTGTTTTAACAAAACAGAGCTATTGTGAGTTTTGTTTCCAATAACATTTTCTTCTAGTTTTCAAATGTTAAACATTGATTTAGTTGTGCCAAAACAGAGCACTAATCCAAATTTCTCCATTTTATTTCTCCGCTGTGTGCTTTATTGAGAAGCAATCCTGTTCCATGTTAATACCATTTTTCTAGATCTATTTGATTCATACTCTTTCAACATTTGTTCAGTTATGTCAATACTGAGGACTGTACGTACTTTGGTAATTGTCTCTTTTCTGTTTGATTTTGTAAGCAGCAATCCCATTCCAGGCTCATCCCATTTTCCTGGAGCAACAGAACCATTACATTGCTCTGAGTTAACTGTTTTGGAGGAGTTTGTGATGATACAGACAAACTCTTAAAATATATAGTAGATCATCATAATGCCCACAAGGTTCTCTAAGGCTGGGTATAGGCTGTGGGGTACTATCAGCAAAAGATACGCTCACTGGAAAGTTCATCTTTTTCCTTTAGGCTTTTTTGGGGCAGAAGTCTAAATTGGGGTTGATGGAGGGTCTAAGCCTGGATTGGAAGATGTGTTTTGGTTACTGTTCCATATTTTTAGGCTTTACTTATCCTTATGTTTAATGCCCCTAAAACTCTGGATGGATATACAAGTTGGACCTCCCTGGTCTGGCACTAGAGACCTGATCCGTCCTGAACAATAAAATTTGACAGATCGGGGGAGGTCCCCTGCCACAGCCCTGCAAGCCCACAGCCTGCTGCTGACAGGGTACTTTCCTAGCAGGTACCCCCCACGTCTCCCACATTCCCCCATGACCTGGCTATGCTGCTGCATCTGGGAGCATCCAGACACTGGCTTCTGCCGCAGGGCTCTGGCCCCAGTCCCACACTGCTCCCAGCTGGGCTGTTGATAATGTTGCCCATGGCCCCCCTGCCCTGAGGTTCCCCTCTAGACCACAGATACTGCTGGACCAGAGAGTAACAGTTTTTAGAGGTGCAACCTATATTTTTAAGCGCAAAAACTGGATAACTACTGTGATGTACTAGATAATATCTTCTGCAATTTTTTTCAAGGTTCATAAGTGGCAGCAGAGATGGAACAGCCCATATCTGGCGTTTCCAGCAAGCAGAATGGAGGAGCATCTTGTTGGATATGGCTGATAGATTACCAGGGTAGGCTGTGTGTCTTCTATGTATGTGTGTTTGTGGGAAGTCAGGTACTTTGAAAGATTTACCTTACCTGCTTTGAATTGAATCTAAAATCTGCCCCTCCTAATGTAAATGAGGTCATGTTAGTGTATTGAAGACTTTTTCTCTTTTGTACAATACCCATTTTTTTCTTCAGAAGAAAAATGGCCTTTCTTTCCTGAAGGCTGTTGCATCTTATCTCTTTCTAGCAATTCAGAAACTGTCTGCCTACGATAAATTGTAACTATCATAATATGATTGGCTTTAAGTGGCATAGCACATTGAACTTTTTCCAAAAGTGCTCTCTAGTTTTCATTGGTAGATTATGGTATCATAGATTGCTCCCAGCATTTCATAATGTAAATTCCAAAAATACAAACATGCTTCTAATTAGAGGAAATCTTAATTTCATATGGTCTTTATTTAAAAAGATGGAGGTCATTCTGTGCACCTTCTGAAATAAAACATATATTAAAAATGTTAGCAGTGCTTTTCCATTCCTTCTTCAGAGGCCTACATTCTTTTCAAGAGCTTGTTTGTGTCCATTCCAGTATTGTGTGTGTGCCCGCATACATGAGCATCCAAAGACTTTCCCTAGCAGAGTCCCTTGGGTCAGCTGTCGTGTCCCCTGCAGCCATGTCTCCCCAGCATTTCAAGCTCTCGGTTCCTCCTTTCTGCTCTGATGGTTGTTGGAGCTTGGGTCTTGCTTCCTAAGTATCTGGTTTTTTTCCCTAGATCACCTTTTGTGGTGTAGATTAGTTTTATTGTTCTCCCCACTCCAGCTTTAGTCAGCAGTGGGGAGAGGGGGTGTTCTCCCCTCCACTTTTGTTTCATGCTTTTGGGGCATGCAGCACCCCCAAGGCTTCAAGCAGTGTTCAGGACTCCCTGCTGGGGCTTCCTGCATTCTGAAGTGTCTGGGAGAAAGCTATCTCCCAGACAGTTTCTTAGTTTGCCTGGGATTTAAGCCTAGAATTAAGAGAGTGGTTGCATATTAGAAAGCACAGGAACAAGCACTCAAAGAAGAAATGCTTATGCACCTGTAACTAATGTTCTTCAAGATGTGCTGTTCCTGTTCATTCCAGGCACTCTTCTCCCCTCTATCGGACTTTGCAGCAAGAAGGGACTGAGCGGGGTGCAGATCGGTAGGGACATGTTTGTGGTGTTGGGGAGATGTTGTCACAGAGGTGCTACAGCTGACCTGATGGGTGCTGCTAGGGAAAAGTGTATGTGTGTGTGCATATATGTGTACACATCATACTGGAATGGTCAGGCCTAACACATCTTGAAGAAGAACAGTTACAGGTTTTTCAGTTAATTGAATCTGCTTTATTGTTATGGCTGATTTCTGCAACTTTTTGATGTGCATGTGTAGGGACTGTGAATTAGGACACACAAAGTGGATTCAACAACCTTTTTCTTTAAAGGAGAAGAGACTAATTTATAATCAGACCTCTGGACAGATCAAGACTCTCAGGTGCTTGGTTGCAGATGTCCTAGCTCACTGTGATTCTTAATTTCAGTATTCTAGTAGGTTTCTTACTCAACTATTCTGTGATGACTTATAGAAATATTCCCTTCTCAAGAAGTTTAACAATTTAAAAAAAAAAACAAAAACAAAATTGGCTATCTGAGCATTACTGCACCATTTGATGGGTTTTTGTTTTAAAGAATTTTTTCTTCAGGGGATTGACTAACACTCTGACTGTGTCTACACTTGCATTCCTCTTTCAAAAGGTATGCAAATGAGGGGAAATGAAAATGCAAATGAGGTGCAGATTTCCATATCTGGCACCTCATTTGTATATTATTTCAAAATAGCCTCTTTCAAAAGAGGAAAACCAGTGTAGACCCTGCTCTTTCGAACATAAACCCCATCTTTGAAAGAATCTTTCTTCCCTTTTTTATGAGAAGAAGGATTCTTTCGAAGACAGGGTTTAGTTTCAAAAGAGCAGTGTCTACACTGGTTTTCTTCTTTTGAAAGAAGCCATTTTGAAATAAAAACATGCAAATGAGGTGCCAGATATGGAAATCTGCACCTCATTTGCATTTTCATTTCCCCTCATTTGCATACCTTTTGAAAGAAGAATATAAGTGTAGACAACCGCCTTTGAGCCTAAAATATATTAGTGGTAAATTTCCATTAAATTAAAAAGAAAAAAAAAGCTTGTTTTTCATGCAGTTTTGTGGTTTAAAGTGAAACTTCTAAAAGCATGAAAACAGAGATTGAAAGGTTCAAGAAGTCAGCAGATTCTGAGGTCAGCTTATTACAGACAGGTCAACATAGTGGACGTGTTAAGACTAGGGTTTAATCCTTAGTTTAGTATGTCAGATTTTTGACGACATAAAAGGGTTCAATTTTTTTGTGTGTTGAAATGAACACTTTAAAATTATTCTTACACTGACACTATTCTCTTTTTCAATAGTGGCTCTTCTTCAGAGGAAGACAAATTTATGAAGCCAAAAGTAACAATGATAGCTTGGAATCAAAATGATAGTTTTGTTGTTACTGCTGTGAATAATCATCTACTAAAAGTTTGGAATTCTTATACTGGACAATTGCTTCATGATATGGTGGTATGTAGTCATCTTCCCTGTTTTTCAAAATACGTGGACTTTCTTTGTTAGTATTAAAGGGGCATTTGTGTGTTGGTCATTAAATATTATTTGTCATGGAAGCTTGTGTCTGAATATATTGTATGTATAGTGTTTTTATATAAAAACAAACCAAAAAACCCAAACAAAAAAAAATCCAGAGTTTACAAAGCAAAATAACATGGAACCTGTCTTCTTTGTGAATAGGGAAAAGCATGAGCTTTTCTGACAATAAATATAAAATCCTACATTTTAAAATTAAGTAGGTATTTTGCTGCCTTTATATTTAATTCAGATAAAGATGTAGTTCCAAAAATTTGTTACAAGGTGCCCTGACTCTTGCCCCCATCTATGCTGTTCATTGATGCTTTCAAAATTGCATGAATGTGGTGCTGGCAAACATTCTCAGATTTCTGGAGGCAGTCCTAAGGGTCTGAGAACCTTAGTCAAAGGTTAGGGAGGAATAGCAGTGGATGCATAAATTCAGAATTTTCTAACGTATTAATTGTAAACTTGTGATTTTTTTGTGTGTCTGTTTTTCCACATTAAAATAGGGACATACGGATGAAGTGTTTGTGTTGGAGACCCACCCTTTTGATTCAAGGATTATGTTATCTGCAGGCCATGATGGCAATATTTTTATATGGGATATTACAAAAGGCATCAAAACGAAGCATTATTTTAACATGGTAATATCAATTATTGTACATTCTTCTTCCTTTTTCAGCATATGCAGTGTATACAACCTCTTGTGATCCCAGCATCTTCTCTCCCACGCATCCTGTTTTTTTGTCTTCTACAATGGTATACTCATCCCTCGTTTAATGAGTACTGTACTTATGAGTACTCACTAAAATGAGGAACATATATACCTACCTTTTATTCACTATATGAGTGAACTTCCCCTGCCTCTATGAGCAGGATCCCTGGCTGGGGGGCGGGGAGACCCATAGCTGGAGGCTTCTCCCTTCCTTCCCTCAGACATGCAGCTGTCTGACAGCCCTTTGGCTGGGGGAAAAAGAGGGAGAAGGCTTTTAGCCTGGTTCCCTCCCCTGCAGTGGTGGGAATGTGAAACTGACCAGCCATGAGCTGATCAGATTCCTGGCCCTGCAAGCCATGGGGGGACTGGAACCAGCCTGCCCCTGGTTCCCAGGTCCTGCCACTCTGGGAGCCAGGAAATTGACCAGCCCTGGTGGTTCCTGGTTCCATTCCCCCTGCAGGAAAACTTGAGTTATTCTGGGGTTGCAGGAACAACCCCTGGGTAACTCCAGGGCTTACTGTATTTTGTCACACACACACACACACACATACACGCCCCGCCCCGCCCCGCAGCCAGATTTTTAACTGCCTCCAGCGTTAAGCCCGCCCAGCAGCCTCAAACCTTCTCTGGCCTTAGACACACGCGCCCGCCCCGCCCCCCCCCCGCCAGCAGCCACAAACCACCCCCAGCCTTACAACCCCCCAGCAGCCCCAAATTTCCCCCCGTCTTAGACCCCCCTGCCCCCGCATCCCTCAACAGCTCCAGCCTTAGACACTCCTCCTTCTCATGCAGCCTCTTCACTGGGGCTGCTAGGCTGGGTGGCTCCCCCAGCCTTCCTGTTCCCAGCAATTAACTCAAGTGTTAAGGTTTCAGCACCTCGGCATAAGGTAATTGCGATCTCTAGTGATAGAAATAGCTGCCATCTCCAGCAGTTATCGTTATTGATAGACATCTGCCTGAGGCAGCGGTATTAAGACACTGCAAATGGCTTCTTTAACAGCCGCATGCAGCTGGAAACTGCTCAGCTGGCAACCTTTAACAAATCTAATGGGACCCGTGTTTTGGAAATCCCTGCTCTATATGCATACACTACATCCTACTTCTAGTGCCAGACTACTCAGATACATCAGAAAAGTACCTTAAACTCAACTGGTTTATGTCAACTTACAAGCCCTTGGAACAAATTAGAGACTTTTACATGTATTTTAATGGGAATTTAGTGTCGCTCTTATGAGTTTTCACCTACGAGCAGAAATTTGGGAACGAATTGTGCTTGTATAGCGAGGAATGAGTGTAATTTGACCCTACTTTGAAGCTTGTACCTTTTAGGCTCTTGTTAAATTTATACGTCACCTCAAGGCTCATTCTGGGAAGTAATAACATTAACTGCCTTTTAAAGAGTGCTGCTTATTTAAATGAGTTGCTGTACAGGTTGAATCTCTCTCGTTCGTCACTCTCGTCTGATAACATCTGTAATCGGACATTTTATTCAGTCAGAGGACTACTAATGGGTGTGGCCAAGCTTCCCATGGTTCCGTAAAGTTTGTTTACAGCCACCAGTCATGGCTCTCATTCTGTGCGTATAGTTAGCCGTAACTTCCCACTAAATGTTTTCCAAGAGCCCAGTAAGCAGTGACAGTGTTAGTAATGCTGCTAGACAATATTAGCCTCCTGTGGTTCTGCATACTCTCTTGTTTTGGCACCAGTCAGGTCCTTATGGTGCAGGACTAGAGAGGTTCAACCTCCAGTTCAAATTACACCACAACCATGAATATCAAAATTTTGATCTATCTAAACCGGTACTTAAATAGCTGACAATAGACTCTTGATTTTTGTAATCTAAATATGATTTTTATGTATCTAAATATTTACATATGATAGAGATCTAGGATGAATTGCTAAAATTCTAATACGATTAAAAATTCAGTCTGTGGGGGTCCATTTCTGAATGGATCCCAAGTCCGTAATCAGATTTGCATTAGTGAATGTTTCTGCTTGTTTCAAAGTCAAGCTGACTTCAGAGAGACTCCATATGTTTTGAAGGTGTCTCAGTGTAGATCCAATTGTAGGGTTGTAGTCCTAATTATTGTGTCAAGGAGTGCATTAAATTAACTGAAAGTAACAAAAAAAAATTCACTAATGTGTAGTAGAGGAATCTTGACCTTGCTTTAAATAGCAGGGAGTTTCTGGTAGGTGAAGTTTGGATAGGGCTATACAATGTTGCTTGTTCCAAAAAAATAAGACAACTTACCTTGAGTTCATTTCTTCAATCTAGATTGAAGGGCAAGGACATGGCGCTGTTTTTGACTGCAAGTTTTCATCAGATGGACAACATTTTGCCTGTACAGATTCTCATGGGCATCTGTTGATATTTGGTTTTGGTTGTAACAAGCCTTATGAAAAGGTCAGTTTAGCTTTCAGTTTACACTAGCTTTTTATAATAACTAGAGGAATGGATGAATTCGTGTGAAAAACGTACTGCATACTTGGATATAGCCATTTCCTATTTTGACTTTTTGGGTTTTTTTGCTTTGCTTAATAAGCAGTTTTTTTCTCAAGTGCCTCCCCCCCCCCCAAAAAAAAAAAAAAGAAAAGAAAAGAAAAAGAAAAGGCAAGCAGAAATTCTGTAAAAACAACAACTCTAGTTGCATATTTATCATTTGCGTTTTTTCCTAAATAGCCTATGTATTCAACTTGGGATCAAAAAGTGAAAGTGGTTCATTCCTTCTAGCTTGTCAATATCAGTAATAAAATATCTGGCTATGACCTCTTTGATGCTTTTGTAACCCCACTTTGCTTCAATACAATTGCATGAATGTAGCTGAAATCTCAATTTTGATGGCAGAATTTTTACGTCTGGTGCTGTCTCTTGATGACAAAAGAGCCCGGCCTGACTTTGAGATCCCATAGCAAATTTGTAGCTTAACCGTTGTTGAATTATATGTTTTGATGGAAACGCAGTAAATGTTTGGTACATGTTAAATGAAAAACAGAAATTTGAAATGCTGTTTTATAGTAAGGTAGAAAAGCAATTTTATTTACTAAAGGATTACAGAACTTTCAATATATTAGCCTCTCAAAGACCAAGGTAATGAACACTTTTAAGTGCTTGTCTATCGGAGTTCCTTACTTCTGTGAGTGATATGATATCCTCAAAGCAACACGCATCTAGGATAAGATAAGGTATTTGTGGCTTTTTAACTTTTGAGAACTTGATCTCTCCTATTTTTTGCAATAGGAGGTAAACTTAGTACAATTTTGTTCTGCATGTAGTTTCTGTAACATACCCTCTTTTCAAGTTGACAATATGCAAGCTTCGTTTCTTTTCAGATTCCTGATCAGATGTTCTTCCACACTGACTACCGACCATTGATTCGAGACTCTAACAATTATGTCCTAGATGAACAGACTCAACAGGCTCCTCATCTGATGCCACCTCCATTCTTAGTAGATGTAGATGGAAACCCTCATCCAACAAAATACCAGAGATTAGTACCAGGAAGAGAGAATTGTGCAGATGAACATTTGATTCCTCAACTGGGATATATAGCAACAAGTAAGAACAGTAATTATAACTTCAGGAGCTGTATCTGGCTATGTCTACGCTATAGAGATATTTTGAGATAACAGCTGTTATTTCAAAATAATTTTGCTACTGTCTTCACTGCGCATATGCTATTTCTAAATAAATTTGAAATAGCATGTGTTATTTTGAAATCGGTAACCTTCACTGCTGGAGGAATAGCGCCTATTTCAAAATATGCGCTTTGAAGACTTGAAATAGCTGTCATGGTGCCCAGTGGCAATATTTCAAAAGAGCTCAGTGCCTGGAAATGCTCTTTCGAAATAGCTGTTTTGAAATATCATAGGCTATGTCTACACTAGAGAGTTTTGTACATAAAACGGGGGTTTTGTTGACAAAACTCGTGGAGCCTCTACACACACAATGTGTCTATACAAAAAAGTGGGTTGATCTTTGGATTCACTCTGTTGACAAAAGAGCCCCCAAAGCGTCTACATGGGTGTTTGTCGACACTTTCTGTTGACAAAACAGTCTGTCAACAGAAATTTTGTTGGACATCTCTTCGGACAGTAACTTCTGTAGACAGATGCTTCTAGTGTAGACGTAACCTTATTTTGAAATAAGTCTGTAGTGTAGCTGTAGCCTGTTTTGACTGGACTTTAGAACCATTACAATCCTTTTGAACAGGAAAAGATTGGTGTATGTTACCTTAAATTTATATAGTTGAGTTTTAATGGAATTGTAACTATCTTGTACCACAAATATCTATTGGTTATGTTATTGTCCAAGTGTATGTGACATAGTTTCAACTTCTAGTTGCTGGTTTACAAAGAGGTTAAAATCACAGCTACTGAGAGTAGTGGTTTAGCTCACACTGAAAAGGAATTAATTCCTTTGAACAAAAGATTTCTTCCTTCTGTTGTCTTATAGTTGATTATCTTAGGCTGCATCTATGCTACTAGTTAAAATCAATATATAATAAATTTGAATACTTAATCTCGATATTATGAATTCGAATAAAGTGTCCACAAACCTTCTTGAAATTCGGCCCACCTTTTCTCAGTGTTGAATCTTTATGTTCCCATTGCCTCATGCAAGTTCGACAGTGTGAACACTGCATTGTAGGAACCAATCCCACAGTGCCTGAGCCCCAGTTGCTTTTGAGTGTTTCATGTTGGGATCTCAGAATTCCAAGCACTGTCCCAGAATTCAGTGCATCGCTAACCGTGCAAAAGAAAAGAACTGGAGATTTTGCCATTCCCTGCTGCAGCATTCCAGTGCAAGCATGGATCTACGAACACTACAGCTCATACCAGACATCATTTTGGCAACCACAGCAGCTGTCATGCAATTTGTCATTCAATCCCAAAGCTCATTGTTGCTTGTCTATCCTATTGGTGCTGCTGATGGTGATGATGAGGATGGTGTTTTGGAACAGCAATTGAGCCAACTGCCATCCAAGAACACAGAGCTGGTGGCTGTCACGAATGAATTGATGACAGTGGAGCAGCATTTTTGTATTTAAGAGACCAGCACACACTGGTGGGATCCCATCATTTTGGAGTACTGGGACGACTAGCAGTAGGTTCAGAACTTTTACATGTGCAAGTCCACCTTTATGGAACATTTTGATTCGCTGGTGCCCAGCCTGAAGCACAGCAACGCCAAAATGAGGCAGGCTTTAATGGTACAGAAGTGAGTGGCAATTGCACTGTGGCAGTTTGCAACCCCCAACAGTTACCAGTCAGTGGCAAATCAGTTTGGGGTGGGCAGATCTACAGTGGAGTCCGTGGTGATGGAGGTTGCTCATGCAATCTGTTGGCATCTCCTTCTGGAGGCTGTGACAATGGGAGATGTACAGGCCGTAGTGGATGGCCTAGGAAAGCCCGGGGCAGCAAACTGTGGTGGGGCAATAGATGGCACTTGCATCCCCATCACGGCCCCATCCCACCTGGCCTTGGAGTATATTGATCAAAAAGGGGTACATCTCCATAGCTATGCAGAGGTTGGTATATCACAAAAGCTGCGTCTACACGTGCACGCTACTTTGAAGTAGCGGCAGTAACTTCGAAATAGCGCCCGTCACGTCTACACGTGTTGGGCGCTATTTCGAAGTTGAAATCGACGTTAGGCGGCGAGACGTCGAAGTCGCTAACCCCATGAGGGGATGGGAATAGCGCCCTACTTCGACGTTCAACATCGAAGTAGGGACGTGTAGACGATCCGCGTCCCGCAACATCGAAATAGCGGGGTCCTCCATGGTGGCCATCAGCTGGGGGGTTGAGAGATACTCTCTCTCCAGCCCTTGTGGGGCTCTGTGGTCACCGTGGGCAGCAGCCCTTAGCCCAGGGCTTCTGGCTGCTGCTGCTGCAGCTGGGGGTCCGTGCTGCATATACAGGGTCTGCAACTAGTTGTTGGCTCTGTGTATCTTGCACTGTTTAATGAAAGCGTGTCTGGGAGGGGCCCTTTAAGGGAGCGACTTGCTGTTGAGTCCGCCCCGTGACCCTGTCTGCAGCTGTGCCTGGCTCCCTTATTTCGATGTGTGCTACTTTGGCGTGTAGACGTTCCCTCGCTGCGCCTATTTCGATGTCGGGCTGCGCAACGTCGAAGTTGAACATCGACGTTGCCGGCCCTGGAGGACGTGTAGACATTATTCATCGAAATAGTCTATTTCGATGTCGCAACATCGAAATAAGCTACTTCGAAGTAGCGTGCACGTGTAGACGTAGCCAAAGATCGTTTTATTGACATCAATGTTGGCTGGTCAGGGAGTGTTCACGACGCGTGCATATTCCGAAATTCAGGACTGTACAAAAAGCTCCTGGATGGGACTCTTTTCACTGATCAGAAAATCAGGATTGACGATGTGCAGATGCCCATTGTTATATTGGGCGACCCGGCTTACCCTCCGCTTCCCTGCCTGATGAAGCCCTACACAGGAGCTCTGGACACCAGGAAGGAAAGCTTTAATTACAGATTGAACGGGGTAGAATGATTATGGGATGCACCTTTGGAAGTTTGAAAGTGAGGTTCAGATGTTTGTTGACCTGTTTGGATGTTTCTGAAGCCAATGTCCCACTGTTATTACAGCATGCACTACTTTGCACAATGTGTGGCTCAAGGCAGGAGACTTTCCCCAATACCTGGAATTCTGAAGCGGAGGCAATAGGCAGGGCTTTCTTGCAGCCATCTACGCTGCCATCCACCAGAAGCCACACTCAGGCTGCAGAAATAAAGGACACTTTGAAAAACAGCTTTATGACTGATCTGTAATGCACATGGTACCTATGTATGTCTCTGCCATAATGCCAATAAACTTACTGTGCCGTAATTAATTAATACTCTGTTTTGGTGGGAGGGGGTTAATTTAATAAATAGAATGTGCTGTGCCTTCGCACCCTCTCCCCCACCCCACCCGGTTCCCTCAGCCACACGTCTACTGTGGACAGGGGAGTTGCACTCCCACTCCCCCGAGACCCCCATTCCCTGCGCTCTTGCAGGACAAGAAATCACACCAAGCTCAAAGGAGTGATTTTATATTGCAGGCAGGAGAGGTTTAAGTGGCTGGAAAAAGAAGCCTTCTCAAGGGTGCTTGAATAGCTTTAGGTAATGGCCCTTGGGGCTGGAGAGGCAGGGTGGCCTTGCCCTCCCTCTGTACATGCGGGGACCCTGATGATGTGTGTGTGGGCGCCTTCTCACCCACTGACCAGGGTCCCCTGAGATCAGCTGATGCCCTGCTGGTTTGGGAGTCCCTCTGCAACTGAAACAGGAAGCCCAGGATCTCTGTCTGCTCACTAACAGCTGTTACGAGCTTTGCTGCGACCTCTGTCTGCTTTGACAGTTGCTGGTGCTGCAGGTCAAGCATTCTCTCATTAGTTAATTTGACTCTGGTGCCACTCAGCTGTGCTGTGACCCCATTGAGCAATGAGTGTCCTTTGTCAAGTTCTTCTGCTCTGCCTGAGTGTCTTGCATGGGCTGCAGAATCATATCTTGTTTGCATTTCCTGTGTCTCCTGGTTTTCTCTGTAACACTGGACATTGAGTTTGGAAAATGAAGGTCAAAATTAAGACACAATTGACATAATGTGCTTTGAAGTGCAATGAATGGGTCTTTCTGTGTACTGTCAGTGAAAGTATACTTTTGAAGGACACATGGGTTACTAAGGATGGGGACAATAAGTGTGCATTTCACAATACCTCACTTCCCATCGCTTTTCCAGCACGTTGCTTTGTGAACATAGTAAGTTATAAGCAAATGTCCTCTTTTGATGCAAATGGGAAGGTCTGCAAAGCAGGGGCAGCCTCCAGATGTCCTGGCCGGATATCGTATGGCAGTGGCAAATGGATGGCTGCGTCCGAGGCTTCGATGCACAATAAAAATAATGAAAAGGAAAAAAAAAATTCAGAGAGAGGCTGGATGTAAAGGGACATGGGAGAGGAAAAGTATAGCAGAGGAATCCCCCACATAGCTCGAGGATTCTGAGAACTGCAAACAAATGGTGCTTGGTAAGGGACGTGGGAGGGGAAACGCCTAGCAGAGCCTGGCAGCCGCATGGCACCTGGGTGTCCTGCAAAATGAAAAGAAATGCTGGGGGAAGAGGGATTGGCAGAGAAAATGTCCAGCAGAACCCAGCAGCAGTGTGGCACAGGGGGTGGGGTGTTAGGCGGTGGCTGGGTAATGTGTGGTGAGGTATTCCCCTGGGTCCTAAACATCCCAGTTTTTTACTGTTAGAGCAGGGAGCTCCTAGCACTCTCACCTACGGCCAGGCTGTGGTAACCAAACGGTTAAAGTTCTTTTTGTTGTGCTGGCTGTGTTGCAATGACAAAAGGGTTAATAGCAGTCAGGCTTAGATCTTAACTGGTTACAAGTTTATTAAGCTACAGTTATAAGCGTGTGGTTACAAAAGGCTATTGTCTACTTCTTATATGCTAGCAAAGTACAGGTGTTAATAGGTTACGTTACAATCCAATACAAAGATATCTGTTACCATCTAACACAATATCTTGATACAATGACATCTAGTTACAGAGCTCTAATTCTTTAGCTGTGCACAAAAAGAAAGGAGACCTAGCATGGGTATATCTTACCCTCTCTGCGTCTCTTGATACCAGCGTAGCCAAGCCGGATCGGTCACTCAATTCCACGGAAAGACGAATACAAGGTTGGGTGTCCCCAGCTGCGGACCTCGGGAGGCAATCACCTGACCCGACCAGCAGGTAGTTGGTGGAATGCACTCAGAGTTAGAGTTCTGCTGGGCCCACCTTTTGTACCCCTTTTAGGTTACGTATTCTCTTTATCTGTGGTGCCAGATTGTACTGGTCTGTCTTTTGTGACGCCAGTTGGTTACAAGGGCATTTCTTACTTAATTTGCACTTGTAAGACAGGAGGTAAGCAATTTAGTAGTACAGTACATTCTTTTTGTGTGGGCGGGGACTTCCTCTTCTGGGATGGTATGTGTGTGTGCATGTGTGCACCAAATTCATCAATGCCAGCTGGGGTGATTTCTTGTGGGTTTCCCCCCCCTCTTGTTGACAGTTTGGCCTGTTAGCCTTCTATCTGTACTTTCTGTTTCTCAGAGTCATGATAAGCTAGCACATCTGGGCCTCAATGAGGGGCATCAAAGACTGCTGTTAGCAGCCGTTTCCGTGACCTGTGTGCTCCTCAGTGGGGGGGGTGGGGGCAGCGAGCAAGCTGGCTTATAAAGGGGAGACTTTGTCTGGCTACATGGGGTCATGAAAAAGTAAAGAAATCCTGGTTGGAAAGGGACATGCAAGGGGACCCTCCCTCCCCCTAGCCTGCAAACTGTGTTGTTGGGTGGTGAATGGAGTGCCTGCTGGCTGCTGCAGGCCAGTGTAAAGAGGCAGGAAACGTGTTAACGAACAAACAAACAAAAAAGATGTGAATTCCTGTGCTTCCACAGGTTGCCAAAGAAGACATCACTCTCTTAAAACTAACAGATATGGAGAAAGAACAGCTACTCTTGCTGTGTGACCGAAAGCCTGGAAAATTGGCTAAAATGCTGTGTGGTTCGATGATACTAGATTGCTTCTGGCAAGATGTGCTAACTTGGAAGCTGCAACAAATCAGGACTGCCCAAGAATCTCATTAAAAAAAAGTACAGGAGTCCCTGACTGAGGCCTTTGAGGAGATCTCCAAAAAGAAGCTCTCCATCCCAAGAAACATTAACATGCTCTTCTGAAGGGCACAGAAGTCCAGCTAGCAAACCTGTACCTATGCAAAACCCTATAATTATACCCACCCCCAACCTGCTTCTAGCATGCAGAATCAAGACTCCCTTGAGCTGCTTGCTCCAGATGGCTTGCAGACTGGCTTGGAGCGGACTGCCGTGGACGATCCTGGTGTGGAGGGGAATGCAATGGAGGGGACCAGTTCTAGGTCTGTGGTGAAGAGCTGCAGGCTGTCCAGAGCAACTTCATCTGTCCCCTGGTTATTGCTCCCTAACTCCTCTCCGTCCCCCTCTTCCTTTGGGCCACACTGCTCCTGTGTGTTTACCCCGGAATCCATACCTGGGCCTCCACAACTATTGTAATTCAGTCCAGGATCCGTGGTGATGTCAGTCTCCATAAGCATGTGGAACTGTTGATAATAGCGGCAGGTCTGTGGAGCTGCCCTTGACCATTGGTTGGCTTTCTGGCCTTTTTGATAGGCCTGATGGAGTTCTTTAACCTTCACCTGGCACTGCATAGAGTCCGGAGAGTGACCTCAGGCTGCCGTCTCACATGCCATCTGATCATAGATGGACACGTTTTTCTTGGCCACCCAAAATCTGTTTGCCACTGATTGGTCTTCCCAAATGGCAGTGAGATCCAGAATCTTCTGGTGGGTCAAGCTGGGGCTCTCTTGCAAGCCTGAGAAGTGCTCATGATTGTAGTACAGGGCTACTGATAATTGCTACTGATGAGGTGCGATGCAATGGGCAAAGGGATTTTTTCATAACTGATGCTCTTTTTATTTGCAGGGTTGGGCTGCTAAATTCAAATTTAATCCAAACTTTGTGATCATACTTTGACCTTCTTCCAGCATACCTGACAGCATTGCACAACGAAGCAGCCGTACTTGGAGGGTTACCTTGCAGCTTTGTGAGATACATACTGGACATTTCTGGAGGCTACCAAATTCTAATTAAGGACATAGTGCTTCCACACTAGCCTTGATTTGAGATTTTAAATTTGAGATTAATGCTGTATCTGTCCCGTAATATCAATATTCTGTAGTCGGCATTATGGCTCAATAAATTGAGTTAACAGTATTCTGTGTGAAGACTGTCACATTTTAATATTGATCTAAAGCCTTGAAATTCAAATTTATCTTGTAGATGCAGCCTTATAGATTTCCAGAGATTTTCACCACATAAGCTTTTGTTGGCAAAGACCCACTTAATTGGCTGCACATCTGATGAAATGGGTCTTTGCCATGAAAGCTTATGCTCCAAAGTAACCTTTTTTAGTCTAGAAGGTGCCACAAGACTTCTGATTGTTTTTGCAGGTACAGACTAACACCTACTCCTCTGTTAGTTGATGATTGATTTCCTGGCTATAGCAGCCATAGTGTGGGTATGCAAGAATCAGTAAATAATATTAAGGGATACATCATGTTAAATATTCTAAAAAAATAAAAAGCTTTGCTTTTGGTATGCATAACATCTTAACATTATTGAAAACAGAATTTGTTCTAACTTGCTTTCATGCTGTTTATGCAAACCAAGAAATGCAAAGTATGAACAGTGACAATAGTCTTTCACATTTTTGTTTTTTTATTAATTTAATTTTTTGATTCCTGTGTGTGAGATGAGCACAGTCATATTTGTGTTGCAGTTTCTGCAGGGCCTAATTTAAAAAAAAATGCTTTATTATGAATTACTTGTTTTGTTTAATATTAAAAAGGACATGTTATCAAGTAATATAAATATTAAGTGATTTATCCATGCTAGGCTTCAGAATTGTCCTCAACTATTCAATTTTAGAAGAGTTTAACTTTCAAGCTGTGTTATGAAGGTGAAAAGCATAGCAGATTTTAGTTCAATGGTAGTTAACCATTTTGCTCATGGTTTGCATTAAATTTTCCAGGTGATGGAGAGGTGGTTGAACAAGTGATAGGCCAGCAAACAATTGAACAGGATGAACAAAATCTGGAACCCAGTATTCTTGATGGCATGATAAGACAGCTACAGCAACAGCAAGACCAAAGAACTGTATCAGATCAAGAAGTTGCCCCAAATGGATTACAAAATGGAGAAGGAACGCCCAGACGAGGTCAGTTATTATTGGTAAATATGTACTTAAGTGTGAGGAGAGAGGAATGCTTTTACCTGAAATGTTTTGTGCTACCTTTGGGTATGAAATTGCACTAGTCTTCTAGTCTGTTACTGTTTAGGATCAAGATGCCTGGTAAAACTGGGATTTTTGGCTGTTTTTGGTCTAAAAGACCTGCAGATGCCTCTATAAATGTCTTTAAAATGTTGAATCTCCAGCTTATGGTACATATAACCTTAAACACAGAAAAAACGTGGATTAGATTGCAGGCAGCTAAGTATTGAAGGATATATAGAGAATACACTAATATTTCAAAAATTATTCTTGAAACTGTCACTTTTTTACTTGTATTGTTCTAAAGTTTGCCAAAATATTTTTTCAGTGAGTAATAGATTGTTCTCTCTTTCTCCACCTTGTGGACTTGAGCCATATTTAAAATGAACATGGTTCTTTTTGTTCAGTGTGCATGTACATATGACTATTTCTATTCTGCAGGGAATGGTATTTAGCTGGCGAGCTGAAGCAAAATCAGTAGGAAATATTGTCCTGCCTTCATTGGGCTTTGAAAATAGCAGTAGAGCTGATGAAGATTTTTAAAAAAGATTGACATCCTGTGTGAAATCTGGTGTTTATCACCAGAGAAGATAATCCATTTACAAAGTTTGATTATTTAACATGTTTCTGGGGAGCTATATTTTGCTGGAGAATGTTCATTTCTTATTTACAGACACAGGTGGGGCAAACTAACCACTATTTGGTGGCAAAAGATTTTCTACACTTTGCTATTTTTTTAGGTTTTAGAAGGCCAAGTTTAGACATTCAGTCCCCTCCTAATATTGGTTTGCGTCGCAGTGGGCAAGTGGAAGGGGTACGTCAAATGCACCAGAATGCTCCACGAAGTCAGATTGCCACAGAGCGAGATCTTCAGGCTTGGAAACGAAGAGTGGTTGTACCAGAAATACCAGTGTATTTGTTCAGGTGTGTGAAAAATCTAGCTGGCTCACATGGAGGACAGTTAAACAAAAAACTGAGGATGCTATCATATTATATTACATATTTAATACGTTAACGTTCTTTTAAATTCAGTGCTAATAGCCTATGCTAAAAATTTACTCTAGTGAAACTGGAAACCAGCCAATGAGAGCTGAGAAATTGGGCTGCACTACCTCACCCAGCAAAATCTCTCAGCTCCTGTTGGGTAGATGTGCAAAACTGACCAGTGGGAACTGAGAGATTTTGCCGAGTTTAGGGACAGAGCAGTACAATTTTCTTAGCTCCCATTGCCTGGTTTCTGGCCCATAAGAGCTGAGAAATTTTTCTGGGGGTGGGAGCAGGAAGCCCTGTGCAGAGAGCCGCATGGAATAGCTTTTGATCTGGGACTGCTGGTAGTGAGAGAAGCCTGCCTGAAATTGGTGCTGGCCAGGAGCTGCTTAACTAAGTGCATTCTGGCACCACACCCCAACTCCCTTCCAGACCCTGTACCCATCTTCTTCCCCTTCCCCAGGCCAGAATTCTCTCCTACGCCCATACCTGTTCCTGGACCCTGTAACCCAATAGTCCGAGCAGGTGACAACCCCCTCCTTCATCCAGACTGCCTCTCAGGCCTCCCACTGTCTCCTGAACCCCAGTCCTCTACTCCAAGCTCCCTTCTGCACCAAACCTCTGGCCCAGGTCCCACACCCGCTCTATAAAAAACAGTGCAGCCCTTGGCCAATTTCCATAATCTTGGAGTGGAAATATTGTCAAATCTTATTGCCCATTTCTGCTTTAAAGGGATCATGATGAATTTGTGGAAAAAAAATCATCTTGTAAATCCCTATTATCAGCCATGTCTGCCAATGTGTGAGGAGAGATTTTTAGTTTATGAACTGATAATAGTCCAATTTTATTATGATTCAAGCCTTCAAAGAATTACATGGGAAAACTGAGATCTTCCAGGACACCAAATTTTTAGCTTTTAGACTCCCTTCTCTCACACCTACAGTTTTTCATTGGGAAAATGCAAGATAAGAGCTGTCATCTGTGCTATTTAGAGGTGGCACTAAATATGAAATTTTTTTGAAGTTCAAGAAAAAGTGATGTGTTTTTGTACTTTTCTAGTATATTAATTCACCTCAAAGAAATTAGGTGTAAAGTAACCCTAAATATTTAGAGAACGTAGAATTTCTCTATCGCATTATTGCCTTTCCAGGAGAGATTTAAATATGGGCATTTAAACAGTCAAATTGCCAGGTCACTGAAATATTTGGGGGGGGGGGGGGCGGGAAACTAACTACTCAATTTACTTTCCAAAGGGTTGACTCTACCTTTCTTTTGACAAGTTTCAAAAATCTTTTGCAGAAAACAGGAGGAGTACCGGATTGCAAAAGGAGAAGAAGAGAGAGTGCTCTATGCAACAGAGAAGAAAAGGAAGACATTTCAGTTCTCAGAAAAGGTATGGAACAGATATAATGAATGATGAGCTCTTAATTTCTGCATGAGCAAGCCACAAGTTGAAAAAGTACCTGCAAATGTCTCTGAAGATAGCTTCTATCAGGATTCTCCCTGACCCTGCTGCACCCATTTTTAATTTTATGGCTACCCCCTTGAATTGTCATTTATTTTGGGAGCTTCACCTTCTGCCATCTAAGGAAATGACTGGAACTCTTTGGGCTTGTCTGTGCTTGCCTCCAACTTTGCAGGGGGCATGGTAATCTGGGCCATGGGAGATTACTAAGGAAGTGCTGTGGCAAATATGCAGCACTTCATTAGGCTAATTTTTCCCCGCAGCAACTTCGAAGTGTCAGACTTTGAAGTGCCAGCAATATGTGTATCTGTGGGCACTTCGAAGGCCCAAAATTTTGAGGAGTAAAGGGACTACACATGTTCTGGCGCTTCAGTTTGACATTTCAAAGTTGTTGCAGAGGAAAATTAGCCTAATGAAGTGCTGCATATTCACCGCAGCACTTCATTAGTAATCTCCCGTGGCCCTGATTACCACGCCCCTGTCGAAGTTGGGGGAAGTGTAGACCCAGCCTTTTTCAGCTTGTCTGGCTGTCGAGGGGTCTTGGATTGGATTTTTATGCAGCTGGTATTGTTTTCAAGGATTTAGATTTTAAATAGGGCAGTTCTCCCAGAAACATACAGTACTGACAAGTATAAACACAGAATCCTACAAAAAGCTATCCTCAGAGTTCATAGCAATTATTCAGAATTATAGGTTAGTGTCACATCTCTTTTGCTGCTTACTTTGTGGGTTTATTGGTGTTTTGTAACCATTACACGGTTGTCAATTTTTCCATTTCTTTTGATGCTAGAGGGGCCGTGAGAACATAGAATTGCTTAAACAAGGAAACAGTCTTGTAAAAATAAGACAAAATTGGCAGGGGGATTTGTTGACAACAGTAACCACGTATAATGCTTAACTTATTTTAAAAAAAAAAAGCTTTCAAATTGGTGTGGTAATAAGTGAAATAGTGGATTTGCAACAAGTTCTTTTAGGTTTCAAGAAACCACTATTTATACTAGCTTCTTAAACAAAAAAAAATAAAACTTAGAAGATGCTTGCCTTTCCCATAAATTCAGAAGAAATGTCTTTTTTGTTTTAATCTGTTTTACAGTCAAAATAGCACCTTATTTTTGTATTTACAATTCTTGTTTTTTACTTATTTTTCTTTATAGTTGTTATGATTGTATCTTCTCATATGACACATTTTCCATTAATTTCATAAACTTTTTCTCAATGCCATGAAAGTTGATTGAACTATAGAATAATCTAGGAGTATTGTTTATATAAATAATCATAGTTCTGCTACATAACTATGATTACTGTTTGTCTTTTTAAAAATGGTGTTATGACTTAAGATTTTGATACTACTGTAAGGTGTACCACATTTAAGCAAAAAATCGAGAATCTCTGCTCTTCAAGGATAGATCCTGTTTGTATGCTTGTATGTTTATAGTATTTGTTACAAGCCTTAAAGTTAGGTTTATTTTCATATTGTAAAGCTATTTAATTTTGTGTATCTAAGTTTGGAGATAGTTTACAAATCTTTACCATGTAAATATCAGTGTGTGTTCTTTGATTTAATCTAGATTTTAGTGGAGCTTTCATGAGGCAGTATGTTTCATTTTGGTGATTTCACTTGTGAAACATGGAAGTTGCACTGGATGTTATAATTATGAATAGTAGTTGGGATGGGGGATTGAGTGGTATTATGTATGTGAAAGTCTATGAAAAATAGCAACTTAAAACTAATATTGCATTTTAATGTAAAGCATGTAAATCTCCTGGATTAATTGTTTTACAGTATTCTGCTTAACTGAAGCGATGTCTTGCAACAGATATGTACAGTATGATGGAAATATTGATGCTGTGAAGTCATTTTTTAAAATTCAGAAATGTTCTTTCTACCTTTAGGCAAAAACTAATTGATTGCATTAATTCAGCATTATATCTTTATTTTTAATACCTTACATTTTAACTCTGTGTAAATTAGAGTGACTCTGAAGCTTCACTGATCCAGTCTAAGCGTAGACTACATAGGCGTAAATATCCAAATTATCGAACATGGAATAACACAGGACAGCTTGATTCATCCGATGAGGAAAGGGATGACTGTTTTGGCTTTATAAACCAGGTGATTGCTTTCCAAATTCTTTGTAGTAGTAACTGGAGTTAGTAGAAAGTTATCCTGACAGTTCAATAAAATGTCAAATTTCTGTTGCAGAAAATGTGTGTATTCACTTTTTTACAAGAACAAATATTTTATAATACATTGTCAACAGATATTGTAAGTGTTTTAGGTTGCCCAACAATTCTTTTATCAAACCTTGCTTATTGTTTGTGCATATGGTGCCAAACTCTTTTTGATCAATTTTCTTTATCAGGCACAGTCTGAGCACTTCTGAAAGTTTCAGCAAATGTCATCTACCCATTTCAAAGAATGAGATTTGCAAAACATTTTTTCCTATTTTTTTTTCCACTCTTACAGTTTTCATTTAGCAGCTCTAGTGCCTTTATGCTTGGTCGTAGGGATTTGAAATTTGTTACACACTCGTGTCTGATGTCTTTGTTCTATGGAAAAAACTGCCTAAATTAATTCAAGTTTGTAATTCTTTGGGGGGAAAAAATGTTTGCATATGCAAAGTAGTGACTTGGAATTTGGCAGCTAAATTCTCTGAAGGTTCTCTCTGTGGGGTATACTCTAGCCAGTGGTTGCGGGATTTAGCAGTATTTCCCCGTAAATGCTGCCTGGACTGTAATGTTGGGCACAGGAACTGAAAGCAATGAGGCTCTCCGGTGTCTGTGTCTTCCCCGCAAGTGCAGAGGGGACAAGAGCCAGAAATGGGGCAGTTGAAAGCCAGGGAAAGATGCTGCTTACTATGGTGTAGTGTTGAATCAGGGTAGAGTAGTGAAGAGCCTATTGTCTTTAGGAGGCCTGCTTCATCTTTTACACAAGTAGGTAAGTAACAGAGAGGAAGCCGTGCTAGTCTATACACTATCAAAACAAAAAGCAGTCAAGTAGCACTTTAAAGACTAGCAAAATAGTTTATTAGGTGAGCTTTCTTCAGACCATGAAGAAGTGGGTCTGTCCCACGAAAGCTCACCTGATACAAGTAGATGAATATGTAGTAAATAAGGCAGAGAGTTGCACGAATAGAGGATAAGGCAGTTGAATGCACAGGCAGCATTAATTCTGGCATTTCTTGAGTGCTTGACTCTTCAACCCTAACAATTTCCTTTTAACATACATTTTGTGTACTGTAGGCACAACCTGAATCATGGTCTGTTCTAGTAGTGCTCATGATGATACCCAGTTACTGGGTCTATTAAAGACACAGTCCTTTACAAATTCACAAGGAGCTGCGGGAAATCTGAAATTCACAGGGGCAAAATTTGGCAAAAATTGCTGGATAATATTGAAACTTACGCAGTTTACTGGGGGATATGTCACATCTTGTAATCCATTTTGCATTTAAATTTATACAGTTTTACTTTAAAAATTATTGAATATAAGGCAAATCAATAGGCATGGAGATTTTGTAAAATTTTCAGCATATCTTGTACAAAATATTTAATGAAAACATGAAAACAAATTTCAGAAATTGGAAATCTGCTTTTATGGGGAAAAGAGGAGCTTGGGAGTCTTATGTGTTGAACTCCATCCTTTTACTTTCTTTAAATCCTTTTGTATTTTAAATGAGCCAGATACCATTATACTGACTTCATGAGACTATCAGGAATTTAAGATACTGCTAATTTGAGTATTAAAATTTAGGAGAGGCTATGCAGTCGTCATAAAAACAGTGCAGCCTTGGAAACAGTTGTAACAGTTCATAGCCCCTGTTTCTGTACAGTCTACCCAGGTTGAATAATCTAATGTGCAGAGTTAGTTTGTGTTAGTGTTGAGGTATTCTGCTTAAATAGAGATTAAAGAACTTTAATTCACTGATTTTCTTCTATATTTTAATGTGGAAGATTTTTAACTTGATACCTTTCCTTCCCCTTGCGGTTGCCATCTTTGGGTTTAAAACACTATAAATCTTATGTACTGTGCTAAAAAATCAGGATTGGTAATCAACTAAATATTTTTAATCTAGGAAGCAGAAGAGAGTGAAGGCTCAGGTTCTACTGATGAGGAGGAAGAATGGAAAAGTGACAAGAAAACCAATAGTAACAGTTCTAGGTAAAAAAAAAAAAAAAAAGAAAATCCATTTTTTACTTACATATTTCCTGGAATGTTGTCAGATTTTGTTTTTGAATGTCCACACAAATGTAGATAATCTCTAATATAAAATTCTAGCATGATTAGGCTACTTGGAGAAACCCATTCTCTGACAGCACTGGTCGTATAGTAGTTACGATTCTGACAGCAGTGGGTTATTTAGGATTCAGTTCAACAAAAACAATCTGCTGCTGTTTTAAGTGGCTTAACCTCTGGGATATGGGGCTTTTTACTAGAAATCAAGGAAGAAGGAATGTGGTCAGTCAAGGAACCAAAAGAGAGGGGTGGGTGCATGTGTCAAGGAGGTGTTAAAAACCTTGCCATTATTCACTTCCCTGTTACTGAAATGATTGTTTTAAAAAAGTGAAGCCATAGTGGTACAAATATCTAAAACTAACAGTTAAAAAGTTGATGTTTGGATTACCATGGGGGCATTTATTATCAATCGTAGAAATGTAGGTGTGGAAGGGACCTCAGGAAGTCAAGTCTAGTTCCCTGCATTAAGGCAGGACCTAGTAGATTTTAACAGTCCTGATACGTGTTTGTCCAATCTTTTCTTCAAAACCTCCAGTGACAGGATTCTGCAACCTCCCTTGCAAATGTATTTCAGAGCTTAACAACCCTTATAGTTAGAAAGTTGTTTGATATCTAACCTAAATTTTCTTTGCTGTAGATTGTCAGTTACTTCTTGCCCTAATTTCAGTGATCTTAGGGAACAGTTGATTAGCTTTCTGAATAAAGCCATTAAATATTTGAAAAATTATTAGTTTCCACTGGCAGTTGCCTTTTCTCAAAACTAAACATGGTTATTTTGTTTAAGCTTCCCCCTTAGCTCAGGTTTTCTAAATGCCTTGCAATTTTTGTTGCTCGCCTTTGGACACTCTAAGTTTGTCCGCATATTTCCAGTATAATGGCACCCCAGATTGCACTCTGTACTCCAGCTGAGCCTCACCAATGCCAAAGAGAGTGGGACAGTTACTTCTCCTGAGTGACATAAATTCCAGTTGATACATTAGAGAATGTTAACTCTTTCACAAATGCATCATATTGACTCATACTCAATTTGTGATTCAGTATAACCCTCAGATCCTCTTCATCAGTGCACTCACCCAGACGGTTAGTCTCAGTTTTGTAACTGTGTACTTGATTTATCCTTCCTAAGTGAAGTATTTTGCACTTGTATTCATTGACTTTCATCTTGTTGAATCAAAACAATTCTCCAGTTTGTCATGAGAAATGCATGAAGTAATTTAAGGATTCAGAAATTAGCAAATAAAAAAGCTAAGCAGTCTGATATTGCACTTTCTCAAATACAATTTGTGAGTGCAAGACTGTTCTTTTAATAGATGAAAGGTAGAGTTTTTATTTCCTGATCTATAAATAGCTTATCCTTTACATTTAGTTTCATAGGCTTGTAAAGGAAAAAGTTGGATGATATCCACAGCAGTAGAACTGATAGACAAGAGAAAGTAGAGGCACGTTTTGACTTTTGTTGTCATAACTAAGTTCATTAAGAATTTATAGGTATATTTGGCTAATGTCTCTTTGGCTAACTACATGTTTCTGTGCTGGTGCAGAGAACTTAATGATCCTAAAGTTTGCCAATAGTGAATTCTGCCTACCATGATTGGCCAGGTTTGTACAAACATCCTCTGGCTAATCTCTAACCCTCTCCCTGCTGGAGTGGGCTACAGCACCACTACAGCCAGGGTGAAGGAATTAGAAATTCTTCTAAAATGTATTGCAGCAATTAAACCTTCTGCTATTGTAACACCATTAAATGGATGTAACAGTATTCATGTAACATTCTTAACTGGTTGTCAGCTGTTTGAGTGTCTAAATTCCACTTTTGTTTCCATTATGTTTCCTATGAACAGTGACTCTTCAAGTAGATATTCTGACTGGATAGCTGATGCAGGGATAAATCTTCAGCCTCCTGTACGAACATCTCGACGCAAAGCTGTCCGATATTGTAGTACTTCAGAAGATGAAATATCAGTAGAGAAATCTTCTCCTCAAAAGAGGAGGAGAAAAAGAAGGAAAAAACCTAAACCAAAAAAGCAGGAAGAGGTGTTACACAGTTAATTCCTTCTACTCACTTAATTCTTCAGCGATACCTCTTTTTACATTTTAAATCTCGTGTGCCTGGAAGTTTGTAGAGTTTGTATGCACTACCTCACTATTAGGCGGAGGTGTTTTTGATGTTACTAACTATGGTTGTCTTAAAAGTTCATCTTGAGCTTTACCTTAAAACAAGTTATTCAAGACTCCTCACTCTGATGGGGTCCCAAACTGATGGTTTTTCTTACCCTTTACTACTTTTATAGCCACTTTGAATACAAAAACAAGGAATGCACATATTTATGGCTTTCTTATTAATTTCATTTTAGAACACCTTTGGTGCTTTTCTGAATTTTAAAATTGGGAGATGTGTGACTTAGCAACTTGTTTTTTTTACCAAATGTCTTTATTTTAAATTGGTTGGACTTTAACTTTGACATTTCCACTGATCACAGCTGTGTTAGTATTACTTTATTGAGCTGATGTGTCTTCCCCAATAACCAGTTTCCAACCCTTTTAGAACTTTATCATTTAGAACCAACACTTTAAACTCTCTGGAAACTCATTCATCACCAATAAAAAGCAGTTTGTAAACTGCTTAATAGACAAGTGATTGTGTTCTGCACTAGGGTCACTTTTTGAATCTTTTCAAGATACGCCTCAGATAGAATGTGCTACAGTAATTCAATAGTCCCTGGAATAAGCAGAGCAAATTCTGCATCCAAAGTCAAGTCACATTCTCCTAGACAAACATTAGAAGGGTTACCATACTGTTTACGGATGAGAACTTTTTAAATAAAGAAAACTGCTTAGAATCTCAGCCGTGTCACTAAATGGCTGTAAATCATTAGTTAAATTGCATAAGCCTTCAAAAGAGCACAACTCTCAAATGGTTAGTCTTGGGGAAATTCTGCGATTTTACTATGGCTCCAAATGCAACAATTGCAGGAGGGAGCCAGTGACTTCTGTTGCCCTTAAACTAAATCCTTTATAACAACCTCTTTCTGAAACATTTAATTAACCCTCATATATAACTAGAGTAGGAAATGGAGGCAGAAGCCCAGCAGCAGAGTGGGGGCTATCCTGTTTATTGTGTCGAGTGCAGTATGTATGACTACCTACCCTGTGGGCGGGTGGCGTATGTGTGCGCTCGATGCAAGGAGCTCCTGGCCCTCAGAGACCGAGTGCGTGCTTTGGAGGCCAGGGTGGCTGAACTGGAGGAGCTAAGGAAGGCAGAGGTGTTTGTGGATGAGACTTTCCGGGACATAGTAGGGCTGTCCCACCTCCAATCTGACAGTCCTGAGGCTGTTACGGAGGATGAAAGGCTCAGGGAAGGAGAGCAGTCAAGGGGAGCAGAGGGAAACCATCCCGTAGTTGGGACCCTCCTTCCAGAGGGTGATGTTGTATCCTCTCGTGCCGAGGATACTTCTCCGGGGGAGGGAGCGCCAGCTGTTAGGAAGAAGCAGGTTTTAGTAGTGGGGGATTCGATCATTAGAAATATAGATAGTTGGGTTTGTGATGACCGGGAGAACCGTATGGTGACTTGCCTGCCTGGTGCGAAGGTTGCGGATCTCTCGAGGCATCTAGACAGACTTATGGGCAGTGCTGGGGAGGAGCCGGTCGTCGTGGTACATGTTGGTACCAATGACATAGGGAAGGGTAGAAGAGATGTTCTGGAGGCCAAATTTAGGTTACTAGGAAAGAGACTGAAATCCAGAACATCTTTGGTGGCATTCTCTGAAATGCTTCCAGTTCCACGCGCAGGGCCAGATAGACAGGCAGAACTTCAGAGTCTCAATGCGTGGATGAGACGATGGTGTAGGGAAGAGGGGTTTAGATTTATTAGGAACTGGGGACACTTTTGGGGTAGGGGGAGCCTATACAGGAAGGATGGGCTCCACCTAAATCAAGGTGGATCCAGACTGCTGGCATTAAACATTAAAAAGGACATAGAGCAGTTTTTAAACTAAGAGGTGGGGGAAAGCCGATTGGTGCGGGGGAGCACCTGGATCGGACGGAGACTTCTCTTACACGAGGCTCCATAGACAGGGATTCCCTAGAAGTTAGTCAGATAGGGAACGTGGGAAATAATATATGGGCAAGATCAGATGTAAAACAATCATGCATAAAAAAATCCACCGTGTCTGTGAAAGGCGGACATATAAATAGTGGTAGTTTTCTAACATGCTTTTACACTAATGCTAGGAGTCTGTCTAATAAGATGGGTGAACTGGAGTACCTCATATCAAAGGAGGAAGTTGACATAATAGGCATCTCAGAAACATGGTGGAATGAGGACAATCAGTGGGACACTATCATACCGGGATATAAATTATATCGGAAAGACAGAACAGGTCGTGCGGGTGGCGGAGTGGTACTATATGTGAAGGATAATATAGAATCAAATGAAGTAAAAATCCTAAAGGAATCAAAATGTTCCATAGAATCATTATGGATAACAATTCATTTCTCTAATATGAATATGGCATTAGGAATATATTACCGACCACCTAACCAGGACAGTGATAGTGATGCTGAAATGTTAAGGGAGATTAGAGAGGCTATCAAAATAAAAAACACAGTAATAATAGGAGATTTCAATTATCCCCATATTGATTGGGTGCATGTCACCTCAGGACGGGATTCAGAGATTAAATTTCTTGATGCCTTAAATGACTGCTTCTTGGAGCAGCTAGTACAGGAACCCACAAGGGGAGAGTCAATTCTCGATCTAGTCTTAACTGGAACGCAGGATCTGGTCCAAGAGGTAACTGTTACTGGACCGCTTGGAAATAGTGACCACAATATAATAACTTTTAATATTCCTGTGTTGGGAAGAACACCGCAGCGGTCAAACACTCTGGCATTTAATTTCAAAAAGGGGAATTACACTAAAATGAGGAAGCTAGTTAAACAGAAACTAAAAGGTAGAGTAATTAAACTAAAATCCCTGGAAGCTGCATGGAAACTGTTTAAAGACACCATACTAGAGGCCCAACTTAAATGTATACCCCAAATAAAAAAACACAGTAAGAGACCTAACAAAGAACCACCATGGCTAAACAGCCATGTTAAAAAGGCAGTGAGAGAGAAAAGGGCAGCTTTTAAAAAGTGGAAGTCAAATCCTAGTGAGGAAAATAGAAAGGAACATAAACACTCCCAAATTAACTGTCATAATGTAGTAAGAAAAGCCAAAAAAGAGTTTGAGGAACAGCTAGCCAAAAATTCAAAAAACGATAGTAAAATGTTTTTTAAATACATTAGAAGCAGGAAGCCTGCTAAAAAAGCAGTGGGGCCCTTGGATGATAAAGATATAAAAGGAGCGATCAAGGAAGACAGTGCCATTGCGGAGCGATTAAATGATTTCTTTGCTTCAGTCTTCACGGCTGAAGATGTTACAGAGGTTCCTAAATCTGAGCCAGCCTTTTTAGGCGACAAATCTGAGGAACTCACTCAGATTGAAGTGACATTAGAGGAGGTTTTGGAATTAATTGATAAGCTGAATAGTAACAAGTCTCCAGGACCAGATGGCATTCACCCAAGGGTTCTGAAAGAACTCAAATGTGAAATTGCGGAGTTATTAACAGTGGTTTGTAACCTATCCTTTAAATCCACTTTGGTACCAAATGACTGGAAGACGGCCAATATAACACCAATATTTAAAAAAGGCTCTAGAGGAGATCCTGGCAATTATAGACCGATAAGTTTAACATCAGTACCAGGTAAATTAGTAGAAACACTAGTAAAGAGTAAAATTGCAAGGCACATAGAAGAGCACGAATTGTTGGGCAAAAGTCAGCATGGTTTCTGCAGAGGGAAGTCGTGTCTGTCTAATCTATTAGAATTCTTTGAAGGGGTTAATAAACATGCGGACAAGGGGCACCCAGTGGACATAATATACCTAGATTTCCAGAAAGCCTTTGACACGGTCCCACACCAAAGGCTTTTATGTAAATTAGGTGGTCATGGGATAGGAGGAAAGGTCCTTTCATGGATCGGAAATTGGTTAAAAGACAGAAAACAAAGGGTTGGAATAAATGGTAAATTTTCACAATGGAGGGGGGTAACTAGTGGTGTTCCCCAGGGCTCAGTCCTGGGACCGATCCTGTTCAACTTGTTCATCAATGATCTAGATAATGAGGTAAGCAGTGAGGTGGCAAAGTTTGCAGATGACACCAAGTTGTTCAGGACAGTCAAAAGCAAAAGGGATTGTGAAGAACTACAAGGAGATCTCAGCAAACTGAGTGATTGGGCAGCAAAATGGCAAATGAAATTTAATGTGGGTAAGTGTAAGGTAATGCATGTTGGAAAAAATAACCCAAATTACACGTACTACATGATGGGGTCAAATTTAGCTACGACAGATCAGGAAAGGGATCTTGGAGTTATAGTGGATAGTTCTCTGAAGACATCCACGCAGTGTGCAGCGGCAGTTAGTAAGGCAAATAGGATGTTAGGAATTATTAAAAAAGGGATCGATAATAAGACAAAAGATATCATACTTCCCCTATATAAAACTATGGTACGCCCACATCTCGAGTACTGCGTGCAGATGTGGTCTCCTCACCTCAAAAAAGATATATTGGCATTAGAAAAGGTTCAGAAAAGGGCGACTAAGATGATTAGGGGCTTGGAAAGGGTCCCATATGGGGAGAGGCTAGAGAGACTGGGACTTTTCAGTTTGGAAAAGAGGCGATTGAGGGGCGATATGATAGAGGTATATAAAATCATGAATGGTGTGGAGAAAGTGAATATAGAAAAATTATTTACCTTTTCCCATAATACAAGAACTAGGGGACACCAAATGAAATTGATGGGTAGTAGGTTCAAAACTAATAAAAGGAAATTTTTCTTCACACAGCGCACAGTCAACCTGTGGAACTCCTTGCCCGAGGAGGCTGTGAAGGCCAGGACTCTATTAGGGTTTAAAAAAGAGCTTGATAAATTTTTGCAGGTCAGGTCCATAAATGGCTATTAGCCAGGGATAAAGTATGGTGCCCTAGCCTTCATAACAAGGGCAGGAGATGGATGGCAGGAGATAAATCACTTGTCTTCTGTTCTCCTTCTCTGGGGCACCTGGCATTGGCCACCGTCGGCAGATGGGATGCTGGGCTTGATGGACCTTTGGTCTGACCCAGTATGGCCATTCTTATGTTCTTATGTTCTTCTTATGTTCTTATTCCTCCGGGACTAAATGGTATGTAGGCCTAGTGCTGGCCTTCTGCAAAGGGGGTAATGTTACCATTACTGCCTTGGTAAATTTTAGATTAGTAGACGATCTTACCATCTATAATGTGGAAAACTGGTCTCGTTAAGTGATTCAGGTAATTGTGCAAGTCTTACAACTAGGGACTGGTGGTAAAACAGTGCCTTTCAAATGCATGTCATCACAGAATACAAAATGTATGATGAGCTATCTGTAAGTCTAATTTCCTCAAAAGTTACCTTGATTATATCATCACCTTTGATTCTGAATAGATGCATAATAACTTGGAATTTCCTTGTTTTAAGATATATGTAATGTACATTTAAATAGTCTGATTGTTTTCAGTTTGATTATGGTATGTATGTTTTATTAATGTGTAATTTCCAGACATTGCACATTAGATCATCAGTTTCAGAAATTAGATAAGTCTTTTAACAGTCATGTTAAGAACCACCATGAAGCTCTGAGAGAACTGTGTGCTCCAAATTTATGGGAGTACAATACTTTATGGTTGACATATTTAATGACTACAATGGAAGAATTGCAAATACTATAGGAAGAACCAGAATACTGAATTTGAGCACAGAAATATGGGCATCAGGATATTTTTGGTCTTAAGATCTTGGATAGAGCTTAATTTATAATTATACAAGTTAATACCAGAAACAGACTTCAGAAGCAATTCTTGGAGAGCCAGTTTTCATGACATTGCACCAAGAACATAATTTCTAACATGTAACTATCCTGTTTCAGACTGTGCAGAGTACTGCTTCCACACAGCCAGTAAATCAAGACGTATTATATGACTACCATCCTCCTGTGTGGATAACTGACACAGCACTGCGAAAATCTCCTTTTGTTCCTCAAATGGGTGATGAGGTGAGAGCTTTTATCAAAAAGTGCTATAACATTTTAGATGATCTAAATATTAACATAGCAACTGGCAGTTATATATAAATATGTACCTTAGTGTTTCAAATATATTATTCAATGGATTTTTACTTTTACAGGTTATATATTTTCGACAAGGTCATGAAGCTTACCTTGAAGCAGTCAGAAAAAATAATATTTATGAACTAAACCCCCACAAGGAACCATGGAGAAAAATGGTCCTTAGGGTAAGAATATATTGAAGTTGTGCATGTTCAGTACTGGTAATGTGTGTTTAACAGCTGACATTAGCATTTTATGTTCTTTGTATAAATATAAATAGTGAAGTCTTAGCTATGTAATTTCTTATCACTGTTTTTGTACCAATGTAGAGGAGGAAGAAAGCTGCTTATTTAAGTGATTGTTCATGTGCATTCCACTGTAGGTGTGTGCATGCACACTTCCCAGTTGCAAGAAAATTTTTCCCCTAGCTCAGGGGTCAGCAACCTGTGGCTCTGTAAGGAGCCACTTGCAGCTCTGAGCGCTGCTGCTGCTGACTGCGCTTACAGCACTGGAGGCTGCCACCACTTGAACAAAGCCTGCAGTTAAAACAGGATTTAGGTTTTTTTGTCCAAGTGGTGTCAGCCTTCAGAACCACAAGCCGAGTCAGCGGTGGCGGGGAGCCCTGGAAGAGGACGCTGGTGGCCACCTGCACACTGCACGTGGGGAAGGGAGAGCTGTGGGGAGTGGCGGCAGAGCCTAACCTGCTAGAGTCATGCCAGAGAATAGGAGGAGGAGGCTGGGCAGCTGCCAACTGGCAGAGGGAGGGTGAGAGAGTCCTGCCTCCTAGTCACTTAGGATCTGCTATCCAATGCAAAGGGCTACTCGAGCCTCCCCCCATACTCAAACCAATGAGAGGCATAGCAACCCTAACTACCTTCAGGACACTGCAAGTTTCTAACCCCCACCCTGGGCTTTCAGCTTCTTCCAGCTGAAATCAGTCACTTGTCTTCAAACAGCCCTTAAAATAAACACCCAGACAGCAGTGGGGAGCAGTGGGAGAGATGATCCTCTCAGACAAGTTAAGCCTGGGGATGGGGGGGCCAATATGGGGCTGATAAGGGTTAAGTCTGGGGATGGTGGGTGGTTTGGGACTGATGGGGGTTAGGTCTGGGGGTGGGAGCAGTTTGCAGATGGGGGGTAAAGTTTGGGGTTAGAAGGGTGGATTTGGGGGCTGAAGTGGGTAAAGCCTGGAGATATGGGGGTAACTTAACTTTCTAACTGGTACAAATTGTGTGTGCACTGTTCTTAAAATAGGAGCGACAAAAATACGGTTTGACTTATTTATTGAGGACTGTCTTGTTTTTATGTGCATTGTGGTTCTTGAAGTATTGATTTTGTAACTGAATTTGAAAAAATGGCTCTTCTTGCTATTTCAGTTGCGGACCCCTACCCTCGCCAGTAGCCAGCTGGTTGGTGCAACGCCTCCTGGAGTGGTGCTGATATACCACCCAATCTAGTCAGTTCCCACCCCTCTCAGTTCCTTCTTGCCACATTGTCAGTTGCTGGAACTCCCCTTTGTTCATGGGTGCAATCTTAGTTATCTGATAGCACTTAGATCCTATCTGTAGATAGTTTTTAATTAGGTGTTAATAGTTTACACAGTTAACAGTTACAGTTCTGTTGTTCTTAGAGTAGTTCATTGGGCCCAAGTAGGATGGTTGCTCCCCTTCCTCGAGGCCTCGGTGCCAGGCCATGCCAGGGTCACCAGGCTTCAAAGTCTGCATTGATTGTGGGGGAAGCATGTGCCAAAGAGTGACTTGAACTCAACCTGCATGAAGTGTTTGGGCTACAGTCATCAGCAGGACCGTGGCCCGATTTGTAAGACCTTCAAACCCGGCACCTTGAAGAACAAGGCTCCACACCTCAACGGCTTGTTGATGGAGGCAGCTCTCCAGCCCCAGAAATCACCATCTGCTGGGCCGAGCACATCTTCCTTAGTGCAGAGTGCACCAGCATCACACTTGGCCACAGTGTCAACAAAGGAGAAGGGAGCCCAGCACCATGGTGAGGGGCCTGCACCTCAGCCTCCCAGGAGAAATGTCAGAAAAAGAAAAGGCACAATGGGGGGGTGTTATCCTGCCGTGTCAAAGGGCAAGGAGAACTCCCAGACCGGCGTCAGGGGAGATGCACCATGGGCATACCTTGGAGGGTCAGACATCAATGCTGGTACAGAGGTCCAGTCCCCACTCTCTGGAGGCATTCAGGATAGTGCAGAGCCTCCTGCAAATCACAGCACACGTCTTGCTGCTGAGGAGACCCATGTCCCTGAGGCAGGTGTCAAGTCTGTATCCATTCCAGGGTAAGCCTGCCATGGCGTGCCCACCTATGTCCTTGGCCCTGTAGACTACTATGGTACCAGCGCTGGCACCATCCCAGCCATTGCTAACACAGGCGCCCTCAGGACAGGTGCCTCCTTGGTCTTCAGTGTCAAAGGCATCTGAGTCAGGGTCCTACTCCTACTTTTTCAGCTCAGGCAGGAGTAGGAGTGCTGAGTCTTCTCCCAGACGGAGTTTACGCTCCACGCTGGGGCAGTGGCTGCCAAACTGGCAGCCGGCACTACAATGGCCATTTTGGACCCTGTGGCCATTCCATGAGAGCCAGGGGCAGTTAATGTGCCTGCCATCTTGGGCTCTGTCTCTGGTGCCTGCACTGGGAGATCGCCTGGTACCATGTTTGGCAGCATTTGCCTCGTTAGGAGCCCCTGTGAAGGATGATTTATTGGAACAGCTGCCTCCCACCGTACGGTCCCTGTCAGCCTCCTCGGCACCAGCACCCTGAGTGCCATTACTGTCATCTGTTCCAGTGATTTGATGCCTTTCCCATCTGTGCTGTCTGCCATGGTGCAAACCGTGCTAGCACCTGTGAGGCCTGCAGGGTGACTTCAGTGTCAGTAGCTCCTCTTTTCTCATGGTGTGGAGCCTGGCACTGCCCTCCGTAGGCTTGGTGTCGCACAGGCAGGCATTGGAACTGTTCCCCTCACATCAGGGAGTGAGTGCACTAAACCTGTCAGGAGCCATGGATGTCAGCTGCCCATTGCATACAGGTGTCTCCTCATCCTCTTCCCTGGACGAAGTGGTGACGGGTTCTTTTGTGTCCCCAGTCTTGGAGTACAGCTGGGTTCTCCAGCAGCTGCTTCACCAGTTGGCCCAGGGCTTGTGGGCACAGGCGGAGGCAGTTGAGGACGAGGCTAACCCAATGATGGCTATTTTGTCCAGATTGGGTCTGCTAAAGATTGACACTGCCTTTCATTAAGACCATAGCCCAAACTGCCACTTGTCCTTGGCAGATCCTGGCATCAGCCCAAGCCCACAGTGAGAGAGAATGAAAGAAGGTACTTTGTCCCTGCTATGGGGCATGAGCACCTTTTCATCCACCCAACTCCCTGGTCATGGATGTGGCCAACCATAGGGAGAGATGGGTTTCAGGGGCCCTCAACCAAAAATAGAGAGGTGACACAGTTAGACTTGTACAGTAGAAAAGTTGTATTCGACTGGAGAGTTACAGCTGCACACAGCCAATCAGCAAGTCCTCTTGAGTGGATACTGGTTCAGTACAGCTTTCTCCCTCTCATAACTTGCAGAGCTGATTTCCTCAGATGCCAAACCCAAGTTTACAGCTGTAGTGGAGAGCAAGCTGATCTCACAAGTGGCTTTGCATTCCTCCCTGAATGCTGCCAATGCAGTGACAGGGGTCATAGCATCAGGGATAGCCATGAGAAGAGGTGCACGGCTTCAGGTCTTGGGCTTCCCCTAAGAAGTGCAGCAGACTATTCAGGACTTACCCTTTGAGGGTCTGACTCTCTTTTCAGAAAAAAGTTGATGAGAGGCAGCACAGCCTTAAAGACTTAAGAAGCACCCTGAGGTTGCTGGGCCTACATTCCCCTGCAATGCAGCACAGACGTTTCAATCCCTGTCCTCCCCCTAGGCAGTTCTCTCAGCACCTGTGGGATCAAAAGAGGCAGAGAGATAGGAGCAGTGGAAGGCACTCCTATCAGCCTGGCCAAGGCATGGGGCAGCAGAAGCCCCCACTGGGGCTTAAGTCCAACTTTTGAAGGTGCAGTCAGGAGCACCATAACACTTCCCGTCATGGATCTGGCACACCTATGTTTTCATTTGCCTTTTCTCATTGTACCCTGCCTGGTGCCATATAACATTGCACTGGTGGGTCCTACACACAGTAGAAAGGGGATATGCTATCCAGTTCAGCTCGTACCTCTCCCCCCCGGTCCCTCTTCAGGGATCTCTCTTATGAGAGATTGTTCAGGCAGTAGATTCATTCACTCCTCAACTGGAATGTGTTGTAGAGGAGGTTCCCCCTAAATTCAGGGGCCAGGTGTTTTACTCTCATTACTTCCTAACCCCCAGAATTGAAAGGGGAAGTGAGGTCCATCATGGACTTCAAAGCCTGAACAAGTTTGTAAAAAAGATCAGGTTTTGCATAGTCTCACTGGGGCTCATTATCGTGTTGCTGGATCCCAGGCGCCTCGTTTGCCAATCTTCATTTACAGGACATGTATTTTCACATCATAATTTGTTCTCCCCACAGGAGGTCCCTAATTTTTGTGTTAAAGGGAGGACACTGTCAGTTCAGTCCTTCTGTTTGGCTTGTCAGTGGCTCCAAGGGTTTTCACCAAGTGCATGGCCGTGGTGGCAGCCTTCCTCTGTAGGCACATTGTCCAGTTGTTCCTGTACCTAGATGACTATTTAGTCAAAGGAAGCTTACGCTTCTAGGTTCATCAACGCACAAGGTTCATTCACCAAACCTTCGACAGTCTTGGCCTCCTGGTAAATGAGACGAAGACAACCCTTGTCCCCACTCACACTAGAGTTTGTGGGGGCTTCCTGGACTCTGTGTTCGCCAGGGCTTCCCTGCCAGATAGCAGGTTTCAGGCTATGGCCAGTATCGTGAATTACATGAGGTTCCCCACTATGACAGCCAAGTGTTTTAATGAGGCTCCTGGGACACATGGAGACACGTACATTCATGGTGCAATTCCCCAGTCTTTGTTTACGTTGCCTCCAGTTGTGGCTAGTTTCAGTGGGCTGCCCCGTGGGGGATGATATAGACAGATAAGTGACATTGCCACTGCAGCAGGTGTTGTGGGCCCTGGATTGGTGACTGGGTGCTGAGACCGTGTGTGCAGGGGGTACCTTTCAGGCCTCCCCAACCTTTCCTGTCCCTGGTAACTGACACATCAGATTGGGGGTGCATCTGGGGGAGTGCCAGCCTCAGGCTCTTTGGGCACTTCAGACCTTGATTTTCACATCAACATGAGAGAGCTCAAGGTGATCAGGTTTGCGTGTGAGATGTTTTGGGACAACCTAATGGGGCATTGCATGACAGTGAGTACAAACAACATGACAGCAGTGTATTATATCAACAGACAGGGTGCATGCTCCTCTCCCTTGTGTCATGAGGCCCTCAGGCTATGGGAGTTCTGCATTGAGCACAATGTTCTTCTGCAGGCCTATTACTTACCCAGGGTCCGCAGCAGGTCTTTCAGGAACCCTGAGTGGTCCATTCACCCAGAAGTTCTGCAGTCAGTTTTTAGAATTTGGGGCTATCTTCAGGTGGACCTGTTTGCCATACACTCAATGTGAAGTGCCAAATGTTTTGTTTTTACTGGAACCAGAGTCTGGGGTCCTGGGTGGATACATTTGAAATGTCCTGGACAGGCTCTCTGCTGTGTGCATTCCTTCTGGTTTCCCTTGTCCACAAGATCCTCCTCAAAATTTGAGCAGACCAGGCGTCAGTAATCTTGGTGGCCCCATCGTGGTCCAGGTTCTGTTGGACCCGTTGGTGTCTAATCCAATAACACTCTCATTACTCCTGGACCTGTTGACACAGGAAGAGGGGCAGTTTCAGCACCCCAACCTCCTGTCCCTTCACCTCACAGCATGGAAGCTTTCCTGGTTTAGTGCCATGAAACTTTCCTGCTCAGACCTGGGGAGTGGGGTGCTCTTAAATAGTAGAAAACCTCTTATGAAGGCCACTTGGGGAAGTGGAAGAAGTTTGTGATTTGGGCATCCCAGAAGGGGTTATCCCCCTGCAGGTCAGAGTCCCCTCAGTTCTGGATTATTTGTGACACCTAAGCCAGTCAGGGCTGTCCATGTTCCTCCACTAAGTCAAACCTGGCAGCTATTTCCTCCTTCCACCCTGGTCTGTGCCTTTTGTCAATGTTCTCAAACCCTGTGGTCAAATGTGGGGCTTTGGAGAGGGTTAGACCACCAGTGTGGGACCCCTTACCCTCCTGGGCCCCCAGTGTAGTTTTAGCTAAGCTCATGGGGTCCCCTTTTAGACTCCTTGCTTCCTGATCCCTGCTGTTTCTAAGTTACAAAACAGACTTTTTGGTGGCCATCAAATTGTCCAGAATGTGCCTGAATTGATGGCTCTTACAGTGGAACCACCTTATACCGTTTTCCACAAGGGTAAGGTTAAACTGAGACCTCATTCTGCTTTCCTGCTGAAAGGTGGTCTCCTCTTTCCATGTCAGCCACGACATTTCATCATCTGTGTTTTACACCAAACTTCATGCCACCCAGAGGAGCAGGGTATACATACCTTAAATGTCAGTAGGGATTTGGCCTTTTACGCAGACAGGACCAAGCTATTCAGAAAGTTGCGGCAGCTCTTCAAGACTATAGTGGACAGAATGAAGGGCCTCTCAGTTTTGTTCCAGAGGATTTCCTCCTGGATAGTGGCTTATACTAAGGAATGCTACAAGCTTGCATGGGTTCCCCCTCTTCACATCAGGGCTCTCTTTAAAAGGGTACAGGCCTCTTTCATGCCATTCCTAGCCCATTTACCTATTCAGGAAATCTGTAGAATGGCCACCTGCTCTTCTATTCAGACTTCTTCAGCCTATTACGCTAGCATGCTAGGGAGTATACTGCCATGGGCAGGGCCACCCTACAGTCATTCTGGGGCTCTAACCTGACCTCATAATGTCAGTTTGCATTCACCTACATTGGAGTGCATGCACCTGAACAATCACTCGACGAAAAAAAGACAGTTATTTCTGTAAGTGGTGTTCTTCGAGGTGTTCATGTTCATTCCAAAACCCTCCTGCCTTTCCCCACTGTTGGAGTAGCCAGAACAAGGAACTAAGCAGGGAAGCGGGTTGGGCGGTGTCTATATTCGGCATTATGTCAGCACCACCTTAGGGGGTGCTGCACTAACCCAATGGCTACTGGCAAAGGGAAACATTTTTCTGACAAGTGGGTATGCACGCTCTTGTGCACACCTGCATTGGAATGGACATGAACAACACATCTCAAAGAACCCAGGTTATGGAAATAGATGTCTTTTTCTTTGGTTATCAAAGAAACCTTCAAAATGGCCCATGGGAAGCTTGAACGTCACTGCAACAAAATGTCTTGATTTTAAAAAAGGGTACCAATTCTATGTAAGGATTTGATTGTCTCCCAATAAAATCTCGCATACAATATTTAACTATATTGGCTCTGAGTGCTAAAAATTTTCAGATATTGTATGTAACAAAGCTAAAGTAGGGTTTTCTCTAGCCTAGAATTGAAGCTTAATGGAATTTGTTGCTTTCCTTTTTATTTGTTATAGGATCAAGAATTGGTAAAAATTGTTGGAATACGATATGAAGTTGGTCCTCCTACGCTGTGTTGTCTGAAGCTTGCCTGTATAGACCATGCCACTGGAAAACTTTCAGACAAATCATTTTCTCTGAAGTATGTTTCTCTGCTGAATGCACATGCTAGATAACCTAATTTTTTAAAAGAGCCATTCCTTCCCTTCCCCCGCAAGCAACATAACCTAATGCACACAAATGAAAGCTACTTTTATTTTTTTATCCAGATATCATGATATGCCAGATGTCATTGACTTTCTTGTATTACGTCAGTTTTATGATGAAGCACGGCAAAGAAATTGGCAATCTTGTAAGTCTTCACCTTCCAAGTGTCCAGTGCGATAGCTTTTAGAATACAAACTTCTTCTGTGTTGGTTAGTTTCTGAGACTTACATAAAATCCATTTTGTTGACATTGATTTAAAAGGCTCTGTGTAGTGTGAGTCCTGACTACCAGAGATTTCCAACAGCTCTCCACCATCAAGTGATCCACTGTTGCACTTAAGGTCAGCTGAGACTCTTCTGCAAACAGTTTCTAGAGATTCGAACATCTGAGTGCTTGAGTTAGACATTGAAGGAGAGACCTGGGCTATGAAATAGAGTTCATTGTCTCCTAAGCTTTTTGGTATGCTAGAGCCGGGGTGTGTGGCCTCCAGTTTGTAATAAGGGCCAACTGTTTTTTCAGGCCTTTACCTCATTGTGGTCAAAGTCAGACAAGTTTTTATACAGTGAAGTCAGCACCTTTAGCGATGCATGCCTTCTACACTGAAACACAAATTAATATCTTGTTCACATGCTAGTGTATGTTTCGATTTTAGTGCTTGTTGTGAACGATAATGTACATTATTTTGTATAGTAGGTTTTTTCTTTTATCTAATGTCTGCTTTTGAGTAGATACTTACAATTTTAAACTAAAATATGAGATTGGAGGTCAGACTAGAGAAGTGTTTCTCAACTTTTTTGTACAGTACCACCTTTTCAAAAAAATAAAATTGTAAATACGCCCAAGTACCACCAATTTTCAGACACGAAAATTTTTTTTCCTACCATTGCAAGACACGTTTGTTTAAACAACTTAATTATAACTGGTTGGCTGAAAGAAATTGCCTACAGGCAATAAACTTACCATCATACTTGTGATTGTGCAAAGAAGATAAATCAATAAAGTCCTATTCTTTTTCATACTTATGTATACATTTTCATGCAAACAGTGATCAGTGAAATTACAAGAAAAATTATAACTTATGCAGGGGAAGTGCGGGGGCTGGCAGGGTGCGATTACTTTATGGGCTCTGCTGCACCTCCAGCCACCTGCAGCGTGTCCAGGATGCTCAACTGTGGCCCTGCCCTTTCTCTGTCCCTGCATGGCAAGTGCCCACTGGCTTCTGCCCCTCACGAGCTGGTCAGTTTCATCGACCCCTTGAAATTGGCGGTCCTGAGCAACTGCCCAGGTCACCCACCCCTGGGACTGGCTCTGCCACCACCTCCACTACCATGCACTTCTCCCTCGAAGTGGTAAGGAGGGACATGTGCACAGAGTGGCACACAGCACTCTCGTGGCTCCAAGCATTTTGTTGCTCAAAGAGCCGTATACTGCCCCGCCCCCCGACTTCTCCTGCATTGAGGAACATTGGACCTTACCGTGGCCAGTTCTGACCTTAAAGTCTGAATCTTTTCATTAGTTTCCTCCTCATTAATTTCATCCTCTCAAAAACCCAAAATTTAAAAAATTTGTGTATGAGAATTTGTATCTAAATGGAGAAATGGTACTTTCTTTACAGCTGATAGATTCAGATCTATTATTGATGATGCTTGGTGGTTTGGAACAGTGTTGCGTCAAGAGCCGTATCAGCCACAGTATCCAGATAGTCACTTTCAGTGTTACAGTGTTAAGTAAGTACAGAGGCTTTTTAAATATTTGACATAAAATATTTCATGGCTTACATTGGTGGGCTGTTGGGGTAAGAATGCACAAAATGTTAAAAATGTTATTGGTTAAAAATGTAAAGCAATATTAGACAATCCCCACCCAAGCTTGGTGCTTTTAACACCTGTTGAGTTTTGTTCCCTTGTGTTTATGGGGCCTCAGTCATTCTTGATTAAATCAGTTTTGAAGGCTGGACAGTCAGTCACCTGAGCTGGTAGTTCTGCCATTGTCCCTTAAATTACAAATGTTCAGTGATAGGTGGCAGTCGAGTCATTTTCCCCCTCATGCCTGTATCCAGATGGGTGAGTTTAAAAAAAATTGTGAAGTAAACACCATCCTAGTAATTAGACCAGCATATAGCGTTCGTAAATATCACAGATTAGTTCTGTGTTCCTTTCATAGATGAAAGGCAGGTAGTAGCTGTATAGACAAGCCCTACACAGGCCCTGTGGTTGCACAGCAAACTTCCAAACAGTAAGGGAAGTGCAAACAGAACAGTGATGTTTCCCAGAGTTTTCCCAGAGTTCTTCAGTTAAAATAACTGAAGTGTAGATTGCCTAGTTCTGCTACAGGGCTATTGGTTACAATACCCAATGGTGGTAACTTAAATAGCAGCATTGTTAGATATTTCATAGCTAAATTAGACATTAAAAAATCCCTATACAATAATCAAGAATTTAAATACAGTAGAAGCTGTATTATCTGGCATCCCTGGGGAACTGAAAGTGCTGGATATTGGAGTGGGGCTGCTGCCGGCTCTGCTCCAATGGCCCCAACGCTCTCAGCCAGACCGCCAGCCTTAACCCTGCTGTGGCCAGTGCTGGCTGGGTCATCGACACTGGCTGGGTCGCTGGCCGCCATGGCCCTACTCCGCTGGTGCTCGTCAGGTGGCCACTGGCAGAGCAGGTGGCGGTTAATTGAGCATGCTAGTTATGCAAATTCTTGATAACCTGGCTTTTACTGTAAATCTCTTGGTTTGCTCACTTTGATATCTATTAGATGTGAACCAGACTCCTCCTCCCTGCTTGACTCCAATCCCATCACTTTCTTCTTTTTCCTGTATTTTATACCTACTAGAATGCTGCTCCTCATAACCACAACAGTTTCTGTACACAACCAAACACCCCATTTCTTGGTCTACCTTCTTCCAAATTCCTTTAAATCCCCTTCTTAAAACAAATATGCTCCATTGACAGGAATATTTGCAGTGTCCTCCTCATGTACTAGTAGTACCTTGATCTGGTTTGTCTAATCGTATTTAGACTGTAAACTCTTTGTAGCAGCATGTGTGTATGTGTATATATAAATATATTTATATATAGTTACCCATCCCAAAGCTTGACCTTGTGGGTCTCTGCACTACGTGGCAGTTTAAGAGCAGCCTCAGAGGCCCACTGTGTCCCTCACCCTGTTTCCTGTGCTCGCGAGGGCTTGATTCACAGCATCACTGGGCCGTTCTCATTATTGGCTAGTCCAAAAACAGTCTTTTGGGGAGGAGGCTTGCTCCTTACCTGCTGCCCCTCTAGGGGTGGCCTGATGTGTGGTGTGGTCTGGGGGGAACCCAGTCTGCACCCACATGTCCCGGGTGCCAGCCCAGGGACCCTAGACAGCTCTGGCAGGAGGGGCTTCCCTCTCTGGGCCCTACTAGTGCCACAGTCTGCCTTGCTGGGCCACTTCCACCGGACCCCCTTGTAACACAACCACGGTACCTTCCTCTGATAGCTGCAGTTCTTCTCCTTTGGTGAGTCTTCTCTCCCCAGTGAGTCCTCTATCTTCTTTCCCCTCCTTCCTGGGGGGGGAAGCCTTTTTAAGGTCTCCACAGGCATTGATTGGCTGCAGCTGCTTAATTAGCCCTTGGCCTTCGCTTACCCTGGTACTGCAGGCTCATCCCTCCTGGGCCTTAGTCCTTGTGGAGCGTGAAAGGGCACACCCAGCTGCCTGTATATCTCCCCTCTCACAGGGTGCTGTAGCTGGCTGTGGGCCTGGGTCTGTCACTGTATGTGTATATATTCTCTCTCTCTCTCTCACACACACACACGTAAATTTATGGTGCTTGGTAAGTGTTTAAGAGTAACTAGGCTGATTACAATTGGCTTTGATATTCAGAATTTTAACTCTTCAGCAAAGCTGTTGCAAGTTTTACTTCATAGAATCATAGGTCTGGAAGGGACCTCAGGAGGTCATCTAGTCCAGACCCCTGCTTCAAGCAGGATCAGCCCCATCTAAGTCACCCCAGCCAGGACTGTGTCAACTCAGGACTTCAAAACCTCTAGGGATGGAAACCAAACTTTCTAATATTTCATGGGAGCTCACTTTTATTTACTTTAAATATCTTGTGAAATTTTCTGACATAAGATTCAAACAGGTGAGTGCTTACTTTGTCATTTCTTCATCTGTAACTTAGATACGTTTTCTGTGTATTCTCATTGATACAGTAGGACATCAGTTAAACATTGCCTGAAGTAAGAACACTATGATAATTTAAAGCTTTTAGATCAAAATACATTTGCAGTAGATTTGACTATTAAGAAAGCTAGGTTTACTTCCTCCCACCTGTACATTTGTGCAGCAAATTTCATTATCTTTGAAATAAAAGGAAATATACCTTAAATTTGTTTGATTAGAAAAACTTGTACATGAACATATAGTACCTTTTTTTGTGAATTTGTTTGTTGTTTTAAACAGATGGGACAATGGTGAAATTGAAAAGCTTAGTCCATGGGACATGGAGCCAATTCCTGAAAATGGTATGTGAAAATAAATTTTAAAAGCTTTCGTCCTCTTGCCTATCACTAAGATCATTTGTTTTATGAAAGGGGTAGCTCTTATCTTTGTACTTTCATACATGGCCCTTTTACCATAATGTCTGGTGAAAGTTTACTTTTTATTATTGCAGGACATTCTTTTTTCATATGCTCTTTAAGAATACAATTGTTACAATGTCACAGGTATTCTATTATGGTTAAGGGTCTGATAGTTTCCATTAAAAATGGTTTTGAGAGGAGGAAAGTGGAAAGAGAAAATGTGTTTTCAATTTAAAAATCTTTGAATCTGGTTATTGGAATAGTGTAAAACTAACATGCGTGTTTCCCTGATTTTGTCCTCACTTCCCTCACACACCTACACCCCCATTCCCCTACTCATCCTATCTTCAAAATCACTCCTAGAGAAGGGAAATCATTGAAGTATGTTGATCACAAATGTTCTTCCTCGAGTGTCCCCGTGGGTGCTCCACGATAGGTGTCGGGCTCGCCCCGGCGCCGCAGGTCGGATCTTTTCAGCAGTTTCTGCTGGGCCGCGCATGCGCCGGCGTGCACCACTCCCTTGCGCGCTCCTGGCCGCGTGCGCGATCCGGTCCCCGCCAGTTCCTCTTTAACCACCATCGGCTGCAGACGGAATCCACTCAGGCTACGGCCAGAGTTAGCGTATTTAATGTTTTTAATTGTTTTAAAGTTTCTTCAGTCTTAGATTAAGTTAGTCAGCTGTTGTTTTCAAAAAAAAAAAAAAAAAAAAAAAAAAGAAACAAAGAAAGGAAAGGAATTCAAAGCTTCCAATCCTTGTAACAAGCGGAGCACCAGAGGCCAGGAGCCTAGGGCCATTAGCCCTCCTGCCGCGGCAGGCTTTATCTGAGAGGGGAACAAGCACAGAGAAGGTGCTAAGTACCCTATTAACAACTCAAAGACTCACCACAATGTCCTCTTCAGGATTCAAATGTGAGTCGTGCCGCGAGGCAATGCCAGCGTCTGATGGGCACAGTCAGTGCATAAGGTGCTTGGGGGAATCCCATGTCACTCAGAAATGTTCCTTCTGCGCCAAGTTAACAGCCAGAGCAAGGAAGGACAGGGAAATGCGGCTGAAAATGCTGCTGTTTGACAAGGCCCACCAGCCAGGCGTGCCAGAGCGGCCGCAGCAGGAGGGACCCTTCGGGGCCCATAAAAGGAAAGCCGCGTCCCTAACCCCATCAGCGCAAAAACGGAGGAAAATCTCCCCAACCCGATCCCTGCCGGCAGCAACAGCGAGCGGGATGGGTGGAGCGCATAGCCCCCAGCCGCAGCTACAGCTGATCGGCGGCGGCGCGGAGACGCACGTGGCGGAGGTTCAACCTCCGATGATCAAACAGCTGCCCTGCACTGCGGGCAGGGCGGCGGCCAAGCAAGCGCCGGAACCAGCGGCACCACAACAGCGGCACCGACCCCCGGGGAACCGGCGGCGCAGAGCACACAGGCACGCAGCCTGCAGGCACTGGGGGAGACCGCGCCGAGCGCGGTGCAGACTACAGGGCCGAGATCCCCGACGCGTCAGGGGGCGGAGCCACCCCCACAGGGGAGGGGAAAGGCAGCACAGAAAACAAGGCACCGCAGTCCCTCTCCAGACAGGGCTGCAGAGCTGGTTTCTCTGAGCCCTCCGCTCGTGCTGCGGACTCCAACGAGAAGGCAGGGGTCACCCCTAGCCTATCCGGAGCCCCATCTCCATTTCTACAGCCAGCCTCCCCATGGCTTGGACCACCTTCGCCCTTCTTGGGCTTCGAGCCACTTGAGTACTATCACAAATCGATCTCTCCAGCGTCCCAGGTCTCCAGAAGATCTCGCTCCCCCAGACGTAAGGGGTATGCACCAAGGGAGTGGTCCAGGTCACCATCCCAGGAGCAGTGCCCGTGTTGCCATGGTCGCCCCTATCATGTGGGGCATAGACACCATAGGCATACTACCAGTGACAGATCCCCACAGACGGTTCCGTATTCCCGAGGGCAGTCGCGAACGGGGACAGAGACTCAGATATCTCAGGGGGAGTCGGTTCTGGAACCCTGGGATTTTCCCTCGCAAGCTTCTAGCGAGCAGATGTGCCACCGTCAACAGGACCTGGAGGGGTCCAGAGAGGCATACCCTAGCGGTTCCTCGTTGTCCTCCCTGGATGAGGCTACGGCCCCGGGGGACGTCCATCCTCCGGACGATCTCAAACAGTTCCAAGAGCTGTTTAAAAGGGTGGCCTTCACGCAAGGCATCCAGACAGCAGAGGTGCAAGAGAAGCACCATAAGCTCCTTAAAAATCTGAGACCTCCAGCCTCCTCTAAAATACCCATACCGCTTGACGAAGCAATCTTGGAGTCCGCCACCACGATATGGCAGACCGCTGCGACTATTCTGCCTGTCCACAAGAGAACGGACAAGAAATACTTCGTGCCGGCGAAGGGCATGGAGTTCCTATTCAGCCACCCGCAACCAAATTCTCTGGTGGTAGAATCATCTCAACAGAGATCAAAAACGTCTCAGTTCAAAACAGGGGGAACAGACAAAGATGCCAAGAAACTAGAGCTGTTCGGCAGAAAGGTCTACTCCTCCTCCACCCTACTGTTGAGAATGGCGAATTATGCAGTGCATCTAGCGAACCACAATTTCGACAACTACTCTAGCTTAACCTCCCTCATGGACTCGCTTCCAGAGGACAAGAAGCCGGTGCTCAAGGCTATCGTGCAAGAAGGCTACGCGGCCTCGAGGACGGGAGTTCAGATCGCCCTAGTCGTAGCGGATACGGCAGCACGCTCAACGGCTACGGCAGTGGTCATGAGCAGGGAGTCCTGGCTCCAGACATCGGGTATCCCGAGGGATATGCAGGCGAAGATCGTTGATGTCCCCTTTGACACGCAGAAGCTGTTTGCAGTATCAACCACAGCGTCCCCAGTACCACAGGGGCTACAAGCAAGGGCGACATCAACAGCACCAACAGGACGGAACTCCCAGGCGACGTTCTCAACAGAGCCATGCGTCCTCGGGGCAGGGCCAAAGGCCACAAGTTTGACACACAGATCGAGGGCTGCACTATCACTACCATCGCGCAATGTCGTCTGAAGCTACTGTTCCACCATCGCCTCCGACCATTCTACGACCAGCGGCAAAAGATCACCACAGACAAATGGGTACTGGAGATCATAGCCACGGGTTACGCGATTCCCTTCCAGTCGCTCCCACCGCCACGGCCTCCACCCAGACCCCACCTAAAGGACGCCTCCCACGAAGCGAGACTCAAGCAGGAGGTAGGCCATCTTATGCTTGTAGGGGCAGTGGAAGGAGTGCCGGAGCAACTCCAAGGGAAAGGGTTCTACTCAAGATACTTCCTCACAGAGAAGAAGACAGGAGGCTGGAGGCCCAGCCTAGATCTTCGAGGCCTCAACCGGTACTTGCGCAAGCAACGCTTTCGGATGATCGGTTGCCTCTATACTTACGCCACTGGACGATGGAGATTGGTTCGCAGCCCTCGACTTACAAGACGCGTATTCCCACATAACTATTCACCCGGCTCACGGGCGTTTTCTCTGGGTTATGGTAGGCAAAGAACATTTTCAGTACAAGGTTCTGCCGTTCGGCCTCTCCTCGGCCCCCAGAGTCTTCACCAAGACCTTGGCAGTGGTGTCAGCCTACCTGCACAGACAGGGGGTGTTTATATTCCCATATCTGGACGACTGCCTACTGAAAGGGGCCTCGAAGGAGGAGGTACTTCGCATGATACGCGTCACAGCAGACACGTTCTCTTCGCTGGGCCTGGTCATCAATTTGGCAAAATCAAAGATAGATCCCACACAGGACATAGAGTTCATAGGGGCACGTATAAATTCCATCACAGCAAGGATTTATCTGTCAGAAGCCCGCTTTCACTCCATTGGTTCCCTCGTGCAAGTCATCACCTTCAGCCCTACGGTGCCGGTTCTGACGTGCTTACAGCTGCTGGGCCACATAGCAGCAGCGACGTTTGTAGTACAAAACGCCAGATTACACATGCGCAGCATGCAGCACTGGCTGGCGAGCATCTACAAACCGGCAGCACATACCGTGCACAGGGTGGTGTCACCCACGACAGAGGTGCACAGATCCCTGCAGTGGTGGGTGAACCCCAAGAACATGCTAATGGGTGCCCTTTCACCAACCACAAATATCTGTTTTCCTCACTACAGACGCCTCCCACACAGGGTGGGGAGCACACATGGGCGAAGAGGTGACACAAGGACTGTGGTCCTCCACGGAACAGTCACTGCACATAAATATACTGGAGCTCAGAGCAGTGTTCAACACCTGCAGACACTTTCGAGACCATATACAAGGCAAAGTCGTCGGGATCAGTACAGACAATACCTCCACCATGTTTTATATAAATCGGCAAGGAGGAGCTCGGTCCCATGCCTTATGTGCGGAAGCAGTCTGATTGTGGAACTGGTGCATCGCCAACAATATAACCTTGAAAGCCTCGTACTTACCAGGCTCTCACAATGTGAAGGCAGACCAGCTGAGCAGGCGCTTCGCACTCACACATGAGTGGCAGATCCGTTCCGATCTGCTACGACCGATCTTTCACGCATGGGATTTTCCCCAGATAGACCTGTTTGCCACTCAACACAACAAGAAGTGCCCATGATACTGCTCCAGGGCAGGACTGGGACGGGGGTGCCTGGGGGACGCAGTCGCGATTTCGTGGCGGGGCCCCCTGCTCTACGCATTTCCTCCCACAGTGCTTATCCGCAAAGTCTTGCAGAAAGCCAGGAGAGAGGGAGCCCGAATGATCCTAGTAGTCCCAACATGGGATCGACAGCAATGGTTCCCCTTACTTCTGCGCATGTCGGACCATCCACCGATGCCCCTCCCGGTGGCGCCGGATCTGCTCACGCAAGCCTAGGGGTCCATAGTGCATCCACACCCCCGAGGCCTGCAACTGCAAGCATGGTTAATCCATGGCTCAGCTCCCAGAGAGCACGTGTACGGAGGGAGTGCAGCAAGTCCTAGAAAGTAGCAGGAGGACTTCCACCAGGAAGCCCTATAAGCAAAAATGGACTCGATTCACTGCATGGTGTTCTACCAAGCAGTTAGCCCCGCTTGCTGCGCATATACCTGTAATACTAGAGTATTTACTGGACCTCAAGAGAGGCGGACTCTCCCTTTCCTCGTTGAAGGTCCACCTTGCCGCTATATCGGCTTTCAGACATGAAGAGGAAGGGCACACGGTGTTTGCCCATCCCATGGTTACCAGGTTCCTCAAAGGGCTGGTAAACCTATACCCCCCTCGGAAACCGCTTCCACCTTCGTGGAACTTGGACCTGGTGCTTAATGCGCTAACGGGACCACCGTTTGAACCCTTAACCACGGTTTCCCTCCGTCTCCTTAGGATAAAGACGACGACCTTCCTTCTTGCAATCACGTCAGCTCGCAGGGTGAGCGAGCTTGCGGCAGTTATGGCAACGCCACCCTGCACAGTATTTTCCAAGGAGGCGGTAACCTTACGGCTGCATCCAGCCTTTGTTCCCAAAGTTTCTTCAGCGTTTCATATTAACGAACCTATAGTTTTACCCTCGTTTTATCCAAAGCCTCATAACTCCAACAAAGAGGCGCGCCTACACCTCCTGGACGTGAGGAGGGTGCTGGCTTTCTATATAGACAGGACTAAGTCCTTCCGGAAAACGGATAGACTCCTAGTCTCTCTCGCTCCCAAATCAAAAGGAGAAGGTCTCTCTTCGCAGAGAATCTCGAAGCACATCGTATCCTGCATAAAAATGTGCTACGAACTCAAAAAGACTCCTTTATTGGCCCCGTCTAGGGCTCACTCCACTAGGGCGGTGGCGGCATCAACAGCCTTTTTCAAGGGCATTGCGCTAAAAGACATTTGCTGAGCTTCGACCTGGTCATCCTATGACACCTTCGCCAAACATTTCGCCCTTCCCAGGGTATTCCAAGAGGATACCTGTCTCTCGACAGCGGTCCTCTCGGGGACAAGCTGCACATAATCCGATTACCCACCTCCTATCTTGGGTTACTGCTGGGTAGTCACCTAACGTGGAGTACCCACGGGGGACACTCGTAGAAGAAAGAGAAGTTACTCACTGTGGTAATGGTGGTTCTTCGAGAAGTGTCCCCGTGGGTGCTTCACCACCCGCCCATCCTCCCCGCTTCGGATCTCTGTTTAGTGTTTTGCAGGAGCATCCAAGGCGGTTGGTCAAGGAACTGGCGGGGACCGGATCGCGCATGTGGCCGGGAGCGCGCAAGGGAGCGGCGCACGCCGGCGCATGCGCGGTCCAGCAGAAACTGCTGGAAAGATCCAACCTGCGGCACCGGGGCGAGCCCGACACCTAACGTGGAGTACCCACGGGGACACATCTCGAAGAACCACCGTTACTACAGTGAGTAATGTCTCTTTCACAGTCATGCTGGAAGAGCATAACAAGTGTTTCTCAGGTATTAGTGCTGAGTATGATTTCTGTTCGTTATCTTCAGTTATTTAGAAAAATGCATAGCGAGTACTCTGAAGTTTGCAGATGATACCAAGCTGAGAGGGGTTCAAGTGCTCTGAAGGACAGGATAATTCAAAATGATTTTAACAAACTAGAGAAATGGTCTGCAGTAAATAGGATGAAATTCAGTAATGATACGTGCAGAGTACTCTACTCAGGAAAGAAAAATCAGTTTCACACATCCAGAATAAGAAATGACTGTCTAGGAAGGAGTGCTATGGAAAGGGTCTAGGTGTCCTAGGGAGCCACAAGCTAAATGAGTCAACAGTGTGGCACTGTTGGGGTGGGGGTGAGTGATGACAAAAAAAAAAAGGGAGAATATGCAAACATGATTCTGGGATGTATTAACAGGAGATTCTTTTTCGAGTGGTCCCCGTGGTTGCTCCACCGTAGGTGTCGGGCTCGCCCCGGCGCCGCAGCTCGGAATTTTTCAGCAGTCTGCGTCAGATTGCGCATGCGCCGATGTGCGTCGGTCCTTCGCGCGCTTACGGTCATGTGCGCGATCTGGTCGCTGCCAGTTTCTTCTCAACCGCCAACGGCTGCAGACGGAATCCTTTCCGGCTCCAACGCCTGAGACAGATAAACTCTATTTACTTGTTGCTATAGTTATAATTATAGTGAATAGTTATCTAGTTATTATAGTTTTACAGCGTACATAGTTTTAAAGGAAGGGGAGTGAGAGAGAGGACTCAGCGGCTGCCTTCGGGCGGGCCTGCTATTTGAAACCCCTTCAACATTGCTTATCTAACTGTTAACTGTTCTTGGTTGCTGCCTTAATAGGCTGCTGAGTGCCCTGTTAGTACTAAGATCTTAAAGACTTAAAACCAAACAATGTCTTCACCGGGTTTTAAAAAGTGTGAAGCGTGCCGGGAGGCCATGCCCGCTTCGGACGGGCACAGTCAATGCATTCAGTGCCTCGGGGAAGCACGTCCCCCAAAAGTGTCCTCATTGCTCTAAGTTAACAACTGGAGCTCGAAAGGACAGAGAGATGAGGCTCAAAATGCTTCCTTTTGATAAGGCCCTTCAGCCTGCGACATCGGAAAAGCCCCATGAGGAGGGCTCCTCAGTTTCGCACAAGAGGAAGGCGGCTTCTCTAGCCTCCTCTGTGCACAAGAAGAGGAAAGCTTCACCAGCTCGATCCCTGCCAGTTACCTCTCTGAGCGGGACGAGCGGAGCACAGGGCCCGGGCCCGCTGGCCTCTTCTGTTGGGAAGGGTGCAGCGCATGTGCCCGTACGGGGGGCCTCCGGCTCCTAAGGAAGCAGCACTGAAGGCCGTGCAGGCACCGGAAAGATTGGCACCGGCTGCTGCGGCACCGAGCCTCACGGCTCTGACGGCACTGGAGCGAGAACACCTGGCACGGAGTCCAGCGGTGCCAGACGAGTCTCTCCGCTGAGGACAATGGCACTGACCGCGGCACCGGGGGCAATGGAACCTAGCACGGCAACCAACTACGGTGCCGAGCCCTCCGGCACCGATCAGACTTCCTGCGGCACCCAAGAGGGGGAAAGCAAAAGCAAATACCCGGCACTGCAGCCCATCCCCTGAGGTTATTGCGCTGCCATTATCACCGCGATCTCCCCCGGAGATTCAATGGGCAACAACCCCATCTGCCTGCCGCAGGCTCCTATCTCCTTTTCTTCAACAGCCATCTCCTGGGTATGGGCATTTTTCCCCAACTTCAAGCAGGGATCCCTATGAATACTATCACAGGGGATCTCCGCCCATGTCAGTATTATCTCGATGGTCACGTCATTCTGCTCATCGTCCCTACGTTTTCAGGTCCTGGTCCAGGTCCCCATCACTGGGACCTTGCCCTTGTTGTTATGGTCGTCATCGCTATACGGGGCATCGACACAGAAGTTCTGCGTCTCGACGTAGATCCCCGTCAACACCTCACGAGTATCTCAGTGCACAGCTTCAACCTGGGGGAACACTACAAGTTTCCCAATCCGAGACTGGTTCAAAGGATTTGGAACCCCATCTGGAAACTTCAAAGTACAACCATATGTACATAGTCAGGAGCCCGAGGACTTAGAGGAGAGGTATCACAGCGATGCCTCCTCGTCCTCCCCAGATGAAGCTGTTGTTCCTGGGGATATCTCTCCCCCAGATGACCTAAAGCAATTTCAAGAGCTATTCAAAAGGGTGGCTCAATCACAAGACATTCAAGTGGCAGAGGTACAGGAGAAACACCATAAACTCCTCAAAAACCTCAGACCTCCGGCTTCATCTAAGATAGCCATACCACTGGATGATGCAAATTTGGAATCAGCCACTAACATATGGCAGACCCCAGCCTCCATCCCTCCTACTAACAAGAGGGCAGATAAAAAGTACTTTGTCTCTGCCAAGGGTATGGAATTCCTGTTCAGTCACCCACAGCCTAATTCACTAGTGGTTGAATCCTCTTAACACAGAGCCAAAACGTCCCAGTATAAATCTGGAGGGTCAGACAAGGATGTAAAGAAATTAGACCTCCTCGGCAGAAAGGTTTATTCGTCATCTACTGTACTGCTACGGATGGCAAACTGTGCTGCTCATTTGTCGAACCACAATTTCGACAACTATTCTAAGCTTACCTCCCTCATGGACTTCCTCCCGGAGGATATTTAAAAAGAAAAAAAAACGGTCCTCAAGGCAATTGTTCAAGAAGGATATGCAGCTTCTCGAGCAGGAGTCCAGATTGCCCTGGATGTAGCGGACACAGCGGCTCATTCTGCAGCCACCGCGGTGGTGATGCGCAGGGAATCGTGGCTCCAGACATCGGGCATTCCCAAGGATCTGCAAGTAAAAATCGCAGATCTTCCCTTTGACAGACAAAAATTATTTGCAGAATCAACTGACTCAGTTCTACACTCTAGTAAGGACTCGAGAGCTACACTTAGAACCCTGGGTAATTATACCCCACCATACAGAAGAAAGAAATTTTACACGCAGCAGCGGCGTTACAGCTATCAACCACAACGCACTCATTTCAACGTGGGTATGATCAGGGGCGCAAACAACAGTCGCAACAGTACGAGGCCCATAGACATCGACCACAGCAGGGCCACGCCCCCTCCGGACAAAACATAAGACAGCAGGTTTGACGGGTATGTCGGGGACCGCAAAGCCAACACCATCTCTCAGTGCCAATCCCAACACATGTTTCACCATCGACTCAAGCCATTCTACTCCCAATGGCAAAGCATCACTACAGACAAATGGGTATTGGACATGATAGCCATGGGGTATACAATCCCCTTTCAATCGTTGCCGCTGCCGAATCCTCCCACCTGGCCCCTTCTCAGAGACCCTTCTCACCACATAAAATTAAAGCAAGAGGTGGACCACCTCTTATTCATAGGGGCGGTGGAGAGAGTACCGGAACAATTCCAGGGAAAAGGCTTCTATTCCCGGTACTTCTTAACACAGAAAAAGACAGGAGGTTGGAGACCCATCCTGAATTTAAGGGCCCTCAATCGGTATCTGCGCAGGCAATGTCTCAAAATGACTACAATGGCTTCCATAATCACGGCACTAGTCGATGGAGACTTGTTTGCAGCCCTCGACTTACAGGATGCGTATTTCCATATCACAATTCATCTGCTGCACAGGCGTTTTCTCTGGTTCACAGTGGGCAAAGAGCATTTCCAGTACAGAGTCCTTCCATTTGGCCTCTCTTCGGCGCCAAGAGTTTTCACCAAAACCCTAGCAGTCATATCAGCATACCGGCACAGACAGGGCGTCTTCATTTTTCCGTATTTGGATGACTGCCTGTTAAAAGGAACTTCCAAAGCAGAGGTCTTGCGGATGATAAACATCACCACAAGCACATTTGCCTCACTGGGCCTCATTATCAACCTCTCAAAGTCAAAAACCGAGCCCTCACAAAACATAGAATTTATAGGAGCCCAAATAGACTCGGTCACATCAAGGGCATACTTGCCCGATGCCCGTTTTCGGGCCATCAAATCTCTGATACAAATAATAACGTACAGCCCCACTGTTCCAGTCTTAACATGTGTACAGTTGCTGGGGCACATGGCGACCACCACGTTTGTGTACAAAACTCCAGAGTGCACATGTGAGCCTTGCAGCATTGGGTAGCGACCGTGTACAAACCATCATCCCGTTCCATTCATGGGATGGTATCACCTACAGTGAAGGTGCGGAGGTCATTGGCATGGTGGGCAAACCCTAAAAACATGCTAGTAGGAGTGCCTTTCCGCCAACCTCAAATTACCGTTTTTTTCACAATAGATGCATCCCATATGGGATGGGGAGCGCACATGAACAACAAGACCACTCAAGGTTTATGGTCCCCCGTAGAGAAGACACTGCATATAAACATACTAGAGCTCAGAGCAGTGTTCAACGCATGCAGACACTTTCGGCACTACCTCCACGGGAAAGTAGTTGGGGTAAATACCGACAACACCTCCACTATGTTTTATATAAACCGACAAGGAGGGGCCAGATCTCGTGCACTCTGTGTGGAGGCTGTCCGCTTGTGGAACTGGTGCATTGCCAACAACATAACCTTACGAGCTTCATAAAGGTGGACCAGCTCGGCAGGCACTTTGCGCCCACACACGAGTGGCAGATCCGTCCCGACCTGCTTCGTCGAGTGTTTCGCAAATGGGAATTTCCCCAAATCGATTTATTCGCCACTTATGAAAACAAGAAATGTCCACAGTACTGCTCCAGAGCGTGCATGGGACAAGGATCTTGGGGGACGCCTTCATGATTCCATGGAAGGGCCCTCTACTCTATGCGTTTCCCCCCACGGCACTCATACACAAGGTTTTGGAGAAAGTCAGGAGGGAGGGAGCACGCATGATTCTCATAGTTCCCACCTGGGACCGACAACAATGGTTCCCGCTACTTCTACACATGGCACGTCGCCAAACGCTTCCCCTGCCGGCGGCACCCGACCTTCTCACACAGGCTCGAGGGTAGATACTGCATCCACATCCACAGGGGCTCTGCCTACCGGCGTGGTTAATCCATGGCTCAGTGTTTTAGAGAGTACATGTTCAGAGGGAGTAAAGAAAGTCCTAGAATGTAGTCGGAGGACTTCCACCAGAAGGACTTATGAGCACAAGTGGACGTGTGTTACCTCCTGGTGCTCTTCCAAGCAATTGACACCTCTGGACGCCCCTATAACCGAAATTCTGGATTACCTACTAGAACTAAAACAAAAGGGACTCTCTCTGTCATCCATAAAGTTTCATCTTGCGGCTTTTCGACATGAAGAGGCAGGAGCAACCATTTTCACCCATCCTGTTGTCACGCGATTCTTAAAGTGGTTGGCAAATTTGTATCCCCCTTGGAAACCGATACCGCCACCGTGGAGTTTGGACTTGGTCCTCCACATGCTGTCGGGACCGCCCTTCGAGCCATTGGCTACGGTTTCCCTTCAGCTACTTACCATGAAAACAACTTCCTGCTTGCAATCACATCAGCTCACCGGGTGAGTGAACTTGCGGCAATGATGGCCACACTGCCCTGCACAGTGTTCTCAAAGGAAGTGGTGGTCTTGAGATTACACCCAGCCTTTGTTCCAAAGGTCTCTTCAGACTTCCATATTAACAAACTGATAATACTTCCCTTGTTCTACCCAAAGCCTCACAACTCAAGCGAAGAGGCTCGGCTGCACTTATTAGATGTAAGAAGGGCGTTAGCCTTCTACATAGATAGGAATAAGCCTTTCCAGAAAACGGACAGACTCCTGGTGTCCCTCGCACCCAGGTCAAAAGGGGAAGGCCTATCCTCGCAAAGGATTTCAAGCCACGTCGTCGCATGTATAAGACTGTGCTATGAGCTTCGTAAGACTTCGCTACCAGTTCCGCTCAGGGCTTACTCCACTAGAGCGATGGCGGCATTGACGGCCTTCTTCAAAGGAATCGCACTGAGGGACATCTGCAGAGCGGCGACTTGGTCATCCTATGACACTTTCGCCAAGCACTACACCATGCACAGGATGCTTGATGAGGATACGCGCCTGTCGACAGCAGTCCCTTCAAGGGCAAGCTGCGCATAAATCGGGTACCCACCTCCTTTTTGGGGGGGCGGGTTACTGCTGGGTAGTCACCTCCGGTGGAGCACCCACGGGGACCACTCGAAGAAGAAAGAGAAGTTACTCACCTGTGTAGTAACGATGGTTCTTTGAGATGTGTCCCTGTGGGTGCTCCACTACCCACCCGTTCCTCCCCACTTTGGAGCTCTGTTTTTAGTATTTTTTCAGAGGCATCCGGAGCGGTTGATCAGGAACTGGCAGGGACTGGATCGCGCACGTGACCGTAAGCGTGCGAAGGACCGATGCGCATCGGTGCATGCGCAACCCGACGGAGACTGCTGAAAAATTCTGAGCTGCAGCGCCAGGGCGAGCCCGACACCTACGGTGGAGCACCCACGGGGACGCATCTCGAAGAACCATTGTTACTACACAGGTGAGTAACTTCTCTGTATTGCAAGCAAGACACAAGAAGTAATTCTCCCACTCTGTTCTGATTGGTCCTCAACTGGAGCATTGTGGGCATCACATTTCAGGAAAGATATGAACTAATTAGAGTCCACAGAAAAGCAACTAAAATTATTGAAAGTCTAGAAAACATGACCTCTGAGGGAAGAGTTAAAGAATTTGGTTCGTTTAGTCTGAAAAAGAGAAGATTGAGAGGGACATGACAAAAGTACCTAAAAGGTTGTTACAAGGGTCTCCTGAACTCCTAATGGTAGGATAATTAAAAATAGGCTTAAATTGCAGTGAGGGAATTTTAGGTTGGACATGAGGGGAAAAATTCCTAAGTGTCAGGATAGTTATGCAATGGAGTAAATTGCCTTGGTAGGGGATATAATCTCCATCATTGGAGATTCTTAAGAGTAGGATACGCAGACGCCTGTCAGGCATGGTCTAGGTGGTGCTTGGTCCTGCAATGAGTGTAGGGGACTGGACCTGATGACCTTTCAAGGTTCCTTCCAGTTCCATTATTTTGTGATTGAGTCTATGCAGGCTATATGCAGCCAGCAAACCTCATAATAAATTATGAAGGTGTATCTAAGAGTAATACTAGAATCAAATCACCTTCATGGATCATCAAACTAGTAGACCATCTAATCCAATATCCTGTCATTTGTCAGTATTTGGCTACGTCTACACTAGCCAAAAACTTCAAAATTTCCATGCAAATGGCCATTTCAAAGTTTACTAATGAAGCGCTGAAATACATATTCAGCACCTCATTAGCACGCAGGCGGCTGCTGCACTTCGAAATTGACGCAGGTCATCCAGACGGGGCTCCTTTTTGAAAGGACCCTGGATACTTTGAAGTCCCCTTATTCCTATGAGCAGATAGGAATAAGGGGGCTTCAAAGTAGGTGGGGTCCTTTCGAAAAGGAGCCCCATCTGGACGAGCTGCATGGCGGCGAGCCGCGTCAATTTCAAAGTGCCGCGGCTGCCCACATGCTAATGAGGCTCTGAATATGTATTTCAGTGCTTCATTCGTAAACTTCGAAATGGCCATTTGCATGGCCATTTCAAAGTTTTTGGCTAGTGTAGACACAGCCTTTGATGCTTCAGAGAGGCAGTTCATGAAACACTGAAGATATCAGTTGTAGTAGCCACTCTGAATTAGAAATTGGCTTCCTTTCCAAGCTCTTTGAAGGGTTTCTATTTTTTTAATCTTGTGTTAAGTTCTGCATATTTGCTCTGTAATAGGAGAACTTGATTTGCGTGTTCTATCAGGGTGGATTAATTTAAATCACAAAATAACCCAAAACACATTGATTAAAATCAAATTACCAAAAAAAGCTAAGACTGACTGTGCTTAAAGTGCACTTAATTTTGGAATGAGTTCCATTGAGCTCAATTACATGTCTGATTTTTCAGAAAAGTAGTAGAGAATGGGTTCCCTTTGAAAAACTGAGTTATGCTAAAGTAAAATAGGGAATAAACTTACGCATCACCATTATGGTCTGTGGCCATGATGTTCCAAAATAAGGGACATGTATTATGTAATATAAAATAAGAAAATAATACTCAGTGGCAACTGGCAGCTCTAGATATCTCTTACTGCAACTTTTTGTATTGCGTATTTGAGTATTTTTAAACCAGGGCTGAGCAGTCACTCCAAGATGTTAGTAAGTGGTCAGAGGTTGCACTTTTTTGAAGAGTGTGTGGAATCTGGGCTGGAGGTTGGGTGCAGAAGAGAGCTCGAGTAGGAGACTGGGGTGCAGGATTGGCTGTGGGGTCTGAGAGGGAGTTTGGAGTAAGGAGGGGGTTGTGACCTGGGCCAGGATATCGGAGTGTCGGGTCCAGGAGTGGGTATATGTGCAGGAGAGAAATCTAACAAAGGAGGTGGCAGAGTGGGGTGCAGCATCTGTGAGGGAGTTGAAGTGCAGAGCCAGAGGCAGGCCCTGGCCCAGAGGTGTTTACCTAAGCAGCTTCCCTGGCTGTTCCATTTGGGTATGTGTGTGGGCTGGGGGTGAAGAGGTGTTGGTTCACTGTCCCCACCTTCAACAAAAACTGGCCAATGGGAGCTGAGAAGTTGTGTACACTGCCCCTGCTCCCAGCAAAATCTCTCAGCTCCCTTTGGCCAGTTTCATGTGCATACCCTGCCCCCATTGAAATTTGGAAATCAGCCAATAGGAACTGCGAGATTGTATTGCTGGTAGGGGCAGCATGTGAAACTAGCCAGTGGGAAATAAGAGATTTTTTCATGAGGGTGGCAGCACCCAAAACTTTCCCCACGTCCCCTCCGAATTAAAAGGCTTGGTGGGCCAGATCCAGCCTGTGGGCCCTATCTTGCCTTCCTCTTTCATAAACCTAGTTTGCTAATTGAAGAAGCCATAAAGATTAACTAAGTTAATTTTTTTTCCTAGCAACATTCAACAAAGCAAAGAGCTTGGGAATTTACTTGTCATATCACACTTATACTAAAATGCATGAAGAAAGTCTTGAAGAATAGTGCATTGCAAAGTGAATTATTTAAGTGACTGATCAGTTGAGCCATTTAGCCATAGCTACATCTTCATCCACATCATTTTTGTCTCAATTAGTAGTTTTCATTATGTTTCATTCTTGCAACTAGGTCCTGCATCTTCTTGCAATGCTTACATTTGACAAGTCTTCCTTTTTCACCCAGGAAGCAAATTTGAAAATATTCCCATATTGGGGTCTCTTTTGCACCAAGAAGCCATTACATGTTTTCTGTGACAAATGTGTGGGGGAGTATAGGAAGCTGTGTGTGAGCTAAATAATGCCTGCACTTTTTTTTCTAGTCCACTCCTCTGTTCCTTTCTATGCTGCCTCCATCCTTTCCTATATATTGTCTCTGTCTTTAAAACAATGTCCCAATTAACTTCTCAGCTGTGCTTGGCCAAGGTCATCTACCACATAAGCACAGAACACCACCAATCCTATCCAGCTTGTGTCTTTTGTTGCACATTACTTTTTATTGGGCTGAGAAGCAGAAATTGAAAGTCAGAACTTAAAAGAAGCAAGAGCTAGTAGTTAGACTGGGCAGACCAGACTAGGGCTATTAATTCATTTTTATAAGACTAAGTGCGTATGTACCATGTTCGCAATGAGATTTAATTGTAACTTGTTTTTAAATGCGAAAGTTAGTATCTGATTATTTAAAAATCATCAATTTTATCCACCCTGTTTTCTGTACACAAAATAATGATTGTTACACTCTGTGAACTAAGCAGTCTGTGTGTTTTCAAAAGCTCTTCTTGGAAAGTTTTTCCAGGCTTCTAAGTTGTCACTTGTCCATGGCACTCCTTTTTTTTCCAGCACAGCTTCTCTGTTCATTTCTGTAACATCAGTGAGTTTGTCCTCCACCTGTGGCATTCAGAGGTAGTCCAGTTTTTCTGGAGGTTCTAGCACTAAACACCGTACTCCAGATCAGATGACAGATTTTTGTTTATGGCAGCAGATCAAGTTAGTGGTGGTTTCTCCTAATTGTTTTATAACTTCGTCTGATCTGTTTTCCTTAGCCTCTTCTGGATTGGGTATTTGACAGCATTATAGTTTTAATCACCTGGATCTGAGGCTGGAGTGTATCCCCTATAGGCAATAGCAGAGCTATCCTACAAACATGGGACTAAGTCTAAACAGTGATTCTCATATGAGACAGCTATATTCACTCTCAGCGCTCAGTCTTAAGAGATGGCTGGTAGTGGTCACAGAATGACTTAGATTACATGTTGTCCATGAGATTGTACAAACACCAATCAACGCCTTGTCCAGGGCAGCAGATCCTTTCTTGACTAGCAAGCTATGGGAAAGGAATCCCATGCACCAATTCTAAATCAAGAGCATTTTGGACCCCGTATTAAGAATTTGTTCATCCAGGAGTCATGGCAAGTTTGGTTCCCTCTCATGGCTTCAGTTGTTGATGTCATGAATCAGTCTTGTCCCTTGAGTGTAATTTCTTTAACTGCAAGAAATTCCTTCTGATGATCGTGGAATCATGCCCCTGGTAGAATGCAAAATTAGATGCCATTCTGATTGTATCCAAATGTCCCTTTCTCGGCCATTAAATACAAATATTCTGAAAGTCGTCCAAATTCCAGTTGACGCCTCATAGGCTGTGGAGTTAAAAGTTTCAGGTTTTTTAAGTGCTTAACATGTTAGTTCACTTACCCAGTTCTATGTAACAAAAATGTGAACAGTGGTCTGTTGAGTGCTGTATCCTGTCTGACATTAGCTAGTACCACCTGTCAGAAGAAATCCCATACAGGCAGTTCTGGTGGGGGAAAAAAAATCCAGTTTTGATATAAAAATTGTCACCAAGGAAGTTTCTTCCTATTTCCTGTTACTGGTTATCTGGTGGTTGAAGCATGATTAAACTTGATACAAAGTCAAGGAATCTCAGTTGCACACTCCTCTGCTATTCCTCTGCAAACAGACTCCTTTACCTGTATCCAGACCACCTGCTATTAAGAGCCTGGGCACTGGAACAGAAGTGTAGTTCAGCAGTGATTCTTCATTATCCTTGCTGGTGCATTTTGGTATTCAGACAGAACTCAAGGCAGAATCTTCACTCACTGGTCTGGTAAAATTGGTTCCATGGGAGGAGAACGAGGTCTGGACCAGGACAGACTTTTCTCTTTGGACCTCTGGAAGCAGCTGTAATACAAATAATGCAGGCTGTCAAGTGATTTAAAAATCGCAGTTAACTGCACTGTTAATAATAGAATACCATTTATTTAAATATTTTGGATGTTTTCCACATTTTTCAATTATCTTGATTTCAGTTACATCACAGAATGCTAAGTATACAGCTCTCACTTTGTATTTTTGTTTATGAATATTTGCCTTGTAAAAACCAAAAGAAATAGTATTTTTCGGTTTCCCCATTACAAGTACTGTAGTGCAGTGGTCTCCAAGCTTTTTAAGCAGATCACTTTTTTGAATATAAATGCAGTCCAGGATCTACCTCAAATCCATATTGCCTTGTTCTGTCCCCTTGGCCACCTCTTTTCTGAGATCCCACTCCTGCTTACTCCAGCTCCTCTCCCATGCTCCCTAATTTTGTTCTGGCTGGGGCAAAGGGTTGTGGTTTGGCGGTGGGCAGGCTCTGGTCTTGGAGTCAGGAGGTGGGTAGTGTCAGAGGGCCTCCTGGGCTGAGCATAGGGCATGGAGTTGGGATGTGGAAGGAGGTTAAGGGGGCAGGTTCTGGGAGGGAGTTTGGGTGCAGGACAGAGTTCAGGGCTGGGAAAGTAACTCAAGATGTGGGCTCCAGCTGGGCACCACTTATGCCAGGCTGGTCCCAGGTAGTGATGCAGTGGGGCTAAAGCAGGCTCACCTCTGCCCTAGTCCTGTGGTACATCCAAAAGCAGACAGTTTGTCCAGCAAGAGCAGGAGCTCCTGCAGGGAAAAGGGAAGGTGGCTCTGTGCACTTCCCTCTTTTTTCCCCATCCTCAGGCACTGCCACCATACCTCCCATTGGCTGTGATTCCTAGTTTCTGGCCAATGGGAGCTGTAGGGATGGTGCCTGTTGGCAGCAGTTTGTGGAGACTCCCCTGCTGTGCCTCCGCCAGGGGCCACATAAACATGCCAGATGTTTCCAAGGCAGGCATTGTGTACTTTAGCTCTGTTGCACTATTGGACTTAGTGGCCAATCTCCTCATATGGCTGCACACTCCTCCAGGAGACTGAGCCCAATTCCAGGTGACGCCTGTCCAGTGTTCTATATGTGGATTGAAAAAATTAAAGTGATTGAACTTTGTGTGCACCAGTGTTGAGGCAATGTACAGATGTGTGCCAGCAGTGGAAACCAAACGTGATATTTTAAAAGAAGTAATTACCATGGAGAGAATTGTTCCAGCCATGACAGGTTAGTTATTTTAAATTCACTACTCAAAAGACTTAAATTTAAGTATGAGAGAAGTAAGAATTATGAAATGGAAAGACCAGTCAAAAACCTAAAATAACACTTTGAAAGAAGTAACAAGTATGTGTTGGATTGGGAGGTGTGTGTGAAAGTGTGTCTTTGTATGAGTGTCCGACACAGTGTGTGAGTGATGGAGATTCAGCCCCTTTAATTAGGCTGAACACATTCAGATGTCAGAGCAGCTGCCATCTCCCTCCCTTGTGTCCCCTCATGGAAATGGTGTACAGGAGTGGGTGGACACACTGACGTCTGTGGGCACCACCTCGCCTCTTCCACCCTGCACAGCAAGCAGGAGGCTCCTGGGGGTGGGGCAGTTCTAACAAAAAGGGCAGGCAAAGCACAACAGTGGGTGGAGGGGCAGTTGATTGCCTCCTGGGCAAACCAGTTACTGGTCAGAGGCTCCAGTATCTACCAGATCTAGCCCAATCTTCTGGCTGTTGAGCACTGCTCTAGAGCCTACAAGTCTACTGAGTCCTACTTCTCGTTCAGCCAGTTGCGCAGAGAAATAACCAGCATGTCAAATTACAATGGACACCTGGTTTCTTGGCTGAGGAATGAGTTGCCAACATCACTTCCCAGGTTAATGGACCAGAGATGAGCAGAGGTTATGTATCAGCTTTTTCGAATTATGAGCTGTCTTCAATCCTTGCAAGCACTTTCTGCCACACATTCAAAACAATACCATCTGGATGCTCACGGACAATACCATGACCATGTTTATATCAATCATCAGTGAGGGGACTGGTCACAATCACTTTGTGCAGATGCTCTAAAACTATGGAACTGAGGAGCTGGGCACAAAATCATCCTGACAGCATCATGCCTGCCAGGCATGAGCAACACACTCATGGACTCTTTAAGTTGCAAATTCTCCCTGGACCACGAATGGGAGCTCCACCAAGAGGTGACTCAGCACCCTTTCCAGATGTCACGCCATTCGGCTGTAGATCTCTTTGCAGCATCGGAAAACTCCAAAAGCAGCCAGTATTGTTCAAGAGCAGACAAAGGCCACAGATCTTGGGGTGGTGGTGGAGGGTGGTGGGGTTGGTGTGCCTTTCTCCACTCCTGGAATATTCACCTTCTGTATACCTTTCCACCCATTCCCAAAGTACTCAGGAAAATGCAGACGGATGGAGCATAAATTATTCTCATTGCACTAGGGTGGCCCAGACAGATCTGGTTTCCTTTACTCTCAGCTGTCTCTTCGTCCTCGTTAACTTCTTCCTAGCTGCCAAGACATACTCTTTCATAACATGCTTTGTCCCAGACCGCATATCCTACATATGACGGTCTGGTATCTCTGTATCTTACAGGGTGTCTTACGCACATATGTTGTGCAGCTACTCCATATTCTAACCAAAGGCTCATGAAACACTATGCATTACAGTCCCATGCAGACAAAGATACGTCAGTAATTCAGACAGTACTGTCCTCAGTAGAGGCAGTGAACCAGAACTCAGCATCCAACTAGGGGGGTACTACTGTACAGTCACCTACAATAGAGCACCCACGGGAAGAGCCCTCGAAGAAAGGGACGTTACTCACTTTGTGCAGTAATGACGGTTCTTCCAGATGTGTGCCCCCGTGGGTGCTGCATGTCCTGCCCACCTGCCTCCTCTCTACTGTGTGCAGTAGACATACTGCAATAGACATCAGTGAAGTAACTGAGGAGAGAACAAGGCTGCTTGCGCTATCCCTAGTGCCGCAAAGAGTACGTACTGGGTTAGCACACGTGCAGACCCATTCAATACTGCTTGGAAAAGATCTCCATGTTGCAGTGCTGGGCGACCACGAGCCTAACACCTACCGTGGAGCACCCACGGAGTGGGGATGGGGCCGGGGGCGCACATCTTAAAGAACCATCATTACTACATGAAGTGAGTAACGTCTCTTTTCCATATTGGAATGTAGCTCGTTTAAAAGGTCTGAAAAAGTGGTCCAGAACTCCTCTCTAATATTTTGCAAGGCACATCAGATTCTTAAACCTTGGTCAATTGCTGTAGCTATCTTCAGAAGTCTCATATTGCACCTTCTTTGTGTTTTATCAAATATGCTATGAAAGTGTTCTTAAAATGAGCATGTGCTAGGTTATTATCTGAGACATGTATAGCATGTAACATACGACAAAGTGGGTAAAGCAGAGCAGGAGCATATAACTTTTCTGTAAGGAGTTTAGTCACAAATTCAGTTAGTGTGTTTTTAATGAACCTGATCAGCGTTAAAGGATGTCCTTTGGAATGGTGACCAAAGCATGCAGGCATACAAACATTTAACATATCTGGCACATAAATACCTTGCAAAGCCAGCTAGAAAAGAAACATGCAAATACCTATTCTTATTGTTAGGTGACATTGTAAATAAGCACGTAGCATTATTTCCTGTGAGTGTGAAAAAACTTTTCTCTAAGCAGTTGTGTCAAGAAAGAGGACTGAGTGGAGTTCTGGTCAATAAACTTTTACAGTATTTTCTGGGTACAGTTACATAAAATTTTTCTACAGTTATAGGTTGCATTTTCACGACAGAGAGGTTGTATTACAGTACTTATATGAGATTAATGGAAAAATACTGTTATTTTTATGGTACAATATTTGTAAAAAACAAAATGAGCACTGTACATCTTGTATTCTGTTATATTTGAGATTAATATATTTGGAAAAAGTAGAAGAATATGCAAAATATTTAATAAACTTCTATTGGCATTCTATTTTAACAATGCGGTTCAAACTGATTTATTTTTTTAATTGCATGAGTTAACTGTGATTGACAGCCGTATAAATAATGCAGAGTAGCAACATTATTTTAGAAGTTCTGCACAGTTGTTGATTGAATTCCTGTGACCAAGCACCATAGCAAATCTGATATCAGCCTGAGTGGGGTTAAAGTGGCAAGTTGCTGTAACCTCAGAGTTACTGTGGACAAAATGTTAAATGACGTGTAACATATCTGGCAACTTTATGGAGAAAGTATCAAGGCTTTCTTTACAGGGTCCCCAATGGCACTGGGGTTGGGATATTATGTGAGAGATACATGAGAAGGATTTGCAGAGTCGATTTTAATTCTTCTGTAGAGCCATCCTTTGGTAGAAAGGTGCATCTGGATTGGTTCCTACATAATTCTTAAATTGCAAAGCTGTGACTGACTTGTGGGCATGCCTCCACTTCCGTTAGTTTTGTACTTAAAACTCCATGGTTTGCATCTACACTACATTCCCCTTTTCAAAGGGAAGAGCAAATGTGGTCAATCAGAAATGCAAACAGGCACTAATTCACATATCACATGCCTCATTTGCATAATGGTGGTTACTCGCTGTTCTGCAAGTGCTGTTTTCAGGGAAAAAACAAGCAGCATAGAAAGTGTTCATTTGAAGACAAACCCCATTTTCAAAAACACCCTTCCTCATATTTTTAAAGAAGAAGAGTTCTTTCAAAAATGGGATATGCTTTCAAAAGAACCCCATCTTCACTACTTGTTTTTCCCCCAAAAAACAACTCTTCAGGAACAGCAAGTGGCTGTCATTATGACATGAAGCACGCACTATGCAAATTAACATCTCGTTTGCATTTCTGATCGGCCATATTTGCATTCCCCTTCCAAAAGTGGAATGCAGTGTAGACTCACCCTGCTGTTTTCTTTTTCCCTCTTATGAGATTACTCCTTGCTATTACACATTAGTGATGAGTGAGAAGAAAAGCTGAGCTTCAGAAAATGAAATTTTATAATTTTTTTGCTGTAGCTTCTCTCATCTTGCAACTTACGCTGGTGGTCTGATGAAAAGCAGAATATAATATGTAATCAAAATACGTACATATTTTGCTAGTGGATATGTGCATATCATGCATTAATTTAAACAAACGCTATATAAATATAATTTCCTTCATTAAGAAGCAAAATTTGCCATTCTTAATTTAGATGGTATGGCATTCTGAAAACTTGTATGCGACAAAGATTAAAGACATTTTGTTTCTGAAATACAAACCCCATCTGACGGCATTAGGCAAGATTTGACAGTGTCAAAATTGGCAAATGTATAGCTTATTATATTCTCATTTATTCTTTCATTTTTTCTTTTCTCATCTTCCTCATTTACTGTACATCTATAGTTGATCAACCTGAGGAATTAGGAGCTAGTGTTTCTGTAACTTGTGAAGAAATGGAGAAGCTACTATACAAACCCCAGGAGGGAGAATGGGGGAACAGATCCCGAGATGAAGTGTGTGAACGAATTACCAGTGGCATTGATCAGCTTCTGACTCATGGTGAGAACCCACGATTAGTTCCTTGTTCTCATAGCAGGAAAGTTTTATAAATGGACATCTGAGACAAAGTGCTGATCCTTTTTAAAAAATTATGCTAAAATCCTGTAGTTGTGTGTTCAATCTAGTATGCAACTTCTGTCACAAATCTGTAGTTCAGTTTCATATATTTATACATAACCTGTTAACAGTGGTTATAGTATAACAGTGAGAACTTGTATGAAAAGCCACATGCATATAGGCTTTGAATTTGTTAGCCCAACTAACTGAAATATTACTATTTTTGACAGACATTTCAGCAGCTTTTGCTGGTCCAGTTGATCTGAGTACATATCCAAAGTACTGTACTGTGATAGCTTACCCAACGGATCTTTGCACTATTCGGATGAGACTAATCAACCGTTTTTACAGGTTAGTTTACTCCAGCAGTAAAAAGGAGGAAAACTTGTCTTCACTAAATTTCTACCAGATTTTCATTAATTTAAGTGAGCTACAAAATCTAAACATCTTTTTAAATGCACCCAGAAATATGCAAAATTCTGTTTATAAAAACTGTGGAAAATTAATAGCATTATATGCACATAATGTTACTGATGTTTTAGTTATCTGAAAAGTGACTAGTACTGTAATATGCTGCTATTTTAGTACTGTAACATAAGTACTGTAAAAATTAACATATGAGGTTCTTTTTCTCAACCAGTGATATCACAATTTTCAAACATTGGTTTAAATTATTTCTGAACAAAATATATAAACAAAATAGTTGAGCTTTTTTGGAATACATGAACATGAAGACTTTGTTTTTTTTTAAGACTACCAGTCATGTAATATAAACTGAGTTTCTGAAATGCTGCACTTGTCATGGATTTGAGACAAATTTCTGAAAATAGGATTTGGTCATTTAAGTGACTCAGGAACCAGAGTCTCATGAGACTCTTAAATGCCCGAGTCAATTCTGAAAATGGAATTTTGGTACCTAAGTTGCACTGGTGTGTTTGACAATGTTCAGAATACTTTACATATAATATATGGGGCTTGGTTTTCAGAAATACTGAATGCCTACACTATCCATTGACTTTAATTGGAGTTGTAGGTGCTCAGCACTCCTGAAAATCAGGCCCTTACTATCTGTTCATTTTAATTTCCTCATGTGTAATATAGGAATAAAACTCACCAATTTTGGTGTGCTTTGGGATTTGTGGATGGAGTTTTAAATATGTATTTGTCACTATAATTTCATAAATAACAGAATTTGGAATAGAAAAATTAAGCTCTGTACATGGCCATGTAGCTCATCTCTGTTTGCTTTTAACTTGGGTCTGTAGTTTCTTCAAACTTGCAGAGGATGCCTTTTGTCAATAATCCTTCCTCTAAGGTCATAATGATGAGAGGAGGGGAGAAAGATGAGAGATTGGGGTAGTTCAAAAATTGACTTTAAGAAGCAGATGGGGAAGAAACCACGTGGAAGTGTTTGTTTTAGGACGAGGTGATAGAAATGTTATATTTTGACACTATTCCCCCCCCCCCCGCCCGCTGATTTTTTTCCCCTCTCTTTTGGAATAGCTTCTTTCTGTCTCTTTCAAAGTTACTAAGATAACAAAAGACATAAATTTCCGTATGTTGTATTCTCAGTATTCTGATATTGAAAGGGGCACCACACTGGTGTTCAAAATAGTTGGACACAATATACAAATGGGTCATATTGTTTTAAAATAGTATATGGGCTTGAAAGTTAATAAAACTCCAAAGGAACTCATGCCAAATGCAGTCATGTCTATGCAAGTGCAATTACAAAACCTGGGGGAGCCAGAATGCTTATTCTGACCCATCAGTATTTTGGTTAGTTAGAAAAAGTCTGCCATTGTTAATATTGCCTTTGGAAGTAGTTTGTTTTGAGAACTAACTCATGGGAACCTAGCAGATAGAATTTTCATACAAAAATAACTAATCTGAATGTAATTTTATCTGGATATTTTTCAACTTAACTGACTCATTAAACTGTTCCACTCAGTGTGCGAATGTGTAGTCCAATAGTTGTGGAGAAATATGAAAATATTTTAGTATGTCAGCCGAGTGCTCAGAAAAATAGATATTTTCACCAGGACTGTGCTAAATCCCAAATGCTTAACTAGAATGGGGTACTTATAAATTGTTAGACATCCAAATAATGTTTTCAAAATTACTAAAAATGTTTAGTAAAGAGGAACAGCAGAAGCTGGCCCATCATTTCTGGTTTCTCTAACTGCTAACTCAGGACTATGGCTTCCACCGTTGATTCACAGGGACTCTTAAAGAACAGCAAGCAAACATTTAAGTCCAAGCAAAAAATCAGTTAATAAATGGGACTATTTTTTATTAAAGAAAAAGAAAATAGCACAAATGACTAACTACAAATGATAAACAGGTTAACTCCTGTTAGTCTCTTTGGTATATTTCTCTGTGGAGAGCATTTGAGAGAGACTATGCCCCTGACAGTGAACACCTGTGAAGTGAGATTTCCTCTTGGTAAGTCAAGAACAGAGTATTTGTGAATCTGTTATATAGTACAAAACTCTTCCAACAGGTACGTTAACCACATTGGCTATTTCTATGCATGCCACTGTCTCCAAAAGTGGCATACCAATAAATGACCCGAAAAATGCTAATGAGGTGTGGATGTAAATTCCTGACGCCTCATTAGCATACGGTCACATGATTTGGAGTCAGAAGTTCTTCCAGACTCCAAAACTGAGTGTAGATGCCACTCAGAGATCTCTCGGAAGGAAATGCTACTTCTGGAAGCCCCTTCCTGAAAATTTTCAAGGTCAAGGGAGTTTCAAACTGTAGTTAATAAAGTGAGGAATCTTAAAAACATCATTTGAAACTCAAGAATATTAAATGTTAACTTAAAGAAACCATTTAAGCATTATTAAAAAAAATCTAAAATCCAGTTAATCCCCCTTTTCGCTGTTAACCAATGTCTGTCCCCTGTTTCTTCTCAGGAGTACATCATCTAATCACTTGATTAACAAGAGAAATGGAATTTTCACTTACTACAGCATTGCAGCAAATTATTACAGGAGTAAATCTCATCCCTTTATGATGGCTTTGTTAACTTCCTCTCACAAATCCACATTGAAGGCTTGGGGAGGTTTCTTGAATTTGGTTTCTTTTTGAGTCTTTTCTTTCTAATTTCTTGTAGAGGTGAACAGGATGAGTTACGGAGTGTGTGCTGTTTAAGCAGAATGTCAGAGGTGTGAGTGTGTGCTCACTTCAGAGTCTGAATCTTTTTTTTTTTTTTGTGAAATTGTAAGAAAACACATCTCATTCATGCTTGCTTAGATTCAGGTTGGTTGCTCTCTTTCGTTGGCTTCAGGTTTGGTTTAGGTGATATTTTGAGCATCTGAATATGAATTCTGTTAAAAGAATATAACATTTCTTTATTGCCTTTTGTTCTTCTGGCAGGAAAGATCCTAAATATTCTTAGTTTTAAATGTTCTTTTTATTTAATCCGTTTTTTGCTTTTACTTATATGACAGGAAATGAAATTGTTTACACATTTTGAAAACTGTCTTAATGTTTTCCATTCTCATATTAGCTTTTTAAAGTTATGTAACTCTTTAAAAGTTTTTAGCCCAAGTTGTTGACTCAACATGACAATTTTTGTAACTGTGATATTTTTCTTGTCTTTTGTGTTGGGTGAGGGTTGACTTGTCCACTGTCAATAATCTCATAATTTGCCATTAATGTAAATAGCCTGTTTAAATGGCTTTTTGCATTAGTGATTAGTTTAGAGCATCAAATGTCCTCCTAGTTTCGTGTACCAAACGCCTTGCTGTGCATATTGCAATATCACAAGGTAATTGTTATATGAAGGCACGCATATTTATAAATTGATTGGGAAATATACATTAAAAGAAGCTTATGCCAGGGTCAGCAGCCTTTCAGAGGCAGAGTGCTGAAGTTTGACCTTTTGACCTCTAGGTATCATCTAAGTTCCAGTGACGCTTTTTAAGCTGCTGATAGTCATGCTTACAGCAGCTTCATTACTTAACAAACAGTAAACCTCTGCATCTTAATTTAGGTGGTGGTTGGTGATCTTTTGTAAATCAGCATGTGGCCTGGCTTTGGGCAAGAGCCCAGCTGTACGGGGAGGAGGGTGGGTTGAGCTCCTGCCTTATGTGCTAATGAATATCAGCTTGCATGCCATGGGTTTCTGACCCCTGGCTTATACCATCTTAAGCACTTGAGATACAACAAAGGTTTGGACCTTTTTAAATGGAAACGTGAGTTGGAAATGGGCAGTATTTTATGTAAAATGTTTCCCACCATAAACGTGCTGAGTCTGAAGAATGAAGATAAAATAAATCAATTTTGATAAATACATTGCTAGAATTCTTTGAGGGTTTAAAATCAGGTTTTCTCTGAAAAGTGTCTTGTGTGTGGGAGGGAAGGATATAATTAGGCATACTTTACTTCTAGACTTATTCCTCTGATCAAACAACCATAAGTCTGTTCACAAGCAGGTTTCTTCCTAGAAATATTTACATTATTTGTCTACTTGATGTTTGTTTATAATTGGGAATTCAAAACAAAAACCTTTTAGAAATTATTTGATTAGCTTTAACATTTTGTAACATGAATAGATTCCTGTAGCTTTACCTTAATTTTCAGTGGTACTTTCAGATGAACAGATTTATTAGAGTAGGGGTGTCCAGCCTTTTCTCTTTGGGGGCCACATGGCAATTCTTTATATCTTCGGGGGGGGGGGGGGCGGCGCTGAACACACAATAACCCCAGACCGTTCCCCCCGCCCCCCCAAGACACACGCTCCCCTCACAGCCCCAAACTGTCCCCAGGCTTACCCCCGCCCCATACCACCCTCAGACTAACCCCCCTGCCAACTTCCAAGCTTATCCCCCACTCACAGCCCCAAAATGCTCTGCTGCTGGTCCCATACTCCAGCCAGGGCTCTGTCCCCCAGGGCCAGTGGCAACTTGGCACTCCAGCTGCTGGGGCTCCGCTGCTGGCGCTTAGCCCCAGCCAGGACTCTGCCTCCGGGGTTGATGGCTGCAGCTGGTCCTGCTGCTGCAGCCAGCTCTATGGAAGCTGATGCCACCGCGGCAGCCAGCCCCGTGAGCCAGATAAAAAGGCTCTGCGGGCTGCCTGTTGAACACCCCTGTATTAGAGCATTGGCTTTCATGTACTGTAGCTCACAAAAGTTTATGCTCTAATAAATTTGAGTCTTGAAGGTGCCACAGGATTCCCCATTGTTTTTGCTGGAACGGACTAACACACCTGCTTCTCTGAAAATTTATTGTTCACTAGAAGTGCAAACAAATTTGTAACTACTTAAATATTTTACTAATAATTTTGTGTCAATATAGATTCCCCACCACCACACCTCCTTCCCCAGCGCGCACACAGCTGCTACTTCGTTGATTAATCCTGAATATTTTATGTTGTGTTCTATATGCATTGTTTTAAATTAGATTAAGTTGGGGATTCTGCCAGTTTAGCGTAACAGGCTTAATGGCAAAAAAATGTATTTTTCTTTTCTCCACTCCTTTTTAGTATAAAATAATTTTAATTTGTTTTATAATCTTAAAGGAGGATCTCTGCCCTGGTGTGGGAAGTGAGATGTATTGAAAGTAATGCCAGTACCTTCAATGAACCTGAGAGTGCTATTGCTCAGTCTGCTAAGAAGATCACTAAACTGCTCCTAAAGTTTATTGAGTAAGTCATATTTCAGTCTGAATATATTTGTGCGTATTTTTTTTATTTGGTTTGGAGATAAAATTTAATTTTTTCTTAACTTTTACTTACTCGTTAGTTTTTCAGTGAAGAGACCCTTTTTTGCACTCTTTTATTAACATTAAAGATGTGAGAAAGTTCTTTGTATAGAACTTTTTCATGAGGACTTCTAGTGAGAACTTTTAGCTGCAAGCAAAGATTTCTGCTAATCTTAATACCGCATGACACACCCCCCAGAGTATAATCTTATTAGTCATTTAAAGTCCGTTTACTGTCACACAAACAAGTGTTACATACTCTTTTAATCACTCTGCCTGAACTGGTGCGTTTGACATTTTATACTACTACTCATGCCATCCCAGTGAAAGCCTGGACCTGCTTCTTAGTCTGGGGAACTGGCCAACCTCAAGCTTCCACTTTAGCTCCATCGCAGCTGCCATTACTGATCTGTATAAGAAGGTGAAGCCAGACCAAGTGGTCAGGACCGAGCAGTGCCAGGAGGCTCTCTGTATGCTGAAGGAGGCCCTGGTCAGGACCCCACTGCTGGTAAACCCAGACTTTGACAAGCCTTTGTTGTGTTCACTGATGTCTCAGACAGTGGACTGGGCACGGTGCTAATGTAGGTGGACAAAAAGGCGTGAGACACCATTGCATACTTGAGCAAGATTGTGCTGCCCCCAGGGAGAGCTATGTAGCCATAGAGAAGGAATGTGCCATAGTGTGGTCTCTTGGGAAGCTGTAGCTGTATGTTTCGGCAGCACTTCGCTGTGTGCACTGATCACTCACCTCTGATTTGGCTGCATTAAATGAAAGGGGTCAATGCCAACATACTGTGGTGGAGTCTGCTTCTGCAGGATTGTGACATGGAATTGGTTCATGTTAAGGCGAGCACACGTATTACAGACAATGCCCTGTCACGCAGAAAGGTCTGGAGCTTCCCCGGGGCACTGGCTAAGTGACCCTGCTCAGTTTGGTCTGAAAGCAGGGAAGAGATGTGATGAAGTGGGGTGTATGAGGATTTTATTCCCTGGTTAGGTTGCCTGTGTTTCTTACTGTCCTGTAATAAGCCGAGGTAGGTGCCTCAATTTCACTAGGCAAAGCATCAGTGCATAGTGGTAATGAGAGTTTCAGTTGGATGACTTCTCACATGTAGGCACTGGACCTCCAGGTTCTTTGGAACCTAGGCAACCAGGTGACACCTTTTGCCTGGGAAACAGGACAAAGGAGGGAGGAGGGGCCTGACTGGTTTGAATAGGAGCTGGGCTGTTGAGTGGGGCTGTCTCATGTGGCTGCAAAGGATGGAAGAGGGGGCAGGGCCCTGGCTCACGGACCCCCTCTGGGCCTCCTCTCCCCAAAATGGATTGTACTGACTGCGCACCTGTGTTCTATGCAGACAAGTTTGTAGTATGCAGTGCCACTGTTGACTAATAAACCTTCTCTTCTACCTGCTGGCTGAGAGTCAAATCTGACTGCAGATGGGATGCAGGGCCTACACTCTGACATAACTATCGGCTCTCCTGTTTCTTGGAGACTACAAGTAAAGACCTCACCAAAAGGCTAAGCAATAAACAAGTGCTTGTAAATCTCTTAGCATGGAAATGTTTAAAGGAAAGCAAGTTGCTGTTTCTCCTGCTGATGGCAGGACAGTGATATCTTAAAGCTGTTAGTTGACATGAGAGAAATTCTGACATGCCTACTAAATTTTTTCTTAAATAGAGAATTGAGAACATTTTGTACCCCTTCCCCTCGCAACCATCACCACCTTTTTCAGCAGAAAAACGTATTGCCAATCAATCTAAAATTAGGAAGCTGAAATGGATGCATATCATAATTTTTCAGTTAGCTGTCACATTCTGTAGAAACCATTTGAAATCAGTAAATAACTTATTATTCAGTTATGGTGCCAATGTCTTGTTTACTGATCTTAAAATCTTCTTTAAGCATGCCTTTTCAAGCCTTAAATTATCTTGGAAAATTAGTATTTTCCAGTGTCGATAGTTGTAAATCTAGGAAGGTGTTACATAACCATGTTTTTCAGTTATTTGGATAGTAAAGCTTTAAATTCTACTTTACAGTGATCCGGATTGTACAAACATATTTGAGCTTAGTAATTCAACAGAAGATGAGCAGGATTCTCTCAGTGCTGATGACCTGGTAATAAATTCTTGTTTTTGTATTTTAAGCAAATATTAGCAGTGATCAAGAAGTACTGTCAGTCTAGTTACTAGTTGCAACAAAATTTACTTGAAGTATTTTTAAAACCTGCACTTCCATAATATGCCACAATTACAAATGATCTCTTCATAGAAATATATCTCTCTAAGCTAGCACCCTTGGGACCTGACTGGTGCTAGATGAGAGAATTTGCCAGCCCATGGGAAGTCAGTACAGTAAACCCTTGAAATGCACGATTTTGAGTTGCGCTGAACTCACATTAACACGAGTTAAGTATAACTCAAAATCAGTACCTGTTCTGGCTCACCCTCCCCCGCTCCCACCCCGCAGTGCAGCTCTGGCTTACATGCCCCTGTGCCTCAGAACTGGCTCACACCCCACCATGCAGCTCTGGTTCAGGTCTGCCTCCACCTGCGGCTCTAACCAACCCCAGGCTTAACTCCTCTGCCCCCCTCCCACGGCACCAATCCACTGCCAGGCTTCTTAACCCTCCCCAACTGCCCCTCCCAACCCCAGGACTTACCATTCAGAAGGAGCTCCAGGTGCTCCTGCTGCTTTCCTGGCTGCAGAATGTGTATTCTGTGGGGGGGAAAAAAGCTGCCCCACCCCCCAGACTTACATGAAATTCAAGTTAGGCAAGGGTACATGAGAACACAACCCTTGCATAAATGGAGGGACTAGTGTATTGTCTAGCAACATTACAAATCTTTCCACTGCTTACTGGGCTCGTAGAAATCATTTAGGGATAAATTACAGCATAGAGCACAGAGTCAGGACTGGTGACTATAAACAAACTTCATGGATCCCCAGGAAACCTGGCCACACCCATGTTAAGTGGACATTCATCTAACTAAAATCATGCCAGATTGCGGATGTTACAAGAAAGTTCCAGAGTAGAAAGGTTCAACCTCCACATTATATTAAATGTGCAGTATTTACATATAACTACACCTGAAAGTATATTCATAGAAAGTGTAACTTTGGGCATCCTTTTTTTTTCTTTTTTAAATTGGGGTAATGATGTTTATATGTTTAAATAAAAGATAATTCCAAGAGTTCAGAACACAGAATCACAAACATAGTGTGAGCCATTACTATTTGAGATAGTTGATAGAGCCCATTAGTATTTGAGATAGTTGTTGTTCTGCTCTGAATTGGCTTATTTAGAAAAGAGAAAATTGATTAGTGATTTTATATTGCTAGATCACATTCAGTAACTAATATTTACAGCAGTATTTGAGGATAGGCATGTAAGGCATTTATTTTAATGTGGTGAGTTGTTGAAAGCAATGCGTACAATGAATGTGCGCGCATTTGGAGTGATGTCTTTTGGAATATTGATAATATACTTAAAATTAAAAATTGTGTCCTACTTTTACCAGAGAGACTTTAAAAGCATTTTTTCTTCCTAAGGAAATCTTTTAAAAATGCTGAAAGGCACCTCTTCTGTAAGTCCAGGGAAGCACTGAAATTCAGGCCATATGTGACTCTTGCTACTTAAACATTGTTTCCCCAAAGTTACTGTTGGTGGGATTTTCATGCCTGGTCATCTTCAGCAAAACCTGAAAAGGGTCGGACTTTTCGTCTGCTACAGTTTGAGTCCCTCATGCCCTCTCAGTGCATAACGTTGTTGGTGTCAAGGTCTTATTTGTCAAATTGGTATCCTTTGCATATAAAAACTGTCACATAAGAGTCACAAAGAGCACAAGCATCCCTCTAATGCATCAGTGAGCCCCCCCCCAGCTCTGGGTGCCTTTTCATTCAAGTATCATCCATTCATTGAGGTTCAGATCAAGATGCTGGAACCAGAAATGTTGAGTATTGATTTGTGTTTAGAGTCCTAAGTAAGTCACTACTAATCTGAGGCCTCCTAAATGCTGCAGTATCTTGTTTCCCTCTTGGCTTGTTAGAAACTGTTGGAACTCATAGTTTAACATGGACATTTTTGTATAATGTTCATCACAATAAATAGCATGTTTACTGTTTTTACTGCAGTGTAACTTATAATGGCAGCTTTTGTCTGAACAGTTATTTTGTTGTAAAATATTTTTGAAGTGGTGTGTGATCTGTTTTGTAGGATGACGATAAATGTCTTCCAAGAACTTCTTACAGAAGGGTAAAGGTGAGTTGACCTGTCCTTACCATAAATAGTGGAATCCTACCTGTCTGAAAGAAGTAGTCAGCAGAAATAGTGAAGTAGTAAAAGCTAATGGAGCATGCTGCCTTTTATAATTCTTTCCTAACTTTCCTGGTGATAACTGCAAATATTCAGATAAGTTTTTTTTTTTTTTAAAGATTTCTTCTGCATTTTTACTTAATCTTGTAATGCAGAACATGCAATGGTCAAAACTTATATTTAAACATACTTCAATAACTGAAGAACTGCAAATATTGTATCTCATTTAAGATAGAAAAGAAGGGATCCAGGAAACTACAGTTCCCTCTGTTTGACCCTGGTTGTATGCAAGGTCTTATAATAAATTTTGAAAGAGAGTAATTACACACAGGGGTAAATAATAAAGTTAAATGCAACATATAACAAAATGTAATTCATGCCAAACTAATCTGACCTTTGTGACAAAAATTAATTGTATAGACAAAGTGCAATAGGTTTGATAGAGGCTTTTTTGTTGTAAAAAAAGAGGAGGAGCTGATACTCAGATGGCTCCCAGCCACCTACCCCAGGGGTCCTGTGGCTGGGGCTGTTGAGATGCCGGTACTCAATACTGCCAAGTATCAGCACAAAAAAGCACTGGATTTCAGTAAAGTGCTTGATAGTTCCACAGGGGAGCTCTCTTCTCCAATTTAACTAGGATAATACAAGGACCAGATGGTGAGTAAGGCAGTAGTTGAAGGGTTGCTATAACCAGTCATGCTGAAAGATGAAAAAGAGCATACTAGAGAGGGAGTTTACTAGTGGAATTTCTCGAAGATTGGTTTTGAGACCAATTTTAGTTAACCTTTTTAATAATGATGTCAGCATAAAAAGTGGGAGTGTATTGATAAAACGTGTGAGTGACACAAAGGTTGGAGGTATTGCCAATATGGATAAGGTCCAGAATGTCATACAGGATGGTTTGGATGACCTTGAAAACTAGAATAATAGAAATGAGAACAATTTAGTTGTGTGGAGTGCAAGCTCACACCTTTAGGGACTAACAATATTTACTCTTAGCTGGGGAAATATCAGTTGTGAATAACTAAAGAGGAGAAAGACCAGGTTATATTGGTCACTCATAGGATGACTGAGTTATGAATGTGACATGGCCATGGAAATGGCTAATGGAATTATAGGATGCATCAGGCAAGAAAAGGATAGAGAAGTGTCAGAATCATTGTACAAAGCACTGGTGAGGTGTCACTTGGAATACTCTATGTAATTTTGTTGTTCCATGTTTAAGAAGGATTAATTCAAGCGAGAATAGGTGCAGAGAAGGGCTACTAGGATTATTAAAGGAAAACCTGGCTTCTTGAGGCTAATAAAATGAATGCTGGGAGGAATATGATTGCTCTCTAAATACATCAAGGGGATCAATACCAGAAAGGAAGAGGCATTACTTAAGATAAGTGCCTATGATGACAGGAGAAGAAATGGACGTGAATTGGCCATCAACGAGTTTAGGCTCAAATTTAGGCAACCAACAGAGTAGTGTAGTTTGGTAATACTCTTCCAAGGCAGTAGTGGGGGGGAAAAAATAAAACTAACTTGTTTGAAGAATGAGCTTGATAATTCATGTAGGATGTGGTATGATGTTGCCTGCAATGGTATATGGGCTATTTGCAACTGCTTATAACAAATACCTCAACAACCCCAGCTGGGATACAAAATGAGAAGGGCTCACTGCTACTGCAGAAAATTCTTCTCCAGCTGTCTGGCTCATGGGTCTCCCTCACATGTTTAGGATCTGATTATCATGTCTGGGTTTGGAGGAATTTTGCCGTGGGTCAGATTGGCAGAGACAATGGGGGGCTTTTACCTTCCTTTGCTGGAAGGGGTGCAGGTGGTTTTATGAGTAAATGGTGGATGTTCAGTAACCCTGAAGTCTTTTAAATCAAGATTTGAGGTCTCTAATAACTCAGCCAGACATTATGGGTCCACTATAGAAGTGGGTGGGTGAGGCCCTGTGGGTTAGATTAGATGATTATGACAGTCCCTTCTGATCTTACAGCATGGCGGGCAAAAAGTGGCCTGTGGGCTGGATGTGGTTTGCCAGTTTAGCTGCTGGCAGGCCTCCATGTACTACTACCTTTTTTTTTTAACCTGGGCTGGGTCATGACTTCCCACAGCTCCCATTGGCTAGGAATGGCAAACTACAGGCACTGGAAGCTGTGAGCAGCTATACTTGCAGACTTTCAGGTAAATTAAGTGTCTGGCAAACCACATCTGGCCCACAGGCCAGTTATTGCCCCTCCATGTTTGAGTCTGAGTATATTAACCTAATGAATAAATCATGGGACTTATTCAGAAAACAGTCTTAAGTCTTTTCCTTAAGGTTTATACTTAAAGGATACAGGACAGTGTTTTCAGCAGGAGAACAACTAGATGAAACACAATGTCTGGGTGTAACCCCCTTGATCACTGAGTAGTGTTGTTTTCTTAATGGAGTTTGCAGGAAATCAAGAAAGAGATCATTTTGCATCCCTGGCACAATTAAATATACTAGCATGCTTAATCTTGTAGTCCAGACAATGAGAAGCTAGATTGAAGTGGAAAAAATTCTTATTCAAGACGTTAAAAAATTGCAGAGAAGGAATTTTAAAAAGCATTCTAGTTTGCGAGTAATTTTCTGTTTCTTTACTAAGCTACTATTCTCAAAGTTTGTCCAGCAATTTCTGCAACACGTTTAAACATGTAATTGGAATTATTTTTGTAACTTAGTTTTTTCAAGGAATATTATTTTTAAGGGACGGGGTGTGAAGAGGCGAAACAATGTGAAAATTAACTATGATGAAAATATCTGGAAGAAACAATGTATGGAACTGCTGCATTTAATTTTCCAATGTGAAGATTCTGAGCCTTTCAGGCAACCTGTTGATTTGGATCAATATCCTGTAAGTTATCCTTCATAAACCTTAAATGACTTAACATTTGTCTTATTATTTCTCTCTTTTGGTACAGAACGTGTACCACAATAAGACTGTTGAATTTGCGTAGATTGAAACTCTTGGAGCTGCGTGCTGTATTCTCCATCCAGAACTATAGACGCAAATTAGTCTTGCTCTGTGTCTACGTATCTGTGCCCTATCATAATACCTATAAAAATACAGAAATGAAATTTTCAATGTCTTTTTTTCCCATTAGTCATTGAAACTGGAACTCCTCGCCTCATACTAGTATCATTTGCTGTACTCGAAGTTAGTTACTTCTAATGGTTTTTGGTAAACTTTTCTTTTAAATTCCTTGAGGTTGACAGGCAAGGTTGTTAAATGCTTGACCATTAATTGAATCTAACCTGTTTTTAATATTAGTGGTCCATATAGACTCTAAACTTTTATTTAACAAATAGTCAATTCCTGGTCCCTAGGTTGCAAAGAAAACCTTGTAAATGTAAACCAGTACAGTTATTTTGGTAGACGTCGTGAAACAGTGTGCACTTCTTTTGGGCATTAACTTGGTTGTGTTGTTAACTTTAACATTTACTTTCTTAAACCTTTTCATGGATACTAGACTTTTACTTTGCCTCTGTCCAGAGCTTGCAAAGACAGACTGGCCTACAGCTGCTTCTACTTCAGGAAGCCCTTGAGGCTAGATCTTCTTCTCAATCTGTTTCTGAATTTAGGGCAGAGACCTAAGTTGCCAGTCCTGGCCCTAGTGTCCTCTGTGTTCTGCTGGACTGCATTGTTCCAAGAAGCTGCAGTCTCTACTGGGGCTGGGATCAGTTTCTGTGGCTCCTGCAGGCAAACCTCCAAGGCGATACATGTCTGAACTGAGGAATGTCTGGTCAGATCCCATCACTGTGGTTCTAGAGGAAAGGTTAAGGAACAGTGCAGTGCCATACCTTGTGCCCTTCAGCAGTCTGACTTTGATGCAGTTCCTATAGCAGCAGGGCCGGGGTGAGTCGCCGCTGCCTTTCCCAGGTCCTGAAGGGGGGTGGGGTGTGTGTGTGTGTGTGTGTGTGTATATATATATATATATATATATATATATATATATATATATGTGATGTCACTGAATAAGGGGTGTTATTGCCTTTAGTTTCGGATGCTGTGGCATCAAGGAAGAAACAACATTGGAAGCAAGACAGCAAATGTTAGCAGTGCCAGTTTCTGTGTATCAGAACTGTGGATCTTGTCTGATTCTGGTAAGGCTGTCACAGTTCCAGAGTGGTGTTTTGTTCCAGCTCTAACCTCAGTAACAGAGGAGACAGCAAAGCTCTGCCTATCTTGTGACCCACTGTTGTTCACTGACCCACTTCCTCTTTAGATTCGGGAGAGTTCCGTCACTATAATGAGCCAAGCCTGCCTTTCAGGTTGGAAGAATATCCTGGTTCTTCTTGGAGTGTTGTCCCCATGGGTGTTCCATGGTGGGTGTTGGACCTGCCCTGCACCATGGGACAGAGATTTTACATAGTGGGGGCTGCGCATTCATGATTGCAGCATATGCCGATCACATCGCCAGGCGCTGAGCCCACAGCCCCTGCTCTCCTCAGTTCCTTCATCCTTGCTGTTGGCTTTGGACAGAGCTCGACTTTTCTCTCCTCAGCCCTATAGAAGAGGAAGATTAGGTTTATAATTAGTTGTTTCCTCATTATTTCTTTAGTTAGCCTGTTTAGACACTAAAACAAGACAAAAAATTTGTTTTAGTCAGTTACACCTTTAGCTATTAATCACTGTCTAAATTGTACATTGTTCATATTCTGTTTAAAAAAGAGAGAGAGAAATGAGAAAAAAAGAAGAAACAAGAGATCCTGTGAGTCACTATGCCTGCTTCACTAGGGTTCAAGAAATGCTCTAAATGCCATGACTCCATTCCTGCCTCTCTGTGGTAGCATTGTATCTGAGGATGCAAAGTATATCTGCTTGCTCTTTATGTGGAGGACTGGCTTTCAGAAGTTGCTTTGAGTGAGGACTTGTTACATAGTTACCACAATCAGTATTTTCTTTGTAGTCTCCCAGAGTCAGTACTCTGTCTTACACAAAGGATCGTTTTCATACGTGCCATATTGGACTCATTGGTAAGGAGAGTTTTTCCACTAGACAGCATATTTCTCAGATGAGGCAGTGTCTGTTTAGAATTCAAATTTTCCCCACATAGAGGGTGAGGGTCTTTGAGTCTCTTGGGTTTTATGGAAGCTGCTATCTGTAATTTTTTGTTTACCAATTTAAAAATGGGAACCGTGAGGCAAGGAAGGTCAAAGCTTGGGGCTTCCACCAGAATCAGGGCCAGCCACTGCTCATGCTCAAGCTCACCACCCTTGGTGGGATGGTTGGAGACTTCCTGCAGGGCTGGAGAGCGGTAACAGTCTTGCCCTGCTTTTGTGGAGGGGGAGCCCTGGGCTTTGCTGTGGGCTAGAGCTGGTCCATGGGTCATAGGTTCCCTACCTTGCCTCAGAATATCATAGGGCTTGTTTATACTTACTGGGAGATCAACCTGCTCAGGATCATTCTTCTGGAGTTTGATTTTGTGTGCCTGGTGAATAGGTGCAAAATTGAACTATCTGGGGTCATCAGTTGACCCCTGTAGTGAAGAGTAAGGGAGGTTGACAGAAAAATTCTCTTGTTGACTTCCTTCAGTAAGGATGGCCAGGTAAGTTGATTCTGGCTATGTAATTGCAGTAGCTATAATTGGGTATCTGCAATCAACTTACCTGCCTAATATAGACCAAGCCTCTGTTTCTCTAGACTGATGAGCAAGTAGGATAAACACGCTCTTAGATGTGCAGTTGAATTCTTACGGGTCATTTCAGATGCCTCACCTAGTGTTGTGGGGTTTGGGGAATATGTTTCTATCATTTAGAGAGTTTGGCTTTCTCAGGTTAGAAAGTTTGCACATCTAAATACTGGAATTAAGAACAGTTCATCTGTCGTCTCTTGGATCATCTTCTGTAATGGTGCTTCTGTTTTTATTCAGCTAAATCTCTGTTTCCACCTCCAGGTGTCTCAGCACTGCTTGTCAGCCTTTCCCTTTAAGTAGGAATACGCAGAGCCACTCACAGAAGAAATTACTATTATTTACATATAACCTGAGTTCTTCAAGGTGTCTCTGCATATGTACATGTTGCACCCTCTTTCTCCTTTCTGTCAGAGGCCTGGTAATTACGTCTCTGGCTTTGCAGTGGAAGAACATGTAGTTTGCGCCCTTTATAGTCTCACCTTTGATACATTGGGACACAGAGGGGACAGGGGTATAAGAGTCCTCTGTGTGTCACTGCTAGAAAAGGATTCAACCTCAACACACTAAAAGGTAGCAGAATACCCATAAGTGGAAATACGTGGAGACCACTCAAAGAGCTCAGATTACAGATAAGTTATCTTCCTTTCTTCCTAATACTTCTGACCCTGTTAAAACACATCATACAACATATACAAATCAAACAATCCTAGTTGTCACCTTGTTCATGTACTTGTATTCTGTGTCTTCCTAACATTTTTTAACAACAAGTCCTGTGGCACTTTATAGACTAACAGATATTTTGGAGCATAAGCTGTCGTGGGCAAACACCCACCTCATCAGATGCATCTGCTTATGCTCTAGCTCACCAACCTTGGGGGATGGTTGGAGACTTCCTGCAGGGCTGGAGAGTGGTAACCATCTTGCCCTGCTTTCGTGGAGGGAGAGCCCTGAGCTTGCCGTGGGTCTGATGAAGTGGGTCTTTGCCCACGAAAGCTTATGCTTCAAAATATCTGTTAGTCTATAAGGTGCCCCAGGACTTCTTGTTTTTGAAGAGACAGACTAACACAGCTATGTCTCTTATACTAACATTTTTTGGTTTTAGATTGGAAGGTGCCTGTACGCATTTCAATTCCAGGGCCTTGAAAAAGTCCTCTATTGTGATTTTTTTCATCACTCCCTCCTTGGGTTGGGGGTGGGTAGTTTGATGCCTGCTACCGTCTTTGGATGTGATAGCTTTTTTCTCATACTCTTTCTCCTGAATCGAACCCTGATTCCCCATTACCCACCGTCACCATGGTAGGCACAGGAAATACCATTGAAAGTTGATAGGGCAGACATTTGAATGCATTATCGCTGCTACAAGAGCGTTGTAAGATATCTGTATCAGAGACTGTTAAGTACTCTGTACAGTGGAGTCCCAGTCCTGGTTGGGATCTTTGCATGGTACAGTGACACAAATGTTAAGTAACACTCAAAGGTGTGGAAGAAAGTAGCGTTAGTCTTTCAGGCTCTGCCTAGTGAACATGACAAAATGAAATATTGCGCCAATAGGTTGTTTTCTGGATTTGGCACTCCCTGATCGAGGTTCAAATATGCCCATGTTCTATGATAGACTCTGTGATGGGGTTCAGGTGCCTTCCTGGGTACTGTTCAGCTCCTTCTTGATTGAAGGGGAAAAATAAGTATAGATGCCTTTTAAAACCTGTCTCATACAGTTTCTACCAAAGTCACTTGGAGTAGATAGTATGAAAGATCTGTGTGATCCTTCCTCTGCTTTGATCATAGGTGAAATTGTTAACGTTGATATTTAATGTTGTTGTTGGGCACCCAAGTTAACTTGCATTAAGATGAATGGGTATAATGTACCCTTTCAAAGCTGTAAAATTCTAGAGATACAGACATCACTGCATTGGCTGCATTTTATATTTTCAAGGTTTTCTCTGCAACTAAACAGAAACTTGGAAACTTTTAAAAATGAAAGCTGGTGTAATATGTACCGCCACATGGAACAGCGGCAACAGAGGCTAACCCTAAGCCATCTGAACCTAAAAGCTTGAGTCTCTTTTTCTAGGATGGAGTGTTTAAATTGCCAAGGTACCTCAAGACATGAGACTACTCAGCTGCTCTTACGTTATTACTAGAAATAGCAAAATAAGGCATCAAAATTCTTCTGCTCTTTCTGTTTGGCCTCTTGAGTTACTGTGAATTTTTTGTTCTATGTCTTTAACCTAGGACTACAGACATATCATAGACACCCCAATGGACTTTGGTACAGTGAAAGAGACACTGGAAGCTGGAAATTATGACACCCCAATGGAACTGTGCAAAGATATAAGACTAATATTTAGCAATGCAAAATCTTACACTCCAAACAAAAGATCAAAGGTAACATTTTGTACACTGTGCTTTCAGAGTAGTCAGGTTGGCCTAGACTTCATTTAGCATTCAGTCCTTTATCAGTACCAATTTAGTAATATTTTCCACATGCTGTACCCAATTCATGATCCTACAGGGCAAAGTCAAGTTGGTCATTTTAGCTAACAATTGTCCTGCTTTGAGAGAATCAAAGATTAAGTACTATCCTGTGTTGCCAAAGACAATTTAGCGATGAAATTCCGGTGATTTTGGACGAAGAATAGAGTGCAAGTTCTCAGAAAAATAGGTGTCAGTCATGTCCTCTTGCAGCTCTAATTTATTCTGGGTCATTTAGTCTTTTTCTCCAGATGGTCTCTTCAGTAAACTTTGTTTTTTAACACACCAGGATCTTTTGTACTCTAAAGTTAACGTCTGCTTATTTAGATTTATAGTATGACCTTGAGATTATCAGCACTATGTGAGGAAAAAATGAGAAGAATCGTTTCTGACTTTAAAGCTGGCCAAAAACACAATGAAAGACTGCGAAGAAGCCAACGATGTAATAGGAGATTGCAAAGTCATAGCATGGCACAGCACCGTTACAAAATGCTGAGGTAAATAAATTAGAATGATGAGTGTGTTTGGGGAGTTTTCACTACACTTCTGTTTTTTTTTTTGTAAAAAAAAAAAAAAAGCATATTGCATTCAGTTTTATAAAATGACAGACAATCTCCTACGATTAATTTGAGTTAACTGGTATGAAATATTTAGTATACTTTGTCTTACGTGAAAGTTGGAAGGCTCAAATGGTAACATTTTACAAGTTAGTAAAAGTTGCTAGCTGTAAATGTTGCTAGCAATAATAAGGTTATAGTTAAGCCTATATAATAGGAATATAATGTAGTATTGGCAACTTCAAATGAGGTCCATCCTAAATTTCCAAGAAAATAAGCTTTAATATTCCTAATGCAACATGGTTAACACCAGGTTTTCTTTGGGTGTGCATAATATGGCAAGAAATCCATGAAGGTCAAATCTGGTGATGGATGCACATGTAAGTAGTCAAGATGCATCACTTATAAATCATTTTTAACTGCTTCTTGGCTAATCTTTTTAAGTGTCAGTTTCCCTTCTGTGCTCAGTCTCCAGAGGCAAAGGCGCTTATTGGTAGGCAATGTGTTTACTTGGGCACGTTCCTTTCTTTTGCCAACTAGCCATTCTGCTTCTGGCTGCGGAATCATGGTGCATCTACCCTGCCAAAATATAGCTCTTTATTTCCCTACAGTTTTTGACCACCGTAGGTTTTCAACTCTTACCTGTAGAGGATATGCGGGGTAGTGGCAGATGAGCAGAACATTTTTAGGATCTGTTGTGGGAGTATTTCGTATATTCTCAGTCTGCTCCTTTCCCTCCACTAAACAGCAGACAAGCAATGCTGAAATAAAGTAACACATTAAAAAACAAATGATGCTCTATTTGAAATATTAATCTCATCTCTGAAAAGGAATGAGTAATTTGTTCCCAGCACACAGACCTTCACAGAGCCAAGGATTAGGATTCAGTGGGTTATTGAGACCTCATTTCTTTTTCAGCAGAATTCAAAGAGTGCTTCAGGTCTGTGTCCACAGACTACAGCATTCATCTTGACCACATCTTACACTTTGTCCCTCAAACAGAATCTGTCAATATGAATTTATGGATTTTTTAACCTAGAAAAATCTTCTTTGAGTCTATAAACCAAAGGAACCTAGTTACCATTTAGGCTATGTTTACACTAGCACACTATGTCGAAGTAGCCTATTTCCACGTAAGAACATCGAAATAGGCTCCTTGGACGCGTATCATCTACACATCCTCCAGGGCTGGTGCCATCGACATTCAGCGTTGAAGTAGCGATGGAGAACATCGAAAGGAGCTGCCCTGGAAGCAAATGCGGAGCACGCACGCACGAGCTCCCTGTCAAAATAAGGGGCCAGCAAAGCCCCAAGCCTCTCCCTTAAAGGGCCGCTCCCAGACACACTCGCCCTGCACAGCACAACATCCATAGAGCCGACAACTGGTTGCAGACCCCATGCACGCAGAATGGACCCCCAGCTGCTTTAGCAGCAGCAGCCAGAAGCCCTGGGCTTAAGGCTGCTGCAAGTGGCAACCATAGAGCCCTGCAGGGGTTGGGCAGAGCGTGTCTCAACCCCTCAGCTGATGGCCGCCATGGAGGACACCGCTATTTCGATGTAGCAGGACGCGGATCGTCTGCACACGACCTATTTCGACGTTGAACGTCGAAGTAGGGCGCTATTCCCATCTTTGGAGAGGAATAGCGATTTCGACGTCTTGCTGCCTAACGTCAATTTCAACATTGAAATAGCTCACAGCACATGTAGACACGACGCTTGCTATTTTGATGTTGTGCCAGCTACTTCGAAGTAGCCAGCTAGTGTAGACACACCCTTAGTATTGTAAAGCAGTAGGTACTTTCTAATGTGTGGAAACAAAATGGCCCCTTGCCTGACTCCCCAAAAGTCTCTGAATGACTTTCCTATAAGTAGTGGTTTCTGACGTGATGATTCTTGTCCCATGCCTTTCCCTGTGAAAGAGAAGAACAAGAAAAACACAAACATTAGGTGTGTTCTCAGTTAACACTCAGATAGTATGTGGCTACTGTAGAAATGTTCAAATGCCCCATACACCAAGATATGTGTGTAAGTCTCTAGGACATATGCAAGAGAGGCAAAATTCCACTAAAAGCCAAGTCCACACTAAAAATGTCTGTCAGGCAGTTGAAGTTTGATCCTTGACCAATATAGCTGTGCTGTCAGAAGTGCCTAGTAGTAGACGAATTCATGGTGCCAAAATTACACTTTTACTCATGTCATTTGTTCTTGCTTAGGTGTGGTGGAATAAGTTATTCTAGTAAAGGAACAGTTTTGCTTGTATAGGTTATGTCCAGGCTAGGAGCTCTTTGCCAGTGTACTATAGTGGAATAGGCATATCAGCAAAGAGCCCTGAGGGATGGGATGTGATATCTTTTTTTGGGTTGAGAGCCACTGACCCACAGATGAAAAAAGACACTCCCCTCATTCCCTTCACACAACTGCCCCAGAGCCTAGGGGGGCCCACATCTACGAGTCCTGGCCCCTTTAGGCTCTGAGGTGGGGCAAAAATGCAGGGTTCAATGTGGGGAGTGGGGGCGGGGGGAGCTGCCAGGAATCAAGTTTCAGGTGTAGGATCTGGGTGGGAAGGAGAGTGCAGGAGCAGGCTGGGGTGGGCTATCTGGGCAGGAGTAGAGTGTGTGAGGGGGCAGTGGGGGGCTTACTGGGGCAGTTCCCCTGCTGCTCCCAAGCACTGCCTCCCCACTGCTCTGACTGGCCAGAGTTACAGCCAAATAGAGCAGCAGGGAAAAAGCCCCCTCAGGCAGCACTTTCCAGCACTGCCGTTCCCTCAGCTGTGGGGAGGGGAGAGGTAGCAGCACGCATGTCTTCTTCCTGCCCCCACCAGGTAGAACTTGTGGGCCAGATCTGGCCCCAGCTTGTCTCTGTGTGGCCTGTGAGGCTCAGGACTCCAAACCCCCATGTTGCTGCAGGCCAGATGCTGGAGGGGGGAGCCTCGAGCCTTGGGGGCCTGATCCAGGCTGTGGGTTCCCTCTCCTGCCTTAGGGCATATGGAGCCTGTAAGTGTTAACTGTGCCTTATTCTGAACACTGAAGAACTCAAGATTGAAGGACTGGTGGATATATGTTAATAACAAGACTTTATCAGGAAATGGTTTTCCATTTCAAGCCTTTTTAATGTTTTAATTAGAAGAAATTTTTGCTGTCAAACAGGTGCTCTTTCTTCCACTCTTCTGCCAGTAGATCCCTCCTCTCCGTAATCAAAGTAAACCCAAGGCTTGTGTGCAGCACTCATTCAGGTTAGATTGAGTCACCATGGAAAACTATAGCCTTCATGTGTTCAAATGTCTATGTATGCCCTTATTTTATTTCAGAGATCAAGATCTTTCTGTCAGACAGCACTTCTTAGCTAGTGTCTTTGGGACTCTGCTTATCATAGGATATAATTGATACGTATAGCCCTTTGAAATTTCTATTACTGTAAAGTGAGGACCCTAGGGTACATCAGAAATCCAAAGGCTGCTGTTGCAACTTGGAATATAGAGGAAAATCACTGAACCTCAGATTTATGTATGTAGAATCATAGAATACTAGAACTGGAAGGGACCTCAAAAGGTCATCAAGTCCAGTCTCCTTTCCTAATGGCAGGGCCAAGCACCATCTGGATGGGAGATGGCAACCCACAGCATGCGTGCCACTCCTTGGCATGTGAGCTGATTGAGTGTGGCACGTGGCGGAAGGTCTGGCCCTGCCCCTCCTGTCCCCACTTAGCATGGGAGGGGGCCGGGAGCACGAGGCTGAGGCGGAGCCCATTCCATGTGGCTGGGACCATACTGCAGAGCCCTGGCCATGGGGCCAAAGCCCCTACCACAGCACAGAGCTGGAACCAAAGCTCCTTCCAGACCCCAGGGCTGGGCCCAGAGCTGGGGACCCCCAGTGCAGAGTCCCCATCAGTGCATGGGTTTAAGGTCCCCCACCAGGGTTGCAGGGTCCCTGACTCGTGGCTGGAGCTGGAGGCTGCAGGGCTGGTGTTCCCACTGAGGCATGGGGTTGGAGCTGGAGCCTGCAGCCCAGGCCTGGGGCATGCACGAGGCCAGGCCCCTTCTGTGGAGTCCCAGCCACCGTGGATCCGCCCCACTGCAGCCCAGGGCTGGGGTTGGAGTCTGTGGTGCAGGGCCAGGGACCCCGCCAGAGCACAGGGCAGTGCTTTCAGGAGCACAGGGCCCCAGCTGGACTTCAAAAATTATCACTGGCACTTGGATCATACGTACAGGTTAAAAGGTCAAACGCCTTTCATCCAAATTTCCCAATGTTTTTAAAATATTCTGTGCTCTTTACATTATATATTAGTTATTTGTTTCCTTTTTATGGCTAGAAATGTGAAGCAGAAACCCTTAAAATCTCAGACAAAAGTGGAATCTGAGCAGGAAGATGGTTCTACCCAATCTACCTCTAGCAGAGCAGCATGTGTGATAAGCCCTAAAGTAAATGCGAGCATCCATGCTCACAGTTCTTCTGGTGAATCGTCTAATTCTGCTTTTATATCATCACGGGAAAGGAATGGAAAAGCTACAACTACATCTTTAACAAATTATTCTGCATTGTCATCCGGTGAGAGAGAGAATCCATTTTAAAAGATTTTTGCTTATATTTTAAACCTGTAGTTGTAAACTATTTGCTAATTTCCTTTGTAGGCAAAGTTACCATAATTCATAACTATATTAAATTCTAGCTAAATAACTCTGAAAAAAGATGAACTTTTTAGAATGCCTTGTGTAGAAAAACCTTGTCTTTAACTGATTTTTAATAGCATGTGGTATTGTTCCATTAGTATGTTTGTCATGGCATTCATCAGGGTACCAAATTCTTCAAGAAGAAGCCACCACAGTTTTGTTAACATTACAAAAAACCTGCGTAAAAAATTGCTGAACAGTTTTAGCTGTACCTCTAAGAAAAAAGAGAGAGCAAAAATGCCACCAGACAATGCAGCATGAAAAATTCAGTCCATATAGTTAGTTTGGCAAAGTTATGAGCTAATGAAAACAGTGTTTTACAATGGGAAGTGTCAGGTAGCTATCACTATAGGTATCACTCACTCCCTGTGCCATCTGTAATAGCTGTCATGTCTATAAACAATAAATTGTCTATAAGCAATACACCATGAAACTAATTATGTGAAAACAATGTGTGTCAGAACCATTGTGAGGTATAAAACAGTAAATTACCACTAGTCACCTATTTTTAATTAACTTGCTCTGTTCCTAATTAGAATTCTTTTTTTTTTTTTTTTTAAATATCAGAAAGTGAAACAGAAGGCTCTTCAGCTTCTTCCTCTTCTTGCTCATCAGGATCTTCCTCCTCTTCAAGTAGCTCAGAGGAGAGTAAAGAAAGCTGTATGGCTCTTGCATCCCCAGTAGTACGCAATGGCTTATCCAAAACAGAGAACAGAAGCCTTAGGGTAACCAGAAATAGATCAATTCAGAGAAGGCAAATGGGTAAGATTCAATCAACATCTTCTGTGAATAACCAATAATATAAGATTATATATATTTAATAGCAAATAGATGCATTGAATTTAAGTTAATTTGAAAAGTTAGAACTCTATGTTAACATCTTGAATACATGCCTGAGGCTAGTATAGCGGTATGGCTCTTGTACCAAAACTGTTGCTGTAAGAGCAAGACTTTTCTCAGAATCTTACTGTCTCCTCCAGTAAAATGATTAACATTTGCACTGAAGGAAGTTATTAGTAAGGTGAAGAGACCATCAAACTATGAGGATGAAAGTTTTTTACAACTCCCTTGTTAATTATATAAAATAAATTGAATACAGTTGATACTAATTATAGTTTAAAAATAAAACAAGCTTCATGTCAGACCGAATGCTCATCTTTTATAGCTTTGTGAAGAATGAGACAGTTGTTTATTTAAATGAAATGTTCCGTGTAAGCAGAAGTGGCTAGTACTACTTCAGTTCAGATTGTCTGAGTTGTTTGACTTTACAGGAAATTAAATTTTACATGAATGGGTGTCATATTTAAAACTGACAGCAACTCTTTATTTTGTAGGGTCTGTTTGTCAGGAGCATGGAAATATCATCAGAAAAACAGCCAGGAAAAGGCTATATAGAAGTGACTCTGAAAGTACTTCAGCAGTGGCTTGTGAATCATTGAGTAACAAAACTGGTAGACACAAAAAAATTCCACGCAGAAGTGCTACTGTGGCTGCTAATAAATTGAGACTCATGAGTGATGTGGAAGAAGAGATCTCCAGCTCAGAAAGTGTTGGTATTAGAATCAAAAACCGAAAACTGCCCCATCGCAGTGCATCTGTTGCAGCCAGGAAACTGTTGTTGGACGGCTCTGATGATGAAACTGGTTTAAAGTCTGAAAGTGAAAAGGAATTGAAGGAAAAGTATTCAAGGAGGAAAAAACTTTCTCAGGCTGCTGGTTCATCTGCTGTCAGAAGAAAATATATTAGTGAATCTGAAGATGGAAGTTCAGATTCTGAAACTGATACAATGACACAAAAAAATAGGCAAAGCAATAGCAAAAAACAGCCACACAGGACAGTCTGTGCTGAAATTAAAAATTCCACAGTAGTGTTTTCAGAGGATGACTCCAAAAGCCATAAGTCAGAGGATGGGGGCAGTCAGAAAGTGTTCAACCAATCAGCTTCTATACACAAGCAGCATTCAGTGAGCAATTCTGAGGATGAGGAAGATTCTGAGTCAGGAAAGTGGAATGGTAAAAAAATCAAGGTGACCTGTAAAAAGTCTGCAGTTCGTTTAAAAAAAGCAAAAGTATTGAGTGACTTAGATGACACAGAAGAGTCTGAAATAGGAGTTAAGGAGCATAGAGGAAGTTGTGTGTCAGAAAGCATGGAATCTTCTGGGACTGTAGGGAGTTCAAAATCTGGACCTGCTGCTAGTTTCAACTGTTCTTCTAATCTCACACGTGAAACTGGTACCAATGATAGTAGCTATAATGATTCCATAAACACGAAAAGAAGGAAAAGGGAAGTCACTAAAAAAGGTCAGTTTAAAAATTGAATATATCTGAATCTGATATTAACTAAATTAAAATGACACTAAGAAGATTTGAACACCACAAAATGAGTTTCTTGCTGTTCTGAAGGAAACTTGTATAGCAGTATTGTAAAGCGTGGCAACAATAGAAACATAAAGATGTATGCTGTTTTAAAAATGGGCCACGATCAATGTGATTTTATTTTCCTTTCTCATGGAACTGGATCTCTTAAACAATGCTCAGTGTTGGTCTTATTATTCTGGAAGTATATTTATATGAAACTACTCATGCAATGTATTATTACAGTGTTCAATTTAACTTGTACTTTCTTTCCACATTGTGGTAGTTAGCATGGATGACAAAATATGCTTCATTTGTGAAACATGTTTGTCTAAGTTGTTTCCTTTCATCTGGCAAATTTACAAATTATTTCACTTGGAACAGCTTACCTGTAGAGTTGTGAATGACTGAATTGTTGCATTTAATAATATGTACATTCTAGAATCCATAAATATGTATGTTCTAGGCTCTTCTTGATTGTCAAATGATAACTATAGCTGGATTATGTAGCACAGTGCCACTGTTAGGATTACCTGAGTGTTTCCTTTATGAAAGCCCATTTTCAGTTCTTGTAACTTGATGAAATGTTCACCTTTTTAGGCTGTTTTCTACCTGAGAGTGGTCGTTTTTATAAATGTGAGCAAATTACAAAGCCCCATTTATTTTTTAAGCAGCTCCTGCTGTTATAGAAAGAAAGTAGAAATCTTGCATGGATATATGGCAGTGTTCCTCACCGTTTTTGATGTCAGGAACCAGTCTGCTGATGTCTTGAACTGTCCGGGAAGCCTCAGGGATCAGTATCAATCTTCAGACTAGGCCTTGAGAAACACTTGATACAGAGTAACAGTTTCAAAAGCACTCCACTTTGTCACTTAAGTGTTTTTGACAGTGTTACCCCTGGACTTCATATTAGCTATACTTTTTAAAAATAACTCAGAGAAATATAAAGTGAAAAGGATAGTAGTGCAGTCACAGAACATTTTGAATAGAAATAGAAATATGGTGTCCCCCTATGTCCCTCTGGATTTTAAAATAAGGTTTTTAAGGTTTCCAGAGAATCCATGCTTCAGTAAGATATTTAAAAGCTCTTGCAGACCCTGTATCGTGGCTTGTCTACACACAGTTCCCACCCATTTAACTAAATGTGTAGATGTAAGCAAAACACATTTACACCAATAGGAGTGTTTAGTCTAGTGTGTTGCACCAATAAAAGTAAATCTGTTTTTAAACTGATGCAAAGAGGTGCAAAACCTCTGTAAAACTAGCTGTCAGGTTAGTCATCTTTGTGCAATTCAGCCAAGCTGTGTGTGAAGGCATATAATGAAAACAGTATTTGAATTATTTATTTTTGGGGAGATTTTTCAAAGGAAGATATTAGAGAATTTAAAGGTTGTGTAGTGAAGCACTCACATCAAGAAATGTCATGGTTTAAGGCTTTGTGTGGACACATTGTATATTTCCCTCAGAAATGTAGTTTAAGTTTTATGATCACCAAGGATACTAATTCTTTTGCCATGGAAAAATATGAAACGTTATTTTTACAGAGAATCTTGAATTTTTACATTTTTGTGAAAAAATAAAACCACACACACACAATAGAAACCCATTTATGCAAGCCTCCATTATCCAGCTCTCCATAATAATTAAATTAGTACTGTGGTTGTCAGTTCCAGGCAGTGAGGCTCTTGATTTCAGCTCTTTTTTCATTCTCCAGATTATCTGATCTGGCCCTGGTCTCAATTAGGGTTCCATTTAATATTGTAGCTAGAGAAGCTATAGCATTTCATTTTAAGGGTGGAAAACCATAGCTTTCTGAGATTTTTATCAAACAATTTTGTCTGTCATAGAAAATTAGGATCCTTGATGATCACTTAATATTATTTTCACATTTCTGAAAGTCCCTGTATTCTAGCACAAACTTGTTTAGTGTGTGAAAGAAAGTGCAAATGAATTTGAATAAAATTAACCCTCAGTGTTCAGGTTGGAATACGTTCAACAGCAAGTAAGACAATAATCATTTAAGTGCTCATGTACTGAGGACTCGCCTAATATCTTGGTGGCCTGAGAATCGGGAATGCAAAGGTGTTTGAAAGCTATCTTTAAATAGCCCTTGTGCCATTTCTGGTCTTGTGCTACGTGCAGATTAACCAAACTGCAACAAAACAAATAAAGAAAAAGTAATTTTTCATGCAGGTGTGTTCCTGAAATGGGGATGAAGAGATGGAATAATGTAGTTGGCCAAAAACATAATTGCTCTGTGCTGAATACAGTATGAAATAATACAGATTGAACCTCTCTAGTCCAGCACACACTTATCTGGCAACATCCGTAGTCTGGCATGATTTTAGTTAGCCGGACAGCCACTTATCATGGATGTGACCAAGTTTCCCATGGTCCCATAAGGTTTGTTTACAGCCACCAGTCCTGGCTCTCCAGGTTCCGTGCTGTTATTTAGCTGTAATTTACCCATAAATGACTTCAGAGAGCCCAATAAGCAGTGGAATATAAATGGCACTTGTTCAGAAATTTGTCTTTTGTTTTTAATTTAACAAATATTTTTAAACTTTATTTTTTACGTTATAGGATCTTTCTCTCAAGAGAATGGACATAGCAGAAGAGCTACCAGAAAAAGATTGTATGGGAGTGACTCTGAATATTCGAATGGGGCTTACAAAATAGTGAATGACAAAGATGATAGTCGCAGAAGAATTCCCCGCAAAAGTGCTGCTGTGGCTGCCAATAAGTTAAGATTAATGAGTGATGTGGAAGAAGAGATTTCTAGCTCAGAAAGTGTTGGTATTGGAAGCAAGAATAGAAAAGTGCCCCACCGCAGTGCTTCTGCTGCAGCCAGGAAATTATTACTGGATGGCTTTGAAGATGACACAGGTTTGAAGTCTGAGAGTGAAAAAGAACTAAAGGAACAGCATTCAAGGAGGAAAAATCTTTCTCAGCCTAGTTCATCCATGGTTAGAAGAAAATATATTAGTGAATCTGAAGATGAAAGTTCAGATTCTGATACAGGTGCAAAAATAGCACCAAAAGATAGGCAAAGTAATGGATATAAACACCCCTACAAGACATTCTCTGCTGAATTTCCTAAAATGAAAAGTCTCACAGTAGAATTCTCAGAGGAGGACACCAAAAGCCATGAGTCAGGGGACGAGAGCAGTCATTATGTGTCCAAGCAGTCAACTTCTGCACACAAACAGTGTACCATGAGCAACTCTGAGGATGAGGCAAATTCTTTGTCATGCAGGTCAACTAGTAAAATAATTAAGAAGATAACCAGTCAAAAATCTGCAACTCTTTTTTTCAAAAAAGTCTCATGTGATTTGAAGAACACAGCTGAGTCTAAAAGAGAATTGAAGGAGGATGAAAGACTGTCTGTGTCAGACGGTCCCATGCTCTCTGAAGCTGCAGGGAGCTCAAAATCTAAACATGGTGCCAGTTTCAATTGTTCTTCTAATTTAGAATCTGACACTGCTTCCAATAGCAGTAACTATAGCAATGCTACAAACACAAAAAAGAGGAAAAGAAAAGGAAAAACAAAAATCATTAGAAAAGGTAAAAATTTTAAAGCTAATGCATCTAAATCTGTTGTGTTGTCTAGACAGAGGAAACGACATAGGATTAATATGGATAATGACTGGGAGGATTTGGACAATGAAAAAATATGAGAGAGCTCAACACTCTAAAATCAGAACTAGAAATCAAGTAGACTGTGAGATATGACAAACGGGTCTAGGCATTGTGTTGAAACTGAGGGATTACAGAACATAAAGGGAAATCTATTCAATTTTTATACCACCATTGGAATTCATGATGAATGCTGGCTGTTCTTTGTTATAAGACTCAGGGAAAGTGTTTGTTTTCTGTGAAAAACTTAGTCTTTGTCATATTTCAGATTGCATTTGCTGGTCCATGTAGCAGTATGTAGCATCTGATGCTGAAATGTTTCATTTTGGAGCAGTTGGGGCTGGAAACTACCATCTTTCAAAACTAGCACAATATTGAGTGTTACTTCTGTTATGTGCTGTGTAAGAAAAGTGACTATGGCATACAATTTTAGAGATTTTAAAATCTCAGAGTGGTCTGTTCTAGCACCTATTCCTTGTTCTGGAGAGTTGATCTAATAGTAATTTAGTTTTATAATCAGTATTAAAATTAGTCAATAGGACCTTGAGATCACGAGTGAAGTAACAGTGACTTAAAGTAGAAAACTTATTTTTATTTTTCCAAATTATTTTGATTTTTGATGCAGTTGAATAAATAAGTACCATGAATTTAAGTTTAAATGATTTTATTTGACCGAAGGGTGTTGATTTTTATGAAGTGTTGCTTCCATGAGGTAAATTGGAATCTGCAAAACTGGTTTTGATTTTTGTTTTGATGACGGTGTTTTGCTACCTGTTTCCCAAAGGTGAAAATTTTGTTTCCAGGATAGCAATATGCTGCTATTTATTTGATGTCGTCTTTGTTGCACTCCTTTTTCTTACTACTTGTTTAATTTTTAAGATAAATCTTTTTGTCCAACAAATACAATGATTTCCCTTATCTTTTTCCTCCACATTTCATGGGATATTCTGTTTTATCCTGTGTTTAACCTGCGTGTTAAATCACATTTATGGTCCTTTACAGCAAAGGCACCGACTTTCCCTAAAGTGAGGGTGTTCTTGACACCCACTCCCATTGCAGCCCAAACCCCACCCCCATGCCAGCCATTTCTTTGTCCCAAAGCATGCCCCTTCCCAAGCATCCTGAATGCTGCAAAACAGTTGTTTGTGGTGGGAGGGAGGTGCTGGAAAGGAGGTAGGGAGTTGTTCTGTGGAGCTGCTGGCATGTGAGAGGCACTGGGGTGTGGGGGGAACTTGATTACTGGTAAGGGCCGAGCACTTGCTAAGTTTTCCCTGTAAGTGCTCCAGCCCCAGAGCATCCACAGAGTCAGTGCTTGTGCTTCATGGAGGTGTAGCATCTCATTGGCATACTATCAATAATGAACAATCCAATGTTATCTTTTCATTCCAATGTTCATTAGTCTAATTCTGTTTTTGCAGTTTAAAATTATTCTTGAGTTTAGTCTTCCTCTTCATTTTTCATTCTTTCTTTCATATGCACTTCCCTTTGCTAATTGAAAGCTAATTTGGGAATTTTCTTCGACGACTAGGCTCATCAGAATGACATTGGGATTCTCTGAGCCATATCTAATGTGTTACTACAGCTTCTTCTTTTAGGAGATTGAAGTTTCTTTCATGATTTAGCGAACTTAGACTCTTTGAATCTTAATGTTCTCTTGTCTTGCCCATTCCAAAACTGTCATGTAGACACTGGTCCCTAAAACTGGTCAAACTACATTATGTACCTTTCCATGTCTCCCAAAAAAGCTTGCAAAAAGTACCAGAAAAAACCCATGTGCTCAAGCAGATCTTACTTTAGTAAATTGCCACAGAAAAAGTTGCGTAAGTACTTTTCTTGCTTTTATCTTGCATTGTAAATGGGAGGCATCTATACCATCTTCCATAATGACAATAGTTCTTGAGCTCTGAGAATTTTCATGAGTTATAATACCCAGTGAAGGGAAATGAATCTACCATATGGAGTTGTGATGCATGGAATTTATATACGTATTCCTCAAAAAAATGTATCTCCTCTCTCAGCTTCTTCTTGCAGAGTGCTTTTTTTTTTTTTAAACTATACCACAGAAGGACCAGTCTCTTCCTGGAGAGGTCTGCCCTTCGTGAAGCCAGAATATATGTGGCTTTCCTCAGGGTTAGCACCCTATATGTATATGCAACTTCATGTAGTAATAAGTAGTGTGAGTAGGAGTGGGGGAAAAAGTTAAGGTATGTGTTTGCAGTAATTCTGAGTTTCTAGATGAAATAATGTTGTAGCTAGTGATTGTAAATAATTCACCAAATATTGAGTAAGGGACAAGTAAGAATTTGATATTTTATATTTTGTTAGACTGTATCATAGCTTTGCATAAATTATCTGTTGCCTTACTTCTGCAGTACTCTTCCTCCTTTTGGCACTCTCAGAATTGTTACTGAATTTAAAGTAACACACCATATTACTTTACTCAGCTTCTAAAAACTACTTTTTTTTATATTTGACACCGAACATGATTAACAATGAAAGCATAAAAAGATGCATTAAACTTCTCTGCCCACCCTGCCTGGAATTGGGCTTGAAGAGAGGGGGTTACCATCTGTATATGCTACTGTAAGAAATGAGATCCTGGGTTATTTGACAACTGAGGAAAGATGACCTGTCTTAAGAACTGCATTATAACAAGTTAAAATCTTCATGTTAGTTACCTTTTTTCCACATATTAAGTGTAACCAAAATAATTTTTGGACTAGTAAACATAAGAGGGGTATATGGTCTTATGATCACTGCGGTTGTAACAAAATTGTCAAAATATTGCCACTTTGTTCTTTCAGACTGACATTTTTCTTGGTTGCCGCATAACTGATTCTCTTGCACTTTACAGTGTATATGCCACCTCAGGCAGGTAGTTTTGGTATGATTTTGTGACATTAGGTATATGTTTACATGGGGTGAGAATCTCAGGAAGAAAGCCATTTTAGGCGTTCTGCAACTAAATCTGTTATTTTGACAGTTTTCCACAAGAAAACTTTTTGATCTTCTAAGATCTGTACAAGTACTAATTGCTGCCAAGTATACTAATTGATTTCTAACATTAATGAGAAATGTGTAAGAATTGCAGGTGGAGTAGATGATCAGTCACAAAATACTGCACTCTTGATTGTACATTGAACTTTAGATGAATAGGAGCTGTGTTGCCAGAGATACTTAGTAAGTCAGTCAGTACTTCGATAAGAATTGGCTTTATTTTCAGCATTCTTTGGCAAGTTATTATATCAAATGGCTGTTACCTGAAACTTGTTTCGTAAGTAGAAAATATTTGAATCCCATATGTAACTTACTGGCTTTGGAGACATGAAAAATTAATTTTCAAAGCATTTGAAGATATTTTTTTAATATTGTAAAAGGGAATTGCTAATTTTTATATAAAACATTACATCGAATTTGAATGTATATGTCTTGGTGGTGGAAAAGGAAAACAAAGTGATGTAAATACCACAATTTTTTTTCTGATTTAGGACTTTATGTATTTCCTATTTAAAAGAAAAAATACAGCTACAAAAGGCTATATGTTCAAAGGTGATCAGTTAAATATTTTTTTTAAACTTATATTGGAAAATTGCTAGCCATGACAACTGTGAAAAGCACTATAATAGATCAGCCAGCATTGATCTTTGATTTGTTTTCCTGGATAGGAGGGGGAATTGTTTTGCTGTTAGTATGAAAGGTGGATATTTTAACCTATCTGTCATCTTCTGCAGCTTGAAGAAAATCTGGTTTATAATCTATCATTTTTTTTTATCACGCTGGTTAAATTATAGCAATGTTCATGTTTTGTACTTTTATGTTCTTGGATTCAAAATGTTAATTTGTCTTCCAGTTTCTGATCTCTTAAATAGAGCAAAAATTCAAATGAATAATTGTCTCCTCTCTTAATGAAAGACTGCTAATCCTTCAAAAATTATACGATTTCTGAGTTAAAATTAGTTGGTTTATTTTAAAAGTTTTGTTTTGCAATGCAATCAGTTTTTAACAGCTAGATCAAACTGGCAATGATGAATACAGTGTTTCTAATAATGGATCAATGGTGCAAAACCTTTCCAGCAGTGAGGGCCACATTTGTGAAAATGCCAAAACCCTGCAGGTTCATCTAATTAGCGTTTTAAGTTACAAAGGATTTTAATTTGAGAGTTTATCCATCAAGTTGCCTGTTATCTAGCTTTCACTTGAAACACTTGTTATGGAATAATTATATTTTTATATACTAGTCCATTGCTCCCTGATACAACAACCAAACCATCAAAGTGCTAACAAAATAGAGCAGTATGATTGATGGAATTGTTTAGGTTTTTTGTAAGTTGGTGTCCCTTTAAATAATCATAGTATGTATAAGGCAACACAAATGGTCTGAAACTTCTAGCATAGCAAATGTATTGTTAACAGAAGAAGGGGCGGAAAGAGTTCAATGCTTCATGGGGCTCACCGCAACTGAAGCATAATCAGTTGTTCTAATAAGATCTGTGTTGAGAGTCTTGTGTAAAAAAACATACACCTCTTGGTACAAAGCTCAAGATGTGGAATCCACACATTCAGAATGAGCATCATTAAGGCCTTCAAAAATCAGTGGTGCCAATTTTAAAAGATACCAACCAGTAAATTTCAAATACGAGCTGCGCTATCCTTAAGCACCACATCAGCCCATGAGGACAACTGCTGTTTCTGTGCTTTTATAATTTTCCTGTCTTCTAAGTGGTTTTAACACCTCTATTGCTTTGTAGAAAATCCAGTGCAAAGAGAAACTACATGTATCTAGAGGAAAAAGTTAAACTAAATGTTGGCAATATTTTAGTGTAAACACACAAAGTAAAACTAGATTTCGAGAGATTTTATTTTCTCAAATATTTATTTTATATTAATTTGGGGTATTACTTACAGAAATATAATTATTTTCAGTTGGTATGTTCTACATTAAACTATTCTGTCCTTCAATAGACATCCACTGACAAATTCTATAGGAAAAAATTACACCCAGCTCTAACTAGATGTTACAGAATTATGATTCTTTTGAAAGCTCTGCAGCTATTGTGTTTAATGGCTTGGCTCAAAATCTAAATGCCGGTTCCAGACATTCTCAGGTTTATCTCTGTTGGAGTGCATAGACCACTGCTGGAATGGAAGGGGAGGTTTCAATATTTCATAGTCCCTTTAAAAAAGAAAATTGGGAGTCAGGGAGTTGTCCTGTTCTTGTCTGGGAAAAAAAGATGAATTCTTTGCGATGTCAAATATCAGGATGAAATTGGTGATTTGGACAATAAATTCTGTTCGCTGGATTTTCAGGGTACTGGTCTGCACAACAAAAGTCATAACATAGCAAATGATTACTGCAGTTTGCGCTATATTGTGTCAGTGCTTTCCATACAAGCATTTCTGTTTGTCCTGGCTGCACCATCATTTGTGGTAATGAGAGCAACATCATTAGGAGGTTTAATGTATCTACTCCCCTGATTGGTTTGTGTGAGTGGAGAAAATTTGAGACATTTTAAGTTTGTGGTATCTCCCAAGGAATTTAAGATTAGTGATACTAAATAACCGTGATTTATATAGGTCAAACCTCTAATCCGGATCTCTCTTGTATACCAAACTCCATAATCAAGCATGATTTTAGTTAGCTGGACAACCACTTACCCTGGGTGTAGCCACGTTTCCCACGGTCCCATAAAGTTTGTTTACAGCCACCAGTCTTGGCTCTCTGTGTTCTGTGCTTCTGTTTAGCTGAAATTTACCCCAACCTTAAGAGCACAGTAAGCAGTGGAAGTGTTGGTAACGTGGTAGAAAATACTAACCTCCCATTGTCTGGCAAATTCTCTCCTCCAGCACCAATCAGGTCCTGAGGGTGCCAGACAAGAGAGGTTCAAACTGTATTTAATAAGGGTAACTCTTCCTAATCCTTAATTTTTAGGTTTTTTTCTGAAATAGCTTTCAGCCCTATTATGGTTGTGACAAGTGCAGTATGTGAAAACTTTGGTAATTTGTTTCTATATGTTTGCTCTTTCCATGCCACTACATATAGTGGGCCAGGAGTGCAGCTCCTGGCATTAGCTAGGCAGCAGGTTTTTGTTCCCAGTCTCATTTTAGAAAGTGCCTTTAATTCAACTCCTAAATGGGCTTGTCCAGTGACAACAGGTCTGCAGTTCCTCTGACAGGAGCAGTTTGACTAATATAATAAAAAAGTATATTCAGTAATTCATAATGGAGACAACAGTTGTCCATCAGATGTTCTAATTAAGTGAATTAAAATTAATAAAATACCATGACCTAGCACTTTTGGGTTTTTCAAATTTCACTGTTTCAAAAAATTGAGAATTTGCCAATAGTCGGGGGGGGGGGGGGCTTGTCACCCTTGCTGTTATATATAATTTCCACCACAATTTTATACAAAGCTGTATTGAACACACAACACTTACTGAGCATGTGCATTTGCCAGAGTATGAAACACCTAATAACTAGAGCTCTGCATGGATACAAAATTTGTATTCACACCTAATTCACAAAAGTAGACAGCGTATAAAGTAGATATTCAGAGATTTGCACAGCTCTAAATAAAAAGTTGTATCCACTTCCAATCAATGATCCTCAAAAACGGTCCACAGATATGGATATCCACAGGTATAAAGCAGATATCTGTGGCTTTGGTCATGATACTTTTTCGTTTCTAGAGGTAAATTAGAATATAAAAAAATATTAATCCATAGAGCAATAGCAAATGCATAAATGACACATTAATAAGGACAAAAAGGGGTTTGTTCTTATTTGCTTCTTTGGGATATATAAATAACCTGAAAAATCTTTTCTGTGTTTTGAGCTCTTGGATTTTAAGTGTCTTTGAAATTATGGAATTTCATCAAATCAAAATAAACTGTGATCCCATCCTACTATGGAGTGCATCAGTGCAGTCCCCAACAGTTTCCTGAATGTATTACTCTTAATAGCTTAAAGATATTAACCTAGACTTTAAAATGAGACATGGCATGACAGAGACCATTAAATACTAGAATGTACTGATATAGTTAACACCTTAATTGTGTTCTATTTAATTATCTTTTTGTAGAAACTTAACCTTTTTTAGAAATTTTATACTTTTTTTCAGTTTTTTTTCCACATTCCATTCTTCTTTCCATCTCTGTCCATGCCTTCCTTTTGACAAACAAGACTGATATTTATCCGTTGTGTTCCTGGCACTGTAGTACAGTAAACTTTCATATCCCTCAGCCCTGGGACCAGGAGGTTGCCAGATATTCAAATATTCTGGATAATAAAGGTATAGCTAGCAATGTATAGCACTAAAGAAAAACAGATTAGATATTAAGAAACAATAATGTATGTGAAGTACTTTACCAACAGTAGTATTATACACTGTAAACTTATATTGTATTTGCTGTATTTGTTTACTTTCACTACACTGTACTTATGGAAAATGTAATCAGATTTACTTATGGTTAAAATGCTGTTTGAGAGTTCCGGATGATAGAATGCCAGATATGAAAGAGCTTACTGTAGCTGGGCACCTGCCACGTATGAACTTAAAAAGATGTTTTATCTTTCTTGCTTCACAGCCTGTAGCATAACAAGCACTATGAGGTTATAAGACCTCTTACATGCATATATGTGTTTGACTCTGGTTGCATCTGCACCAGCAAAGTTTTTCGAAAGATTTTTCAAAAGAAGGGGACTCGTTTGAAAGATCCCATGGAGCGTGTACACACACAAAGCATTCTTTCAAAAGTAAACCGAAAGAATGCAGTGCTCCTTTTGAAAGCGCTCTTCCACTCCTGTTTCAGGAAGAGCAGCTTCTTTCAGAAGAAAATGTGTGTAGATGCTCTGCAAGGCCCTTCTTGAGAAAGAGCAGTCCTCATGGCATCTGATTTTTCAATTCCTAGCTCATTCTTTCAAAAGAGTGAGGGTTGTGTGGACACTCTCTTTAGAAAGAGATGGCTCTTTTGATCTGCTTTTTTGTGTGTGGACACACTCTTTTGAAATAAGTTCTTGCAGAAGATCTCTTCTGAAAGAGCTTCTTTTGAAAGATCTCTGTAGTATAGGTGTAGCCTGTGTGAAGAATTTGAGAGCACTAAAGAAATGAGTTATGCATTCAGTTCTGAAAATGGTAAGGCCTGTGATCGTTTCTCTTGTACATGATAGTTCCATGATCCAGGTTTGGTTTGTAGATTTGCTTTTGTTTCCCCCTGATCATTTATACTGTGTATGCTGTCAAAATTCTTCTGGTAACAGAATTTAATTTGTACTTTTTTGCTTTGTGCATTGGCAGAACAAAATTTATTGCGGGTTCACGAATATGTAATAATTTCTTTTAAAGAGACTCATTTGCAATAGAAAGAATGATAGTTTTAAAACTACGCATAGATATTTAGAATCTGGAGATCATTCCCTTGCTTGAAGGTAGGTACTGATTTTGGATTGACTGTCAATGTGAGTAAAGAATGTCGCTTCCTGTTCTCACTTACCTCAGAAGTACAATCTTGAAAGTTAAAAGGATGTCAATGACCTCATCTTTTAAATAATTGCCTAAGGTTTGAGAAATGCATAACATTTATTTAAAAAAAAAAAGTCCATGTACATCAGCATTAGTAGTAAAGTAAATACCAAAGAAAATACTGATTTTAATAGAAATTTATGTGTTTTTAAAGGAACTTTTAAATCTTTATCTTGTAGACTCAACCTCTGAGGAGATTGGACAAAACACAAAAGTGCTCAGGAGCAGGATATACATGAATGACTACAAAACATATACAGTGTTGAATAGTGAGACGTTAAGTGCCAAAACTGTTGGGAAAAAAACTCCACGAAGAAGTGCTACTTTGGCTGCTAATAAAATTAAGATAATGAGTGATGTGAAGGAAGAGCTTTCCAGTTCAGAAAGCGCATGCATTGAAAAGAAGAGAGAACTGCCTCATTTGACTGTGTCTGCTGCATGCAAGAAAAAGCTAATGCACAGCTCTACAGTAGACACTATTTTCAGGTCTGAAAGCAAAAAAGTAAAGGAGCATACCAACAGGAAAACATTTTCTGAGTTGAATTCAGCTGCTACTGTAAGAAATTATATTAGTGAGCCTGAAAGGGGAAAATCTGATTCTGAGCAAAAGATGCAAGTGACACAAAAGAACAGGCGTAGTCATGACCGTCAGCAGCCACACACAACTGTCCATGCGACATCTCTAAAAATGAAAAATTCCACAATAGCAAATTCAGAGGATTCCAAAAGTGATAAGTCAGAGGATGGGAGGAGTCAGAAAGCTTCTGCTCAATCTACTTCTGCATGCAAACATCATGCAGTGAACAATTCTGAGGATGAGGCAGATTCTGAATCAAGCAAGAGAAAAGGTAAAAAACCCAGGGAGGTGACCAGTCAAAAGACTGGGACATCTTTGAGAAAAGCAAAAATCTTGAGTTACGCAAAGGATACAGAGTCTGAAACACGAGATCGGGAAGATGGAAGAAGTTCTTTGTGTCAGCAGACTGATCCTGCTGAGGCTGCAGTTATTGGAAAATGTGGATCTGGTGCCAGTTTAAATTGCTTTTCCAATTTAGAATCTGAAACAGATTCCAGTAAGAGTAGCTATAGGAATTCCACAAAAACAAAAAAAAGGAAAAGAAAAAGTAAAGTAATTAGGAAGGGTAAAAATTCAGATTTATCTGTGTCTTACAGAAGGCCCCAACGAATCAAACGTCCTAAACTTAATCAAGAAAATGACTCTGAAGAGGTGGATTACACAAAATATAAAAGAGCAAATCGACGTTCTAAAATAAGAACTAGAAATGGGGGTAGAAGGACTGTGAGATATGATGATGGTGGTGGTGATGATGATGATGATGATGATGATAGAGGTCTAGATTACATAGTATGTCGAACGTAACCTTAAAAGAAAAAGCCAGTCCACATTTTTGTGGTAATAGTGCTAGAATTCATGGTGAATGCTGGCTGTTTGTCCTACATTTCAGGGAATATATTTATATTTTTCTATGAAAAAGTTACTAATGTAAAGTCATGACTCTCCTTTTCATATTTTGACTTGCACTGGCCTGCCCATGCAGCAGCATTTAGCACAAATGCCAAAATGTGCCTCATTATAGGGGCAACATTTTGTCTTTAGTGGTATTTTACTACATATAGCAAGAGTTTAAAGTACAGTTAAATAACTGGCAACAGGTTAATAGCAGTATGTTGAGTATTATTATGGGTGCTGCAATGTGCTACTACCTGGGCCTTATATTATAAGTGCACTCAAGCAGAGTTGATTTAAACAGCTCTTAATGTATGAAATCTCATGCAACAGTAAAAGACTTATATATATCGCTCTACGTTATAAACATGATATGCCAACATCAGTAATAACTACATAAATGATAACTTGAAATAGTACAGCTTTTAAAATGTACAGTGCTACACTATTGAAAATACACAACCTGAAACAACTAGTAATGGCAAAGATGTATTTACCATTTTTTTTAATAGTGTTGGTGAGAACAGGATTTGCTGATAGGTGGTACTGTCATTTTTAATATGTAACTTCCATGCTGTAAATTTGAGACAAAATGCAGGTGAACTCTTGGGCCTAAGGGTTTTTGTCTGTTTTCTTTATATATATGTATATAAAAAGAAAATGTGCTGTATATTTTTTAAAAGCTTGTGTATTTAAAACTTGTTTTATCTTTTAAATTGGTGAAAAGTTGAGACTCAGAATATTATTTCACGGGTTTTTACTAGGATTGCTCATCTGCTCCTTTAATTTAAAACTTTGAACTTAAAAGTGCCTCATTATGCTAAATTGATAAACCACTCCAAATTCTGATGTTTAAGTTGTCATTGTGGAAATTAAATTGATAATTTAAATAATTTGAATTTATTTATTGCATATGAGGCAAGAAAAAGCAGAGTTGGGCAATTGTTAATGAGATTAATATTTTTTCAAACTAAATATGTAGTTCTGCATCAGAGTTTTTGGGAAGTGATATTTAAATCCTTCTCAGTGACCTGATATATTGCAGTGCAGTAAGAATCTCAGGAAGAAAGATGTTTGTGAATCTGCTGATAGTATAAAAACTTTTCTTAATTATAATTTTCCAGTGGTTCTCCTTTGTATCCCAAGTTCTTTCAGTTAGTTAAAACACTGATGTTTTGCTATCAACACTTAACCATTTACTTTGCTGTAGATGAGTGCTGCCCAACATGTAGGGTATAAGAATCAAAAGATGTTATTTCAATAAGTTCAGGGGACTACCATGTTTTTGCTCTTTGCACTGTTCTGGTGGTACAGAGATAGTGGATGCCATCCATAAGTCCATTCCTGTGGATTCCTCCATTGTGGAGTTTGTTCCTCATGGGCCTAAGGCACAGGTGGCACCTGTATCTTTCTCCATGTTCTGTAACTAGCCACCTGCATTGAAGATAAAGGAGGTCATGTTTTGGGTATGGCAAAGTGGCTGGAAGATTAGGCTCCAGCTATTCTAGCTGGCAAATGGTTGCTTGAGAACGACACTGAATTAATAGAAGTTGGAACAGTCCCGAGGTTGCTCCAATCTGCACTACTGCTGAAAGCAGAGGATCAAGGGTTTTGGTTTCAGCTTTTCTCACACTGCGCTCCTGCATCTCATGAGCTAGTTAGTTGTGACTCTGAGGAGCTATCTTTTTGCTAGGTGCTCCCATTAGGAACAGGCACAGCTGGTCAGTAAGCCTAATGGAAATCTAATTTATGCTATTTGTGCCCTAATATTTTGTTTCTTTTCTGATTAAAATATAGCTCTTAATATATTTGTATAAGTTTGTGGGTTTAAATTTCTCGTCTTTGTCTCTGATTTCGTAAGTGGAGCAAAGATGCCAAAGTATGTACCAGATTGCCTATTGAGACCGTTAGGTATTTTAATTATCCAGTAGTTTAGAAATGCTGTTATCAAAAAAGGTAAAATATTCACTTCATTTAAATTCAGTTGGTTAAATTTTGCTGTGGCTGCTTTATTGGGATAATCAGTAGTTTCTGAAGTGTAATAATTACCAGTATTGAAGTAAAATCTTGAGGACATAAGGAAGCTTCAGCCATCTAATTATATAAATTAAGTAAGGTTGTTAGGGTTTTATTTTCAGCTTTGACCTGTAATTTTTGTTTAGGCCTAGATTTAAAGGTACCACTTTTAAAGTTCACATTTAGTACTTTCAAGGGAAGCATACAAATAAATTACAGGTTCTGAAACAAGCCTAAAGGATTGAGAACAAACTCTGGCCCACTGATGCATTCAAAGGGCTCTCATTCCATGCATGTGTGGAAAAATTTGTTTTTTCAAAAGTACTGTTTTTCGTAAGTCAACTTGGATTCTTGTTACGCTATTTGGCAATTATTCTCATATACCCCTCCTATTCAGTGGGAGGAAACAATATTTTATTCTAGTACCATATGCCCCTGGATGCTATTTGAGTTTATTATTTGTAGGCAGATAGAAAAGGGTTCTGATTGCAGCATTTTAAAAGATAAGTAGAATTATTTCGCACTGTTATTTCACAATCTTCAACACCTTCCAAAAGCAAACAATTCCTCTTTCACAACTGACATTTGTAGGTGAACTGCAGGGCTATTTCTAATTATTTTAAGATGTAACTATTCTGAGAAAGCAACTTGCTACACTGCTGAAGACTATTGATGTAACTCAGCAGTTGCATGATAATTGCAGAATTCACAACTCAACTTGGAGAACAAGGGGAGAGAGGAACAGAGATGTCTCAAAAGTCAGTAGTTCATCCTGTGGCAAGCTATGGGCAGAAAAAAGATGTTGGAAGTCCTGTTTGGGCAAACAGAACTTTTCCACAGTGCATGTCTAAGTATGTTATGAGCAGTAAGCATTAACTGATTAATTTTATGGTTTAATATTGCCCCTGCCCAGAGCAGTAATTCTCTCTACTATGCATATTCATCTGACAAAAGAAGGTTGACTGTAAGATTGAACATCTATCATGAATCTATACTGGGAAGCTTCCCCACAATCTAGTTATTCTGTTTCTATTTGTATAATATTAACTTACATGTGTTTTGTCTCTTCTGTCACAAAATACTGTTTTTTTCCAGTATCCCCCTTTGAAACATTAGGGTGATGCCTCTTCAAGCATAGGAGAGAGTGAAGTCTTGTGCACATGGCTCAGTCCTGCTGTGTGGCTGTTCAGCAATCCTATTTTATGTATTAGAAAACTAGTTTCTAAAGCTGATCCTCTCTCCTGTCCATTAGAGCAAATGTGTTGGTGCTGAGTTCCCCCAAAAGGAACACCCTTCAGATTCTTCCTGTTTAGCCCCTTCTCATTATGGACGAGCAAGACAAAAACCCAGTGCTAGGAGACACAGCTGCTCGCTCCCCAGGGACTAATTATGTGACAAGAACTCTGGAATGCTGTCTAACTCCTTAACTGTCCCCTCTGTCCAAAAAAATCTGCTTTTATGAGGCTCCACCCTGCATTTGGTGCTAAGGAGATGTTAAAGAGCATCTTCTAGGGATGACATTTCCAAATCAGCATGCTGAAAGAACTTACTTCCAAAAGTGCTAAAAGCACTGACTGAGGAATCTGTCTTAAGGATGTTAATTTTTATTAAAACCTGAAATACTGGGTAAATACCAGAAGACGAGCAGAGCCGTACTGTGCCAATATTAAAAAATGGCAAGCAGGATGACCCAGGTAGTTACGGACAGGTGAATCTGACATCAGTTCCAGCCAAAATAATAGAAATGCTGACAGGAATTCAATATATACAGGGAAAGATGGAAGGAAATAGTGAAAGAAGCATCAGACATCAATGATCATTCAGCCCAGGGAGGAGGAGGAAGATTCAGTAAGTAAAGAATTTAAAGATATAGTTAATGTCAAAACTGTTTTATGTAAATTGGTATAAAAGTTCACTTTTTGAGATTACAGATACAGTTGGTAACAATACACACACAGTAGAATACTTAGTTTTAAGGCATTTGAGTTAGTATACAACATTGATTACAAATAGCACCGTACAATAGTATGGTTACTACTATGCAAATAGTCCAATATACCCGCACATTTTAACTGGGTTAAAAACTGATCAGTAGAGCCTAACATTAATTAAATGGATGTGTTATAATGTAGTTCCTCAGAGATCTGTCCAATATTTTGATTAATGATTGAGAAGTAATGTGTAGTCATTGTGGATTAAAATTAGTGGATGACCCATACATTGAGTAGTAAATTATAACGATGGCACCATCACAAAGTGATCTAGATTTCTTGGTAAGTTTGGCCCTACGCAAGGAGACATACCTAAGAACAAAAACACAGGTCATACCTGCAGAAATGGGGACTGTATACTGGTCCAAAAATGAGCAAAAAGATCTACAGCAGGGTTGGGGAACCTATGGCCAATCGGGCCAGTGAAGCTCAGGGCTCTTTCAACGTCCACCTGCCCACCAGTGTCAGGGAGCCTGGACTGGTGCTCCAGCCCTGGATCCTCACTGTGGTGGCAGCCTGAGCTTTGCAGGGCCCAATCAGGGCAAGCTATGGGATGGGCTCTGCCTGGTGGAAGAAAGACCTGTCTCTTTATGCTAACATTTCCCCTTCTGGCTGGGGGAACAGCAATGCTGGGAAGCACTGGCCTGGAGGCTTTTGGCTGGAATCATGGCCAATGGGAGCAGTTAGGGTGGGTTCAGTGGCATGGAGCTACGTGTGTCCCCAGGGACCTGTGCAGCTAAATGCTGTTGCTCAGAGCCCCACCCCAGCCTGCCCTACCATCCAACTTCCCATCCAGATCCTGAACCCTGCATCCTCACTTCCCAGAGACCCTGTACCTGTATTCCCACCCTGCTCCTGCATTGTAAACCCCCCCCCCACAAAAACCCCCAAAACTTTTGACCCAAAAAGGTTCCCCACCCCAACCTAGGCTGTGTAAACTACAAAATAACTTTGAAGTTGCTATAGTGTAGTGTAGCGTTTACACTACAAAAGCAACTTTGAAGTAGAGCGTCCACACACAAAATGCACACTCCCTTATTTCAAAGTAGGCTTTCCCCTACTCACAACTACTCCATGCTCGAACTACTCCCTACTTCAAAGTAAGGAGACAGGAAATGATGAAGGCGTGGGGTTGCATGGCCAACAAGCCCTTCTGGGCTCCCAGCCAGCTAACCCCTTAAAGGGCCCCTCCCAGCACCCACAGCCTGCACATGGTCAAAGCTGACAGCCTGAAGACAGCAGTAGCACGTACAAGGGAACAACCGGAGACCATGTCAGCTCCCCCCCTCAGCGAGGACAATACCATCAGAATCCTGCTCAGCCTCCCGGCCTTGCTGCTCGCCATGCAGCACCAGCAGCACAGGTGGCTTGCTCTCATAGGACCCAGCCTTGAGGCCCTTACCACCCCCATGTTGCCCCTCTCCTGTTCCCCCCCAATCCAGAGCCGGTGGGCATATGCCACCAGCACCAAATGGTGGGACCAGCTGGTGCTGGAGGACTGGGATGACGAACAGTGGCTCAGGAATTTCAGGATGACCTGGGAGACATTCAAGGACTTCTGCCACTGGCTCGCCCCAGTCCTCCAGCACCGGGACAGCTGTATGCAGCTAGTGCTCCTGGTGCAGAAGAGGGTGGCCGTTGCACTATGGTGGCTGGCCACCCCGGACAGCCACAGATCCGTCAGCCACCAATTTGGCGTAGACAAGGCCACTGGTGGAGCAGTGTGGAAGGAGGTATGGCCAGCCCCCACCATGGACCCACCCTGGGGAGAGGGTGACCAGGTAGAGGGCTCCCTGTGGGGGAGGCCCCCAGTCCGGTGGTCATGGACATCAGTTCCCCCCCACCACACACAGGTCATCCAAGCCATCAACATAGTGCTCCTGTGACGTGACGTGACCGTGGGGGACCTGAACGCTGCCCTTGCTGGGTTCACGGACCTGGGCTTCCCCAACTGTTTCGGAGCCCTGGACAGGATGCATATTGCGATCTGGGCTCCAGACCACAGCGGAGGCACCTACATAAACAGGAAGGGGTACCGCTCAGTGGTACTCCAGGCCCTCGTGGACGCGAGGGGCCATATCCTGGATGTGTGTGTGGGGTGGCCGGGCAGGGCCGACAATGCCCATGTGTTCTGGAATTTGTGGCTGGGACATCGGATGCAGGAGGGCATATGTCCCCCCGTGGGAGCTCCCGCTGGGGGACATCATGATGCCCCCTGCATCGTGGCTGATGCCATGTAGCCGTGGCTCACGTGGCGCTATACTGGCCACACCATGCTGGCCCAGGGCATCTTTAATGGTCATCTCAACCATGCCAGGGGCAGTCAAACAGGTGTTCGGGAGGCTGAAGGGGAGGTTTCAGTGCCTTCTCACTAGGCTGGATGTCAGCCTCCCGAATGCCCCTGTGGTCATTGCCGCCTGTTGTGCCCTCCACAACTTTCTGGAGGGCTGCCAGGAGCCCTTCATGCAGGGCTGGGCCTTCACGAGTAGTTGCCCACTGCCCTGTGCCGTGAGGCACAGCGGGATGGGGTCAGGGTCCGGGATGCCCTGTGCTGGGCCTTCACACAGAGCCAGCCCTGACCGCTCCAGCCACACAGTATGCCACCCTGCACCCCTCCCACCTCCCCCGCTCCTAGAAGCACCATGGATATGGGCTAGGGTGGGAACAGGAAGCTTTAATGAGGGAAATAAACTAGCCTACAATACTGAACGGAATGTGGAAACCTTCATGTGCATGGGGGGACTGGTTGGCAGTGGGGAGGTGGGGACTCGGGTGGGGGACTGGACTGGAGAAGGGGGCCAGGATGGGGGTTGGGTCAATTGGTTTGAGGTGCAGGGGGGCCGGGAGCCACGTTGGCCACGGCCGCACTGGGACGGGGGTCCCCTGTGGGGCTGTGATGGGACCGGGACCATGGGGTGGTAGGGCTGGGGTGTGGGTCCCACAGGCTCTGCCCCCACGGAGTAGACGAGGGGTCACTGGGGCTGGGCTAGGAGCACCCGCCTCCATCAGCAGCCATCGGGCCAGCTCAAGCCGCTCAGCTGGCGCCCAGTGCACCACTTGTCAGGTAGCAGCTGTTAGGGTGGCCATGGCTGGAAGAGTGGCCATGGGACAGGCTGGTGAGCGGGAGGGGGGCTTGGTGAGGCAGCCAGCTAAGGCATCCATGCTGTTGGCCAGCCTCACCTCCATGTCCCGCTCCACCTCCAGCCATTCCCACAGCACGCCAATCAGCTCCTGCACGAGCGCCCGCTTGGCAGCCGCCGCCTCATCCCTCCACCGCTGTCTCTGAGGGGCCAGTCCACGGCCATGGGGGGATGCGGGCTAGGGTGATGGGGCAGCCTCCCAGCCTTCCACAACTGCAGCCCGCTCAGGACTGCAGGGGTGGCCGGCTGGTGAGACACCTGTGGAGACAGGAGGGAATGGGGACGGACTGTGAGTGCTGGCTCCTGCCTGGAGGCTGGATCTCCCGCTCCCTTGCCCCCTGCCCCTCCTCCCTGTCGCCTGATGGCCTGTGGGATCCCAGATGCCCAGGGGTTCCCACCTGGCAAGGATCAGCCTGTGCTCCCCCCTCCCCATACTCAGGTGTGTGGACTGTGGGGCTATTCTGGGTGGGGCCACATCCCCATCCATGGCGATGTCCCACTTGCCCCAAACATAGTGGTTGTGACCTGCTGGGGCAAGGCCCAGCTGAATGATGCCTATCTCGGTGTTACGGAGAGGAGGGTGATGATGAGGGTCCCATCGCTGGAGCCCCTGTCATTGCCCTTGGTCTCGGGGCTGGTCTCTGCATGAGGGGCTGGTAGTGCTGGAGGGGCCTGTCTCACTGCTGTCTGCAGGGTGGGAACGGAGGTGTCCACCATGTGCTCCGGGCTGGCCACCTCCCTCAGCCCCAGGAGCCTGTGCAGCTCCTGGTAGTGGGGGCAGTGGACAGGCCATGCCCCTGACCTTGGTCTCAGTGGGCTGGTCTCCATGTGGGGGGCTGGTGGTCCTGGAGGGGCCTGCCTCCTCACTGCTGTCCACAGGGGCAGGGAGGGGAACGGAGGTGTCCCCCACGTGTCATGGGCTGGCTACCTCCCTCGGCCCCAGGAATCTGTGCAGCTCCTGGTAGTGGGGGTAGCATCATGGGCCTTGATGTATGCCTGGCGCAACTCCTTTACTTTGATATGGATGCTGCTACTGGGCCAGTCAGGGTGTCCTTGGGCGGCGAGACCGCTGGCCAGCTGGTCAAATGCCTTGGCATTGTGCTGGTGGGTTCCAAGTTGCCACAGGACCTCCTCCTCCCCCCACAGAATGAGGAAGTCCTTAAGCTCTGCCTCTGTCTGGGAGGGTGTCCCCTCCTGGCGCCACCCTTGCCTGTGCCCTGTGATTCCTGGGACCCCTCCTCCGGAGCCCTCGGAGGGAGAGGGGGGCCCTATTGTGCAGCCATGGTGGCTAGGGGCTGGGGAGGCTGGCAGGTGCTTCAAGCAGAGGGAGTCCAGGGCAGAGCTCGTGCTGCCCCTACTTGTGGCACACTCTCAGCTTCCTGCCTGGGGTTGCCAGGGAGCTGCTTTCCATAAGGCAGCCAGCAGAAACCATAGAGCCCTGCCTGGGCTAGCCAGACTGTCTCCATCCTCCAGAGGACACCCCTCCTTGGAGGACTCCTTACTTCAAAGTAAGGAGTGCAGAGCATCTACACACATTAACTTCGAAGTTACAGGTCAAAGTCAGCCATTACTCCCTTCCTGTGTATGGAGTAGTGACTTCAAAGTTAGCCTCCCTTACTTCAATGTTAATTTTGAAGTAAGGAAAACCATGTGTAGATGCTCTGCAGGCTACTTCGAAGTAGCCCCTTACTTTGAAGTTAATTTGCAGTGTAGACACAGCCCTAGGGTATCCCATTAGACAAGCAACTCAGAATGATGGTACAGCAAAAAGGGCTCATGCACTTTTGTCTTTGTAGTGAGGTGAGTTGACTTCTCTGGCACTGGAAAGACCCTTATTGAAATACTGTCTACTTCTGATGTCCACATTTTTAAAAAAAACTTTGAGAATGTGAAGACTATGCAGAACCAAATATAAACCTTACGGTAAAGCTTAAAGCAATTATACTTATCTTATTAAAATGATCAAGAGATTCTGAGCTGTGGTGGGCAATCTGGGGACTGAGAGCTGCATGGGGCTCATTAGGGCTCTGCGTGTGGCCCAAAAGACATTTATTTACCAGTGCCTGTACACAGAGTTGTCAGATTCCACTGGTTTTCATCTGTATAATTTTTTCCATACAGGTATCAAAAAGTGACATGAATGTAAAGCAAAGGCATGTGAAGTGAGGTGCATGCTGATTGCACACAACATTGAGAGTGCCATGGGCACCCTCATCAAATTGAAGCCCTTCCATATTTCAATTGGCATGTTGCAAATTCCAGGTATGCAAGCACAGTTAGCAAAACTACCCTATCACAGGAGACCATCTTCATTACAACAATCTTGAGGCCCACTGAGATGAAAGAAGGCCACTCATGCAGCCCACCCCCTAGCCTGTGTTGCCCCTTATTGCAATAAAGTATGAGTATCTTCATGGGAATAAATACTAATCACTAAAGAGCTCTTTAATCGAGTAAGAAAGGCACAAGAACTAACTGCTCGAAAGTTCAGATCCATTCAAATTAGAAACCACAAACTTTAATGGTGATTACTGAAACAAACTACAAAGGAAAGTTGTGGATACTCATTTCTCAAAGTCTTCAAATCATGAGGGGTGGCTTCTGGAAGATACACTTTAGGTGAACAAAAGTTACTGGGTTTATTACAGAGGTTACAGGGTGAAATTCTATACCCTGCATTATACACAAAGTCAGATTAGATACTCTAATGGCTTTAAAATCCTCTTTTGCTTTTCTTATTTAGTTCTGTTCTGCAGCGCTAGGTTTTTCAGAAGAGATGGACCCTGGGGAGGACAATGAGGTTCTGGGTACTTTTCTGTACCTTTTTAGAAGAGGAATCCATATACCTATCAGGGAACCTATCCATTTTCTTGGTGAGGCCTCCCTATTTTCTTTTCCGCCTCTTTGTGTGAGAGAAAATGGGCTTTGTGCTCCAGTGCTTATATTTCAATATAATTGGAATGGTAGTTCATAACACTTCTTAACCTTATGTATATTGTTCTGTGAGCATGCATACACTGTATACCAGACTAGAGCATTTTTGCAAGTAGCATTTTGCTCCGTACTTAGGTTTCCCTTGTTCTCTTATTCCATGTTGAAGGTATAAAAAACAGCACAAACCAATACATTTCCAGTTCCTCCCTACTGCCAGAAGGCCTGAGTTGAAATCTCCAGTGTCTGGAACTGATCCTCAAACATTTTTCTCTGCATAATTTTAAGGTTTTATATGTAAGTAGTATTGTTAATAGGTCTGCAGGTTTAGCTAGATGGGGAGTGAAGACCCATCCCTGACTTGCAGCAATTCATTTTCTTTAGGCACGATCAAAAGTTCTGCAGTTTGTGGGCATTGATAATACTGTCCATAGAAAAAGATGTAGCTCACATCTCTCAACATGGATTTTTTCACCCTTCCCAAAGCACAGTTCCCAGGCTTGTCTTAGATTCTGATCACTGTCAATAAGAGTACTCCCATTCAGTCCAGAAACTACATTCAGGGTCTTTATGAAATCAGTGGTTTTCCATAATAGCATCACAGCTGAGAAAGGACTGCTCCACATCCCTGGGTAATCTCTACAAATGCAAGAGTCAGCCCTTGCTTAGACACAGCTGTAGATTTCAGAAGAGCAGAGTCTGGCCTTAGGCTGTGACCAAACTTGGCTAAAACTTCGACAGGGCCATGCTAATAGCCATACTGAAGAATACTAATGAGGTGCTGAACTGAATATTCAGTGCCTCATTAGCATTTGCATGCTGCCGGCTGGGGTGCTTTGAAAGCGCTGCTTTCAAATGCACATGACTACATGGGGGCCCTTTTGGAAAGGACCCCACACATTTCAAAATCCCCTTATTCCTCTCAGCTGAGGGGAATAAGGGGATTTCAAAATATGTGGGATCCTTTCGAAAAGGACCCGTGTAACCACTTCAAGCCGCGTGAGTTTGAAAGCACTGCTTTCAAAGCGGCGCGGCCGGCAGCATGCGAATGATGATGAGGCGCTGAATATTCAATTCAGTGCCTCATTAGTATTCTTCAATTTGGCCATTAGCATGGCCCTTTCAAAGTTTTGTCCAAGTGTGACCACAACCGTAGACTCTGACCAAGGGCTTGTCTCCCTATGAACAGTTTCTAAGTCATGGGCAATCTGATAAATCAAATTATTCATAACCCTTAGACATCTTTCCAGATTTGCTTTACTCCCCTGGGTCATGTGGGATCATATACTTACCTAACAATGTTCACCTCTGCCTCCAGAACATTTCGCTTTTAACAACATGTACATTGAGTAGGAACAGCATGAACACTATTGATGATCACTACTGAGATAAGGGCCTCTGGTTTGGTGGAAAGATCCCACTCAAGTGTGCATAATGTGTCTTCCCTATTTCCCCCATACCTAAGGTGACCATATCTCCTTGTCCCAAATACGGGACAGGGAAATATGGGGGTGAGGGGTGGTTCCTCCTTGGCTATACCAAGCCCTGGGGAGCAATGAATGAGCTGGGAGTCCTGGGGAAGCAGCAGGTATGCAACTGCTGCCTACGCTTCCCTGAGGCTTGGGGAAGTGACTCCTGCCAACAGCTGCATCTGTGCAGCTGCTGGCAGAAAAGGTCAGTAAGGGGAGGGCCCAAATACAGAACAATTAGTCCCTTTTAAAAAGATAAGTAGGGATGCCTTTTTGGCATCCCAGATACGGGATGGATGGTCTCCCTACCCATACATGCTGGATAATCACAGGCATCTCCATGTTAACTTCAGGCATTCACATGCATGACCTTACACTGTTACACTTGAACACCTTAGGAAAATAGAATGTACATAGATCTCCCCAAACTCAGTGCTGTCTGAGAAGCACACAGAGCATTCTTACTAGTAATCCAATTTCACCACATTCTTCAATTATTAGCGTTACAGAATGATTCAGAATTGAGTCATTCCTTCCATTCAAATGGGCCCAGTATCTGTGGTTCCCAACTCTCCTGCATACGTCAGCCCAGCCACTCATTCATTCTTTCCCAGGCTTCTTGACTTAAGAATGGCAAGGTCAGACATCCCAACCTGCAAACTGTTCACCTGATGGCTTAGTATTTCAACGGGCATCAAATTAAGGACATTCGTGTTCCAAAACACTGCAGACCATTCTCATTAATGGCAGAAGTGTCTTAACTAGAAATGTTACATTGCCAAATGGAAACATTTCTCCGTTTAGGCCCAGCATCACTACGTGCTTCCTGATATTTTGGATTACTTCATTACTTCCAGGTGAACCCGTATCAAGCAGAGACCCATTTTGGAAGTAATTTGTGAAAGTCACCCTCCAGCAGATGATTACTCTTTATTCACTCATGCTCTTAAAGGAATTAAGAATTTTCCAATTTGGTAATAAGACCAACCCCTTAATGGTACTATAATTTAATACTTTTAACACTTACCAAGTCACCTTTCAAATCCCTGGCTACCTCTCTGATACCTGACTTGTCCATTACCTCAACCAGAAGGGTAGATAAAGAGGGGATCCTAATGGCAGACCCTCCTCATGGTATTTCATATATACAAGGTCTTACTATAATTACATGTGAATTCATCCTAGTGTAGTTTTTAAAATTTCATATAGACCAGGCTATTTACCTGTGTTCTTCTTGAAGCCTTGTGGCTCCAGTGAAGTGACTTCAATCCTCAATATGAGACTAGGTTACAGAGAACAAAGCCAATCAGTCACCTAGGTTTGTTTACCATTTCAGAACAAACTCAAGAAGTTCTTTCCTGCCCAAGAATCTCCAAATGGATCATTTCGAGAAGTAACTATCAGTAACATGGAGTTCCACCTGCATATTTACAAGACATTTTCCCATGTTCCTATCTTATGCTGACACATTCTTTGCCACTGGTGGTATGAACAGCTTTACCACCAGCATTCTCCTCCTCCTCCTCTTTTGAGTACTATGTTGTTGGTCACCCGTAATGGAATACAAAGAGGCCAGCACTCAAAGGGAAGAGTTCTTTGACAAGTGTGGTCCTAATCTGTATTCCATTAATCACCCCCTGCCAATCGGTTGGCTCATCCGACACACAGTCAGAGACGAGCAAATGGAGAATTTTCGTCCACCCCCCCCCCCCAACGCTTATGCTGTTTGTGCAGAGTACTGGGGGAGAGGGTGCAGCTGTGGACAAATGGACACTACGTGCACTAATTCTCTGGTCTCAGGTGCAAGGAGCACATGTACACCCACAGCTAAACATAGTAACTTCCCTGCCTTTCTCCAAGCAGCTTTGAAAACATGGGGGAGAAGAGGGTAGCCATTAGGGATGTAAAATCCCATTTAATTAGTTAACCAGGTAAATGGCAGGTTTAACCGGTTAACCCATTAAGTGGGGGGAGGGTAGTTGCTCCAGCCCAGTGAGGCTGGAGCAGCCTCCCCTGCAGCACATCAGGGACCAGGGCAACCCCAGTCAGGCTGGAGTGCCCTGGCAGCAGGCAGGAGACCCCTCCAGCCCCTACCAGTTACCTGGTAACCTCCCTAGTAGCCATCCTAAAGATCTGGGGGAGCAGTCAGAGAAATCTGAACAAGCTACCTCAAAACAGATACAGCTGGAACAGCGCCTGAGGGAAACTGCTGCAGTCCAGAGGGGCCTATGGAGCCACACCCTCCCTCCTCCCCGCTGCTGCACTGGGCTAATGCAACTCCCTGAACACAGCAGGCGGGAGGGTACTCCAGCCCCTACCAGTTAACATCCCTGGACACCATAAACTATGGGAGATCAGTCAGAGAAATCTGAACAAACTGCCTCAAAACAGATGCAGGTTGTCATTCCTCTACTGTCTTCTTTCAATGAAATCATGAGGAGAAAAAACTCTCAGCAATAGGAAGAACTTCAATTGGCAAACTGAGTAATTCTACTGGTTGCTGGAACACAAAGCATTTCTTTACACTTTTGGTGGTTGATGGTGCATTTGGATCCCTGGCACAAGAAATGGTAATTCCTGCTGAGTTATTACTTCCCTAAAAACACCCTGAAGCCAAGAAGATAAAAGCCACACTTAAAAAGATATTTGGATCTTTTTCATATGCACTCACTGAGAGCCTGTCTCACAAACATCTGCTTCACCAAGGACAAAATGTCTTGGTGCCATGATAATAAAAAGTGTATTACCCAGCACTAAGAATTCAAGTTCATATTTAAGAAATATCTCCAGCTCCTTAAGTCAGAGCAGCCAGACCCATGAGTTCATGAAACTGGCTGACAACACTGTGGCTGGATGCTAAGTCCTGTTGAAGTTATGGTCAGCAGACAATGTATTTGCTTTGAATACATTATACCTCACAGTTCTTGTGACTGATACGGTGGTGCTAATAACCCAGATAACTCAAAGAATTCATTCTCCATGTTGAGATCCAGAACTGCACTACAGACCTTCATTCAGGAGCAAAAGCTTTTGTTCTAACCTGCAACAAAGATACTAAACATGAAACTCATTGTATTTGCGGAGCTGCTTTTTTTCCTAGGAGAAAAGGTGGAACTCAAGCCCCAAAGTGCCTGTCTCCCCCTCCCCATGGTGACTTAACCCCCCCATGCAGGCCCAAACTGCACCCAGTCTTGCCTGCCCCGCTTCCAGAATTAACCCTCTGGCCACACCCCCACATAGCCCCCCCAGTCTTGCCCAAACCAAAATATTAGAGGCAATGTTGTCAGCCAGCCATCAAACTCTCTTTACAACGTTTCCATGCCAGCATTAACTTCCTGTACACCACCAATAGCTTCAACAGGGGGATCGTACAGAAAACTAGATAGAACAAACCCATGAATCAACCCACCTACCTTCACAGACCCAGTAACCACCCCAACACCAAGGTATCTGTTGAACACAGCCAGCTACCACAGAGTATGCTCTGAAGAGACAGTCTGCAACACACAACTTCACACATATAAAAATGCCTTCACCAAACAGACACGCCACCAGCAAAATGGATCACACCATAGAACAGGCCCCAGTTCTAGTTGTTTGCATATTATAACTGGAAAAGGTATGGAAAAGGACAGCAAAAATGGTTAAGGATATGGAACAGCTTCCATTTGAGAAGGGATTAAAAATACTGGGACGTTGCAGCCTGGAAAAGACACACCTCAGAAGGGATATGATACAGTCCTATAAAATCAGGAGTGGTATGAAAATAAAGGAGAAAATGAATAAGAATATTTTATTTACTCCTTCACATAGCACAAGAATTAAGGGTCACCCAATGAAATTAAAAGACAGCAGCTTTAAAACAAGCAAAAAGTAGTATTTCTCCACACAGTGCACAATGATGCTGTGAAACTAATTGCTTGGGAATTTTTCTAAAACGCTGTTATTTAATGAAATTAATACACAGAATTATTACATATTAAAAATTTCTTGTAGGCTTTCCGCCATGCCAAGAATTGTGAAACCAGTATTTAGCCTGCCACTGCATATCTTGTTGATACTGTTTGTGCAAAAATATCACAATGCTGCTGAACCATAACAACTGTGGATGTGCTAAGACAGAATCAGATCCTGTCTTTGGGACTTGGTTTAAGGTCAGCAGAAGGATAGCTCCACATGTTGTTTTCACATGTACTGTGTAACTGATTTGCATACAAGGACAACTACAGCACAACCTTTTTTCTTCCAGGCAACTGCCTGTAACATGGAATACTGAAATGAAATTCAAAGTGTAAGTCAGCAGATGCAGTGAAAGCAGAGCACGGGCTGGATTCCCTCAGCATTCATTCATTCACCACTTGTGCCAAAATATTGAAGTAGATATTTTTGTAATGTAAGAATTCCCCTTCAAATCCCTTTCATGTTAATACAACAGTATTTACAATGTGCCTTAAATAATGTTGCTGTTGAATCCCCAATGTTTGCAAGGTTTTATTTTTTGTGATTTTTTTTAACTGAACCCTTGATATTCACACAGATTTTGTCATTTCACTGCCTTTTTAACAAAAATTAAAAAAAGAAAAAAGAGCAACTGGGTCCAGTTAAAATATTTATTTTAAATGTTCACAAGTTATAAAGTTCCTAGCACTTTAAAGCAAATATGTTGGTGGTGGAAGATTGAGTTCCTTGCACCCAGGCTTAACGCCCCCCATCTCCACCCCTCCCGCTCCCCACAGGGCCCCAACTCACACTCAGGATCAACCCCCCTTGCCCAACCTGTGCTCAAGATCAACACTCCTTGCGCAGCCCCAACTCACACCCAGGATCAACCCCAGCCCTGCCCCTATACATGGCCCCAACCCATGCCCAGGATTAACATCCCCCCCCACCCCCCCCACCCAACATGGCCCCAACCTATCCCCAGGCTTAAACTACGCCCCCACGTAGCCCCAGTCTGTGCCCAGGCTTAACCCTCCATGTGGCCCCAGACCAGGCCCAGGATCAACCCTCCCCTTGTCCCCCACTGTGTGCAACCCCAACCTGTGCCCAGAATCAGCCCCCATCATGCCGCCCCAGCACCCAGACTTAATCCCCCAAACTGCCCCCCCAACCCAGGATTCACTTACCAGCTTAGGAACTCAACGTGCTGTTGCTCCTTCCCAGCCAAGTCATCTGGCAGCGCAGCAGCTCCCAGCGCCTTGCCAGACTGAAAAACTAGCACGCAATGTAATTGGTCTAATGGCCAAATCACTCCTGCCAGCAGTTAAACCAATTAAATTGAGTACTAGTTTTTCAGTGCTGGCAGGCAGGGAAAGGAGGTGGAAGAGTGAGCAGCAGGAGCTGCTAATGGCTCCTTTAAGAGCCACAAGCAGCTCACAGGCCCCCAGCCCAGCCAGCTTCCAAAATGGCAATGGAGTGGGGAAAGAGTGGTGAAGCGCAGTTCTGTTGTGCTCTTCCAGAAAAAGAGCCCTAGGTGGTAAATCTCAGTCTTAAAACACTGACGAGAAACCTATATCTCAGACTGAGACCAAACCTCTCATGCCAACTCAGGGAATTAAAATAAGTTCAGTTGTACTTCCATTTGTACAAAAATAAACAAAGACCAAAGGATTTCTCCTGTTTCCCATTCCCATTGAAGAATAACTTCTCAAGCAGTTGTGTCTATTGAACCTCAGAAAGGCGAGCACTGGAGATAATGCACCCTTGATATTCTGGAACTCCTGGCTCATCATCTAAGTCCTTTCTTTATAGCCTCAACCTGAAGAGATACCAAGGAATAACAAGAAAGAGTCTACATCTAGAAACTGCCTGTGTCCTTCAGTATGAAATATGCTCGAGTCTTGATCTTCATATACGAAAAAAGTTAGAAGGAGTCCTCGTTATCTTAGACCTTGAAAATGCTGTTCAAGTTGACTCTTAAAGAAAATGAAATTTAAAATGAAGACTAACTGCCACTGTTGCCACGTTCTTTCCAGGACTCATACTAAGGTGCAGGGAACATGGCAGAAGAAGCTCACCTGTATATTCCAATCAGATTTTTTATCAATAACTTCTTTAGTTTACTAGTAACAGAGAGAAAGCCGTGCTAGTCTATATACTATCAAAACGAAAAAAAAAAAAGACAGAAAACAAAACCAGTAAAGTAGCACTTTAAAGACTAACAAAATAATTTATTAGGTGAGCTTTTGTGGGTCTGTCCCATGAAAGCTTACCTAATAAATTATTTTGTTAGTCTTTAAAGTACTACTTTACTGTTTTTTTGTTTCTTTAGTTTATCTGTAGTAATACCATGATAATGTGAGGATGTGCATCATGAGTAGAAACAAACAAGCCTATGTCTTATTTGTAAAAAAATTACTGCAGGGATAATTACTCCAAATAGGACAGGCAGAAGTAATAAAGAAATAATAAAATTACAGATAATGTGCATTGGACAAAGAACCAAGAAGTTATAACAATAACATATGCAGCGGCAGTACCACATCTGCTCGGCAGTGCTCTGGAGGACCAGAATGGATCCCCTGAGCATGGCACTGGTGAGCTGCAGAGCAGAGGTGCAGGGGAAGTGGTGGAATACCATACAAGGAGCCCAGCTGTAACTGTTCCACACAAGTCATTGTCTCTGCCCCTAGGAATATCATGAGGTCTTCACTGAGACCTGGAGACACCAAGACAGTTCCCAGAGCTAAGATATACTCCACGGATGGGGCAGGTGTCTCCTGGGCTTTGCAGCCCCCAGACCCACGAGGCACCACAACTGGGTTTCCAGGGCAACCTAAGCGCCTAAGCCCTGGCTCCCCCCGCGCTCTGCACAGAGCGGGTACGGAGGCGCGAGGGTGAGGAACCCCGTGCCGCCAGCAGCCCAGTACCCGCTCTGCCCAGCACGCACAAGCGTGCTGGGAGCCGCTTGCAGCAGGGCCTGCCTCGGGGGAAGTGGGACCAGGCACAGCTCCCCGCCCGGCCTGCCACGTCCTGACCCCGCTCTCCCCCACCCCCTGGGCAGCGGAGGGGGCGGGTCACATCACTGTACCTCCCGCGGCCAAAACCCCAGCGAGCAGGACCCGACGCCTGAGCACGCGCGCCGCAACCCGCCTCTACCGGCCGGGGCTCGCGCCCAGCAGTTACGGGGGGCGGGGCCGCGTGGCTCGAGCAGCTCCGTTGTTCCGCACAGCTGTTCTCCCTCGACCCGCCTCCGGCCGGGCCCCTCTCTGCGGCGATTGGACTACAGCGGCTCCACCCCCTCCCCGAGGGGGCGGGGTTCCGAGGCGCCTGCGCACTCGGAGGGAAAGGGGCGGGGCTCGCGGTGCTGTCGCTTCATGGCGACGTTCTTTGGGGAGGTGCTGACGGCGCCCTCCCGTGCCGGGGTGGATGAGGAGGACGAGGAGACGCCCGAGGACCAGGAGATCCGCAGGGAGCTGGAGAAGAAGAGGTAGCGGCTGGCGGGGCGGCAAAATCGGCGTCGTACAGCCTGGTGGGGAGGCCCGCGCCCGCCGGGTGAGCGCTGCCCGCCCATGCGGAAGGAGGGCGGGGCCGGGCCTGGGCTCAGCGGCTGGGTCTGAGCCTGTTTTCTTTCCCGCTCCCGGCCGTGCTGGGTGCTGGGGCGGCACCATGCGCTACAGGGGGCTGCGAGGAGCCGAGTATGCCTGGGTCAGCCTGGGTCTTAGGCACCTCCCACGGCCGCCCTTGTGCAGTGTCCCGCGGAGCCTCTTTCGATGCGTAGCTAGGCGTGTAGTCGGGGTTTTTAAAAAATACGTGGCCGAAATCTGCCTCTTAATGCTCATCATCAGCTCAGCGCCTGTTGGTGTCCGATGCCTCCCTCGTTATTTCCTTCTCTCTTTCCCTGTCCAGTGCGGAGTGGCTTAGTTTCCGTAGGCTAGAATAGCCTCCGCACCAATCTACTACATCATCTGCCCATTCTCTGTGGGGTCTGCCTCTCCTGTTCGAACCGTCCATTATGTCGAATACCAGGGTCAGGATTTTTCATTCGTCATTCATTCTGCGTGAATAGCCGTAACTTCCGTTGTGTAATCTTCTGCAGTAGGTTCTCTTTTGGCTGTATCTTGCTGTGTAATTCCTCCTTGGTGACCATGTGCATCCATCCTATTCTCAGGATCTTTCTGTAACAACTCCTCTTGAACATCAATATCCTTCTCTTTGGGTCCTTCGTGTGTCACCCATGTCTCACATCCCATACAAGGTGCTGCTGAATACACGCATTTTCAAGATGCTCAGCTTAGTTCCTGAGCTAATCACTTTCCTTTTCCAGATCTTATCCATCGTCTTCAAACTTGCTTTTTCTTTTCCTATTCTAGTCACTGTTTCCTTCTTACCGTCTAGATCATATGTCATGTTCCCTTGCAGTAGCTGAAGTTAATTATTTCAGTCAGGAGTCCCATCAGTTGCACGGGGAAGCTTTTTCCAATAGCCCTTAACATGTTTAAAGATTGTTAGGTCTCTTGCTTTCCAAGACCTTTCAGTTGTCTTTTCTCAAGACTAAAATATGTGTAGTTTTTCCTTAGTTTTCTCAGTTTTATCACATTTGTGGGGTTTGTTTAGATTCTTTCCAGTTTGCCCCCTGTGGTGTGATGCCCAGAACCGCTTGCACAACTTCTCCTGAGGATTCGCCAGTGCTAAATAACAGGACAGGGCTTTCTGTGCGTGTTGTATATCTGACATACTTGTTACTACCCCCCCCCCACCCGAATATTTGCCTTTTTCACAATTGCATCACATTCTTGAGTCATATTCAGTTTGCAGGCCCCAGGATTCTTTTCAGCAGTACTACTGCAGAGCCAGTTATTCCCACTTCTGTATATATGCAATTGAGTGGGTTTTTTTTCTTCCTAACTATAGTATTTTGCACTAATTTTTTTGTTTTTAACTTGTTTTTGGAGCAGGTCTCCAATTTTTCAAGGTGGATTTGAATTCTAATCTTGCCCTCCAAAGTATCTGTAGCTTCCTTTCCCACCCAATGTCATTTCCAGATTTTTTATAAGCATATATTACATTATCCAAGTAACTAATGAAAATAATAAATACTATTGAACCTAGGACAGTCCCCTGTAGGACTCGACTATATATATCTCCCCTGGTTCCTGGGTCCCTTGGGCTTGCAGGAGCTGGGAACCTGACTAGCCTACCACGTTGGCCCTCCACCTCTGGCTGCCATGAGCTGTAACCCAGCTCCCTGGCCTCCAAAGGCTTGGAGGGGGTTTGCCACCACACAGCTGATGTGCAGGAATCTTTGCAGGGGGCACCCCCAGAGTAGCAGGGAGCTGGGAAGGTAGGAAGAAGAGGCTCTTAGCCTCCTAGCTGCCTGCAGCAGCAGACAGCTAGGAGGCAGGCTGACAGCCTCAGAGCAGCTTCAAGTTGTGCGTAACTCACGTTAAAGTACATTACGTGCAACTTGAAGCTGCGTAGTTCATGGGTTTACTGTACTACTCTTAGACTGTGTTCTTTCAGCCAGTTTTGCACTTACCTTATAGAAGGGGTGGGGAACCTTTTTTTGGGTCAGGGAATGCTGGCTTTTAGACAAATCACTTGAGGGCCACAAGTGAGAAGCAAGTGGTCCCTAACTATAGTATATGGAGTCTGAGCATGAGGGAAGGTGCAGGAGCAAGCTGGAAATTGGGGGGCGAGGGGTTTGCAGGCGGGGAGGGTGCAGGAGTAGGTTGGTGGTGGGTAATCTGGGTGGGAGGGGGTGTAGGAGAGGAGTGGGGATCTGGGCTGGAAGGGGTGCAGGAGTAGGTTGGGGTGTGGGTCTAGGTGAAATGAAGGGTGCAGGAGGTTTTAGGCATCTGAGAAGGTGGGGATGAGGGTCTGGGAGGGAGGGCAGAAGCAGGGGGTGGGTAGGGAGTTGGGGTGGAAGAGGATGAGATGAGGGTCTGGATGGGAGGGGGCACAGGGTCTCGGCAATGGGGATGAACTTACCTTGGCAGCACTCCCAGCCACATATGTCTCTCAGCTCCCTCCCACTTGGTGCCAGGCACCACCTTCCACTGCTCTGATCGGCCAGAATTCCAGACAATCAGAGCAGCAGTAGGAAGCCTCCAGGTAAGCTGCAGAGGCCACTGTTCCCCCTCCTTTCTCTCGGCTGAGAGAACAACAGCGAGCAGCAGCAGAGCCTGGAGCCTCTTCCTGATCTCCTGACCCCTGGCAGAGCCTGTGGTCTGGATCCAGACCATGGCTTGCTAGATCTGGCCTGTAGCACTGGGGGCTCCGGACCCTCCAGGGGACAGATGGTATGGAGGGGAGTCCCAAACCACGATCCAGATCTCAGCTGCAGGCTGAGAGGTTCCCTGTCCCTCCCTTATAGTATTTTCTTCTAGATCATATTTCCCCAGTTAGCATATGAGAATGTCATGTGGCACTATGTTAAAGGATTTACTGAAATGAAATCATTTCTGCTGTTTGCCACCAATATGTATTAGGCTGCCAAGCTTGTTAAAGAATGAAACTAGGTTGGCTTGACATCAGTTGTTCTAAACCTAAAGAACTCTGTGTTGACCATTACTTAGAATCCTTTTATCTTCGAGATACTTATAATTTGTTCCAGTATTTTTCTAGGTGTTGAAATTAGGTCTCTAATTCCCAAGGTCCTCTTTGTTTCTCTTTTTCAACTCTGGCCTAGATTTACTCTTTCCAGGTGGCGGGGACTGAACCTTTACTCCATAAGTGCTCAGAAACAATCTCTAATGTTTCACCTTGTTATTTACATGCTGTAGGATAAATTTTATCAGATTCTTCTGATTTCGGTACATGTAATTTGTCTAAATATTCTGTAACTTGTGTTTTCCCTCTTTTGCCTTATATTCCTTTGTTTTGTAACATAGGATGATTCACCCAAGAGCTACTTTTTATTGTCTTTCTAGATCTCGTAGAGATCTAGCCTTGTTGCACAGTCCTCTTCCTGTGTTCTCATCAGCTCTTTGATTTGTTTGCATTTAACCTATTGCTGTTTCTTGTGCTAGGGAGGTCCACATTTTTTGGAGCTCGAAGTTAAATGCATCTACTGGAAGCTTTACAGATGAAGAGTTTCCTTGTTCTAAGTTTATATTGGCTATAGGACATAACACTGTAGGTAAGTTGCCTGGCCTGCAAAAAAAAGAGTTTGAGAAGCTCTATACAACTGTTTTGCATTCTCCCACTGTAAGTTATGAATACAGAGCAGTAGTAGGAAGGTGTGTGAATGCCAGGGTAACATGTCTGTGATTGAAAACATTTGATTTTTGCTTTGGGTCTCTCCAAGACTTCTGCTACCCTTTGTATAAAAGGGCCTTTAACAATCTAGATTCCTGCTGGAATGATAAAGAATCGCATTGCTCCTGCTGGAGGCATTTTGACCATGCTCTGGAGGGGTTTTAATTACTCCAGTTTTACATTTAGGGGAGAAACTCTCAGACCCAATGTTGGTGAAGGGAACTTTCCAAATGTTAACTGAAGTAGTAATGAATCTTTATGCAGACAGCACCAGTATTTCTGTTGTTGTATATTGCTGTGTCATGCCTAAAGTGTCTTTGTCTTCCAGTACCTACAAATGGCATCATTTGAAACTACATTTTTTTAAAAAAGCATCTATCCCATGTAATCCTCTGACACATTTTTAAAAATGCAAATCTGACTGTGAAGATGATGTCATTGTTAATGTCGATTTCAGTCCACTTAGTAGCTAAGAGTAGGAGCAAAGGCATCACTGAAGCTTTTTTATGGGGGAAGTGCAAAAAATCTGTTTTGGGGAGAATAGAATAGCAGGGATATATGGGCTTGCCTTATTTTGTAACAGCCAGAAACCTGGGAGGGGTGTAAAAGAATAAAAACACCTTTCTCTTGCAATCTTTCAGGACCCAAAAACCAGGAGTTGATGGGAAAGAGGGGAAAAGCTCCTTTCAGCAGCTCAAGAGTTGATTGGCACTTAAAATTTCTGAATTTTATTTAAATTTAGTCTCGGCTGGGGTTTAAAAATGTTGTGTGTGTTTGAACTCACTAATATATGCTCTCACTTCCTAGACCTAATTAAGAGATAGCAAGTTGTGTTTTAGCACTTGGTAAGATGTTTGAGTGATTCCTTGGGTTTTTCCTTCCCTAAGCTTTAGCTTGATCTGCTTAGCATGTGCTAAAGTACAACTTACCTTGTCTTACCTAGAAGTTTTGAAGGTGTGTATTAGTTTAAGCTAGCTGATATGATCTGAAATGTGTTTAAATCCTAGTTTAAACAAATCCTCACAGTAGAGCTATTGAGCAGTGAAAAGCAGGAATTCTAGCAACTTCCTTTCATATCAGTTAGGGATGGAATCTAGTGGTCTCCCAACAGATTCAACCTTGAATTTTACTCGTGCTCTTCCCCTGCCACCCTCTGGTTCCTCTCTCACTATTGGTTTCTGATTCATAGACTCAGGCTAGGACAGAGGCAGACAACCTTTTTTTATCAGGGTTACTTTATTTCATCAGGACAATTTTTACACGTTCTGGGGGCCAAACACAAAACAGCCCCAAACCTCCCTGCTCTCCCAGGCTTAAACCTTCTCAGCCCCAAACCCAGGATTAAGTCACCTCAGACAATGAGCTCCACACTGCTACTCCTTCGCAGTGGTCACTGCCACCGCCTCAGTGCAGCTGTGTGGCTCCCCACAGCTTTCCTACTTCCTTCCCCTACCTGCAGCACAGGCGGCTCGCTAGCAGCCACTTTGAAATAACAGAACTAAATTTAATTGGTTTAATGGCCAGATTCCTCCCTCTGCCCTGCTGTCCATTAACCAATTAAATTTAGTTTGATTTTTTTTTTTTTCAGTGCAGCAGGGCAGGGAGCTGGAGGAGGAGTCAGCAGCAGCAGCATCCGGAGCTGCAGATGGCTCCTTAAAGAGCTATATGCGGCTCCAGAGCTGTAGGTTGCCGACCCTGTGCCCTACATTCACTTTGGCATCTTGGATAAAATGGCACTGCTGCCCACTTTGGGGGCTGGATTCTGACATGCAGGCCACATGTTAGTCACCCCTGGGCTTGGAGGCGTTAGGTAAATTCTTCAAGTCCTGCTTTTGATCACTTACTGTAAATTGTAAAGGTAATTGGAAATTGGCAAAAGCTGGCAGGGCCTTTCTTTGCGTCTTGGTAATGACGAAGAAGCTAATGCCAAAGTCACGATATTGTAGATTAGCAAGCTGAGAAGAGTTGCTTCACTCATTATGGCAACGTGCAAGTATAATTTGAATAGTACACTCCTGGTATTTACTCTGTTTAGATTTGATTTGCTTCAGAATTGAAAATTGCATCATAGGGGAGGTCTACACTAGACCTGAAAGCCCATCCTAGATACACAATTGCAGCTACCATATTTGCGTTGCTGGATTGACTTATCTGGCCATCCTCACTGAAGGAGGTCCATGGGAGAAACTCTCCCGTCTGCCTCCCTTACTCGTCGCAGTTATGAGGAGTACAGGATTTGCCTGTCAAGCCCTATTGTTCGATTTCATGCATACCCGCTAGGTACATGAAGTTGGACCCTGGGAGGATTGATCCTAACCAGTCGATCTCCCAGTAAGTGTAGATGTACCCACAGTCATTTAGATGGAGGCTTATATTGCTATGAGGGAGAAGTATTTTTGAGCTGAGTCTGTGGATGGTTGATGAAAATATCTGCTTACGATCGTATTTTGTTTTGTGTGTCTAATCATGGGAGATGAATTTGGAAGGGAACAGAGATGCTGAACCTACTACCTTGTAGTTTCAACCAATTAATGCCATAGATTTCCAACTGATTTTGGAGCTACCCTCCAAGCTGCTACCAAAGATATAGCATGAGGACTTAAGGAAAATAGAGAAGCAAGGAGCCAGGATTGGTACAGGGACTTGTCATGTTGGATTATGTCTTTTACCTCCATGATAAATAGAGATCAACATTTTTCTGTTGGTTTGTAGTACCTGATGAGAGAAACCAAATGTTTCCGGTGATATAAAAATATTTCAAACGTTTAACACATTTGGTTTATATTAATCATGAGATATTTTAAATATAAATGTTGTATTAAATTGGTGATCTTTCAAGATGAAAGGGTATAAGAGCTTGTGGTTTTGTTGCAGCCATAAACTAAATTAAATTGACAAAGAGTTTTTAAAACCCCCAAACCCTGTAATAATCTTGTTCAGGAGGTTCTGTGAAGAATAGTGACTTTTTTTTTTAAATCAGAATGTTTTGTATATCGATTACTATACAAATATTTAAACTTATACTCCATATTGTTTGCAGCTTTCCTGTCCTCTTTTGTTCTGAGTTCTGGATGCTGGGAAACAGTTGGATCTGTCAAATTGTGGAATGAGTGGTGCAGAACATCAAATACAACAAATGTCCTTCCAACAGATGCTTTTTGTTTGTTCTATAAATTGAAATCTGACCCCACAGTAAGTGGCATAATACATATGTATTTAAAAATTGTTTTCTCCTTCTTCCTGAACAGATCATCAAATAGAGTCCCCGAATGCTTTTCAAAAAAGAAAATCAATCCAGTTGTAGTAATGTTAGCTTACCACATCAAAAAATTGAGTTGAATGCTCACTGACATGGTTTCTGAGACATGATCTGCATTTTAACAAGTTTAGGGTACTCAACTCTGCCAAGTAGCTATACTAAGTAATTCTAGAATTCAAGGGGACTTCTCAGTATTAATTCACACCCTCAAAGTCTAGTACTAATAATTGGTCTCATTGAACATTTTGGGTCAAATCCTCAGTTGGCATACACTAGTGTAATAAAGCTACATTGACTTACACTGAATGAATATCTGGCCCATTATGTGCATTACTAGAAAGATTTGTGGCTAGATGGTGTGCTTTTATATCAGTTGCAGGTAGAAAATCCTCATTGTAGTGGTGGTAGTAAATAGTGTGGGTATAATCAATGCATGTAGAGTCAATATATTTTTAATACAAGACAGAAAAGGACTGTAACTGAGTTATATAAACCATTTGTTTACAATTCTGATTTTTCAGGTATTGTTATGCCAGTGCAATTGCTATGTGGCTGAGGATCAGCAATTTCAGTGGCTTGAAAAGGTAAAATTAGGATTAACGTCCAGTTAGGCAAAGAAATTTTGAAAAAAAACCGCAACCTTATATAAGAAAAACAAAATGAAACACCTTTGTTTGTGATGTCAGTTACTTTCTGTATGACTTTTTTATAATTTATACTCAGAACTAAATGTTAGGTCGACTTTTGTACCATGAAGTTCTGTCAAATTCCATTATGGCTCATACTGGTTGCTTCTGCTGTAGTTAAACTTTCTAAAACAGTTTACAGTAGAGAGCCTCTCATCACTCATACTCCTACTCATAATTTCCAGAAACATTTGTTTTTCAGGCGTAATATTCTGTGGTTGATTTGAAAAGAGGTGAATTTTTCTAATCGCGTTTGACTCATGGAATTGGCAAAAGCTTGTGTGTTTGGGGGGGAACTTTTTGTTTAGGAGAGAAAAATATAATAGCGCTTGTATAGGGCTGCGGGTGCCAAAAATAACTAGTTTAGTACTTGGCATGAATAGAGTTCTCACTGAGAAGTGTGTGTTCTTTCTTCAAGGAAGAAGTACTTAGTTCTTGCCTCTGTTGTTCCTATATCACTATAAATCTGCCCATTCTGCCATACGGATAGGCTGTTGCTGCAACAATTTGCAATATTGTCACTCCAAAGTCATGAGTCAGGTCTCTAACTATTATGTAATCAACTTCAGTATCATGACACTTGTAAATAAATACTGTGGGTTTTTTGTGTTTTGCTTTCCAGTTTGAGAGTCATTCGTGCACACTCAGGTCACATATTTCATGATATATTTTCCTGCAACCTTGTGGGTTACAAACTTATTTATTTTAATGAAATCTCGAGATACATGTAATCACTTGATTTCAGGAGCTGAAATAGCAGACGTTAAAGAGGCTTAGGAGTTGTCAGTATTAGGCAAATTACTTGTGTAAAAAGAGTTTGTGGCGGTCTCAGTGAGGCAGAAAGCAAAATAAAATGCGCTTTAAATGTGATCAGTAGAGATTTTAAAATTTAATTGTTCCTTTTAAAATATATGAATAGGATCTGGAGATTTGAGGATATTTCTCAGATGAGAAGACAAACCAATGTCATATCTTGTCTTTTCTGGTTTGGGGTTTTAGGTGTCTTATTGTTCTGAGCTCATGTGTGATGATGGAATAAAAAAATTGTTACAGTTTAGCATCTCTACTCCATTAGGCACTGCAGTTAAGTAGATGTTAAAGGAAGCTACAGCTTTCTTTTTTGGTTAGCATTTTGACTAAAAATCCCTTTTTCTTTTGCCATTACTCTCTCCTACCCATTATTCTGCCTTCAGTCTCTGGAGAAGTCATAATTTTGCTAGTTCTTCATTCATGACAGAATCTCTCCCAGGGAAAGTGTAAATCATCACTAGCAAGTCTCTTTTTGTTTTCTCTTACCCTATAACTTGAACATTAATCTGGAGGATTAGTTGTCTATCCGTAGGAGGAATTTAGTGTTTGGCTCCCCTTTGCATAAATAATAGAACTTCCGTAGTGTATTTCCAGTGTTGTCTCTTTCATAGTGATGAATCTGAAGAATGTGGTGAGAGGGAAGTCTGCACATTATTACTAACTTGTAAAAATGACAGAAGACTGTGTAGAAAATGAAACCATTTTTAGTATATATGTATTGCTCTTAGAACAGAAAATAGTAACATTTGAAGGCTGTATGCAGAAGAATCAGATACAGAAATGCATTGCTGTGTTTTCCTGCAATATGGTTATTTTAACTACAGGGAACAACCTTAAAAATTCCACAGCTGCCCCTAGAAGTTCTCCGCAACTTTTGATTTCAAATAGATGAGAAATCTAAAAAGGTGGCAACAAGGGGGAGAAAAAGTCAAGTGTTTCATTAGAATTAAGTATTTTATCTATTCATGAGATATAACTTTAATGAAATGTGAAGTCTGGTTCTTAATTTACACAAATCATTCTGATTTCACATTCATATTCTGATTTCCTTTCCCTAATCTGTTCACACACTAGAAGAAGAATTGTTCAGGTTTCTCTGTACAACAGGCCAAAATTCGAAGCTGACAGAGCAAGTCAGGAAATTTTCAGCTCTGTAAATGTTAGCTGCTTCTGTTTTCACATTTTCATGATGATTATAGAACACAGTAATCTCTGGTTTTGAGGGTGTGGGAGAACTTGGTAAATCTGAAAAACTATTTTTTGCCCTCTAAACTAAAATGAGCCCATGCTTGTGTAATTGGACTCCATTCCTGTATTAGTATAAACCTAACTTATGCTGGAATTAATATTTTCACTTCAGGTTTTTGGCTGTATGCGGGGAGAGGACTTGCAAGTAACCGTTCTTTCAACATGTCCTGTAACTGATTATAAAACTCCTGAATCCACTTTAACACTTCCATCTCCCTTTCTGAAAGCTTTAAACACAAAAGAATTCAAAGAAACAGTCTGTTGTCCACTGCTGGAGCAACCAAATATTGTAAAGGATCTACCTGCTGCTGGTATTATGCAACTTAGTTTCTATTCTTGTATTTATTGATTGATTTGATTCATTGCTGCATTGTAAAGTCCTGTTAACTGTTGACATTTATTGGTAAGTGTTAATTTTGACCATCATAACGTTTAACTGATGATCCTAACTGTAAATTTATTCTCCCTATATAATTTATGAGTCAGGAAGATAACTTGAAAATTAATTCACAACTCTTTGGCATCTTACGCATCTGTGTGTAAAAGAGCTGATATGTGCAAAAATTATGTGCTGTAATTAACAGCATATACTGTAAGATGTCATATGATGCAGTATATTTTGAGCCAGGAGTCACCCAAAAATTAACAAGCATAATGTACTTCTTGATGCGAGGCACGGTCATCTTGTGGAATTCTTTACTGGGGGATGTTGTGAAGGCCAAAAAAATAACTGAGTTCAAAAGTCATTCAGTAAGTTCTTGAAGGATAGGTTCCTTACTGGCTGTTAGCCAAGTTGATTAGACATGTAAGCCCATAGCAAAATGTTATGTTACTTAAATGGAAATAAATGTTATTCCGTGTGGGTTAGAGTACTTCATTCTGATGTAACATTCTCTTTTATTATAATTAGTTTTGAGCTATTGTCAGGTATGGCAGATTCCTGCAGTGCTGTATCAGTGTTACACGGATGTCATCAAACTGGACGCTGTTACAATCGAAGCATTCAAGCCTGTGCTTTCTTCTAAGAGCCTAAAGAGCTTAGTCACGGTAAGGCTTGTTTTTAAAGGTTACTGGAAAGGTCTGTCTCTTTGCCCTCCATCACTGTGGTATTGGAGTGTCTGAAGTTGTAGGCTAAGGCTTCGGCTGTGTTGACGTTCTATAGCTTTTTGCAGCATGGCAGAGCAGACACAGCTGTGTGACTAGAAGTTGGGCAGGGTAAGCGCTGTTTATGCACACTTTCACTAACAAAATTTTCCATCCTCACGAACAGCATGAGTGGCCTCTGCTTTGTGGGCAGCAGAGCACATCTGCAGACACAGCACTGTTCACACTAGCACTTGCCATGTTCATGGTGCATAATGCTATTACTCAGCAATCCGGAAATGACCCAGGTTAGACAGAGCTGTAACAATCTTCGATTCCATGAACTCCTACGCTCTTCAGTTGGTACTACTCAGGAGTCACCTAATATGGAATGGACATAAGTAAGCTCTCTCAGAGGAAAAGACTGTTACATTTTCTGTAGCTGGTGTTCTTTGCGATGTGTTGCTAATGTCCATTCTATATCCTGCCCTCCTTCCCCACTTTGAGTTTTTCTGTCAAGAAGAAGTTAAAAGTGGAGAGGGCTGGTGGCATCCAGCATAGTGCAGCATATGCATGTTACTCGGGGGGCATTGGACCCAGTCCTCTACGGAAATCATTTTAGGAAAAACTTCAAGCACAGGTGCATGTGGTGAGCAGATGCACCATAGGGTACATCTACACTTGCCGAGAGATCGATCAGTCAGGGTCAGTCTTCTGGTGTTTGGTTTCATGTGCCTAGCGGATACTCGCAAAGAACACTAGTTACAGAAAATGTAACAGTCTTTTCCTCTCTGAGAGCTCGATTTCGTGTACCTAGCAGGGACTGTCAGGTTCAACAGTCAACCCCTGTACTCCTCATTATCACGAGGAGTAAGGGAGAACAACAGGAGAGTTTCTCCCATCAATCCCCCTCAGTGAGGATGGCCAGGTAAGTTGATCCTAGATAAGTCAATGCCAGTGGCACATGTCATAACTGGAACTGTGTATCTAGGATTGACTTTCACGTCTAGTGTAGACCTGTCCTAAGATGGAATGGATATGAGCAGCACATCTTGAACACCAGTTCCAGAAAAGGAGTCTTTCCCCCTCCCTTAGCTATTTAAAGAAAGGGGAATACAGGTTAACATGTCCCAGTGTGTGATTAAAGTGGATGTTTCTTTTGGCTTTTTCACTAGTTTTCTAGACACCTTCTTTCATAACACTTCACTCTTACTCATAGTTAATGTTTTAATCATATTGGTTTTTACTGTAATAAAGTTTTGAATGGGTAAAACAGAGGATGATTTAACTGTTTTGTAACCTACTAGCAAAGACTATTTCTTTGTTTCACTAGGAGATGTCCAAAAGCACAGAGATACTGAAGAAATTAGTGGCAACCAGTGAAATTTATAACATCTATACATAAAGTGGACACATCACCAGTGCATTCAAGTCTGCATTTTTGTCAACTCCAATTGCTTTATTTGAAGATATTTTGGAATTACAGCTGCTCCCTTCAGAATGGAATAAATCCCAAAAGATTTCTTGTATTTCTGAGGGTGATTTTTGTGTGTGTGTGTGTGTGTGTGTGTGTGTGTTTTGTTTGGTCATTGTTCACACATGGCTTTACATGTCACATTTCTTGTTTCATGATTGGGAGTATTTTGGTTTTTTAAGTTTTTTAACTCAAAGAAGACAACTTGAGAATGCAATACACATTTTTCCACAAAGTGGAATGAACAACTTATTTTAAAAATACACAGTACATATCTAAAGGAGAGAAATAGGTGTAATTGATATCTAATGATGTCAACTCTTTCGATTTACAAAACTGGGTTGTTTTAAAAATCTGTACTTTGAAAGTTTTCTCTGTGTGTACTCTGAATAAAGATACTTCTCAATACTTTATATATTAAAATATTTATATGTTAAAATATGGTAAATACACATTGGAAACTCATTAATATAAATGATGGAATTCCAAATTTTATTTGTACACAAGCAGAAAAGGTGGGAACAACTATCTGGAAGCAGGTGAACATTTTGACTTCACTTTGGATCTTGCCTCAGTATTTTAGCTCTTTCTCTTCTGTAAAGAGAAATATATACTTTATGGTAGGCCATAAGTTTACAGGCCAAAACTGTTCCACTAAAGCTTTATATCTTAACAGAACCTAGCACAGTGGGGTCAATGACTTGTAGGTACTCAAGTAATACAAAAGAAGAATAATCAAAATTGATTTGAATATTAAGAGTTTCTACAACCAGACAATACAAATTTGCTTCAACTTTTTTAATTGAGTTGACAAAGGAGAAGGAAGAACAGTCATCTTTATACTGAATAGGAAATATTCAAAAAGCACATAGTTTAAATGGACATTATTTAATATTAAAATTATTGTAGATGTTTATATTTTAGCAGCCTATCATTTAATGTTCTGACTGTGTTTTTAAAATGAAATATTGGAATTGCTATAAAGGTGTGGTGCATTAACTGTAGTGTCCTTGACCCTGTATTCAAGATCATAATGGCAAATGTGGTCTGAAGAATTAATACTTTGTAGTACGCAACTGCAGCATCATGCTTTTACTACACTGAGAACTTTAAAATGTGTGTTGGTCACTTTACAGGAAAAAGTCTTTTTCACAGGTGGACCCCTAAATATTTCAGATGGAGGTGTGGGCCCCTTTAGAAATCGCAGATACAGTCTGTTAGACCTTCAGATGAAGATCTCTCTAGTACAGTAAGAAGTCTGAAAAATATTGCTGTGAGGTGCAGTTTGCAGAGCTCGGGGGGGGCTGTAGACTACAGATTGAAAACTGCTGCTTTACAAGAATAAAAAGTATGTTTTAATATTTGTGAATTGCAGTAGTAACAGGATTGTTCACAATTGTTTCTAAATACTGAATTTACTCCTAGCGTGTACTAAGCAAAAAGGAAAATTCACAAATTTAGGATGAAGAAATAAAAAAATAAGATCTGATAAATCCAAAGTCTGGAAAGCAAAGCTAGAAAAATAGAAGTAGGATCAAAGTGTATCCTGTATTTCTAATAAGGAGAATAAATACTTTTGGCATAAACATCAGGAGCTGTGACTAGTTCTTCCTAAATTGAAATCTTCAAATCTGGACGCAATGTTTTTATAACAGATATGTTCTAGTTCATACTGGTCTCACTGAACGAATCACTGAGGGAAGTTTGGTATTATGCAGGAAATCAGTTTAAATGTGCTGGCCTGAAAAATCTGTGTGTCTGATCCAGTGCTCACTGAAGTCTAGTTTTCCATTAGCTTCAATGACATCAACTCTACTGTTCTGTGAATCCAAAATACCTATCATCTCCAATGTGAAAAAAAGCAGAAGAGTGATGTGCTTTTTAAAAATCCTTTAGTCTTTTCCATCATGGACCCAGGAGACAGCTGTTAACAATGCCCATATCCCCACCCTCAGAAATCCTCCCTTTCCCTGCAGGTGGGTCCCCCTACCCACCCCCAGCTGCCTCAACTTGCAAGAGCTTTCTTTTTACAAATCTCATTGAAGGGCAACCTAGTAGCTGCTCGGGCTGTAAGTTACCCAACACTTTGTTGTAAGATTCTTGCGGTCTGTGGTGAGAGGCTACATCATCTTCCTATGCTGCTTGCAACCCACCTTTGAAATGCAGTAGGGTGAAAGGCACTTGTCTGATGTCAGTGCTTTTCTCTCTCTCATGATAGTCTTTCAAGTTTGGCTTAGATATAAGCTTTAAAAAAAATCACTTTCTCTTATTTTGCTTCATCGTGCTAAAATGACAGCAAAGTGAGCCTTCTGATCTAGGAATGGTTAACATTGCCACCAAAGCAGGTGCTATAGTAGTTTGAGCTGCACTGAGGCTCCCCGAAACAAATAGCTGGCTTAGGTTCCCTCCAGTAACCTCAGACCCAGTGTGTGGCCCCTATGCCCATCTGCCCTTCTATCGGCATGCCACCTGGATAAGGAGTTGTCCTAGTCTCCTGAGGTAGGGAAGAGAAAAAGAGTCAGGACGAGGCTTTCGCAAGAGCTACCTGCATGCTGGATTCACGATACATATCCTGTCTCCTGAGTGCAAGTGCTCCCTGATTCTTGTGCACGTCTCTGCCTTCCCCATATGCCAGCCCTGTCATGCTCCCAGCTAATTCAGGTAGTCTTGTACTTTAGGTTGTCCTGCGATGTTGAATGGTTAGACTTCAAGCTCTGTTGATGCACGATGAGGGGTTGTTAGAATTCCAGATTATATTTTACTTGTTTCTTTTTTTAAAAAGGGATATTACTAAAACGTGCTTAAAAACTTTTATCAATGATGCAAAGTCAAACACTCAAAAGTAAGGAGAGGCCTGTGAAACCCTAATGCAACCTCCTTGTGCATATGCATGAGGATAGTCTTGAATTACACACTTGGATACTCTTTTTTTTTTTTCCCTGTAGGACCCCTGCCTCGTTAAGAACAGGATGGAGAGTGCCCAAAGAATTAATCAGAATTATGTTGTGAAGGAGATTGTGGAATCCCACAGTCTTGATTTGTTCTAGAAATTGGAAGATGTGTCAGCAAACAGGGTAGGAGACTGCAGGAAATGAGATAATGGTCTTATCCTGAAGGCAGGTGAATTCCACATAAGAGAACTCACTTCTAATCCTACTTTTACAGTCTTCCAGTAGGATTGTGGGCAAGTGTATGTAAGCCACAATTTTAGCAAGTGGCTACTAATTGTGTGTTCCTTAAAAAACAACAAGAAGTTCTGTGGCACCTTATAGACTAACATATTTTGGAACATAAGCTTTCGTGGGCAAAGACCTGCTTTGTCGGATGCATGATGCATGTTCCTTGTTTTCTGAATGGAAGGTAAGATATTTGAGCCTGATCAGCACAAGTGCTGAGTACTTACAGCTGCAAGCTAAGAGGATAGGAGCCACTTTCAATCCCTTGGCAGTAAGTGGTAGTGTTGGAAAGAATGAGTTTCGGTCCTGGCTCTACCATTTTTTCACCATCTTGCTCAGGCAGGTCTTTTTCCCTTAAATTTGCCATCTATATAATAATAATAGTGTCTTATGAGAAAGTGCTTAGTTACTTTGATGATGAATGCCTTAGACTGAGGAGTGAAATGCTCTTCTTTTTCCTGCCTGCATTGCAGGTTTAGATAGTGTGTTTTAAGTAGTGTAGTAATTGAAGGATAAGGATAAAAATATTGTGAATTGTGGTTTCACAGTCAGAACATTGCCTGTTTTAGATGCTGAGTGAGGAGGCAAGAACTGCTACACAACAGCTAAACGTACAAGTTAAACTAGTGCCAAATTTGGCTATTTCTTGTGTTAAGCAGTAAGTAGGCCATAGTTTTGCAGTACTGTGTATGAAAGGAGGTACACACGGGTTGTTGGTTCAGCTCGAATGACTGCCCAATCCCTTCTCTAATGCTTTTTTTCAGATTTGCTTCTTTGGGGTATCAGCTGCATCAGAATCTTTGTAAAGAAAAATTACTTTTAAGTACTGAAATTTAGAAAAATATTTTTTAAAAAATCATATATTTGGTTGGCATTTCTAGCCTTATTCTAAGCTATTGTAATAAATACATTTTATTTATTCATTAACGTACATTATGCCTCTTTCACTGTCTGGGCAGGGGAAGGCATTTATAAAAGATAGGGAAAAATAGTGGTTTACCTTTAACAACCTGTTCTGCAAATTTAATAAAAAGAAAAAAAACACTTTGAACTACCTCTTGGATAATTGTCACTGTAAGCTACCAAGGGGGTTTTCTTGGAGGTGGGGGAAGGCTGCAAGAATGAGTTTCCTGAGTGTATGTATATTTACCAGTTTTTTGTCTGTGAATTCTCTTCACTGTATCTTACTGACCACTCATTTGAGCATTATTCATTGTTCTGAGAATAACAGCCGACTAAAAAGCCATGTAAGCGAACATGCAGTTATTTTTTTTCCTGCAATGATCGGATTCTCATTTTTCTTAATGTTCTGTTCTTCATTTTAGCATGAATTAGTTCCTCAATAGATTGGGCCTTTGAATTTACAGAAATAAAAACAGTTCTTTAAAAATATTTTCCTTACCCAGAGGTGGGCTGTATATCGCTCTAGTTTCAAAAAGTATGGTCTCATGGTAACAAGACCATGGTTAAGTTTGCATCAGAATTTTCTGTTCTACAGGGTAATGTTCCTCTATGTCTCACTCTTTTTTTTTTTTTTTATCACATTGTATAAATGCATTCTCAGGGTTTGAACCAAATATTAGCCACTGATTAGTGTCTGGAGTTATCTCCAGTGGGGATGTGGTGTTTGAAAGTTCTTGGATTTTTAGGAAACTTGGGAAAACCATAACATTAGAAAGGCCTATTTTCTTCACACCCCCACTAAGACAGTGCTCATTTGAGCAGTAATAATGTAACAGCAAAGACAGATCAGTCACTCACCACTCCCTTGCAATTGATTTGCATACTAAGGGAGAATCACTCGTGCCCTGGGTCAGCAACGAAGGGTCCTGTGGCACCTTATAGACTAACAGAAAAGTTTTGGGTGTCTTCCCAACACTTTTTTTTTTTTCAAACTGATTTACCTCAGACTGCTAGTACAGTTACTGAGAAGGATCACAGGAGGGCGCTATAATGAAAGGAAAACAGATTGGGTTTGAATTGCAGTAAATTGCATTGGTTCCTAAATTCCAAGGGTAATTGTTTACCTTCCTTTAAAAGGTTTCCATGAATATAAGATGATAATACACAGTAAAAGCAGTTGCAGTTTTGTATTTGCATCTTTCAAGTTGGAGGCTGTGACTCCCTGAATATTTATTTTTATGAAAAGCAAGTAGATTTTAGCTCCGAGTCCTTAGTCAGTTTTCTGTTACGCACGTGTGTGCACACGCCCACGCACACACAAATCTTTAGGAGTTGCAGGAAAATTGAAGTTGCATGTATAAATTAGTTTCACAAAGATGACAGCAGTAAAATGAACATTGAAGACAATGCATTTGTGAGCTTTATTATTTAAAGGTCACATATAAAAATGTTAGTAAAAAACAGAAAATTCACAAACAAACATTTAACATTGATGAGTGGCCTTTACTTAAACCAGACGAATTAGGATACACCAAGTTGAATTTTAGCACAGTATCCCTAGTTCCTGTGGTACTTAGGCTGGATCTGCTCTGGGGATGAGTTGAAGTTATGTAGGGAAGGAATATGCCTGTAGGATTTTTGCCTCAGTTGTCGCAGAAGTTGGAAGGTATTACCCTATTGTGGATATCAGGAAATGTTGGAACTAAGGCTGGCAATAGCTACAGGCTCTGCCCCTCAGCTGGATGGCAGGTGGCAACCCTCTTCTGCCCATGCCCTCCCCACATGGCAGGAGCCCTGAGATGCCCAGCACACTTCCCCCCTCTCCCAAGAAACCCTGGCCTGGCTTCAGCCCCATTCACCCCTCCCAACTCAACCCCGCTCCACACACCTGCCCACAGGAGCCCAGCTGCAGGCATGCCTCCTCGCCCCTCCCCAGACCCAGTTGCTCTGGGGAAAATCATCTCTTCAGTGATGCTCTTGATATGTCCCATGCTGGTTCCAAGGCAGCTGAGGGGACAGTATGTATTCAGCTTCCTGGGTTCCTGAGTATAATCTTTGATCTCCATGGAGATTACTGAGGAACGCAGGGAACTGAATAGCAGGTATACCACCTCCTCAGCTGCCTTGGAACCTGCACGGGGCATAACAAAATAAAAACATGGGTTTTCGAGCAGCTGCAGCCATGCCAGGGAAAGCAGAGCTTCCCTTGGCCTATTATACCTGCCCCCCATGGACCCACCTCACACCTAAATGCTGGGGGAAATAAATGAAAATACTGGGGTGGGAATGAAGGTCAGAGAGTTTAAAAAAAAAAGGTGGGGGGTGGGGGACTGGTATAGGACGCTATGCAGAGAGCCCCTGGCATAGCCCACTGCTCCTCAAAAGCATCTAGGGAAACAGTGGACACTGCCCCTAGGAGCTCTGCTGAGAGGTGTGATTGAACAGTGAAAGGCTCCAGTAATGGGGAAAGGTTCCAGCAGCTTCCTGGGAGCCTTTTGCTGCAGTAAGGAAAGGCTAAGGCGGGGGTCCTTTCCCTGATACATACCCCCTCAGCCCCCTGCCAGCGGGAGCTTTGCCCTCCTGCCTCCTTCCTGCCAGAGCCTTTTTCTGGTGCCAGGGCCTTTCACTTCAGTGGGCAAAGATCCCAGCCCTGGGGCACAACACTGCAATAGTTCAACTTCAGAGGCATTGCTGGGCACCTGGAGGAGTCCCATTGGGCACATATCCACAGGCTTTAGGTGTGCAAAGCACGCTTTTACTCCACTCGCCTTGCTGCCTACCCTGCTATGTGTACTCATGATTCTGGGCGTGCATTATCTGTAGTCTCCACCCCACGGGAAGTGTAAGTCTAACCCTTTGTAGCTCTACTTTCGCTATGCAGTTCATTGGCACAGACAGAGCCCTACCACATTCATGGTAATGGAAAAAGTGTCAGAGGGTGAAATCTGGTCTCCCCCCCACCCCATGAAAGCTGGTCTTTTGTGTGCTTTTACTTGTTATTGTACAGATTTCATGGGAGGAGACCAGCATTTCTGAAACTGGGGGGTCCTGATCCACAAGGCTGTTGTGGGGGTAGGAGTGTCTCAAGATTATTTTTGGGCAGTTGGGGTATTGCCACTCTTACTTCTCTGCAGCTTTCAGAGCTGGGTATCTGGAGAACAATAACTGGTGGCCATGTGCTCAGCTGTGAAGGCAGGGTCCCACACCCACAGCAGTGCAGAAGTAAATGCTTCCCCTTTTTTTCTGTGCTGCTGCTTTTAGAGCTGGTGGCTGCTGATTCAGAGCACAGCTCTGCAGGCAGCAGTGCAGAAGAAAGGGTGGCAAAACTGTACCGTGCCATACTTTTGCATTGCTGCTGGTGGCAACTCTCCATCTAGAACTGCAGAACTCCATCCGCCATGCTCCAGCTGCCCAAATCGGAAGGAAGCGCCACTGCCAGAAAAGTAAGGGAGCATTACCATAATCTCTGCTACAATAGCCTTGTGACCTCCATCTCACATCTCCTTTTCGGTTCAGAGAGAGAGAGCGTGTGTGCATGTGCTTGTGTAGAGGAAGAGATGGCGCAAGTACATGCCTTATGTAGGAGTCTGGAATCTGTCAATTCCTGACATCACCTGCCTTTGCCATTGACTTGCCATGTATCCGTGTGTATCTGCAAATCACTTAACTCCCCTGTGTTTTGTTTTTGCTTTCCCACCTTTCAAATTGAGCTAATGTGTGTCTGAGGTGCTGGGTGTTATGTAAATTAAAAAAGTGAACCAATGCCGGGGCCTCATGTTTTATGTGGCGATCTTGACTTCAGTTTTCTTGCAAAGACCCTTCTTCAGCATTCCAGTGCAGTGGACAAGGGATTTTTCTGCAGCTTTGAGTAAACTTAAAAAAAGGAAGTATTTATTAGATTAAATATAAAAGCAAATGATACAATTGGTGAGGTGTTTCCTGGGTTACTTGGTCTGGGTCAGAGTGTTATTTAGTCTGCCAATCCTTAGTCACGTTAAGTAACAGTTTACTGAGAATAGGAATATTTTGAAAGTACAATGGGGCTTAACCCTCATTACCTGCAAGACAGGGGAAAGAATTTTAGTTATTAGTCATGTTCTGCACCTGAGTGGTGAGAAGTGAATTGCCTCCTGTCCAGAGGAGTTGAACTAGGTCTTGTAAGTAAACTGAGTGAGTGCAGTTAGGGGAAGACAGGCTTTGGAATGGGGTTTCACCAAGCAGGTGAAAGAGAGAGAATGCTACCAGAGTGAGCTAGATTCCTGTAGGGGGAAGTCCTGAGGCAGAGACATCCAGGGGCCTCTAGTAAGGCCTGATGTGCTGAATGGTATCAGTTTGAAAAACTGATAGGACTTTATCTGAATTTGTGTTATCCCAAAAGAGTTTTTTTAACTACTTGGCGGGAGTGCCAAGCCACAGAGCACTCCAAAGGAAGATATGGATCTGAGGGAAACCCCAGTACTAAAACAAGGACACAAGAGCCGCGTCTACACGTGCACGCTACTTCAAAGTAGCGGCGCCAACTTCGAAATAGCACCCGTCACGACTACACGTGTGGGGCGCTATTTCGAAGTTAACTTCGACGTTAGGCGGCGAGACGTCGAAGCCGCTAACCACATGAGGGGATGGGAATAGCGCCCTACTTCGCCATTCAACGTCGAAGTAGGGAACATGTAGACGATCCGCGTCCCGCAACATCGAAATAGTGGGGTCCTCCATGGCGGCCATCAGCTGAGGGATTGAGAGACGCTCTCTCTCCAGCCCCTGCGGGGCTCTGTGGTCACTGTGTGCAGCAGCCCTTAGCCCAGGGCTTCTGGCTGCTGCTGCTGCAGCTGGGGGTCCATGCTGCATGCACAGGGTCTGCAACCAGTTGTCAGCTCTGTGTATCTTGTGCTGTTTAGTGCAAGTGTGTCTGGGAGGGGTCCTTTAAGGGAGCAGCTTGCTGTTGAGTCCACCCTGTGACCCTGTCTGCAGCTGTTCCTGGCACCCTTATTTCGATGTGTGCTACTTTGGCGTGTAGACGTTCCCTCGCAGCGCCTATTTCGATGTGGTGCTGCCCAACGTCGACGTTCAACGTCGACGTTGCCAGCCCTGGAGGACGTGTAGACGCTATTCATCGAAATAGCTTATTTTGATGTAGTGTGCGCGTGTAGACGTAGAAGGTCTGGCACAAGGTGTGCTCAAGAGATGAGGGTGGGTACTCATGCTAAAATAAAACTTATAATCAGACCCCTCAATGGTAAATTTAATTTATTTTGATTAAGCTTACTGTGTTACTTCTGGATTTTTCGTTCATGAACCACAAATCAAGATCAAATGAGGTCTTCAATATCTGCCATATATTTGAGAGAATTTGCCTGTGTTTTTCAAAAACTCTACCTAAACAGGAAGAGCTGGGACCACCAAATTCTGTGTGCAGCTTCCTCTTACATCTTAAAGTAAGGTAAGGGTTTGGTTGTGTCATGAAAATGGTATGTGACAGGAGTGGGATTGCTTCTCATAAAACCATACAGGAAGAAAGACAAACTCACCAAGCAGGTGAAAGCAGCTGGCTGGGGGTGCCTTGCCCTCTCTGGAAGTGTTGCCGATCTGAGCTTTCCACCCTACAGGTACCTCTTAGGGTCATCAGGGGGCCTGCAGCTCTCACATCCCCAAATTAACTGCGGAGGGATTCTGGCTATTCCACTTCATCATGGAACCAGGGAAAAGTGCATAGTTTGCTGCGTTCCTCACTCTGGCCGGGGAGCACAGGGGGCAGACAAAGCTGGACCTGCCTCAGATGGGCAACATGCACCCATCCCAGGCCTGTGCTATCTGGAGTGGCAGTAGCCATGGAGAGGTGCTTCTCCACTGGTCCCAAGCTGCTGTGGTGAGAGAGGGCTGGAGTAGTTCTCTCTCCCCAGGGCAGCCTGCATATGGAACCTCTCATCCCCTGCCCCACTCCAGAGAAATGATTCAGATGAAACACGTTACATTTCCATTTTCTTTTGCAAAAACAAAACATTAATAGAGTTTAAGGCCCAAGCAATGCCAGGTAAATCTTCTAGTATTTGGTATTAAAAGTTTTTACATTTTTGTCCGCATACTGTATGTGTGCATGTGTCTCAAGTAAAATCTTACTAGATAAGTAGCTTCCATCAGTGATAGTCTCTTTCATAATTAATAATCTTCAATGGCACCTCAGAAAATAACATGCCTAGGAATTCCAAAAGGGAGTTAAGTGCCTTACCATTGATTCTGCCCTCTTTGAGCCACAATCTTCTGCTCAGAGGCAGCTCTGAAGAGTAGCCTGCTTCCACAGCTGTGATTGAATAGTGCCTGGGTCTGCCTTGAAAAGTGGCCTCTAAGATTAGAATTTACAGCAAACCTGCCTGATGGTCTCTGGTGTTGACATGTGGTTGCCAGACTGTTTAATCGCATCTTTAATTTCTTTAAAATCTGATACACGTTGTGAAAATGCAGGAGTGTTGAATAAAAACCATATCTTAATAATATGACCACCTGTACAATATCCTAACCTTAAAATAGAGAATGTGTGATCTTCTGTACGCTTATTTGTAGCAGATGTTAAATCTCTATGTTTTACACATTTACACACTAGGCACCTGATATTAAACATGACCTTACAAAAATAACTCAAAGCATATTTATTTCAAAGACTTCTTTCCATGGGGAAGTGGACACAGGAAACTGTATCCATTGTTGTGGCTTTTCTTTTTTTTTTTTTTTTAAAGGTATGCTTATAATGGGATGAGATGTTTCAATCATTATTGTTGATGGGCAGAAATATTTCAAGGTTTAAAAGATGAAAACCTCCATTTTGTTTTAGCAACTCTTCTCATCTGTTGTTTCTGGTGCAGATATTTTTTTTCCCTATGCTACTCACCTCTCTGACAATAAAAAAAAGACCATGATGCACCAAATTATATTGTCAAACTCTGTTTTTCTGAATGAGGGTAAATCACCCTTTTAGTTGGTCTGGGGGTTGGAAATAAGGTTTGTTGGCGAGCAAATTGTGCAATATCATTTGGCTACAGAATATAGCTTTTTAGCTAGCAAAGCTAAATGCTACAATTAGAGAAATAGTTGCCTTTATGCAACCATCCTCAACATTGCTAACCTCCAGGCAACATTTCTCAAAATTGCCAACTTCAAGTGCCTGAAAATTCAAAATATCTCAATTTTTATTTCCCTTGTTTGTTTCCAAGCTGTTGAGGGAGTATGTGGATCATCTTTTCAAGCTCTTTCCTTAACTGAGATGAATCTTTGTTATGAAAATTGTTCTTACTTGAGAAACTCATGATTTCAGGTGTGGGGGCTTTATGGAAATCACCAAATACACCAAGGTTTGCAATAAAATTATGAATTGGTCTGTCCCCCATCCCCAGTGCTTTTTATATCTTCCTCCCTCTGTTAGGAAACACACTCCCACTTGCTTTTGCCACTTCTTTGCTGAAAACTCTCCCACCCACTCTCTTCTCCCTCCTTCCATTTGTATATCTCTATCCCACTTCTGAGGTAAATTCCATCCTTTTCCTCCTGTCTCCCCTCTGCCCGCTTGCAGTTTCCAGAATCCTTTTCCTCAATCCACTTTGGGCATTGTTCTGGGCATGTGTGTGGAAGGTGCCATACCAAAGGGGCACCATGTCCTTTGGACTGGCCTGCACTACAATGGAAGGTGGAACTAAGGCACGCAAATCTAGCGGCATTAATGATGTAGCTGGAGTCAATGTAAGTACCTTAATCTGGGCTCCGTGTGATCTCCACTAAGGGAGGTAGATGGGAGCGTGCAACTTCCCTCACCCCTAACTCGGGACAGGAGTACTGCAGTTGATAGGGGCACCCTATAATTTCGATTTAGCGCATCCCTTCCTGGTGCACTAAATTGAACCCTGGAAGGTTAACTGTGGCAGGGCCTGTCTTTCCTGTAGTGAAGATGGACCCTTTGTCTGGTGCTCTGGAGTTCAGCAGTAGTTGCAAAGGGAGCAGGAGACAGGGCACCCAGTCCAGCGAGTGCAGCGCTTACTGAAGCTGGGAGCGCACTGTCACCTCTCAGCCGTGGCAATAGTCATGACTTCTCCAAGAGCAACTGGTTGGCTGGGGAAGGCTGATGGGATTTAGGTGCCTGTGCCAATCAGGTATGAGCTCTCTTCTTCACCCCTGCTCTCTCCAGCTCGTGATGTAATAGAGTATCTGGTTATCTAGTCAGTTAGTGCTGCCAGTTACCCTCAGCCCTGTCTCCCCTCTGTGTCTCTTCCCACCGTGGGGATTAGGCTCTTCCCACCTCCTTCTCCTCTGCCACTCTGCATAATGGAGATAGCGGGGGATGAGCCTAGTGCAGCTGGGACAGAAGCTGAACCAGCATGTGTGCTGGCTCAGCCTTTTAAATGCAGAGCGGGGGCGGGGGAGGGTCACCAAAGTTGTTTGTTTACTTGGTTGATACTCAGTTACCAACCAGATTACTTGTTCTTGAACATCCCTGCCTCCCACCCCATGAACGGTGGAGCGGGTCCCTTTGGCAGTGGACTGGGCAAACTCTGGGCTGGAGAGGAAGGTTCTGGGAACATACCTTACCCCATGGGCCACTTGCTTGATGCCCTGCTCTCTTACCACATGTGCTGTGGTGATGGCTATCATGGGTCCCCCATTATGGATTGGGCCTCATCGTGGAACTTATTGTACAAAGATACATTTTATTATGACTGTAAAAAAACGCTGGCCATCCAAGCCCAAGTTTGCAGCACAGGCCACCGATTTTGAGCCTTTCAGATGTTGGCTGCAAACCTCAACCCCGGTTTTACACTTGCAGCTTGAGCTGAAGTCTTAACACCTCTGAAAACTGAGGCGACGGCGTCTCCAGTGCTCAAAATCAAGTGGTCAGTGTTGAAAATTTTGACCTAAATCACAATACTGCTTGGCCCTTCTGTAGGAGAGGCCCACATAGAGTGAGCTACCACATACATTAAAAATTGTGGGCTCTCAACTATAATAAGGATATGAGCCAATATAACAGAATACACTAGGCTGCTTTGTTTGCAGTAAGAATTGTAACTGGCATATTTGACTCTTAAAAGTCTGACTCTTTGTTGCCTGATCCAAAGCATCCAGGGCTATTAGCCAATACAGTGCTGTAGCAGGCTCATCACCTTCTAGTGATGTCTGGACACATGCAGAGGGACAAAGAGCAGTGCAGTGAGTGGAGGTGTGGGTTACACTAACAAAGATGCCTTCCCCAGTCCTGGCAAGGATGGAGCAGAATTGCCTTTCCTGTAGTTACCTGTGTATGCAAAAACTTTCTCTCTGCTCTAACAGAAATTTACTGTGTTCATAATTGTGTACAATATCTTAATGAAAGGTCTGCCACTACATTTCCATTTTATTCCCAAATATTCAGTCAGATGTATCTAGTCGCCAGTGTGCAAAGAGGAAGCTAAAAGGGAGCGTGGATTTGAATAGGGCTTGAGACTTAGCTCTAATCAGGTCAGCTGTGTGTGTATCAATAGACACACTTTTTAAGTAAAGAAAAAAACAACATTCTCTGGACTGAAACTTGGCTTAGAAGGTTCTCCAGCACAGGGAAATAAAAATGTTCTTATTGTGATTGGCACAGACTAAGCTTTTTTTGTTTTCTAACTTACAAGCATTAGTTTAAAATTGCCAGGCTATGTATCAAGTCATTCTGGCCTCTCAGATAAAACATATGAATCATCAGGAATGGCAGCAAAATTTCCATTAGGGGTGCTAGAGTACACCAGCCTCTGTCAAGCACATATTCTGCGCTTTGTTGAACTTTGGGAGAGGCTGAGTGAGAGGGACATGCAAGCTCTTTGTCTTTTTTTGTTTGGTTTGCATTTTTAAAGGCTTCTTTGAATACATTGGCATTTGTTACACCTGAAATGAACATTGCAAAATATCTTTCTGAAAGCAAACAAACTGAAGAAACTACATTTCAAAGCTTTTACTTAATGTCTTTGCAGATATATTTCGTTTATAATGATTGCATTTTTTTCTAATTTAAAAGAACAACAACTTTGAGACAAGGACTAATTTCTGCCCTGGCTAAGGTATGTCTCAGCTAGAGAGATTGTACTGGCACAGCCACATCTCCATGGCTATGCTGGTATAATCCTGCTGTAGAGATTAAGCCTATATTAATGGGAAGGGCCTTTCCACCTATGTAGGATACCATCCCTAAATTATAGTAGCTATGTAAGCAGAAGCATTTTTCCTTTGACCTGTCTGCATGTACCCTTGGGGTTATGTTGTCAGCATTACTGGTCACAGAGTGGTGTTTCTAACACCCCAGAACTAGCCTAATAACCAAGTAAGCCAGAACATTTTAAAGTTAAAACTCATGTGGAGATTGTACAAAGAATTACCATATACAGCAATCCCACAAAATCACATGTACTGAATTAAACTGTGTAGGGCCATCAGATATATAGCATGTCCATAATGTACATTGGGTCAAGGCAGGTTATGGGGATTTTATATTTCAACCACCCCAAGCACTTCATGTATCTCTAACAAAGCCTGTTTTGCAAAGCAATGAATTGAAGACCTCTGCCTAAATAAATGTTGGGTACAGATGTATCAGCGGTGATATTTTATAGGGCAGTCATAATTTTTTAAACATATGACAATTAACCCACTCCCTTTTCACCTGTGTGTAATTCCATGAAACTGAAGAGATCTGTGCTTTTCCATCCTTTTGACAGTTTCTGGTCATGAAACTGAAGCTCTCCTTTGGGAGCCCAGAACCAGGAAGTCATTGTTACCTCTCAACCTTGGCCAGAGAGAAGTTTGCTGGAACTTAAAATGTGAGACAGTTCCCTGCTACACCACTCTGCTTTGCTAGCAAACCCTTTGGGACTCTGACAGACTAAACTTGGCTTTGCAGGTACATTCAGACAACCCCAAAGGTGTCTGCAGGGTCCAGTCTATCTCTCTGGCCGCTCACAGAAACTATTAAGTCTACTGACTCCAAACGGATTGTACACAGACATGTTAGTCTGGTAGCCCAGCTGAGGACAGACTCTTTATCCTAATACACAGCACTGAGATGGTTATTGACAAACGTATTCTTAATTTTACAATAAACACATAGATTGAAGTGATACTGAGCAAGAGCAAATGGGGCCAGCGTGGTCACAATAAGAACAAACCAGTGTCTAAAAGTAACTTTTGCAATTTATAAACTCTAAGCCTCTTTCTCACTTGTGTCAAACTCAGCACCTTTATCCCAAGATGCAGCAGAAGCCACTGTTCACAGAAGTAAAAGGCGCTGATCTATTTGTCCTCTAAGTTATGGATAGCTAAGAGATTCTCTCACATTCTTTTATATAGTCCAGAAACCTTTGCCTTCTTTATGTTCTTATATTTCTTTATATTTTATATAGTCCATAAACCTTAATATTTCTTTGAAGTGTCTACCTCAGAGAGTTCTTCTCCCCAACTGCTTTGTGGGTGCCATTTCATCTTCTTAATCATCTGGCCAATTTGCTTTTTAGGATCACTTTGTTTACATTGGATGCAAATATACTTTCATTGTCCTTTGCTTGTAATCAGTGCAGACGGGTAAATCTCTATACCTTGTCTAGGGCAGGCTTGTTTAAAATATGTATTTGAAAATGTATTTCTATCATGTTTGTCCCTCACACAATAATAGTCGTTATCAGCCTCTTACTGGTATTTACGTGACATCTTACAAGACATTGTCTGACTAAATATTTAACAGTATATTGGTTTGCCTTCTAGTAGTGGGCATGAAGGGGCTCCTAAGGTCACAGAAACTCAGTTCATTATGCCCTCAGTAGAGAACCACTCCCGAGGTTTCACTGAGGCCAGATTCATGATGGAAGAATTAAATGGTGGAAAGAGAATCAAGTTCAGAATGTTAATACCAAAATCTAAAGACCAGGAATGTTGACTGTGTGCCACACATGTACTCTATGTGCCAAAAAACATCTCAATTGTCCTCCAGAATCTTGTTCACAGTGTAGTAAAATCCACCCATTGTTGATCTTGATGATATATGAAATGTAAAGGGACCTGGGAGTTATGGTGGGTGAAAGGCTGGATATGAGTAAACAGTGTGCCCTTGGAGCCAAGAAGACTAATGGCATATTAGGGTGCATTAGAAGGAGCATTACGAGCAGATTTAGAGAAGTTGTTATTCTCCTCTATTCAGCACTGGTGAGGCCACATCTGGAATATTGTGTCCAGTTTTGGGCCCCCCCAGTATAAAGAGGATGTGGATGTGCTGGAGCAGGTTCAGCGGAAGGCAACAAAAATGATTAAGGGGCTGGAGCGCATGACTTATGAGGAGAGGTTGAGGGATCTGGGCTTATTCAGCTTACAGAAGAGAAGACTGAGGGGTGATTCAATAGCAGCCTTCAACTTTCTGAAGCGGTGCTCCAAAGAGGAGGATGAGAAACTGTTCTCAGTGGTGTCAGATGGCAGAACAAGGAGCAATGGTCTGAAGTTACAGAAGGAGAGGAGTAGGTTGGATATTAGGAAAAACTACTTCACTAGGAGGGTGATGAAGCACTGGAATGTGTTGCTTAGAGAGGTGGTAGATTCTCCATCCCTAGAGGCTTTTAAGTCCCGGCTTGACAAGGTCCTGGCTGAGATGACTTAGTTGGGGTTGATCCTGTTTGAAGCAGGGGGCTGGACTAGATGACCTCCTGAGGTCCCTTCCAGCCCTATGTTTCTATAAATAAGAGCAAACTGACTCTGCAGATTAAGGATGCCAAAATGCAAACTTTCATTCAGAAATAAGTGGGTGCATTGGATTCAAAGGAATTATGTGTGTATAAGGGTTATTCACCTCAGCGTTTACAGCTAAGGTTCAGCTTTCTCTTATGAAGCTTTTCCACAATAACCTCTCTAAATCAAGGAAACTCTGTTCAACATTCCAGGCTGCCCTGTTGGGTATGGTGCAGAGGACTTTGACAACCTGCTTTAAAAACCTTCTGTGGTTCCTAAATATTCTTCTGTAAGAGGTTTAACTATCATTGGATCTGGTCCTTGGGCTCTTGTGTTTTTAATTATGACCATATGCTGCACTGAATTTTATGCAGCCCACCACTTTGCAAGTTAAGCAGTTGGTTTAGATATCTATGGCAAAGGAAAAATAGCTCAAGGGCTTAGCACAAGCACCATATTTCCCAGCTGCATAACAAAACAATCTGCTGTCAACTTCTTTGTAACATAGTCTTGGGGTCTCCAATATTTTGTAAACTACACCAGGGGCTGGGGTGAGGAGAGTAACAAACACATTTTTTGGGCAAACATATCTCTGGAAATGTTGCCGTAATCTACTGTCAGTCCGAAAACAATACTTCATATGTCTCATCTATAACTGTAATTTAATGTTTTATTTTCCTAATAGAGCACTTGTGGTAAGTCCATTAAGGTAAATGCACAAGCTGTTGATTACAATAGGCTCTGGATCAGTCTCTTAGTACTGAACTCATACTTAACTTTACTTAATGTCTTTAATCTTGGAAGATATTTTACCTCCAGCTGCTATTAATGTATTACAGAAGACATGAGCTTAATCTACAAAATGATATATTTTGCATATGCAATAATTCTCAAACATTAGCTAACCAACCAAAGAAGCTGAATCTTGCATTTAAAAAACAAAAGCCACCACTAATTTTCCCCTAACAGTCACAACTAAGAAAAACAAAATGTGTTTTAATGGCAATTTCGGTGTTCTGCATATTTGTAGGCTCATAAAATAAGTTACTAGATACCTTTTAAAAATGAAATGGGAAACTTCACCTTAAAATGACATAGGAGCATTTCCTTGTATGTTATTTCTCTGAGGCATTGTCTCCATTACAAAATCTAACTGTTGGAAAACGTGTGAAGAGTCAAATTAGCTACTGTGATTAGGGCTGCCGTACAAAAAAAGAAGACACCTCTGAGAGGGAGTTCATCTGTATCTCTATCTACCAACTCATGTTGTCTTAGTGTACTAGATCTTCTGTAACACATTTATACAATGGAAGTTGGTAGATACACAGACGAGGACACCTGTGAGAGGGATATCAGTACTAATATATATAGTACACTAACACAACTTGTGTTGGTAGACACTGATACACATACACTCCCTCTCAGGGGTGCCCTCTTTTTTGAAAAGTCAAATATGGTAGCCCTAACTGAGGTTCTGATTATAACTTTGGCTATTAGTGTAGACAAGGACAAGCTGTGCCCAGCTACGAAACGTCAATTGCAATTAAAGGGATTTTTCTGAAACACTTCAGAGTTTATAGCAGTTCTAAATGTTACACACCTGTATGATATGTAGCTTGCTGGCTGAGCAAAATTATCAGTGTTCCCTCATCTTGAGCTCTTCTTTCCTTCTTTTGATGTTAGAATTTTCCCCTTATTCAAATATTATGTGTCTATTTACTTTATTGCAAATTTATAGTTTCCACTGTATGACAGTTGATTCTGAAGAGAATATTATACAATATTTATAGCTTTAAAACTGAGACCACATACCTATGGAATTCTTCAAATGCAGGTTGTTTTAGCGAACTAATAATGTGAGCTACTGACTAAGTGAATCTGAAGGTTTATTCTATTGAAATGTCAGGTTACAGTTTCACCACAAGAGGGTAGTATTGTTTAGTACACATTTTGCCTACTTGAATGGAGTATACCCTTTAATAAAAGGAGCCCATCGTACTTCAGTGGTAAGCTTAACAACTGATATTGTGCTGCTTGCCTGTATGACAATCCCATGCAATTAGAAACCCAACAGTAATTCTGTATTTTTGAGGCCTTTATAAATATTTATAATATGACCCTTGAGACTGCAGTGGCATTAAATTAGACTTCAGCTGGATCTTTCATCCTTCTTTACAGTTGTTTATAAGGATTCTGCTCAGGAGGCCACAAACTTTACTCGTCTCTGAATTTTCTTGGGGAATAGTGTTCTCTATTAACATTATCGTCACTGAAGTATTTTGGGGGGGGAAGGGCCGATTCACTACTTCACATTTTCATCAGATACATCTGACAAAGTGTGCTCCAGCCCATGAAAGCTTATGTCTCCATAAAGTTGTTAGTCTTCAAGGTGCCACGGGACTTCCTGTTTTTGCCAAAGCAGACTGACAGCTACCCCTCTGAAACTTGTTACATTTTCATGTGTATGTTCATATTTTTATAAATGCTTGTGTTTTGAACTGTTTCTTTCCCCCTCACCAAATGTTTACAGATGTCATAATCTATGTTGGACAAGCTACAGTCTGGAATTAATGGTATTTGTGCAAATACAGGTAATTACTAATGCCATATCTCACTGTTACTTTGTAAAGTGTGCCTCTCGTATCTGGATTTTCACCGTATGGCTCTTAAAAGCATTTAATCTAAAACCTGCTGGTATGTTAGCTATTCTCATTATCAGTGTTATCCATCAGCATTTTGTTGTTTTGATTGGCACCGATTTTACAGGACTTTGCTTTTCCTGCTGCCATGGTATATATACTGTGCCATGTTTTCAGATACTGGTTGATTTCACCATATGGCTTCCATATGGGAACATGTTGCTCTTGTTAGGCACTTTAGAAGCACTGCCTGTCAGCCAGGTCCCCACTCAGAAACAAATAAATTGTCTAGTGTCTACTGTATTTCCTTTCAGGCTGCACTCTCCACTTGAAACTTGGCCACATTTCAGAGCAATCAAAATCCAATCAGCAGTTGTGCGAATTCCATATGTTTTATTTCCAGACTGTGCTATGGAGAGGAAGCTGAAACTATTTTCAATATATAACAATGTTAGGATGACATGCCACAGATCTCTTTACACGTTTTCCATTAACTATATATATATAAGCACCATTCAGTAGAACAGAACCACTCAAGTTTCATGTAGAAAACTTTGGTCAGCCAAATATTACACATCAAATTAACTTTCCTGAAAAGCAGAGCACTTCTAATACAGAGTGATATAAATGTAAATTACAATTAGACTGACATGCTGGAAGTATGGTGGAGTCCTCTGGGTCTAAGCCTCTGATTTTAAGCAAGTTTGACAAACTAAGTTTTTACAATAGTGCTTTATAAGTAGCTAGCACTGTGAGTTTCCATCAACACATTCGGGTTGGTCTTTGGACCTTTTCTATTTAACTCTGCAGCTTGTGTTAGTACCAGTCAGCTAGCCCTTCACAGAAAAGGACAATGACCATTTTCACAGATTATTAGGCTGAGGCAGAGAGCAGCTATGTTCAGTACTTCAGAGAGGAATTAATGCCAGGATTGGGAGTTCAATCCTTGAGGGGGCCATTAAGGGATCTGGGGCAAGTAGATTAAAAAAATCTGTTAGGGATTATCAAAACAAAAAGCAGTCAAGTAGCACTTTAAAGACTAGCACAATGGTTTATTAGGTGAGCTTTCGTGGGACAGACCCACTTCTTCAGACCATAGCCAGACCAGACCAGACTCAATATTTAAGACACAGAGAACCAAAAACAGTAAGCAAGGGGGACAAATCAGAAAAAGAGAATCAAGGTGAGCAAATCAGAGAGTGGAGGGTTGGGGGGGAAGGTCAAGAATTAGATTGAGCCAAGTATGCTTTTTGTTTTGATAGTGTATAGACTAGCACAGCTTACTCTCTGTTACTGTTAGGGATTGTGATAGGTCCTGCTGTGGGGGCAGGGGACTGGACTCGATGACCTCTCAAGGTCCCTTTCAGTTCTATGAGATAGGTATAGGCACCACCTTCAAGCTAAGTGCATGGATTTTGCTCCCTCCAGTTGAGATACTGGAAGAAATAGGGGTGGTTTGCCTTAGAGTCATGAACTCAACAAGAAAGCAGTCAAGTAGCACTTTAAAGACTAACAAAATAATTTATTAGGTGATGAGCTTTCATGGGACAGACCCACTTCTTCAGCCCATAGCCAGACCAGAACAGACTCAATATTTAAGGCACAGAGAACCAAAAACAGTAATCAAGGAGGACAAATCAGAAAAAAACAAACAATCAAGGTGAACAAATCAGAGAGTAGAGGGGTAGAAGGGCCAGGGAAGGTCAAGAATTAGATTAAGCCAAGTATGCAAACGAGCCCCTATAGTGACTCATAAAATTCCCATCCCAGTTCAAACCACATGTTAATGTGCCGAATTTGAATATAAAAGACAGCTCAGCTGTCTCCCTTTCAATAGTGGTGAGAAAATTTTTCTTCAGTAAAACGCAAACTCTTAAGTCATTAACAGAATGGCCCACTCCATTAAAATGTTGACTAACTGGTTTGTGGCTCTGGAGTATTTTTATGTCTGTTTTGTGCCCATTAACTCATTGTCTAAGGGAGTTAGAAGTCTGTCCAATGTACAAAGCATCTGGGCATTGTTGGCACATGATGGCATATATGATGTTAGTTGAGGAACATGAGAATGTGCCCGTGATTCTGTGAATAACCTGGTTAGGCCCAGTGATGGTATTTCCAGAGAAGATATGTGGACAAAGCTGGCAGCGGGCTTTGTTACAAGGAAAGGTTCGAGGACTGGTATTGCTGAGGTATAGACCGTGGCTGTTAGTGAGGATCCTCATAAGGTTGGGAGGTTGTCTGTAGGAGAGAACAGGCCTGTCACCCAGGGCCTTCTGGAGTGTGGCATCCTGATTAAGGATAGGTTGTAGGTCTTTAATAATTTGTTGCAGTGGTTTGAGTTGGGGGACTGCCCTGGTGGTAAGGTGACCACCTTTTCAAAAGGGAAAAACAGGATACATGCAGGAGCCCTGCCCAGTACAGAAGCCAGAGCTGGGCTGTGGTAACAGTTGCCTGGGTAGCCCTGGATCCTCCATCTGCCCTGAAGGAGAAGAGTGCTATGGGTCTGGCCACGAGGCCTAGACAGATATACTTTGCTTCCTGAGGTAAGTGGTGGGGGAGCCCTTACTGACACATCTGAGGGGGATGGGTAGAGGGATTTATGAAATTGCCCTCTAGAAGGGATCCTGCCAAACAACATGGAGGGGAATGGGGGAGGTGGAGAGTGACTGCAAGGGAAGGGAGAGACCAGAAGGGCCTGTATGCTTAGGACCTTGGATGATCTTAATCTGATTCCTGTTAGAAGTACAGACAGGCTGAGAAACTGCTTAGTCTCTACCTAGCACAAACTGTGCATATCTAAATTTCTACTGCATGATGTTGCTTGGGGCTGTCAAAAGTGGTCACTTCTAACTGCCATGAGATGAAACAAAAAAGCAGTCATGTTGCACTTTAAAGTCTAACAAAATCATGTATTAGGTGATGAGCTTTGAGAATTCCAGAGCTGAAGAAGTGGGTCTGTCTCACAAAAGCTCATCACCTAATACATGATTTTGTTAGTCTTAAAAGTGCGACATGACTGCTGTTTGCTTTGTTAGGGTACAGATTAGCACAGCCACCTCTCTGTTACTATTTACCATTAGATGGCGCTGTGCTCTACAGATTTGAATGAGCTACAAATTAAAAACTGCACTGTTAAAAGAAGCCTTAAAATAGACTCTTTACTCCTTACTGTAGCTCTAACTTTAGGCATCTGCTGATGGTTTTTTTTTCACCTTGAAAATGACCTGAGCTGCCCGGAAATGGCTTTAAAAGGAAATCCAGTTTGAAATTTTTCTGTTTTATCCTATTCAGAATAGACCCATTCTTCATTTTCCACTATAGCTCTTATATTTTACTAAAATCTTCACTGATACTGTTTTGAATGTTTTGTTAACCAAACGGTGGGTTCTTGTAAATGATGCTTTTCTGTGATTTTTTTTTTTGGGGGGGGTAAAAATTTCATGAGGGGGTTGGTTGGAGAAGTTAAAAAAAAGAGAGAGAGAGCAAGCGAGAAAGAGGTGACAAAGCCAATTCCAAGAGCCTGGAATTTGCAGTAAAAGTGACAGAGGAAAATGTCTGAACAGTCAGTAATGTAGCCAGTGAGGGCACACATTTGGATATGGGAGACACAAGTCTGAATCCCTGCAAAAAACTGTCCAACTTTAAGATCTATTAACTGGTGCTAATGCATGCTAGTTTCTGTCACTGCAGGTATGCACAAATAAACTTAGGTAAGCATGAATTTTAAGACCAGTTGTTCAAGTCTCTAATTCCCAAGCTAATTTTAAGAGTTAATCAGAATTTTTCACACTGTTATTTTGTTGTTGAAACATGAGGGCCTTTGGTCTACATGAATGTATGAAAACTGGTTAATTACACTTGCAGGAAATCAGCCAGCAAAAAGAGAAACTGATTAGTCAGTTTACACTGTCTCCAGTGAGATAAAGGCAGAGTAAACAAGTAGTGTAAATAGCAAAAAGGAAATCAGAGTTTCAACATCCTTTCAGTTCTACTAGCCTAAGGTGTTGCTAAGGCCTGACTATGCATGACATGGTTCTTGAGGTGGGGTCGGGTGGCATTGCCCTAGAATACAATCTGGAGTATTGAAAAGCTGTGTCCTCTTAACTCTCTAACCTGGGGTTTCTTTTAACCGCTTACCTGTCAATTCTTGGCCTGCTCATGCAGCCTTCAGCATGGAAATTCACTTTCAGGTGAATTCATGAATGCTCAAACCAGTCACTCCTGAATTACATACAGAGTAACACCAACAAGCTCTCTTGTCCCAACCTTGTTTTCCCCCAAAATGTGTATCTTATACTGTCCAGCAGACTATTAAACAATGCAAGCTCACACAATCTATCCTTTCATCAAAGGAAAATGATATATGCACCAGACTTGTTATTCCAAGTGGCTTTCCCCATATTGGTTAAAACAAAACAGTAAGATAAAATCCTTCTTTCAGCACTTACTACAGGAGATGATGCATAAAGGTCAGAATTGGTTACAAAAGAAAATAAGAGCAATACACAAGCTAATACTGAACTTAACAAGCTAAGATAACTTAAAAGCATAGGCTTTTGTCTCACTTTATGTTGTTGTAAATTTCCTCGGTCAGGTCTCCTTTCAGCCTCTGAGCTCTCCCCTTTAGTCTAGCTCTTTTGAGAGTCGTTAATGTCCTGAGGAGAGGTGAAATCAAATATCCACCTCCCTTCCCCCTGTTTTATAGTTCAATTTACTTATCTAGAAACATCCCTGACGAGTCATGAGATGCAGTCCATCATAGATGAGAGGCTCAAATTGTTCCTGTGATGCTATTTAAATTTTTTTTGTTTACATCTTACCTCCTTCCCCAGCTGGAAGATGGTTGCGTAAGTCGCTAATGTCCTTTTAACACCTGCCTGGGGTGCTAGTGTGTCTTGGTCTTTGAAAAAAAAACAACTGATTTTTGGGTGTTATCTAGAATTGTATCATATTTCAGCAACATTTCTATGCTAGAGTCTCCTAACCTCACATAAAGCGTTGCTACCCCTTTTAACAGGATAACCATATTCAGAAGATTATGGTGCTTCAAATCATTCTCCACAAGGAATAATTTGTACAAAATTTATCGTAGTCTTTGACTGTAGTAGTGTAGATGGTTCCTGGTGTGGGTGGGAAGAAGCGGGGGTGGAATCAATCAGGAATCTTTTGTCTTTACCTAAACAGAGCACTGATGATGTACTTCCATAAGGCAACCTGCCTGTTCAAGCCTTCCAGCAATCTGGAGATGTTATATACACACACCATACCCATTCTCCCCACAGCTGGAGCCACGAGTCCTACCCCTGACACTTGGGTTGAGGAGGCCACAGCCAGAGGAGCTCCCCTGCTCCAGCCCTGCTTTCCCAGACCCTAAGTTGCTATGTAGGAAAAGCTCTTTTCTCTTCTTTTCCAGAAGAAGAACCTGAGCTTTTGACGTGTGCCCTGAGAGTCTGAGCTGGCTGAGGAGCCAGCATGTGTTAGTCACCTGCCGTACTATACCCGCCACCCATGGAATGAGGTGAATTTAGAGAGGACGGAGATGTTATATTATCATGCCCATGTCTGAGGTAGGAGTCTTGGTGTCCTGAGAAGATGCCTGGGAAGGATGTGACTTTCCCTGAGAAGATACTACATCTTTTTTTGCCAGCCTCTCGCTCCTCCACTTTGTCCCAAATGCCTGGCTAAGACACTCTGCCTTACTGGTTGCTCCTATCCCAAAACCTTCATGTCTTTCCTGCTGTCATTTGAATTGTTTTGTTGTCTTCCTATCTCCTACCACTTCAGATAATGTTCTCCACAATCCTTTTTGAGTCCTGCATGTTCTTCCTGGTATCTTATTTCTCTCTCCCATTCACTTGATATGACACTGCTCTGAACACTCCTATCCTATAGCGTCTATTTGCCCTTTTGCACTTTGCTTTATACTTCTCCTTGTGCTTATGGGAGGCTCCCTCTCCCTGTTCTGGGTCTCCTCCCCCTTTAAATCCCGATCTCTGTTCATTATCCCTTCCCTGAACTGGTGTCCTGTACCTTGTGTTGGTCCTGTGACTTTTAAACCTGTCTTCAATGGGAGCGAGACTAGGCTTGTGACTTGTTGGGCTTTTGAGGGAGGAAACATCCGTCTTTTTGCTTGTTAAATGCCCTGTGTGTTTACTCGTAGCAACTGTGATATTTGGTGTTTGTGTAGGTACTTGGGGAGAAAAGAGTCCTTCTAGTCCTACGAAGGTGCCTTTTTGCAGAAAGGAATATGCAGGGTTAGACTCTTGGCTGGTATAAATTGGTATCGTTCTTTTGGCTTCAGTTTCAATTATTTCCTCCTCACTGTTTGTGTTAACATCAGGGTAATACATGAAGCATGTCAGTTCAGGCATAGAATACAGCAGATATAGCATACATAGAAAATAGAGGCTTCGCAGACTGATGTATTTTTTGGGGTGGCTTTCAACATTCCAACTCGAAATAAATTGCAATTATGCTTCCCTCTTAGCTGCATTGAAATGGATCCTATTAAAAAGCTTATTCACGGTACTGAAGGTCAAATATCACCTCTATACAGGTCAAAGATGCTACCACCTAGTACATTATCAGTGATGATGAATCTCACAAAGAGCCTGTGGCTAGTGGCACTGATAATGACAGGATGCTGGCAACTTTAACTTTAGCAGTAAATGAAAGTTGGCTAAAAGTATCATGCTTTTGCCAATGTGTACTGCCTAAGTGTGGCAGACAAAATCCTTCTGTCAAAATCCTTATGACAGGGCCCTCACTCCGCACTGTACTAAGAAAACAGCTGACAGGGAGACTGGCATAGGAAGAGAACGGACTGTTCTGTAAATAGGCTATAAAGTTATGCTGTGTCCCCAGACCAAGGCACGTAGGAGAATAGAAATGAAATATGTTCCATCAGAAATAAAACCGCATGTGAGAAAGGGAACCTGAAGACTGCAGCAGTGCAAGAATTCAAGCTTGTGCTACTTCAATGTAGGTAGAATAGAAAGACACAAAAGGGCTTTTTCTGCTATGTTCTGCAAATATGAATTGTTCTAATATCTTATATCTAAAGCAGGAGGAAGAAGGCTGGGAGTTAGGAGATCTGGGAGTTAGGAGATCTGACTCCTAATCCCAGATGAGCCATTCACCTACTGTGTAATTATAGGCAAGTAATTTTCTCTCTGTGTGCCTCAATCCCCTGTCTGTAAGTTAAGGATCATGATACATACCTGCTTCTGCAAAGCCCTGTGAAATCTATAGATTTCAGGGTGCCCTATAAGGATTATTTTGTAGTGCATGAGATTTAGGCCCTGGCTCTGTGTACTTTCATGCTCATGAGCAGCTTCACTGAATGAATGGGACCACCTCTGAGTACAGGTGTGTGCTCGAATGTGTAAGTGCCTGCAGGATGAGGGCCTGAGTTTGTTTGGATTTCTGATCCTTTAGGGAGAAATGTATCTGACTCACCTTCATCGTTTTTCAGTTGTAATAGAACCCAAGAAACCAGGGTCAGATGAACGTTTTGTGGGTCTGGTGGCAAACATATTTGTGGGTCCCCAAGTAGTTGTCATCAGCCTCTTCTAAGGGTGGGCCTGGTGCGGCAGTGCCATCGGACACCTGGTACTGCGTCGTGGAGGCATATTTCATTTGATCACAAAGCTCTGCCAGGCTGTGGCCACGCTAGCGCTGTTTGTTGAAAATAATTTCGACACGTGCAGCTCTTTCGAAACCCGCCCTCCTTCGCCCAGGAGCGACCATGCCCACAGACTGCTCTTGCAGAAATCCAGCCGAAGGCCCGTGGCCCGCAGTTCGCAGTCGCTCTTTCGCTCCTGTGTTGGGAAGAGTTCCCTGTTCCAAAGGTCGGCCGTGGTGCCAGCCCGCTGGAGCATGGAGACACTCCAGACAGCCCCAGCGGAACTCTATGGTCGCTGGCTCCATCTGCTTTTAAAGCTTCCGGGACTCAGAAATCCCAGGCAGGAAGCTGAGAGCGTGCAGGCAGCCACAGGCACACGAGCCTGCAGTCCCACCCTCCAGCAGCCTCACAATGCTGCCAACTGTCCCCGAAAGGGACGTGGCCAGCAGCCCAGCACCTCCCAGGAAGCCCCCTGCAGACCAGACCAGGCCAGGCTCCCAGGACGCCAGCCAGGGGGCCAAAACTAGGGCCTTTCCTGGTCTGAGGCAGAGCTCAGGGAGCTCCTCGCCCTGCAGGCAGACAAGGCAATCCTGCTGCAGGCAGAAGGGTGGCAGGAGAACGCTGAAGCCTTCTGGCGGCTGTCAGCAGGCCTGATCGCACGTGGCCACCTGCACTGGACTGCAGACCTAGTCCACTCTAAAGTAAAAGAAATGTTGGGGTACTGTAAGGCCCAGGACTCCACATGCCAGTCGGGGGGCAGTGCCTGCAAGCTGCCCCTATTATGAAGACCTGGACCGGCTTCTGGGGGCAAAGGAGCCAGCTGCCCCGGGCAAGGTCATTGACACAGCCGAGCCGAAGGAGGAACCCCAGGAAGCTGCGGAGGACAATGAGCTGAGACCCTCCACTGAGCCCCCTCAGCACGTGGAGCAAGGGCAATGTCCCAAGTGGGACAGCGATGGGGAGGGCTGTAGTGATGGCACATTGGTCATCGACCTCCAGTCCCAGTCCTTGAGCCAGGCAACCTCCAGCTGGGCCTCCCCAAAGCTCCTCGAGGGATCCTCAGGTAGGCCCTGGGCATTCTGGACATCCTGGGATAGGGGAGAGGGCACAGGTTCACCCATAGCTGGCTGCAGGCCCCACGCAGGCCCTGGCCCTAGGCTAGATGCACAAGGCTTGGCTGCATGCCCTGGCCCTAGGAGAGGCTTGTGCGTGCCCATCAGCACCTGCCCCCATGGAGAGCTGCACAGGGGTTTGGAGGAAACAGGGTGGGGGGTGGACCATTGCTGGCATTTGCCCCACCTATGCTGGGACCCTCTCTGGCCCCGGGATGCTGCAGGGCCACCAGGTCAATGGACAGAGGGTGCAGACAGGTGAGCATCAGGTGTGGGGGCGTGCCCCTGTGTGGCCAGGTCGCAGGACTCACAGGTTGGTTCTCTCTTCCCTTCTTTCTCCACAGGTCCTGTGTCCAAGGGCTGGGCCAGCCCCATCAACATCTTGGAGAGCCCCGCAGCAGCTGACGAAGGGAACAGGGCACCAGCGCCGAGGCTTGTGGGCTGCACCAGGAGGGCATTCCCCTGGCCCCAAGGGGAGGAGGGCCCTGCTGCACAGGCAACAGCAGGGTGGGAGCAGAACTGCCTCCTGCAGCGCTGGATGGCTACGGAATTGGCGGCCTGGGAGCGCATTGCATGGACACTCGTTGCCCTCACCCAGGCCATCACCACCCGCCTGGACCTGGCGCCTCCTCCAGGACCAGCCCCAACCCCCACCCCTGCAGCCCTCCCTAGTACTCCCACCCTTGCTTCTTTGTTCCCAGCAGACCTCTCCCCAGCCTCCTGGATGGAACGGGGGTGGTGGCTGACACCCAGAACAGCCACACCTGTCCCCGCTTTGTATAGGGTTAAGATAAAAAATAAGTGTGCACACATTTTTCAACAGTGAAGTGCTTATTTCCTGCCACCCCAGTGTCCCTTCGGATTTGTGGGGGAGTGGGGAGGAGTGTGTGCACAGGAGGGGAAAATGGTGGGAGGGGGATGGAGGATGGTCACTGGGTCTGTGGGTAAAGGCCTCCGGGAGGGCCTCCCTCACATGCACCCCGTCCCAGTACTGATGGTGGCACAGGGCAGCAGTTGGCTGCTCAAAGTGTGGTATGGCCTTAGCCGCCCATCCCTGCAAGAACACTTCTTGCTTACTCTCCGCAATAGTGTGGCTGCGATGGCTGCGAGCACCCTGGAGAGGCCAACCTCCAGCTGCGTCATCAGACACCTGAAACACCCCTTCAGGCAGCCAAATGTTCACTCAATTATGTTGCAGGCCTGGTTGAGGCGGGTGTTAAACAGGTCCTGGCTGAGGTTGGTGTGGCCTGTGTATGGCCGCATAAGCCTGGCCTACAGTGGGTAGGCTGCGTTGGCCACAATGCAGGGGGGCATTGTCGTGTCACCAACCAGAAGCTCTCATGGGGGCTGATAGGTGCCTTCCTGCATGTGGCGACCGAGCCAGGAGTTCCAGAATATGCAGGTATTGTGGGCCCTACCGAACCAGCCGACACAAATATCCACAAATCACCCATTGGCATCGACGAGGGCCTGGAACACCATGGAGTGGTACCCCTTGTGGTTTGTGTATCCTCCAGCTCTGGTGTGAGGGGCCTGGATGGCTATATGGGTCCCACTGAGCGTCCCAGAGCAGTTTGGGAACCTCAGGTTGATAGAGCCCACAATGGAGGCATTGAGGTCCCCAGCACAGATGGCCTGGCGCAGGAGGATGGTGTTTGTGCCCCGGACGACCTGTGTGGAATGGAGGGCAAATGTGGCCCAGAGCACACAGTGGGGTGCTCTGGGATGCCCTTTCCCCTCCCCTCCCTCTGATGGGTGCATGACCCAGGCTGACTTACTTCAAGGAGGACAACCACAACAGTGGCCTTGCCCACCCCAAATTGGTGCCTGATGGTGGCCAGCTTCCATAGGGAGATTGCCACTCTCTTCTGGAGGGAGAGCACAGGCTGCATCCTTGTGTCCTGGTGCTGCAGAGTGGGTGCGAGCCAGTGGCAGAGCTCCATGAATCTGCAGCCTTGGTCATTCTAAAATTTCAGAGCCGCTGTGCCCTGTCCCACTCCCTCAGGACAAGCCAGTCCCACCACTCGCTGCTGGTGGGATACTGCCACAGTGCCGTCGGACCCAGGGGCACGCACCTTGCAGCATGGGGGGGCACCTCAGGAAAGTGGAGAGGCGGCTAGCCATCCGGAGCTGCTGCTGGATGGCCATGAGGAGAACAGCCAGCAGGCTGGCCATGGCCTGGACCAGTTCCCCAACACGGAGCTGCCAGTGATCCATGGGGGCCTTTGGGTGTTGGCTGAGCTGTGCTCCACTCTGCTCTGTCCACGTGCTGCAGAAAGCCTGGAAATCCTCAGCCTGTGCCCAGCAATGGTGTTTGGGAGGGGCCCTTTAAGGGAGCAGTTGGCCATGGGTCCTGGAAGGACTTGTCAGCCATGAGACCCCATCCACACCATTTCCTGCTCCGTTCTGTTGAAAGAGAGCCCAGGGCTGCATAGTCGCTCTCTTCAAAAGGACAGAGGAGTCTTTCAAAGAAGCGGATCAATGGCTCGATCCACTTTTTGCGGGTTGCTGCTCTGTTTTGAAATGTGAACTTTCGATTAGGCATTCTCAAAAGTTCGCATTTTGAGGTTTGGCTGTAGTGTGGCCACAGCCCAAGATTGCATGTACTGCTACGCTCACCCGTCTCAGCCCCGTTTTTCTCATTGAGCAGAATGCCTATGTGGGTTTACCGGTGTCCACAGTGAGCAGAAATTTCCAAGCTAGCAGGGGAAACTCCTCACAGGTTTCTCTCCTTCCTCATCCAGACATGCTACATCCGTGTCTCCAGGACCACCCAGATTCACCAGTCTCTCTATGTGGTCCTGGTTGGAGGTCAATAAAGTTCCACAGCCAGCAGCTACCTGATCAGTTCTGACAAACCCCTCCCCCAGTGCCCATCCAGCCATTGGAGCAAGCCATTTGCTAACATCATTTTCCAGAAGTGAGCACTTAGCCCTTGGGAATCTGAAGTCACCCACTTTTTTCTTCTTTCCCCATCTATATGCTAGTTTAGTATCCGGTCACCATCACCTCTCCTCAAGGTTGTTACTTTCTACCCTAGACATGCTCCCCAGCCAGGTGGGGCTGTTCTTTTCCGGTAAGCCTGCCTTGCTTCCTTTCTCCCTGCTCCCCTTGACATTCCTTTCCTACTGGCGACCGCTATTCCTTAAACTTAACTCCTCTTTCTTTCTCTGCTCCTAGCTTAATGGCCCCAGCAGTCACAAAGCCTCGAGCAGCTTCTCTGGCTACAGCCATAGGACCAGTGGCCAGAGGCCAGGCTTAGCTGCAGCTACTAGCCATGGGAGGGGTGGCAGTTCTGAGGCTGAGCATGTTTGAACCTTGCAATGGCAGCATTTGGGACTCTGAAATCCTCAGCATTGGCCCTAGACAGCTGCAAACTCTGCAGTTCAGTGCATCTCTCTAGGCCATGGCTTTAAGTAGTGAAGATGCCCATCATATGCAGGGGGGGCTCTCATGTCCCACGTGCCCCTTGAGCTATCACACAGTCATGCAGAAAGTGCAATCTGAATGATTTTGGAGGCTGGGGCACCAGGAGGTTCCCACCCCGGAGCAGCAGCTCTGCAACAGGTTCATACCACTTCCTTCCACTGTAGAATTGGGACCCTATGCAGACAGTGGAGTTACCCCACATGTAACCAATTCTGGCCACAGCCTGCTGAAGTGAGGGACTTTTCATCACAGCAAAGGCCACATTCGAGAGACTCTCGGAGCAGTGCATTTTTTTTTCCTGAGGCCTACCATCCAGTTACTAAACGTAAACCTGCTTAGCTTACAAGGGCTGAAAATATCAGGTCTGATGGTTACAAAAGGAAGGCACTCCTGAATTCAGTAGGAATTGTGGGAGTGCACAAAACACAGGCCTGGTTGCTGCATGGTTACAGAACTGCAGTGAAGTAGAACACTTTGCAGTGTGTGTGACTGAATGATTTCTGGATCCATATTTTGATATCGTCCCACATAATGAGGAACAGTTAGGATGCTTTTGTTGTTCTTTTGTTCCACTCTTTGTTTCTGCAGGGAACACACCGAGGCAATATTACTACTGTCTTTTAAAAAGAAGAAAACTACAAAAAACATGCTAATGAAGGTTGAAAATAGCAACTCCTGCCCTAGCATGTGTTACTCATTTTTTTTCTACAACAAATTACACATATCTCCTAGAACTGGAAGGGACCTCGGTCATGTAGTTCAGTCCCCTGCCCCCTTGGCAGGACCAAGCACCATCCCTGACATCGATTTGCTCGAATACCTGGGTGGCCTCCTCAAGGATTGAGCTCACAACCCTGGGTTTAGCAGGTCACTAGTGGCTCAGTATTTGATTTTGGAGAAATGGCATAACAGCAGCCCAAATTAAACTTGAGCAATCCTGTTCAAGTCTGGCAGGCAAGTACTAGATTGCCTGTCTGAATTTTAGATACGTCTAGAAAGGAAAAACCCATTTCTGCTTCCATGGCTGTGGAAATATAATCAAATCCTCCTGTGCGCCTGGTATTGAATAGTAACAGAGAGGTAGCCATGTTAGTCGGTACTTCAACAAAACAAAGCAGCAGAAATGTAGCACTTTAAAGACTACCATAATGATTTATTCGGTGATGAGCTTTCATGGGACAGACCCACTTCATCAGATCAATTTCATTTCCAATACAGACTGACATTTGTAAGTACAGAGGACCAAAAAAAAATTGCAATAAAAACTGACACAGGGAGATGAGGGACAGGTGGGATTTTAATTGTCCTGCCTGAAATAATTATGAGTATCAAAGGAAGGGAAGCAGTCCTTGTAATGCTTGAGGTAAATTGATGTCTCTGTCCATATCATGTGTTAATGTGTCAAATTTGAATATGAATTCAAACTCACAAATTTCTAGCTCTAATCTGTTTTTAAATACTTTTTGTTCCATGACACAAATTCTCAGGTCTTTAACAGACCACTGAAGTATTCACTGACTGGCTTATGTGTACTGAGTCTCTTGATGTCTGTTCTGTCTCCATTTATTCTTTGACAAAGCTTTTGCCCAGTCTGTGCCTGGTGCTGTTCCTAAAGCTGCCCAGGTCCTCCTGTAGAGCCTTCCTTTCTTTATATTAACCTCTCCTGGTGGCATCTACAGATGTCCCTCTCTAGGCTTCAGACAGCAGTGTATTATCTGCAAGGACAGAGTCAGGCTAGAGGGCTAGCTTGCCAGGGGAGAGAGGCAGCTCTAAGAAGCAGAAGCAGCTTTGGTTACTTAAGTGTTAGCACAGACTGAGTGGGAACAGCAGGGGAAGAGGCTGCTATAAATCAATTAAGGCCAGCTGACCCCACTTGAGGTTGCCATGGGCCTTTTAAAAGCCCCTCCCCCCCAGTAGGGAGGGGGCAGAGAGTGCAGGAGGTGATTGGAGAGGGTGAGGTGATTAGAGCAGATGAGTGAGTAGCAAAGGAGAATGCCTAGAACATCAGAGACAGCAGGGGAGGTGAGGAGCTTCCACAGGGAGTGTTTGGGGCTCTGATAACCTCAGGGATCAAATGGAGGCTGGGAGGGACTGGTTCCTCAGCCCAGTTGGACTGGGGGCTCCTATCCATTGCCCTTCAAACTAAGGAACTGAACCCTGGCAAGTGGGCTCCATACTAAGGGACTGTGGACTGGAGATAGGGCTGGTGGGGTACTGACACTGCCAAACTACTCAGCCCTTTCTTTCTTTGAGGGTGGTGACCCAAGTGTGCTAGTATCCCTGGAATGTTTACATTGTTTTAGACATGTGTAACACAAGCCCTGGAGTCACGTTGGCTGAGGTGTTATTTCAGTACCTCCACTTCACTCTCCCAAAATTCAGCATATGCCTTTGAAAGAGAAGTGATATTTTTGCCTGTATCTATAGTCTCTGTCTATGTACTGCTCTTCAGCTGTGAAGCTCAAAGACCCTTCATATGTTAAAACCTTTTTCAGAACCCACTTGAAGCATTTAAATGTTGCTATGCCCATTTTAGTAACTGCATGGGATGATTCTTTAGCTTCAGGGTCAATGAGAATCTGGCCCAAACTGCCCTTCCACTGCACTAGCAATATTAAAGTGTATGAAAACTCATTTCTTCCCTAATGAAGATAAGGACTAAGTAAGAATCATCTCTGAATTTTCAAATGAATACTTGTGATTTGTGGCTATTGCTCAGCTTGCAGCATCTTTCAGGGGGCCCTCTGTTTTCAGAGGGTGGGTGCCCAGTACTTTCTGGCAAATCAACCCCTTTCAATGGGTCTCAAACACCAAGCCTTCTTAAATCACTTCTGAAAAAATCAGGCCATTTATATTCATAAGTGGAAAAATGTTTTGTCAAATTTGGGACAATGCTTGTTATTTATAAAACTTGTCTAACCTGTCTGTGAGAAATTCCTGAAGGGCCCTATCGTAATTTGTAATAAATATGCATGCTTAGGGAAAGCAGGTTCGCTTATTATTTGTCCTATGCCATCTGTATGTAGAAAAGAAAGATAAATTACAGAGTTGGTGCCTTTGAAATAGTTTCCATGAAGAAAGATGAAAACTAACATCAGCGATAGATGTAAGATTTTCCCAATGTATTTAATGATTCTGGCCAGTATTTTTTATTATTGTTATTCAAGTGCACTTATTTACATGGTGGGAGCTTTTAACTACAGTGTGGCAAATTCAAGACTTGGGCTAGTTTTCTGAAAATAACTTGCCACTTGGGAGGAGAATAAAGGGTGTTAATCTCAGATCATTGGCTGAATTTCCTCGTAAAAGTTTTTACTTCTCCATGCCTAATAATAGATGCAGTGTTTCCCAAGAAATAATTCATATTCAGAGTGCTCCTCACTTTATAAAATTTCAATGCACACCTCTTCTTTAGATGAAAAAGTCCTCAAAAGTTGAGCCAACTGCCGTATCTGATGCATATGGATTTGAATGCTAGGCAAAATATTAAAAGAATTTTATTTTTTTTTCTCTTTGAAACATATTTAGGAAAACTCTTGGCTAAATCTTTTACAGATGGTAGACAGCTTAATTGCTGTGGTAAACTTGTCTGACATTTTTGGAAAACGTGGGGTGCTAAAATAACTCATACAACCTAGCAAAATTGGCTTCAACTCATACAAAGGCACACACGTGTTTTAGAGTTTTGGCACGTCTGCCAAAGTTTATTCGGGTTTTTTTTTGGGGGGGGGTTTCCCCTCTTTTTTCTTTTTTTTTTTCCACTTCAGTTCTTTTAACCAGCATAAAACGGCACGTGTATTATTTGGACAGCAAATCACAGAGACCCTACATTCAGTGAAAGAGGCCACAATATTCTTCTGCATGAAATGTCTTCCTGGAAAGCTTAATGCTGAACCCAGCCGACAGCCTTTTTAAAAACAAACAAACACCCTTGAAAATCACACGTTAATGGAAACAACTATTCAGGTGTGCGTCGTTACTCTGCACTCCAAGTTCTACTGCCAGATAAATGTCAAAATGAAGGCACATAGTATTCCCTACTTCTTTAGTTCATCGTTGAATGGCTGAATCCTTTGTATGTCATCAGCGTGCAAGTCACACATTGTTTCGTTATGCAACATTGCGGCATTTCAAAACTGCAGTGTGTGTCCAGGGCTAAATAATGAACAAGCTTCTTTACTGGTCATCAGGGTCTTCAAGACAGAACAACGTTCAGGCTTTATTCCTTTTTCCACAAACGCTTTTTCTCATCAAGCATTGCTAAAAATAGTTCCCTAGGTTCTTATACGTAATAACATGATAGCTCCCTCCACAGGGAGTAACAACCAGAACAGTAAAACAATTCTTATCTCATAGAATGTTGCTACTGTGCTTGTTGTGTGCTACCACTCACATACATACGGGAAACTGCTTTGGGTTTTGTTGTTAGAATGATCTAAAATGTGCTTTTTGCTATTTTTGAGTCATGCTTCATTGTGTCGTGTCTGAGAATTCAGTTATTACTTTGTGGAAGTAGTTTAGACAAATAATATTTTGTATTTATATGCTGCCTTTCATCAGAGTCTCACAGCACTGAAGAAAAATAATCAAATGGTTCTTTAAAGACAGATTCCTCAGGAACGGTCCAATAAATGGCAGTAACATGCTACCTTGAGCAACTCATTGTGGGTTCTTTGTATTTGCTTTCTGGCTTTTTAGTTTTTCAGAGTTGTATTTTCAAGTTTGTTTCACTTGTAACCATGAGGGATAGAAATGCATTAGAGGAAATCAGAGCATCAAGTTATCTTTCATCATGAAACTTGTGATTAAAAAGTCAAAAATCAGCAAGACTGATTCCATTGGCTAAGTTCCATGTTCCGTGTAGGGAAGACCAGTACTGAGACAAAACTTGTTGTGGGGCGTTCCACTGAGGGTATGACTACACTGCATGCAGTAACGTGCTTCCCAGGTTGAATGGACAGGTATGCTGGGTCAAGCAGACCTGGAGTGTGTTACAAATAGCAGTTTAGCTATGGTGGGGGTGGGGCTGGAGCCCTTCCATTCATCAGGGCACATTTGATAATCATACAGGTGGACTCAAAGGCATTCCAGCAAGAGAGCCAACTCTGACATACATAGATGCAAGCTGGATTTCCATCCATGTGTGTTCTGTTTGCCGATTCAAACCTCAGTGCAGGATGCGTCTTTCAAATCAGCCGTCATCCAATACTGTAGAGCTCTTCCTTGTACCCACCTCCTTGTAATGGCTATCCTGGGGCAGACTAAAGGTCTTTCTATCTAGCCCAGGATCTGGTCTGTTGACAGTGACCGGTGCTGGATGCACCAGAGGGAATTCACAGTCAGGGGTGAAAATAACTTTGTTTCTTACAGATATTGTCATATTGGACCCCTCCTGGGGGATGGGTGTGTGTGAGGCCATAGTACGTGTAAGAAATTTTAAATGTGGGGTAGAGTGTGGGGAGCTAAGGGTTGGAGGTGTGCATGTGTGGAGGGGGCTTCAGGGGTCAGGGTTGGAGATGTGAGGAGGGGCTCTAGGCAGAGGGTTGGGCTGTGTGTGTAGGGCTCAGAGCGGGGGGCTGGAGGTATGGAGGAGCAGGCATCTGGGTTTGGGAATGTGGGGGGGTGCAGGAGTCAGGTTGGGGGCTGGGAGTGGGGGGGTCAGGGCAGGAGACTTGGGGGGAGGGCAGAAGTCAGGGCTGGGAATGAGAAAGGGCTCAGGGCAGAAGGTTGGGGCGTGGGGGCCTTAGGGCAGAGGGCTGGGGAGTGCAGGTCTCAGGACAGGAGGCTCGGCGTAGAAGGCTCGAGTGTATGCAGGGGTCAGTAGAGGAGGGGGCAAGGGCACCATTTTGGGAGGGCGGGGGCTGCAGTCGCACATACCAGGAGCCTGCTGCTCTTCTTCCCTTTTCCGATCAGGGAGCGAGGGGAAAGTGCACAGGTTGTGTGAACTGCTCCTCTGTGTCTCCCCTTAGCAACCGGGAGTGAGAGGAAAGCATACAAGCTACAGACTTGCCCCTTGCTCCCTGGTAGTCGGGGAAGGGGGAGAAGAGTAGCAGAGTCCCAGTACATGTGTCTGTGGCCCCCCTCGCCCTCCCAAAATGGCACCTGGGAGGTGGGGGGAGGAGGCTCGGGGCTGGGGTAGTCCTGGGCTGGTTGTGGGGGTGGGGACCCCCAGCCAGCCCCTTTCATCTGCTGGGCTGCCTGTTGCTTTGTGCGGGAGAGCCCCGCGAGCTGTGCTGCGAGCAGCTGCATCTCCGCCTGCAGGCCAACTACCTCAGCTGGCTGGCTCCATTTTGCCACAGCAGCAAAGAGGAGGGGAGGGATGCAGGGCAGGGGGCGCACTGGCTTACTTTCACCCCTGAGAACAGGTTGTTACCAAGCAATCGTCCCCTGTCACCCATTCTCAGCTGCTGGCGAGCAGAGGCTTGGGATGCCATCCCGGCTAGTAGCCATTGATGGACTCAACCTCCACAAATTTATCTGGCTCTTTTTTGAAGCGGTTCTAGCCTTGGCCTTCACAACATCCTCTGACCAAGAGTTCCACACGGTGACTGTGTGCTGAGAGAGGAAACGCTGCCTCTTGATTTTTTTCTTTTAAACCTGCTGCCTACTAAACCCTTGGCCATAGGGACGTGCACTTGAAGAAAGGAAATTTACTTAATTTTATAATCCCTAGGGGTCTTTGAGATGTGTGGTCGATAGAGGTCATGTTGGTCAGTGGTGCTACTTGTGCCTTAGGTTTGCAGCACCAGCAGGCATAAGGGCACAGATGACCAGAGGACAGCACTGTAGAAGAATTTTTGGTCCAAGGCAAATAAAGCATGTGCGCATGCAGGCTAAATACTCATAGAGACCCCACGTCTCCAAACAAGGTTAATGTTTTTTTTAAGTGGAGAGCTGTCATGGCTTAAAGTAGTAGTAGCATCCTTCAGTCTATGTAGACTATGGATCGCGCCCTTCGTAGTTCCGTTTGGCATCCTCATTTGCAGCATTGGCTGTGACTGTGAAGGCCCACAGGAGAGTGACAGTCCTTGCTGCATCTGTTGCATGTGTAATGGGTGTCTGGCAGGTCCTTGCTGTGCTTTCTGTGGGCTCGCTTCTCCTTTGCTAGCTGTCTGATCCTCAACTCACCCATCTGAAGGCCCTTGTATAGTTTCTTCCTCCATCTGCTGCGATTGTCTGCCGGCTCCTCCCAGCTGTCTGGCTTGATGTCTGCTTCCCTGAGGTCTCTCTTGCAGACATCTTTGTAGCGCAGCTGGGGGCATCCGGGAGGTCTTTTGCCGGAGGCTAGCTCGCCATACAGGATGTCTTTTGGGATCCTTCCATCATTCATCCTGCGGACGTGGCCAAGCCAGCAGAGCTGACGCTGCCTGAGGAGGGTGTGCATGGTTGGGATTCCAGCTTGCTCAAGGATGGTGGTGTTGGACACTCTGTCCTTCCACGATATTCCAAGGATGCACCTGAGGCAGCGCAAGTGGAAGACGTTCAGCCTCTTTTCCGGGCGGGCATACAGGGTCCAAGTCTCGCTGCCATAAAGGAAGGTGCTGAGGATGCAGGCTCTGTAGACTTGTCTTAAAGTACCGAGACCCAGGTATCATAGGGAGATGGTTTCCTCTAGTGCCACCCAGAGAGGTGGTTTTGGAAATCCTGGTGAACCTGGTGAAAAGCCTGGTGAGGCGTGCACCGAGAGGCAAGGGATATTCAACTATTTGCCCTGGGTGGGGTAGGGGGGCAGTAGTATCTTCTGGAACCCTGCCCTGCCGGGTGGAGGCTATTGCCTGGGTAGAGTCAATAACACATTGTAGAGTCGTGCTTTTGCATGCTACTTAGCCCAGAAGGGGAGGACTCTTTTGGGTTTGGCCAGAAGTACAAATTGCAAATCGTGCTACCAGCCTTCAAAGGGAAACTGAGGTAATGGACGTACTCTTATGCAGAGGGAGGTAAAATGCTTCTCCATGACTATCTGGCACCATATTTATGTAATGGTGGTTTTGACAGATGAGGCCACCTTGCTTTTGATTTTATGGGCTGGTTTTCTGAAGCAATTTTAGCCTTTATAAGTGTCTATAAATATAACTTTGCAACTTTTATTAAAATTTTATATGTGTAGTGATGTAACTCTGAAAGTGTCAAATGCAGCGCTTAAACTGACAGACCTCCTACTCCACCAGGAGCAGAAGCAGCATGCTTCTGTTATATCAGTGATGGGGTGGGGTATGCACAGAGGTGCTGGTGGTCTCGCAGAAGTCCATGGCTTCAAGTAATACAGGTTGAACCTCTCTAATCAGGCTCTGTCTCACCCATCAACATCTGTAAATCAACATGAGTTTAGTTGGTATTTCCTGGGGTCCCATAAAGTTTGTTTTCAGCCACCAGCCCTGGCTCCCAGTGTTCCATGCTGTTGTTTAACTGTAATTTACCCCTAAATGTCTTCTAAGAGCCCAGTAAGCAGTGGAAGTATTGGTCATGTGCTAGACAATATGGACATCCTGCCATCTGGCAAATTCACCAGTTGAGCATGCACCATGTTGTTGCGATACTAGTTTGCTCCATGAGTCTCAGTTTTCCTGTAAAAGTTGTTCCAAGCATCTCTGGGTAGGCATGTGTTGAGTGTCACTTCTGCAGAGACAAACAGAGGCAAACCATGGAAAGGGCGGGAGATCCCAGTGCTATGGGCACTCTTCACTCCTCTCACTCAAGGCTACACATTGGGGGCAAGTTTTTTCTTCCACTTCCTTCCAAGTTCCCCGAAGGGACGTGCAAGGTACAGCTCTCTACTCAGGCTGGTGGTGGATCTTTGGATTCTATCCAAAGTGTTTTAGGCTCTCTGTATAAAGACGAGAAGACAAATCCCTACCCTGTCTCAAATTGCGAAGGTAGTGAGCGCATGAAGTGATGCCAAGTTTAAGGTCAGTGGCTTACCCACTCTAGTAAAAGGCTTGTGTAAGTGATTGCAGGTCAGGGCCTTAAACCTAACAAACTTTACAAGTCACACCTTCATCAGCATTTCATGTGATCAGATTCTGGGAGCATCTTAAGTGCAGAAATATCTTTTTAGTGATTGCCCTTGTTGATAAATTGTATGGTCAATTGCTTGACCACCCTTTGGCTAAGCTGCACTTCAAAGCCATGTCTACACGTGCACGCTACTTCAAAGTAGTGGCACTAACTTCGAAATAGTGCCTGTCACGGCTACACGTGTAGGGCGCTATTTCGATGTTAACATCGACGTTAAGCGGCGAGACGTCGAAGCCGCTAACCCCATGAGGGGATAGGAATAGCGCCCTACTTCGACGTTCAACGTCGAAGTAGGACCGTGTAGTCATTGCACGTCCCGCAACATCGAAATTGCGGGGTCCTCCATGGCGGCCATCAGCTGAGGGGTTGAGAGACACTCTCTACAGCCCCTCAGCTCAATGGTGGCCGCGTGGAGCGGCCCCTTAAAGGTCCCCACCCCCTCCCTTTCTGTGCAGGAAGCTGAGAGAGCGTGCAGGCAGCAGCAATAACACGCGGCCAGCCTGCACGCTCTTCAGCAGCCCCAGAACCACCCAGCGCGCCGATGGCTGCCCGGCAGCCCCCCCAGCGCCCCCAGAGGACCCCCACCAAGGGAAGCCAGGGCAGCCAGGCCGGCAAGCGGCAGTGGGGCCCCTCCTGGACAGAGGCCGAGCTTCGGGACGTACTGGGGCTCTGGAGCAAGGAGGAGGTGCTCCAGGTAATGGGGAGCAAGAGGCGGAACGCGGATGCGTTCGCTTGGCTGGCCGAGGGCCTGGCCGCCCGGGGTCACCCTGCCTGCACTCCGGACCATGTTCGGAGTAAAGTCAAAGAGCTGCGACAGGGTTACGCCCGGGCCCAGGATGTGGCCGGCCGATCTGGGGCCGCCCCTGTCACTTGCCCCTTTTACAGGGAGCTCAGGGACATCCTGGGCCCCCGGCACACCTCCTCCCCTCCGGCCACTCTTGACACCTCGGCTGAGGAGCTCCAGCAGGCCCCGGAGCCGGAGTCCGCCCCGGAGGTAAGCCCCACACCCCGGGGGCCCCCCCTGGAGCCCACCCCCAGGGCATTGCAGCAGGAGGAGGAGGGGGGGAGGACTTCTCCTCCACTGAGACGGGGCTGCACATCCTCCTCCCATCCCAGAGCAGCAGCTGGGCGTCCGCCCCCCGGGTGTCCCTGGACCGTGGGAGTGGACCTACAGGTATGTACCCCCCGGTGTACACCCCCGGGGTTGAGGGGCGGGGGTAATAGATATGTGGCCAGGGCCCTCCACATGTCCAGATGGCCATGGCCCCAAGGACAGCAGTGCCATGTCCCTCACAGGAGTGCATCAGCACCTGCCCCCCCCCACCAGCACGACAGTGCCATGTTCCATCCCCAGGGCAGGGGGGAGCGGAACCTCGAGGGTCCCCCGGGAGAAGGGGGTGGGACACCCCACAGCAGCAGCCGCAGCAGCATGTGATGGAGTGGGGGGAGTGCAAATGCGAGACTCAGGCTAGATATGAGCAGCAAGCTGAATAGTTCCCAGGGGCAAAGGATGATCCTGGGGCTAAAACTGGCAGGTGACACTTCTGCCCTGAACAAAGAGGAGGGAGGAGCCGAGTTGGCTTTGAATCGGGGGTGGGGGGGCGGGGCTGCAGGTAGAGGCTAGGGGAAGGGAGAGCTGGAAGGCAGCCAGCCTGAGGGGGGGGAAAGGTACACCCCAGAGGGGCACACCTTGGGGTCTTCTCCCCAGGACGGGTTGGAAGGACTGTCTCTGACTGCTGTACTGTCACTCCTGGGAGAAACTGGGCATCTGTGTCCTAAGAAACCTCTCCTGTCAGACCCTGCTGAGTGAAGTGAGAGTCACTCCTGCCAGGGGACGGGGTGCAGTGCAGGGGGACCCGTGAACCCCATCACAGCAGCATCTCCCAGGCACGGGGATAGGGAACCTGCAGCACAGGGGTGGGGGGACAAAGGCCACGGCTCGGGGCCCACACTAACGCCTGTCTCCACTCTTCTTCCCCCCCTCCTGTGTTCCGCAGCTGCACCATCGGAAGGACCGGAGAGCGCCGGCGAGGCTTCAGGGGTCCCGGAAACCCCTCCGGGGCCATCGCTCTAGGCAAGCCCCTCGGCGGAGGACTGACCAGCCCCACGGCGGGCAAGACGGCAGACCCAGCAACACCACATGCCGGCAACGGACCCCCAGCTGCTGGCCATCCATCGTCGGCAGCTGGAGGTTGCGGAGCAGCGTCTGTGGGTGGAGCAACGCCGCCTCCACCTCCAGGAGCAGGTGCTGGCCTGGCGCCAAGAGGCATGGGGGGCCTACATGGAGACCTTCAACCGCCTCGTGGACTACCTGGCCCCCCATGCCACACTGGCCACCGCTGTGCCCGCCCTGAGTGCTCCACCTGCTGCGCCACCCGCTGCTCCGCTCGTCGCTGCACCGTCCGCCGTCGCCCCAACACCTGCCACCGAGGGCCGGACCGCCGAGGGACACCTGGGGCCAGCTGAGACTCACCAGATGTATCTTCCGGTTCGCCCGGCCCCCAGCCAGCCCTGGACAGGGCTGTGGCTGAGGCGGGGCTCCCGGCCGCCCACCCCCAGTGCCGGACTATAGGGGCGTGGGGCCCAGGACATTGCCCCCCGCTTGTATATAGTTTTGGGACTTATTTATTTGTGCCCCCCGTTTGCCCCGTCCCCCCACCCCATGTAAATAGTTCTCCCCTTCCTTGTAATCCCTGGTTTTCTGTTTTTTGTACATATAATATATGCAAACTTTTTTATTATTCACTTATATAATAGTTTAGTTAGAAGGTCTTGTATATAGTTTGTTGTTATTAGTTAAAAAAACAGTTCAAAGAAAACCAGTTTCATTTCACCAACAAGTGCGTGCTTTTATTTGTCCAGGAAAAGTGTGGGGGGGTGTGCTGTTGGGTGCTCCGTGGTGTGGGCGTAGGGGCAGGGAGTGTTGTGGAGGAAGGGGGGGCCTGGCAGAGTTCACCCCGTGGCCTCATCATCGAAGTGGGCCTGCAGGGCCTCCTGGACCCGGGTCACTTCGGGGTCCACCTGGCGACTGGGGGCAGCAGGTGGCTGCACGTCGGCCCTGCCAGCCTCCACAGCCCAGCCCTGAAAAAAGGCCTCCCCCTTGCTCTCCACCAGATTGTGTAAGGCGCAGCAGGCACCCACAATCTGGGGGATGTTGTTGGGGCCCGCATCCAAGCGGGTCAGGAGACATCTCCAGCGCCCTTTGAGGCGGCCAAATGAGCGCTCCACCACCTGCTGCGCGTGGTTCAGGCGCTGGTTGAAGCACTCCTGGCTGGCAGAGAGATGGCCCGTGTACGGGTGCATGAGCCAGGGCTGGAGGGGGTATGCCGCATCTGCGATGACGCAGAGGGGCATGGTGGTGTCCCCCACAGGGCTCTCCCGCTGGGGAATGTAGGTCCCCACCTCCAGCCGGCGGCACAGGCCCGAGTTCCGGAAAACCCGGGCGTCATGGGTGCTGCCAGGCCAGCCCACATAAACGTCCTGGAAACGACCCCGGCTGTCCACCAAGGCCTGGAGGACCACTGAGTGGTAGCCCTTGCGGTTTACGTAGCGCCCTCTACTGTGTTGCGGGGCATGGATGCAGATGTGAGTCCCATCCAGAGCCCCGAAGCAACTGGGGAAGCCCAGCGTGGCAAAGCCCACGATGGTGGCATCTGGGTCCCCCCAGCCTCACGAGCCTGTGGAGGAGCATGGCGTTGATGGCGCGAACGACCTGCAGGGGAAGCACATGGGAGAGCACCAATGAGGGGTGAGCAGGGTGTGCGTAGCCCTGCCCTGCCAGGGCCCCCCTGCCCTCCCCTCCCCTCCCCTCCCCTGCCCTGCCCGGGCCCCCCTGCCCTGCCCTGCCCTGCCCTGTCAGGGCCCCCACTGCCCGCCCCCCGTGTGGGTCCTCTTACCTCCATGAGGACAGCCCCGACGGTGGCCTTGCCGATGCCAAACTGCTGCCCCACGGATCGGTAGCTGTCTGGAGTGGCCAGCTTCCAGACAGCGATGCCGACCCGTTTCTCCACAGGGAGGGCACGCCGCATGGCGGTGTCCTGGTGCCTGAGTGCAGGGGTGAGCCACTGGCACAGCTCCATAAACGTCTGCCGGCTCATCCCAAAGTTCCTGAGCCAGCGGTCGTCGTCCCACTCCTCAAGCACCAGCCGCTCCCACCAGTCGGTGCTGGTGGGGTAGCTCCACAGGCGGTGGTGTGTGAGGTGGGGTGGGGGGTCGGGGTGCTGCACGGTTGGGGGTTGAGTCCTGCTCCCCTGCAGGCTGCTACTCCTCCGGTGTGGCAAGGAGGTGCTCAGCTGCCTCCCGCATGGCATGGATCAGGGTGAGCCCTGCTCCTGCCGGGAGGGCTGGGTGGACCTCTGGCTGCTGCTGCTGCTGCTGGGGGTCCATGACTGCGTCGCTCGAGGTGTGCATGCCTGTGGCTCTTCAGACCGCGTGCTGTGCAGGCTGAGTGTGTCTGGGAGGGGCCCTTTAAGGGAGCAGCTAGCTGTTGCCCCGGAAGCGCTAGTCCGCCCTGTGACCCTGTCTGCAGCTGTGCCTGGCATCCCTCTTTCGATCTGTGCTACTTTGGCGTGTAGACGTTCCCTCGCAGCACCTTTTTCGATGTGATGCTGCGCAACGTCGATGTTGAACATTGACGTTGCCAGCCATGGAGGACGTGTAGACGTTATTCATCGAAATAGCCTATTTCGATGTCTCCACATCGAAATAGGCTACTTCGAAGTAGGCTTCACGTGTAGACGTAGCTCAAGAGATCAAATAACCAGTGCTGGTCAGATTTATTGCTATAGGACAATAATATATTACAGGAGAAAGTTCTGTACAATACCAGTCTCTGGGAAGTTATCTCAGTTATGTTTGCTTTACATAGAAAGTGTTCTCCCAAAGAGACACATTTCGCGTGGCATTATTTATATGATGATGTTGCAAGTTACACTTCTCTTTGCACATCACTAAAATCCAACCCCTCTGGTTTGTCTCAGTTCCCTAATGCATTGCCCCTTTCCTTCCTTATCTTTGTTTTGGATACTAGCATTCCAGGTACTGGTCCATGAAGATATGCCCCTAGCTTGTATTAAGATATAGAACAAACTTACCTTAATTTTTGGTAAGTTTCCTATTTGCTTATGCCAAGTGCTCGCTTCAGCTAAGGTTAGGTGTTATGGGATACTTTACATCAGAAAACAGGACTACGCTACTATAGTAAAGGTACATCCCAATTTACCCTATATAAATGCTGTACTATTGGAACATAATATATGCTAATGTACATACGGTGCACATAATACATATTGACAACATATAATGCTAGCCAGAATATATCAGTCATCATCCTTTATGGCAAAGTTATTTTTATCCAGACTTTGAATCATGTATGTTTTCTTTAATTTTTAACATGCACTTTTGGCGAGCTCTTCCTGCCAGATACACTTTTCGCTGGTGTAACTGCAAGCAGAATGTGAACCTCTGTTTCTATCCCTTTATTATTTTTCTGGCTCTTTTCTCTTGGATTGCCTAGAACAATATTCATCTTGACCCCTAAACCACTGATTTATATAGGGGTTAGTCATGGACTCCATTCACATGCTTGCATTATCCAATTACAGACTATGAAAAACAGCAGTCAGCAAGCTTTCTCTAAAATCCACGTATTGAGGACAGGATAAATGTTCTCTTGTGAATGTCTAGGAAAATGAGTCTAATACAATCACCACCTTTTTTATTTCCAGGGCTTTTAAAAGCCAGATGACTATCAAGGTATTTTTAGATTCCCTTCAAAAGAGTACTTGTAACAATAAATAAGGTGCTACCTCTCAGATGAGTGATGTCCCAGGGAAGCAGCACCTTATTTATTGTTTCCATGAGTGAAACAAACATTTCTATTTGTACCTGTCACTTGCTGCCTTTAGTTGTGCTATCCATTTCCAAAAGTAGCCTTTTGAGGAGCCTGGCTAGTGCACGGTGAAAATCACTTCACCTTCTCAGCTATTTTATCATCTGTACCAGATTCTGCTCCTATTGAAGTCAAGGGTATTGTACACTCTGTTTAACAGGAATAGGCTAAGGCTTGTGCTTCAGAGACAGTGGGACTAGTGAACAAACTTTTGGACTGGACATACATCTCCTGCTTATCATAGAAGATTAGGGTTGGAAGAGACCTCAGGAGGTCATCTAGTCTAGCTCCCTACTTGGAGCAAGACCAAAGCCAAATAAATCCTCCTAACCTGGTAATTTATTAGGTGATGAGCTTTAGTGGAACAGACCCGCTTCTTCAGCCCATAGCCATACCAGAACAGACTCAATATTTAGGGCACAGAGAACCAAAAATAGTAATCAAGGTTGACAAATCAGAAAAATATTATCAAGGTGAGCAAATCAGAGAGCAGAGGGGAAGAAGGTGGGGCGGGGGGGGCAAGAATTATATAAAGCCAAGTATGCAAAAGAGTCCCTATAATGAGCTAGAAAATTCCTATCCCAGTTCAAACCACGTGTTGATGTGTTGAATTTGAATATAAAAGAGAGTTCAGCAGCCTCTCTTTCCAAACTGTTGTGAAAATTCCTCTTCAGTAAAACGCAGACTTTCAGGTCATTGATTTTTTTGTTTTGATAGTATATAGACTAGCATGGCTATCTCTTTGTCACTACTCCTAACCTGGGGATGATCAGGAATACCATCCCTGATGTCACCACAGCCAATGTTCTCACCCACAATTATGTCCTATTTGGGGACAACTTATTCCTCCAGATTAGTGGAACTGCTATGGGCACCCGCATGGCCCCACAATATGCTAATATATTTATGGCTGACCTGGAACAACACTTCCTCAGCTCTCGTCCCCTATTACCCCTCCTTTATTTACGATACATTGATGACATCTTTATGATTTGGACACATGGTATAGAGACTCTAGAAGAATTCCACAGAGACTTTAACAATCTGCACCCCACCATCAACTTATGCCTTGACTACTCCACATGAGAGATACATTTACTGGACACTACAGTACAAATCAAGGATGGCCTGATCGGTACCACACTCTACCGGAAACCCACTGATCGCTATACTTACCTACACGCTTCTAGCTTCCATCCTGCACACATAACTAGATCCATTGTTTACAGTCAAGCCCTTCGGTACAATCGCATTTGCTCTGATCCTACTGACAGAGACCAAAAACTACAAGATCTTTACCAAATATTCATAAACCTGAACTACCCACCAGGAGAAATAAAAATACAAATAGACAGGGCCAGATGAATACCCAGAGACCAGCTACTCCAAGATAGGCCCAAAAAAGCCAAGAACAGAACACCACTGCGCATTACCTACAGCCCCCAACTCAAACCACTGCAATGCGTTATTAAAGACCTACAACCTATCCTTAATCAGGCTGCCACACTCCAGAACTCCCTAGGTGACAGGCCTGTTCTCTCCTGCAGGCAACCTCCCAACCTTATGAAGATGCTCACCAACAATCACAGTCTATACCACAGGAACACCAGTCCTGGAACTTTTCCTTGCAACAAAACCCGTTGCCAGCTTTGTCCACATATCTGTTCTGGAGATACCATCACTGGACCTAACCAGGTTAGTCACAGAATCATGGGCACATTCTCATGTTCCTCAACTAACATCATATATGCCATCATGTGCCAACGTGGTTTGAACTGGGGTAGGAATTTTTTAGGTCATTATAGGGGCTCATTAATCTAAGTCTTGACTCCCCCCCCCAACCCTCCTGCCCCTCTACTCTCTGATTTGCTTGTCTTGATAATAAATTTCAATTTGTCAACCTTGATTACTATTTTTGGTTCTCTGTGCCTTAAATATTGAGTCTGTTCTGGTCTGGCTATGGGCTGAAGAAGTGGGTCTGTCCCACGAAAGCTCATCACCTAGTAAGTTATTTTGTTAGTCTTTAAAGTGCTACTGGACTGCTTTTTTGCTCTGGGGATGATTGTCATTCTCAAGCTGGCCTTAAAAGCCTCTAAGGAACAAAATTCGACTGCTTCCCTAGGCAGCTCATTCCAGTGCTTCACCACCTTCCTAGTGGAAAGATTTTCCTAGTAGCCAAAGATTTGCCTAGTATCCTTTCTCACTGCAACTTGAGACCATTGCTCCTCTTTCTGTCATCTGCCGACACTGAAAACACCCTCTCTCCCTCCTCTTTAGAGGCCGTTGAAGGCTGCTAGCAAATCTCTCCTCATTCTTCTCTTTGGCGGACTAAATAAGCCCAGTTCCCTCAGCCTCTCCCTGTTCGTCATGTGCCTCAGCCCCCTAATCATTTTCATTTACTTCCTGTGGATGTTCTCCACATTTTTTCTGTTTTGGGGCTCTCCTTCCCCACTACAGGACATGATACTTCAGATGTGGCTTCACTAGTGCCAAACAGAGGAGAATAATCACTTCCCCAGTCTGCTAGCAATGCTCTTACTAGTGCAGCCCAGCATGCTGTTAGCCTTGTTGGCAACAAGGCCACAGTGTTGATTCATATCCAGCTTCTCATCCACTGTAATGCATGGGTCTTTTTCTGCAGATTTGCCTCTCAGTCAGTCTCCAGGCTCTAACAGTGCATGAGACTCTTCTGTTCAAAGTGCAGGACTCTGCACTTGTGCTTGTGGAACCGCACTGGATTTATTTTGGCCCAATCCTCCAATTTGTCTAGGACACTCTGGACTGTAAGTGTACTCTCCAGCATATGTACCTCTCCCCGCAGCACAGTATCATCCGTGAACTTGCTGAAGTTGCAATACAAGCCATCATCAAGATACTTAAGGATGACGTTGAGTGAAACCAGCACTAGCCCCTGGGGCACACCGCTTGATACCGGCTACCAACTAGGCATCAAATGGTTGATCACTGTCTGTTGAGCTCTACAATCTAGCCAGCTGTCTATCCACCTTCTAGTCAGTTCATCCAACCCATACTACTTTAACTTGCTGGCAAGAACATTATGGCAAACTATATTAAAAAATTTGCTAAAATCAAGATATATCATGTCCACCACTTCCCCCATGTCCATAGAGCCCAGTATCTCATCACAGAAGGTAATCAGGCTGGAATCCCTAGCATACCTGAAAATTAGCTCATGAGCTTTTGGTTACTTAAACAGTTAATTTTTATTTCTGTCTAAATCACGGCTGAATGCAGGGAAGTCAGTGCTATTCAGTTGTCATGTGTCCCATTCTTTATGAAAATTGGCATATGAATATGCATAACTCAAAGGTGCTTTAGGCAAAATGCATCATGTGACATACAATTTTAAAGTTAAATTCTGCTGTATGTAAGTATTCTATTTCTGTGCATGTATCATTCTTGTATGTGAAGTTAGAAATATGAAGTATGAATCTATTTATAACTCTAGATGAGATAATGAGGCTCATTAGCGATACTCTGGAGACATAATGGCCCAGTGCTCAAGAAAATGATCTATAAATTGAGCAACCGCCAGTGCATATCTCTTCCATAGGTAAAGGAGATTGATCCTCTGAGCTTTCTCTGGATAAAACTTTTTTATACAGAGTAAGATGGATTTAGGTGGGTGGGACTGCTGCTTTTTGGGGCTGTGTCCTTACAGCTGACCTCTCCCGGACATGAGCTGATTCAGCATCTGTGTTGCTCTGCTGTGGGGGCCAATACCCCCACTCTGTGCCTAGGCTGGAGGAGACCTGAAGTTCTGGTCCAGCAGGACAGGGTGGTTGGGCACCCTAGAGCGCAGGTAAGCAGGCTTAGTGGCATAACCAGCACACCAGGTGCAGCCCTACGGGGACCCCTGTGATTGCTCTTATTGTTCCTAATGTTAGGGTACTCAAATCAGCAGATGGTACTAGCCTATCCAAATAGGTTAGGGAGGCAGGATGAGGACCTTTGGTCACTGTAGCAGGACTGGCATGGGTGGGATTGGATTGTGTAGGTTATACCTGTGAAAGGGTAGAAGGGCTGCTTCTCCAGCAGTAATTCTACCAGAAAATCCTAGAAAAGCCTGTATCAGCTGGAATTCCTCCTGAGTTGCCACAGTGACATGGGCCATCTCTAGGCCTCCTACAACAGGGGCTATGGCCTAAAGCCACATTCCAGTTCTGAAATGCTGGGTGAAATCCTGGTGCCATTTTAAACTCAGTGGGGCCAGGGTTTCACATGCTGTCGCTACAGTAACAGAAATATTTTCTTTATAGATAATGAGTAAAAAGAGGGTAAATATTTATTTTCCACCTGCAGAACAATATTAGGATGATATGTGGGACACAATGCATTTATCCATCACTATAACACAAAGGAAGGCATGAAACAGCCTGTCACTGCTTACTAGTCCTTGTCTTATGGCAAATGTGATGATTATCAAATCCCATGAGTTACAACATCCACAGCTGAACAGCTGGCAGAGTGTTTTCTTGGAGGGAATGAGAATTCTTTGGCCCCAAATTTACATCATAACAGAATGTTAATGAATGTGTTTGAACATTTGGTCACATTTATCCCTGCGAAGAAAAACAGCATGTGTTTTGGAGTAGGTCAACCAGATACACTGTGCATTTCTAAGTGTGGGTTTATAGGCTTGGTCTGTGTAATTCATTGCATTTCTCCTGCTTTCATATAGTCACAGTAAAAATGTGAGTTCACAAAGGCGTAGAAGTCTCTTTCAACAAAATCATGTGGAAAAAACAAAAGAAATGTGAAAACACTACTTAGATCTTAAAATGTTACATCAAGATAAAGAAGGCAGCTTCTCGGCCTCGCTTCCTCTGGCAACGTGGTTGAAAATTGATCTAAGTGCTTGCTGAGTGTTGGTTGATACGGTCAAAGGTTAAACAAGACTTCATGGCACTTTGGGACCATGGGGCTTCCTTCAGAGAGAGATGGAAAACCTACAGCGCTTAGCCCAAATTTCCTCTTGTGATGACCTCTGATCCTTCTTTTTTTTTCCCCCCGTCATGGACTAACTGACGTACAATAGGTCCCTTTTTACTTCAGGGGCTCAGTTCACACACAGCCTGCGGAAGCAGTGAACTCAGGCAATCGAAGCGTGCTCCACTGATAGGCATATGCCGCCTTTACAGACAACAGCTTCATGCTTTCTTGTTTTCAGATATTTTGTTCTGGAATTCAGAGAGATGATATAATGCTGATATTTCAGTTAGGGGGTTGTATGGCTCTGGAAAATGACCTGTATTATTTGATGGTGGCTGAAGCAGGCAAATTTGGTTTTTAGATTAATAGGTGATTGAAACGTAAAAAGACCAAGCTGGCTGCCGTTATACTTTGTGAGAACTTCCATCTTCTGAAAGGTGCCAGATATACATCCCTACTTACAGAGATAGCACTGGACAATGGTATTGCAAAAATTTATCTCCTCTATTTTACCTGCGAGCTGCAGGGGCCACCTCTGACTGTGGAAGAGGTACAGGCCGCCGAGTTTTCTTGCTTCTCTGTTCAGTTTGACACTGATGTTGCTAATTAGCATTGATTATTTTTGTGATGTGCGCACATGTCCATTGGGAACTTGATGGAGACCACCAAACTCATTTCACAGGTCATCAACCAATCAGTAGGTGGCCTTTACCACTGGTCGTAAGTCCTGGGCTGGATTTGAACCAGTACTGTAACATGATGTTCATTTTATACTATGTTCTATTTAGTAATTGATGCTAGAAAATGTCAGTTAAAATGTTTAGCCATGTAGATAGAAAAAATGTTTTCCTGTTAGAAAAATAAGGAATGAGATTTGATAGTAAGGTGACCAGTTTTTCATATTTTGTATCCTAGATCATATAACTGAATAAAATATCTATGCCTTTTTGAAATCGCAAAGGCTAACTTGCACAAAATTCACCTCCAGCCTCAAATTCTGCACTCTGAATGCATTGCCAACACAGATTTGATTTAATCTGTAAAATATAAATTTCTTGTGTCTCTGCGGGGGTGGGGCTGATGATAATTGTACTTTGCTGTTATAAGGTGGTTTTCATCAGTAGAGCTTAGACCGCTTTTCAAAGGAGGTCTGTGTTGTCTTCATTTTATAGATGGGCAAACTGAGTTGGGGTAAAGTGAGTTGTCAAAGGTCACCCAGCAGGCCAGTGTCAGAACCACAAATAGAACCCAGATGGTCTGTCCTGTGATCTAACCACTAGACCACACTCTGTCCTCTTTTAATAATGACGTCATAGATACTGTTTGTTTGCTATAGACACCGTTATTATTTGCTGCATATTAATTGTTCAGTGTTACAACCTCTCTTCTGGTTGCTTTTCTTAGGACACATGCGTCTTGCAAAAGCCACTTTCAGACTGACCACAGAACAGTACAGCCTCTGCGGTTATGAGCTCTCTAGAAGCCACAAACATAGGATATGACTCGGTAAGCTTTGTTTTCTGGAAGGAGCTGCGTTCAGCACATTTTGATCAGCACTTGACTGCACAACGCAGATGAAGAAAGAATGAGGTCAGTTGCTTTAAAAGAATTACAGATTAACATTTTAATTTGTCATCCTCTGAAGGTGCATTAACTTTTAACTGGAACAGGAAAGGTTATGCAACGTGCAGAACTCAAAGTGTGTTCCATTAAAGCCTACCACTAGAGAGACATCAGTATGTTGGGTTGGATTCCCCTGCAAAACTATGGGCAAAATAAACATGATTGTGAGTTTTCTTTTACTAGGCACTTCTTTTCTACAGCATCGGACACTTCCATCCTTCTTAACCTCTATCTTTCTTGCTTTTAAGCTGAACATTCACTGCGGTCCGTGCTCTAGGTTACTGTGTCCCCATGCTGAGTAATAGCAAGGTGAAAGAGTTCTGTGCTTGCCAATCTAGTCTGAGAAAGTGTCTCTCTATAATCTGTGTGCATGTGTAACTCCCGCTGAAGTGGATGGGAGTTCTGTATATGGAAGCAAAGTAGGAGCCAACCATCAGTGTAGTAGATATACAGTGTATGAGCGCTCATGACCAGTCTCTTTTTCCAAAGGTCTCCGACTGGCACTGCCTTCTCTAACTGCCTGACATCAAAGCATTGTGTCAGAACATCAGAGGCCGGTCTGGTGCCCCCCACCCCGCACTCTTGTTCCACCTCCTAGATTTGTCACTTTCTCTTTCTTATTTTAATTTACTTAGTCTATGGAGTCAAGGAGCTTCAGTGAGCAGCACACTGTTTCATGTGAAAACACCATTTTACCTTTAAAACAGACTGATATTTGTATTGTTTTCCCGAAGAAGGCCAGCTGGTTGGTGTAGCTGTGAAGAATCTGATGAGGAAAAGCGTGGGTTACAGCGCACGTGGCCAGTGGATATTATCATTCAGACTGAGATCTAGCTTTCATTCTCATCTCCCTTCCTTCTCCTACAGTCGCTCTGACCTTAGTCAAATTAGTTCACTTCAGGCTGAATTTTCCTTGTTGGTAGGTCAAGCTGAAGTTGAATTGTTCTGAGAAAAACCGAGTCGGCAGCTCTTGAGTTGTATATGTGGGAGAAAATATCCAGTCAGAAAACTTTGTGAATGTATTGTTGAGACTCGGAAGGCAAAAAGTATTACCCTTGGATCATTAAAATCTTCAGCCGAGTTGGAAGAAAATCAGTTAAGTGTTTTTTTCCTTTAAGTTATGAGCACATAGAATGATAGGGTTGGAAAAGACCCAGGAGGTCATCAGGTCCAATGAGTGTGGCAGATTTTGTTATCCTGCCTCTCCTATTGACTCACCCTGCAAGCAAGAGTCATATCATCGCAGAGAAACGCTGAGTAAAGTCTTATCCTTAGTGGATAAGAAGAGGTTGAGACTAGCCTCTAGTTGGGTGGAGTAAGGGGAGCGACATGGCAGACCTGCAGGAAATCCTACAATCACTGTGGTTTAGGGAGATCTCTTTGAATGAAATGTAACATGTGATCTAAAGCCAATAAAGCCCATAGCTCAGGAAAAAAATAACATTAGGGTCACATATGTTTAGTGTTTGGAGCAGTGTTGTTGTGCCACTTGCTCAGGTAGTGCAGCGTGGGACGTGGTCCTTCTGCAAAAAGGAGTGAAAATGAGAGGTCCTAAAACAGATCTAAAATTCTCAAACTTGAATTTTGTCGGCGTTTCACTAAACAAATTCTGCACAAAACCCTTTTTTTCTAAATTGTTGTTGGGATTTTTTTAAATTGCTTTTTGTTTTCAACCAACCAGCTCTAGTTCTGAGTCATCTGCTTTTCAGGCAGGAAATTCTGGGGTATGTAATCCACAGGGATTTGACAGAGGATATTCTGGCATGGGGGTAGGTTGTGACTAATCGTGTGACCAAGGTCTGGCCCTCCTAGGGGAAGACTGGATGGAGGAAATGGGGATGGAGATTCTGGGGAAAGCAAGTTGTTGGGGTCTTTCCAGATAAATGTCTGAAAACTCTGTGGCTGATGGCAGAGAGAGAAATGGGGTAGTAGGGGTGGGAGGAAACCTGAGTTAACGGGATGTGAAGTCTTGGGAAAAAGAGGTGCCTGGGTATTAGCACCAAGGGTTGAATACTTTTCGTTAATACAGGAAACTTTTTGGTTTAAACTTTAGTATTATGCTAAGACTTCTTCTCGAACAGGGACGTGAAGGAGAAAGGACACTGAGGTAAGGTGTCATACTCAGGTGGGGTGGGGAAAGGTAGCTGTTATGATACCCCTATCTTCCCACACACAGCTGAGACCTGCTCAGGGAAGGAGTGGGAGTGGGCGTGTCTTCCAAAATTTGGGAAAGTTGTGACCACAGGTTTGGAGTGACAGAAAGAACAGCCCTGGATGGCTGTGGAAGGCAGGGTAGGTGGAGACCATGAATAAACCTGTTCTTTAGGAAAGCTTGACAACCAGCTGTTTCAAACCTAGTGGCTGATTACTTTAGATCCTAACACAGCTCCTTGTGAAGAGATAATTGAAAATCTAAATTATTAATAATGAAAGATGTAATTGACTCTGACATTGCAAGGGTTCCAAAATCAGAGAGGCCTGAGGTTATGAGCTTTGTCAAGGCCAGGTCTGACCTTACAAATAGTACAGTGCTGAACTGTGCTGTTGTGGAGACTTAGAAGGAGCAAAACCTGATCTCACCAATGATCACTCTGCAACATGAAATGTGGTATTCATTACCTGGGTGTTTAGTGGGCATGCCTGCAGACGTATGGAAGGTCAAAAATATGATGGACCTATCTAGTAGAACAAAGATCGGCATCTAGAGTAGTGGGTGGGCCACCTGACTGGCCCTCTTTCACCTCAGTGGCCTGCAGCAGCCCACAGCCCCCTGTGGTTCCACCTACATCCCCCTGCCCCATCTGTCTTCCCCCGACACCAGAGCCCTGCTCTTACTTGCTCCTCCCCTGCCCTTCCAGCACTTCTGGAGCATGCAAATAGTCTGACTCATGCTCTGTCCCCACTCTCCCTTCTCCATCCTGGAGGTGGAATGCTGCAAACAGCTGACTCTTGATGTTCCAGCTCTGGAGGGATGGGGAAGCAGGGGGATGGAGTATGAATCAGGAGAGTAATGGGCTCCAAAAGTGCTTAGGAAGTGCTGTCCTCTGGTGCCCCAGTGCATGGGGGAGGGAGCAACAAAGGGTCCACAAGTCACAGTGGAGCCCAGTGAGCTGCTTGCAGCCCACATGTTGCCCAGCACTGCAATAGGAAGTGTACCTTGAGCAACAGGTTAGGCCGATGCCATAGAAGTACTGCGGAATAGCAGAAGAAGTTGAAAGTGGTGGTAACGTAAGCTTTGGAGCTGCTGCTGATTGCACTGAACAAAGTGTTTGAAATCTTCAAATAGTAGAAAACCCTAATGACAGCTTTCAGCAACGAGGTGCTTGGAATTCTGCTCTGGTTAACCTTTTAGACATGGCTTCAGAATGACCAAAGGCTTGCTCACATTTCTTCACTGTCTTTCTTGTGGAGTGGAGAAGAAGCTAACTTTAAAATGCTTTTCATATACTTGTATCAGGCAACTAGGGAAGAAGCTGTCCTGACAATGATGGAGACTGATGCAGGGCACTTGGACAATGCAAGGGGAGAAGTGATAGGGAATGAAGACTCTGACCTACTAGATACCTGCTTTTGATTTTCTGAATGAATGAGCAGTGCTGCATTAGGTTTGTTGGCTCTTTCTCCATCCGATGATCATTTCTCTGCCTTGGAAGTCATCTCTCCTCCAATGCACATATGTTGGATTTCTGCACGTGTGTTGGAGCAGTGCCAGGGCAGCCTTTGCTCATGTATGGTGCAGGGTTTTTGAAGATTGTGACATATTTGAACAGATGCCAAGGGTCCTGTTTATCAAGCTATTATTCTCCTAACATGGTCTGTAACCTGGATGACCTACAGGCATCACTAGAAAGTCCTTGACAGATTTCACCAATGCTGCCTCTGCAAGATCTTGAAGATCACATGGGAAGACAGATGCACCAACATTAATGTTCCAGAAGAGGCAAAGACCGCCAGTATCAGCAAGGATCATCCATCAGCAATACCATGAGATTAGTCGTGTTGTCTAGATGCCAGACCATCGCCTCCCAAAATAGGTCCTGTTCTCTCAGCTGAAAGTAGGGTACTGCAGTATAGGACAACAATGGAAATGTTATAAGGCCTTCCTGAAGGATAATTTAAAGAAGTACGATATTGACACTTGGGAGACCATGCCCATGATAGCTCAAAATGGAGGGAGGTACTATGTGATGACATTTTGAACTTGCCTGCTGACAAGCTGAGGAAGAAGACATGCAGGAGGAAGGAGGGACTGGCTTCCAGTCATGGTCAACAGCCTCCTGCCATACCTGGAAACATCTGTCCTCACAATAGAACTTGAAGTTCAAGGATAGGCCTTATCAGCCACCTGTGGAGCCACAACTCCCTTGGAAGGTGATCCCACTGGGAAACGGGTGATCACTATCATCATCACCAAATGTGAGCTGATAGGTAGTGTGAGATGATTGACTGTGAAGGGCCTTTTAAAGCGAATACAAGTGCAAACCTTACCACAATATTTGCTAACCTATGGCTGGTTATTTTGCATGAAACCACCAGAACCTAATACTGAATTTGCCCTTGCTTATCCTGGCAAACTAAATCTGAGTTGTGGAGAGATAGCAATAATGAAACAAGCCTTTAGTTTTCCTTTGACTGGAAGAGAGAGGGATTTAAAATTATTATTATTCTGGAGGTGAGGAAGATCCTGGTAGACTCTGTAAAAGACTTAACATGCTTGAGACACCGATTTCTCAGAGGATGGAAATGAATTTGGAAAAGTCTGTCATAATTGCTGCAAAAAAGAAAGAAAATAAGGTACCGTCATTTTAAGACACACCCTCCCCCAGAAGGAACACAGTATGTTTGGAATTTGTTTGGTTTGAGAACTGTGACACGGGCATCGTAAATGACTGAGCTATTTATTCTTTAATATAATATGGTTTTATATTTCCTGCTTGTGGGACATAGAGTTGGTACTATTTAAATCTGCTTGGCTTGGGCCAGTGACATCGCTTGTCAAAGTGGCACTTTCCCTGGTGGAGCTCTCTGTTCAAGTCCTGCATGAAGCCATAAGTGGCAAGGAGGGTAGTTTCGTTTCAAGGGAGCTGTTAGATAGATTGGGGCCCACTGTTAGGGCTGATCCAAATGCCACAACTCACACTGATGTCGATGGGTTTTGGATCAGGCTCTAATGTTGCACGGTATGGCTATGGCTATGCTGTGGTCGCTATTTCGTGAAACAAATGTCTCCTGAAATAACACCCCTGCAGCTAAACAGAGCTATTTTGAGCATGGTATTCCATTTGCGCTATGCTTTGTCACGGGAGGGGTGGTGGAAACTTTGCAATAGCTGTTTACTGCGAAGTTCAATGCCATTTGGATGGCACCAAGTTCGAAATAAGTTAATGTGAAATTTCAAATTGTGTAAGTTATTTTGAGTTACAGCTACAGTGGAACTATAGCCTATGAGACTGACCCAAAGCCACTGAGATTTCTGAGTCTTTCTGCTGACTAGCATGGACTTTGGGCAGCGGGCATTCTGCCTGCTTCAGCCAGCACTAACAGTATCACTTTTATGAGTACCATAATAACTCACAAATCAGCCTTTTCAGAGTCCTCCATCAAGAGGCATAGTCTGCACGTAATAGACAGGCTTCCCGTTCATCTGCTCTTCTTGCAAACTCTGAGAAGCAATCTAAAATGCTGTGTCACAGTAAGGACATTAAGTACCAGAGGGGTAGCCGTGTTAGTCTGTATCTGTAAAAACAATGAACTCCTGTGGCACTTTATAAGCTCAAAGATTTATTGGAGCATAAGCTTTCCTGGGCAAAGACCCACTTCATCGGATGCATCTGCCTATATGGGATAGAATGGACATTTCCTCAGTGCAAAGGGGATACATTCCTTCATTCAACCTTTTTAGTCATTTAATAATATCCATCTCCTGGCAGAATAACATGAGCAAAGAACTGAAAATGCACCATAGTGGTGTAACAGGTGACCACGCTTTCCTTGGTGCCTGCTGAATTGGAAAGATTTGCTCATATCTGAGCCCTTATTCTTTTTTTGTAAGTGAACTCTGTGAAAATGTAATAGTAGGTACTGTATGCTAACTTAAAACTTAATTTATTATTACTGGCTTTTATACACCTGGTTACCCCAGGATAAAGCAATATGATATTTATAACCACGGAGTACTGCTTTATAATCTGGCTATATTGCGTTCACACCAGTGACTGGAACAAAGCGTTTCTTCATTCCTTAAACCATTTAATGGGTTTCTCATAAGAAACCATGAAGGCAGTTTTGTTGTTTGTCAGCTGGGTTTTGACGGTGTGCGTATTGCCCTACAAAAGGGTTATTCAGAGCTCCCCTTCGGTCTTAATTAATTGCAGACCCTCTGGAAGGCAAGCCCTGCGGGACTGGAGGGGTTCCAGCCAGGTTTCCATTTAGCCACTAGGCTGCAGCTGAGCATGTTGAAGCACTGCTGGCACAGAGCTGTGTGAGTTCAACTGCTTCATAAACTCTCGCCGTGCTGCTATCCCAGTAATGAGGGAGAATGGTAAAAGGCGTTCATTGATGATTTTCCAACCAGGAGCCAGGGCTTTTCAGCTCAGGACTTTATAATCAGAAATTAAGTTTACATGAAAAAGCCCCCGTATAACTCTTTGTGGAGACAAATTTCCTATTCACAGAATTTAAATCTTAAAACTCCTGACTGTGCTGTCTTTACACCCTCAGATCCACTCAAGCATTTTCTTGATTTCTGTCTCTACAAAATGCCAAACGCTCATACTAGGCAGGGAACCAGTCAAACTTTAGATGCTTTCTTAAAAAATCTGCCAGACACCTCTAAATTCCACCATACTCTTTTATTTGATTTGCAAAGGTTGAACTTGTAAGTGTAACCTTTCCTATTGAAAACTTCCATATATAAGCAGCAGCCATATTAAACACGTATATAATGTCCAAATGCCTCTGATTGGTTAATAGACTTTTGACTTTCTCCTTATTCTGGCTTCTACATACTTATGGTGTCATAAATGCATAGTGTCTCTATTTACTTTGAAGGAGGTCTGCTATGGAATTCAGGCTGAGAAGTAAAGCCAAGTAATCTGTTCCTGGATGAATTGTGAATCATATACTCTCGAATAAAAACAGAAGGGCCATCGGGGTATTGTAGAACAACCTTTTGGGATGGAGAGAAAGAGTCATATTGCCTATCTAGGAATCCATGTCTGCTTTATAGCACACAGAAATTAGAAGTTACTAATGAAATAATGCTCAGAAGGGAACAGTAACATGTAAATGTCTCTCCCCTTCCCTCTCAAGGCTCTAAGGCAGAAAGAGTCTTCTGCATTAGGATCTGCATTTCAGCTCCAGTATCTACCTCTCCCTGTATGCACTGAACTCCCATTGTTCTCAATAACATTGGAGGAGTGGTGGAGGAAGCTACACGGAATAAAACTTCACTTTGCACAAAGGCTTTCACCTATATGGCATGCAAAGTGCTTTGCAGAAGTAAATGAGAGAAATTAAGACGTATAGGCACAGGGCAAAAAGACTTTTCATGAGATTAGAAGAGAGTCAGTCTGAGTATAGCAAAGGAATAAGACTGGAGACCAACTATGTAGGTATTGATTTTAGCCTTTAAGGTGCTACAGGACTGCTTGATTTTTGCAAGGGTGAGTAGCAGTTTGTTCTTCTTTTTTGTGTGTGTGTAGCTACAGACTAGCACAGTTACCCCTCTGAGACTGTAGATATCAGTTCTTAGAGCAGTCAGATCAACAGGGTGAAGAACCCATCATGCAAAATGAGTGGGTGAGAATGCTTAAGCAAATACGTTGTCTTCCTTTTTTTTCATTAAGTACTAGCACTATGCTTGGTGCTGTACAAATAAGGAGAAAATGGTCCCTGCTCCAAGGAACTTACAATCCTAAATGGGTAGGCAAAGATCAAATCCATTGGGAAAATTAGAGAATGGCTCTGACTTAAAGCTACGGATTTTGAGACTTTTTTGGTATTTTAGAAGGTTATGAGAGCATTGTTTTAGATGGAAATTAGTGTGTGTTAGCTTTGTAGAAGAAGTGGGTGTTCAAGAAGGATGTGAATGTAGAAAGATGTTGGAGGTAGCACAGTGGGAAGATGGAAATGAGACAGGTGTGATGGAAGAGCTGAGCAGCATTGGCTGACTGCAGTAGATACCGTCAAATCAGACCAGTGATCCCTTCATTCCAGCCCTCTGCTGGGACAGAGGCCAGTTCTAGGCACTTCCAAGGATGGCACAAGAAACCTCGTAATAGAAAGGAATGGCAGGAAGGCACAAGCCTAGGCAAGGGGGATGATGAGAACAACCTTTAATAAAAAGCTGAGTCACTTGAACTCTCTGTGGAAGGTGAGCTGAAGGTGGCGGAGGAACATACAGAGGGATGTGACGTGGCCAGAGGAGACAGACAAGGGAGATGATTTTAGCTGAAGCTTGTTGACGTTTTGCATATCTTGCAGCAAGGAAAGTACTACTATTATTGTAGTGGGCACAGATCACACACAGCAGCTGTGGCACATTTCCACAGCATTGCCCTCTTTTTCCATTGCTCAGAGCTTTCTCTGAGCCCAGTTTTTATCCTTCCTCTTGACTTAGAAGTAATTTGTTGTTTAAAGACTGAAAACAGTTCAGCTGTTTTTGTTGTTACATAGGAACACAAGAGTGATTGTTGCTATGTAGGAACACCATAGGAATTTCCCCCCAGGTCAGACATGTGACTGGCCAGGACTGGCTGCTTCAGGAGGAGTAATGGGGTTTAGGGAATGGGGTAGCCTGTCCATAGTGGAAGTGTTCTCATCTTTGAGAATGAGAGGCTGGCTGGTGTGCAGAAGCTCAGCAGTTGATGTCCCATCTAAAGCTTTTAACAAGTTTTATATCCATCTATGCTCTTGGCCTCAACTGGATCTTGTAGTGTGGGATCCATGGGCTGAGCTGGCGTTGTGTGGAGAAAGAGAGGGTTTGTGTTGGCAGACGCATGAGCCTACAAACTTCTTCCTCACCCACATTAAAATGAGAAAATTTGCTCTCGCAGACTCAATAATGCTTGAAGTGAATTTGTTCAATTGCCTTGTTTTCTAGATCTTCCTGGGAGCTGAGGAGTAAGCCAAGTTTTATGTCAAACAGTTGTCATTTCACATGTAGGCACATGTAATTCTTTTGTGCAAGCTGAGTAGAATTGGCTAATTGTTCTTTTTTAATCTTTAAAGAGAGAGATGGAATGGGACTCTGAAGTATTTTGGCTTTATATTTAAATTTTGATCCACAAATTGGGGCAGCAGATTTCCTATTTGAGGGCATCAAGCCAAACAGATTCAGATCATAAAACTTAAAAGCTCCTTTGGCCCTTCAATAACTTTTCATTAAACAAGGAAATACTATGTAAAAATTTTATGACTGCAACATTAAATATAAGGAATGAGGCACAGTGTGGCTGGAAAGCGAACGCTCAATTTGTCTACTTATATGATATGTCTCAGTGTCTTGTATTACTCTACATTTTACAAGCAATACAATATAATAGAGCAATTTGTGGAATAATTTCTTACACATAGTAAGGCACAATACAGCCATGGTGTTCAGATTTTTTTGTTTTTGTGTGTCTTAACATGATGAATGTAGTTGCGTGAATATCAGTTCTTTTAAAGAGATGGACTTTCTGACGAAGCAGCTCTTTGCCCACACAAGCTTATGCTCTAAAATATCTGTTTGTCTGTAAGGTGCCACAGGTCGTCTTGGGACTTTCATAGTTACAAGTCAGAACTACAACAGCCTAAGACAGCATCTTGCTTTGAACTGAAGAGTCTTGCCAAATTATGGAGTATTTATAATTAAATATAGTATCAGGATAAACCACTGTAGGATTTAATATGTGAATAGTAACTAATCATGAAGTGTGCTTCATGTCTTCCAGGGAGATAACTGGCTATTAGCTGGAAGGTAAAGGATCAAGTAACACCTTTATCTGAATGAGTAAAAGGTTCCTGCTTTGGAGTTAAATCTCTGACGTTTGTACCCTGTTGATGACCTGTGGTGAGGGTCATTACATTAATATGCTTTAATTAGATTCCACTTTGGAAAAACTATTCTGGTATCAATAGGATTCACGAATCTATGAATGTTATAACACAAGAAAACTTAAATTCTCTAGGAAGGTTCAACCAGATTTTGATCTGTGACAAAGTCTAAAGTCAATTGTTAAACATTGATGTAGCTGAAGAATTCTCTGCCACTACTGTCACCCAAATAATCAACCCCCAAGACTGCTCAAGTACAGTGAACTGGCTACAGAACAAATACACGTTTCACCTGATTTACAGAGGTGCTGGACACTGGCAGCACTCAATGAATCAAAAGGATTGGCAAATATGCAGTACATCGGAATGAACAATTCATTGGCTTTAGCGATGAATGCTTCGGACTATCATTCATATTAGCAGCTGGACTGCATTTGTGTTATGAATTCAGTCTGCGCTAATGGGGGAAATTGGAACTTATCACCCAGCTGGTAAGCAATGATTAATACTTTATCGATAAGTTGGCATAGAAGGTTAAATGACACTCTGAAATAAATGAAGTGTGCTTTTAGCCGTGTCTACACGTGCACGCTACTTCGAAGTAGCGGCACTAACTTCAAAATAGCGCCCGTCATGGCTACACGTGTCGGGTGCTATTTTGAAGTTAACTTCGACGTTAGGCAGCGAGATGTCGAAGTCGCTAACCCCATGAGGGGATAGGAATAGTGCCCTACTTCAACGTTCAACGTCGAAGTAGGGACCGTGTAGTCATTGCGCGTCCCGCAACTTCGAAAGAGCGGGGTCCTCCATGGCGGCCATCAGCTGAGGGGTTGAGAGACGCTCTCTCTCCAGCCCCTGCGGGGCTCTATGGTCACCGTGGGCAGCAGCCCTTAGCCCAGGGCTTCTGGCTGCTGCTGCGGCAGCTGGGGATCCATGCTGCATGCACAGGGTCTGCAACCAGTTGTCGGCTCTGTGTATCTTGTGTTGTTTAGTGCAACTGTGTCTGGGAGGGGCCCTTTAACGGAGCGGCTTGCTGTTGAGTCCGCCCTGTGACCCTGTCTGCAGCTGTTCCTGGCACCCTTATTTCGATGTGTGCTACTTTGGCATGTAGATGTTCCCTCGCAGCGCCTATTTCGATGTGGTGCTGCCCAACGTCGAAGTTGAACATCGATGTTGCCAGCCGTGGAGGACGTGTAGACGTTATTCATCGAAATAGCCTATTTTGATGTAGGCTTCACGTGTAGACGTAGCCTTTATGTGTGTGTACACACATCCGTTAATTTGGCAGCAGCAGACCAAAAAGGCAAATAGAATGTTGGGAATCATTAAAAAGGGATAGAGAATAAGACAGAATATCTTACTGTCTCTGTATAAATCCATGGTAAGCCCACGTCTTGAATACTGGCCATTTCAAAGTTTACTAATGAAGAGCTGAAATGCATATTCAGCGCTTCATTAGCATGCGGGCAGCCGCGGCACTTCGAAATTGACGCACCTCACCGCCGCGTGTCTCATCCAGACGGGGCTTCTTTTCGAAAGGACGCCGCCTACTTCGAAGTCCCCTTATTCCCATGAGCTGAGGGGAATAAGGGGACTTCGAAGTAGGTGGGGTCCTTTCGAAAAGGAGCCTTGTCAGGATGAGACGCGCAGCGGCGAGGCACGTCAATTTCGAAGTGCCGCGGCCGCCCGCATGCTAATGAAGTGCTGAATATGCATTTCAGCTCTTCATTAGTAAATTTCGAAATGGCCATTTGCGTGGCCATTTTGAAGTTTGGGGCACGTGTAGATGCGGCCACTAAGTCCTGTTGTGTCAGATAATATTCAAGGATGATAAATGTTAAGATAGAAACACTTTCAAAGCAGAAGGAGATCACTGCTTATACAGAAAGTGCCCTCTTTTGTGAACAGGAGGATTCAGCCTGTGTGACCGATGTTCTTGGTTTGCATGCAGACCCATGAAATGAGAACAAGTGAGCCTTAACAGGGTTAATCAGAAGGGATCATCCTGCACTAAATTAGAAAACTTGGGAAATGGATATAGTGTGGAAGGAATATGCTGAAAAATCCCTGACGTATTCAGGTACTTCTACAACAGCAGCAGCAGCATTTGCAGGTTTTATGAGCCCCCTCGGGCACAATTATGGTTTTGTTCCAACACTGCTGCAGAGAACGTAACTCAGATGAGGTGGAACCAAATGAATTGTCAATTGTCTTCAAACAGATCACTGCTTTTCTTCACGTCATTTGCTCAGAATCATACACCAAACCTGATTGGATGAAAGAGCCTCACACCCAGGTTTCTGGTGCCAGTACTCCTGATTATAAATTTATTAAAAAAATGATTTCCCACAAGTATTTTTCAAGACCTGCTTGTAAGTAGCTGACTTGGTGATGACTCCTGTCAATAACCTGCTTTACTATTACAGTAATCCCTTGATTTATGCGGAGGTTGTGTCTTGGGCAATCTCTATGTAAATCAAATTTCATGTAAATTGGGGCAGGGGGTGGGTAGATCCCCAGAATTCTCCTGGCTGGGGGAGCAGGCAGCTGGGGGATGTTGGAGGGCAGCCATGTGGCCTCAGGCTTCTCCCAGCTCGAGTAGCCGGGGGCGGGCGGGGTTTCGATTTGCACTTAATGAGCATTAATGTGAGTTAAGTGCAAATTGAAATTGCACTTCTCGAGGGTTTCACTGTACATTTGCAGAAGGTGAAGACAGTGGTCACAAGCAACTGAAATTAATTCATTTCAATCTCAGATTATTTTTTGCACCATTGGTCATCTTTGTTGTAAACATTCTTAAATGCTTTGTGGTAGTGAAAGAAATACTCAGGCCTCCCGGTGGTGGTGGCTGGGGTGTGTGTGGAGGAGGGCCTAGCATTTCAAAGGGGTGCAGGTCTCCAGCTGCCACTGCTGATACTTGAACAGGGCCAGACCTCAGGGCCCCTCTGAAATGCTGCTGCACTGTTCCACATGACTCTGAAGCTGGGGTGTGGTGCTGAGAGCTGACTGCCCTAAATCCTGCCCCTTCCACTCTTGACCTTATACCTTCCAGGACAGGGAGCTGGCTCAGCCCTTCTGGAGAAATTAATTTATATCACTAGCTAAAACTCTGAGACCAGTGGCAGGTTGTAGAGGATTTGGAGAAGCAGGTTTCCACATTGCTGTCTCATTAACGTTTAACCCCATCCCCCTCTCATTGGGGTGGTATTTCACAATAAAAGACAGTTGCAGTTAATGAATGGTGTCTTTCTCAAACAGAGCTGAGAGAATGAAATCGTTTTCGGCTACCAAAAACCAAAACCCTAAAAATGACTCTGATGTTCAAGCAGGTGCTAGACAAGCATTGCTTAAAGCCTGATCCAGGTCACTAGCCTCCCCTTTGCCTTCAATTGGCTTTGGATCGGGCCCTTGCAGCACAGTGTAGGACACTCAAAAGCGAGCTCTGGGGAAGTGTGTAATCAAGACAAAGGCTAATGAATAGTTACAGTGAAAGTGGTGTGCGTGTGTAAACTGGTAGGTAGCCCTGGAAAGACAGAAAAGCAAAGTAATGCCATTGAAGTAGGATCCTGAAAGTCCTGGAATCAAGTAAAACACATTTTATAAATCAGTGGGCATGTAAAAATCTGCCCCAAAGCTGTTAATACTGATACCAAAATTCTCTGTTCACATCTGTGTCTTGGACCTTGATATAGCTGGTCATTCAGAGCAAAATTAATGAGATGAGATCTTGCTCTTGTGTATCTGCTTTACCACCCATGAGAAATTTACGCCAGCGTCACTCTGACATCAGAGATCAGGGAGGGCCTCTCCAGTGTCCCTGTAAGGTAAATACAGCTCGAACCTCTCTAGTCTGGAACTTTCTCATCCACTAATATCCATGATCTGCCATGATTTGAGTTAGCCACATGACCACTTATCATGGGTGTGGTGAAATTTACTTTTGTCCTGTAAAGTTTGTTTGAGAGCCGGAACTGGTGGTGGTAGCGTTCAGTGCTGTTGTTTAGTTCTAATGTACCCCAAATGTCTTCTCAGAGCCCAGTAAGCAGTGGAAGTGTTGGAAATGTGCAACAAAATATTGACACCTCCCCCGACCTTGTGGTCTGGCAAATTGTCTCATTCAGCACTGGTCAGATCCTGAGGGTGCTGGACGAGAGAGGTTCAACCGGTTCAATTTGGGGTTAGTCAGATGACATTTCTCAAACTAACAAGGTGAGACTGCAACTATTTCTTTAAGATGTTTAATCACGTAATGAGGGTACCTCTGAGACAAAAGAGAAACTTTCTCAAGGAGCTTTGTTAACAAACTACCCTTGAAACTCCGTAGGCTATGGCTGCACTACAGAGGTACTTTGGAATAAGGTATTATAGTGAAGATATCTTAATATATCTTATATTGAAATAACACAGCTACACACAAAAGCTATGCACACACTAGAGCTCCATTTCAAAAGGGCGTCTTTTGAAAGAGAGAAATCGGAAGACACCCTTTCGAAGGGGAGCAGCTACACGCAGATTGGGGCTGGTGCTGTCGATTCACGTCATTGAAAGGGCCTTCCACTCTTTCGAAAGGGGCCAGCGAGCCCATTGAAAGAGAGTGTCTACACGTACCCATGCTCTCTTTTGAAAGAAGGGGCCAGGAGACACTGTGGCTGGGGCTGCATGGCAGAAAAGCCCTTCCGGGGCTGCAGCCGGCCTCCCCTTTAACGGGCACCTCCCAAACACCTTTGGCCTGAACAGCACGAGGCCTGCAGAGCTGCTACCAGCCCCACAGACACAGTGCCCACCAGACAGAGCATGGACCAGCAGCAGCTGGAAACCCTGCTTGCTGCTGCCAGAGGAGTGGTTGCCCTGCTGGCCACAGCAGTGGTGGCCGCCTTGCAGCCCCAGGTCCTCGGCTCCTTTGGCACCACTCCCCCCAGGTGCTCCGCCGGCTCTGGAGCTACCCCACCAGCTCAGAGAGGTGGGAGCACCTGATCAAGGGGGAGTGGGATGACGACGGGTGGCTCTGGAATTTCCAGATGTGGCGGCAGGCCTTCCTTCAGCTCTGCCAGCGGCTGTCCCCCACGCAGAGACATCAGGGGACACAGATGTGGCGCGCTCTCGCTGCGGAGAAGAGGGTCGCCAGAGCTGTCTGGAAGCTGGCCACTCCATACAGCTACCGCTCCGTGGGACACCAGTTTGGTGTTGGCAAGGCCACAGATGGGGTCATGATGGAGGTAAGGAGGTCCAGGCCACACACCCACCGGGGGCTGTGGGGCCCAGGACTGAGGACTGGGGTGGGGGCCAGGACAGGCGGCCCACGACTGAGGGGCCAGGGTGGGGCCTGGCACATCCTGCACACCCTCAGGGGTGCGCATGTCTCCCCGCCGCAGGTGGTGTGTGCCTTCAGTGCAATGCTCCTCCAAAGGGTGGTCTGCATCGGGGACCTGGATGTGGCGATCGTGGGCTTTTCTGTGCTCAGGTTCCCACATTGCTTCAGGGCCCTCGACGGGACCCATGTATCCATCCATACCCCAGAGCTCAGCAGAGGACGATACATAAACAGGAATGGCTACCACTCCATGGTCCTCCAGGCCATGGTGGACAGCCGGGGCTTGTTCCAGGACGCATATACATGGGCTGGCCTGGCTGCACCCACAACACGCAGGTTTTCCACAGTTCAGGCCTGTGCCACCAGCTAGAGGCAGGGACCTACATCTCCCCAGAGGGAGATCCCGTGGAGGGACACCACAGTGCCCCTCTGCCTGGTGGCTGATGTGGCATATCCACTCTAGTCCTGGCTCATGTGGTCCCCCAGCTAGGAGTGGTTTAACACCCAGCTCAGCCATGCCTGCAACGTGATTGAGCGAACCTTTGGCTGTCTCAAGGGCCGGTGGCACTGCCTCCTGGCATGCTTGGAGGTGGGCATCCTCAATGTTTCCCAGGTGGTGGGCACCTGCTGCACGCTCCACAATATTGTGGACAGCAACCAGGAGGCCTTTGTACAGGGGTGGGTGGCTGAGTCCAGCACGGGCTACCCCCAGCTGGCTGCCACCCTACCCGCCAGGCCCACCAGGAGGGGATCTGCGTCCAAGAGGCCCTGTGCTAATACTTCGACCGGGGCCCCAGGGAGTGCTGCTCTGGCCATCCCCGGTGGGTACACCACACACATGCCCCCACCTCCTGCACCCCCTGTCCCCACCCCCCGCACAGTCCCCCACCTCCCGCACACTGCCCTCCCCATCAGGCACACAGGGATATGGGTGAAATAAACTGCTATTATTGAACACAATATGGAACTTTCTTTTCAAAATACGCAGAACGTAAGCATGCCACTATTTACGGGTAGGAGGGGGCAACCTATATACAGGAGAAGGGGTACATGGGTGGCCTGCCTGGAGGCCTTTACTGTGGGACAGGAGTGGAGGGCCTCAACCCATGGCAACCCCAGGACCTGCGACCACCCCTCTGGTCTGGGGTCCCCAATGGGGCTGGGATGGTGCAGGGAGGACAGGGAGATAGGGCTAGGGATCTGCCATAGCTGGGTGATTGGCCCTAGCAGGGTCCTCTCTGGGGGGACAGCAGGTGGACCTGCAGGGGGGACAGTGGGAGGGGACATCCAGGCCAGGAGCTCCCTGAAGGTTCCCACCACATCCTTCAGGGTGCCCATCAGTTCTACCCAAACCACCCAGCGCCAGGTGGCCTCACCCTCTTGCAGGCGGAGGCACCACTGCACCACCTCCACCTGCTGGCGGACGGGGACGGCGAGGTGAAGGTCCTCTGCTGTCCGTCTTTGGCCTCTCCAGGAGTGGGGTCACCCTGGTTCCAACGCTGGCACCTCCCAGTACTTGTCCCTCTCATCTGGGGGGCTGTTGGGCACTACGGAGGGCGTGAGACTCTCCCAGCCCTTGGATGGCACAGCTGCAAGAATAGGAGAGAAGAGAGGGACAGGCCATGAGTACAAACCCCTGCCCCGTGGCCCACAACCCTGTCCCCCCATGGGCGGTGGGTCCTCGTCCCCAGTCCGCTATCTGGCGCTGGGGTGGCCCTGGAGGCCCATGGTGGCGGTGGGGGTCCCCATCCCCCTGGGGGAAGCCCCTTTGTGCTGTCCAGCCCCAGCCATCCCCTCCCCACCAGGAGGGGGCCACAGTGTTATCCATAGGAGTGGGTGCTGAAGGCCACTGGAGGCCGTACCGCTGTCCCAAGGGCCACAGCCCAGCTGGGTTGTGTTGGGCCAGGGTCCACTGCAGGTGTGGGGGGCCCTCTGGCGAGCATGCAGCACCCGCCCTGTGATCTGGGGTCTGTGCCCCGTCGGGCATGTACCTGATGGTCCGCCACTGAGGTCAGGGGATGCCTGGCTGGCTGATGCTGAGCTGGAGGTGTGGGAGGGGAGGTCAATGACTAGGTCTCCCTCCTCACTGGACCAGTCTGCTGCTGGCTCCGGCTCTGGCCCTGCCGGCGTTGGGCTGGCCGACAGTCCTGTCTTGTCAGGGTCCTCGGGCTGGGGCTTCTCCACGGAGATATCAAGGATGGCAGGTGGGGAGGTGGTGTCCCGTGGGCCCGGGAGGCTGCGGACCTCCTGGTAAAATGGGCACGAAGCAGGGGTGGTCCCCGCCCAGCTGGCTGAGTCCCAAGCCCAGGTGTACCCTTGCTGCAACTCCTTGACCTTGCTGAAGACCTGGTCCAGAGTATGGGCAGGGTGGCCATGGATGGACAGGCCCTCAGCCAGCCAGGCAAAAACAGCCGCATTCCACCACTTTGTGCCCATCTCATGCAGGACCTCCTCATCCTGCTATAGGCAAAGCAGGTCCTGGGGCATATGCTGCGTGCAAGAGGGGTCTCTCTTTTTCCCCCCTGGCTGGGCCCCTGGGAGCCCTGGGCTCACTCGGAGCAGCGGGAGGGGGGCCCTGCTGACTGGTGGCCATGCTGCTCCGTGAGCCGCTGGAGGTCTTGCTGGGGCGTGCAGGGGCACCACATGCAATGTCTGCTGCCTGCACTCTCTCAGCTTCCTGCAATGGGCTTTCTGGGTGTGTGCAGCTTTAAGAGCTGCTGCATGCACAGAACATAGAGCCCTGTAGGTGCTGGGCAGCAGGTCTTTGTCTACCAGCTGATCGCCACTGTGGTGGACCCCGCTCTTTTGAAAAAGCAGGTTGTGGAGCATCTGCACACGCCTTCTTTTGAAACCAGGTTTCCAAAGGGGCAGCTTTTCCCATTTCATGTTTGGAAGAGCGATTTCGGAAGCAGGGCCCCATTCATTTGATTTGATTTTCGAAAGAGCACGTGGCGTGCGTGCAGATTTGCCACGCGTGCTTTCAAAAGGGGGCTCAGACTTCTGAAAGCAATGCCTAGTGTAGGTGCAGCTCAAATGTGTTTCGAAATAGTACCATTCAGTGTCTTAGTGGTGCCTATTGTGAAATGGCAATTTTGAAATAGGCATTATTCCTCCTGCAGTGGGGTTTCCCGATTTCAAAATAATGCACCCGCTACTTTGTGTGTGTGAGAAGAACCTCAGTGACATGCCAGTGGGTCTTTATAACATCAGAATCCCATTAAATTCACAGTTGTTCTGTTATTTTTCAACTCACTGATGACTTATTACAAAGATATTCATGCTACAAACTGTTAGGTTCATTTTTACATTACCAGCATTCTTTCTGCCTGACTTAGTCACTCCCGTTTTAGTGACACTACAGCTGCTTCTGCGATGATGAATACTGATGTACTTCCCACTTGTGACAAGACCACTGAATGGATCCCGAAGAAAGAGAAATCAGCTTGAAAACAGAGACCTTCTGTTTTCACACAAATATTTTAGTAAGCAGTAAAGAGAAGCAAAGAAATACAGGCTAGTGGGGATTCAGAAGAATATATATTTCGGAGTTTGCCAGCATGTGGCACTGGTCCTTTAATAATTGCAGTCTGGTGAAGTAAAATATTAGTATGTTCCATGCTTTGCTGCAGAAGCCAAGTTGGAAGAGGATCCAGACAGGCACTTACAGGGTGCATGCTGAATTTAAAACAAACTGCAAGACACCTTTTAAATAAAAGAAAGTTTAAAAAGCGATTGCAAAAATTACAGTAGTCTGAGCTGAGACATATAAATAGAAGCAAATTGTTGGTACACCCTGCATGGAAGGAGCATTTTAAAGATGCCTTTACCAGTTTTCTCCATAAAACGATTTTCATAAGCCGCTCATTCTTGCTTCCTTGGATGTGTTGCTTTTGAGTACATTTTTTTATGAATCCTGAATCCAACTTTTTTCCATAACAGCAAAGAATGAACATGCTAGTACATGGCAAACACCCCTTAGATTCTTGAAATATACCAACCATGCAACATATAGGTAAAGAACAGTGTTGAAAGCCAGTGGGAGTGGGGTGCCTAGTTGCCCTTTGTGTGTTGAAAAGTCTCCCCCATAATTGCTGGTTATTTACATCTCTAGCTCTTACATCGTGTGTGCTGTCCGTGAGGCACATCTTACAACAGGAGGATCTGTTGTGCTTGTATACGATATGTGTCCTAGGGATCTGTATCAGTGTCCATCACTCCACTATCTGAGCTTTTCTCGTATAGCTTAGGCTGGTTTCAAAGGGACCCAGGTGCCTATGTGCCTGTTGGAGATCTGGGACAAAGGCCTTTTGGATTCCATGGAGCTCTGGCACGTATCCCCTTTTACCGTTTAGTAACCGTGAGGGAAGGAGGCCGGCAGTGGCTGGCGCTCAATTGGGAAGCAGCTTTTACATGCTGTCTCACCTGAAGCTGCTCTGCTGGTGCCAGGGGTCCTTGCTGTGAGTGGCTGGTGATATGACGTAATGCTATTTGTGCCTAGAGTAGTGCCAGGGAAAACTGGCCCTCATAACATGCAAGTCGGTGCCCTCTATGATAGGCCTGGTCATACAGGTGCCACAGTGACGCCCTGCTGGGGGGTGGGGTGGGGGTAAGCTTATTGAGATAGCTATAGGCAGGTGCATTATAGAACACAGCAACTTCCTTTAAGTTACGGGGGCAGAAACAAAAAGCCAGGTACAGCCATATCTGCTGTCCATTTTTGTGTACTAGAACATTGGAACTGCCAGGGTGGACACAGCCCAGTATATTGTCTCTGATGGCGGCCTTGCTAGAGCTTCAGGGGCATTTAGAACAGGGCAGTTGGAGAGACCCACCCTACTCTTTCCCTTCTGGTAGTCAGAGGCTTAAGGTCACCCTGACCACTGTGGCAGCGCATCCCAAACTGTCTTGGCTAATAGCTGTTTCTGCATCTCTCCTCCTTGCAATTACCTATCTCTTTATTTGAGTCCTGTTATACATCATCCCCACGTCCCATGACAGTGAGTTCCACAGGGTGAATGCTAATTAGGGCTTCTGTGCATTCATTATGAGCTTTATCAAAGGAAAAATAACGGATGACTAACTCAAAGGAAAAGATGGGTGGGAACTGAGATATATGCTGCTAGGGATAAGGCAGGAGAGTGGTGGTGGGTTTTTTGGGTGGGGACGGTGGATGTCTGGGTTGCAGGGCTCCCTTCTACTGTCCCAACAGGCAAGCCATCTGAGCTGGAGGTTACCTGGTTAAAAGAATGGTAAATGTTCTATGTTCATTTTGACACTATGCTCAAAACACGTATTGGTGTCACCATGATAGGGAAGGGTGGTGACTTGATGCAGTATCATAAATGAGATCAGCTGGTACAACTCTGTCATGTGACATCACCATACAGCGTCAAAGCGGAGCAGGGATGGATTTCCTTATTGTAGTAGTAGTAGGCATCCTTCGATCCCGAGGGATCATGGGTTTGCGCCCCAGCTGGACTGATTCGAGCAGCGTCTTCTGTGGCTGTTCAATCCAATGCGGGAGTGGCAGTCCTTTCCGCATTGTGAGCAGCAGTAGGCAGATGTCGCTCTGACAGGCACGGATCTTCCTGAGGGCTCTCCTGTCTTCCGCTTCCTTCACCAAGGTAGTTTCATACATAACAAGAGCTTCCTTCACTCCCTGTTTCCAGGCCTGCCTATTCATAAGAGTGAAAAAGACAAAGTACTGAAAGAATAGCATCCAAGGGGAAGCACAGAAGTTACTAATATTATGGGTACTACTGTAGTATTTAGGTGTTCCAGTGAGGGACAAGGGTCTTTTTGTGATAGGCGCGATACACAGAACAAATTTAAGAACCAGATTTTCATAGGGGAATAACAATAAATACCGGCATGCACAGCATTTGTACGTGCTTCTGAGCAAAGGCGGAATCCTCCACTGGCCTGAAACAAAGAAGTCTTAGTGCGTACGAACACGGCAACTTGTATTTGTGAACTTTAGCTCTGTGTTTGTGATCTGTGCCCCAAAATGACATTTCATGTGTAAAGAGAAGCACTTGCAAATAAGGAGGATGGTGTTTACCTCTGTGGATAGGACCTTGGTATCCATCTCCAAACCTGGGGAACTCCAGGGTTAAGAATAAAGTTTGGTTCTAGCCCCAAACTCCCTCCGTGCAGCTCCCGAGCAGCAGAGCTTTACTGGAGTGACAATATGAGAGGCACCTCCAGGACCCTGTGGCAGGGGGCGGAGGAGTTCCGAGGAAGAGGTTAAAATAAAAGAAATAAAAGATAATAGAAAATAAAATAAAAATGCTGGACTGTCCAAAGTCTAGTCACTGATGCTTCAGGAAATAAAATTAAGCTGTATTGGCTTTTTTTTTTTGTCATTACATTTTATTGATTTTTTTCGTAAAGCTAGAGACAGTGAAAAGTACAGAATCGGAAATGGATTGACACTTGGTAGATTTCCAAATACCACATGGAAGTGGTATTACTTTTAAATTCAAGTGGTAACAGTGATGGAGGATTATGAAAATATGGCTTTTTGTGGTCTCTTTTCAGAACTGTACTAGCTGGCTTTGCAGGCTGTTAACTCCAGAGCTCCCGATCGTTCTGCTAAGAACCATAAACTTGACTTTTCTTTTTATTAACTTGAGTAGTTTGTTTCTCCATCTGTAAGCGACAAATACAGATTCTTTGCTGCTGTTGATACCAGATGCTTGGTTAAATCTTAGTCTCATCACCTAATTTTATAGAGGTAAATCCATGACTGCTGTCACAAATTTGAGTCAGCCACTGGTACTAAATAGATGTGGTCACGGCAAACATATCTGTGGATGAGATGTTAAACTTTGATGGGAAGCTTACTGAAAAGGAACTTTAAGAATCACCTACAAAGAGAGAGTGCTCAGCTCTCTTTTATATTCAGATTCAACACGTTAACACGTGGTTTGAACCGGGACACCAATTACCTTGCCCATTATTAGGATCTTGTACATACTTTGTTTTATCTGATTCTTGACTTCCCCCTCTCCTACCGCCCCTCTTCTCTTCTGATTCGCCCACCTTGATTGCAATTTTTCTGATTTGTCAACCTTGATAATTATTTTTGGTTCTCTGTGCTTTAAATATTGAGTCTGTTCTGGTATGGCTATGGTCTAAAGAAGTGGGTCTATCCCACAAAAGCTCACCACCTAACAAATTATTTTGTTAGTCTTTAACCTGCTACTGGACTGCTTTTTTGTTTTGATGGGAGGTGTCGGAGGATGCCTTCTTTGAGATAACCGAAGGTGTTAATTCAAGGCTTTCTTTAACCATAGAAGTCACATCAGTTTCACAGTATTACCATAAATGGATTTAGTTAAATCCAAGTGTGTGCATGCTTACTAGTTTATACCTCAATATTAGGGGGAGGGATTGTGAAAGAGAGACAGAGACCAAGACAGAGATATTTACTATAACTATAGATTATATTAACTTCATAGACTTGACTTCAGTGAGCATGTTAAAAGTACAGAGATAAATACTTTGTCTTCAGAACATTAATAGACTTTATATTTAAAAGACCCCCTCCACTCAAGCCCTTACATACTAGAAGCTCAGAATTTGTACATTTACTTAGGGCTGGTCAGAATTGGTGTTGAGATTTTAGTGTTCATACAGTTCTTTTAGCGTGGTTCTCAGAGCCTCAAAATGATGGGAAAAGTCACTTTTACATGCAGATGCCAAGAAAGTGAAGAATGTGTTCATGTGACTCCTTCACTACTCTTTATTTTACTCCATCCGACAGACCGGGCTCTCTGTAAAAAGACAAAATTTGAGAGTTTTAAGCTGTCATTCCTTGGGAGGGGGGCAGAGCCAGTCTTCTGGTGAGCGGTAGCTGTGCTGGTATTAAGGGTTGTGTTGGCCTGTTTGTGAAGTAGAGGATATGGACTGTTAGCTTAACTTGTTTTTCCTTGCTTCTGTGGTGTCAGTTATGTTTGGTGTGTGGTAACCTCAGCTATTTTGCAATGAAGTGTTTTGTTTTTCTTTTCTCCCTTGTACATGAGTCGTTTTCTGCTACCAGAGTCCTGGATGATATTTCACATGAATGGGGGAAAAAAATGTGATGCATGCTCTCACTTGCCATTCAGTTTACCGATAATATAACACTGGGGTGGGGCATTCCAGGAAGACCTGGCAACTCATCAGAAATTTTTTCTGAAGGGCATTCACTCTACCGCTCACACCTATCATGAGAAGAGCCAACATTCCTTTCATATGAATATTTAACTCATAAAGTGCTTCCCAACCCCTTCTTTTTTTCCTTGAGATAAAAGGCCTGACTCTTCACTCTGTTAGACAGGCTTTGCACTGATATAACCCCACTGACTGCACTGTTAAACCAGTGCAACAGACCAGACCCGAAGACTTGTGTTTTTGTCCTTTAATGTATTTGTAAATTGCAGCTGTTTTAATTTTGAAAAGAGTCATTTTAATGGAAGATGGTTATTTTATGCTCTTTGACTATGATATAAACTGCGCTGGATTTATCAGTCCTCTTCTGGTTTTAGGCCTACGTCTAGATATTCAAAAAAAGAAGATTAATGCTGAAGCTAAAGACCATATTCGTTCTTGTCTCTCTTACTCTCTGTCTGCCCAGAGACTGCGAGAGCTGTGTAAACTGACCATGGTGGTAGACACAATGAAAAATCTATCTCTATCTCTGGCAATTTAAGAGTGAACCACATGAAGGCAAGTATATGACATAGCTGTAGATATTTTTTCTTTCAACTAGCTAATGACACAGCTGATTCCAAACCAGTCTCTAAAGAGAACAGTAAACAAGAACAATAAATGGAAAATATATCTAACAAGCTCTGTCTGATTTCTGTAAGCCTCTGGCATTGTCACACACAACTTAGTGTCTTGAGCCAAGAGCCAACTGGAACAAAAGGATTAATTTCTAAGAAATATAATTTTGATTGAAAAGATATTCACAAGAAAACAGTTCAGACAAAATGATGAGAGAGGGACTTGGTGAAAAAAGATTTAGATGAGTCGATCTGATAATGGGAAGGGAGAAGTATGTCTTTAATTTGTGTAGCACATAAAACATTTAAAATTATTATGTAGATGGCAGTTGATTCCAGTTAAGATCTTCTATATTTTTGCTACTAGGCATGTGCTCTTTTGGAAGGGTTGAGAGGAAAGGGGAACATACTTACACATGTGGTTGTCATGTCCAGAAAGTGAATAATTTTAGGAGGAAAGCATTAAAGAACTTCATTGTATGACAAGAAGTCAGCTTCCTAGAGATTTCCTGATCTGTTTACTCCATGCTCCAGTGGAGGATCTAGGTTTTAAAGAGTAGCTAATTTATTTTTTTCTTTTAGCAACTAGCCTCTTTCTTGTACATTACCTAAAAAAAATGTTTCTTCCACCAATAAAATATGGAACAGGGTGGGCAAATACCAGCCACAGGCTGAATCTAACCCTCCAGGGCTGCCAGGTGTCGGACAATCATGGCTCTTGTTGGCAGCGGATTGCCATTTGCGGCCAATGGGAGCAGTGAGAAGCAGTGTCCCAGTCCACACTGCTTTACATCGTTCCCTTTGGCTGTGAATGGTGATCTGTGGCCAACGAGAGCTGTGATTGCCTGATACCTGCAGAGCTGCAGGTAAATATAGCAGTGGGGACTAACTCTGGCAGACCACATATTTTTATTGCCCACCCCTGGTATGGAACGTTCTTGTAATGGACAAATTTTCACCACAGTTCTGTATACAAGAAAAGCACAAAAAAAAAGACAATAGGTAGTTAGGAATTTGACCACCCTTGTGAGTATTCTCAGAGATGGAGAGCACATGTCAGTCTGCAAGCCAGAATCTTTAGCTGTCTTACTGGGATATTAGACTGATCCTGAATAAGTATTGTACATTGTAGTATGCTGAGTCAAAGTAACATTACCCTCAATAAAAATTTCAAAAATTGTCCAGTGGAGCAGAGGGCTGGACTAGATGGCCACCTGCGGTCCCTTGCAGCTCTATGATTCTATGCCATGTTTCTTCCACTTGATTTAAGATTTAGACTCTGTGCCCTAAATGAATGGTATTTTTGCGTGCTTACATGCTTTTTTTAAAATAAAAAAATTAGTCTAAAATGACTTCTCTTTGCCAATGGGGATTTTCCTTGATTTGAGGACCGACAACCTCATTTTGCCTGAACTCCATTTTATTTGTTTCTGTCTGTTATATAGTGTGAACTCACCTGCACAACTACAAGCCAACATGGGACACAGTGTCTCTTCTAAATAAGACAAGTGAAGTAAAACCAAGTCCTGATACAGGACATTTTCTGCTGATTTCTCCAATTTTTCTGTGTTTTGCGGTATGTTAAGTCTGCCTCCTACCACGTATTACTATCTCCTCCTCCTACCTTGCATAACAGGCAGGTTTGCTCCTTGCATCATTTTTCCCTATAGATAGGGGATTAGATCATTTGAACCTACCACTGACTTTTAGAGAACTCTGCTCAATACCTTTTTCAAGTTCTACATAGTACTATTTAATAATTACTCTTCGTTTTCAGATTGTGTGCTCTCTGTCACATCTCATCTCATTTTAATTTCAGTCCAGGGAATCCACGTGCAACCATGTTGAGTGCCAAATGGAAGTCTATGTATGTTTTTGTATATCCAGTCTATTCCCGGTGTCTAATATGTGTGCTGCATTGCATTTTAGAATAGCTATTGTGGTGATATGATTTTGCTTTTTAACCACCCCTGCTCTCTTTTAGGAATTGTTGGTGTTACATTTCAGGGAGTGGATTTGGTCAATATCTTACACAAGTTAGACCTCCCTGGTCTGTCACCCTTGGGACCAGATCTGTCCTAAACCAGGGAGTTTGCTGGACACAGGAGGTCAATGCTGGCCCCCTGCTGCCAGCTTCCAGGCTGTTCTGGGGGGCTGACAGCCACCTAGCCGCTAAATCTGCTTCTCATTCTGGCTGGGCTCCCTTCTGACAGGCTCCTGCTTGGCCAGGAGTAGAGCTGGGCTGGCACTGGCCCCCTGATGCTAGCCCAGCTGTGCTCCCAGACCCCTGGCCACCAGACCCCTGCTGCTGAGTTTGCCACTGGCCCCCACTCCCAACTGTTGGAGCTCTCTGATCCAGCAACATCTGTGGTTTCCAGACCAGAGGCTCCCGGATGAGAGAGGTTCAACCTGTATAAGTATTATTTAAAAATTTTACAGTAATAAAGTTTGGTCTTTCTTTTTGTTTTCAATCTCAAACATTCTAAGGAAGAGACGGGCAAAGAATAACAATGTTTGGCTAAAGAATTATTAAGAAAAATAGTAAATTAGAGGAATGAATTGGAAAAAGGAAGCTGTTTAGGGGCAAAAGAAAAAAAGAAATCCAACCCAGAAAGAAGCAACTTGGGAAAGAAAATGCTGGAAATAAACTGGTTTCAGAGCATAGAGGTAGAAAGATAAGAGATGATGTAGTAGGCATCCTTCGATCCCGAGGGATCATGGGTTTGTGCCCCAGTTGGACTGATTCGAGCAGTGTCTTCTGTGGCTGTGCAATCCAATCTGGGAGTGGCAGTCCTCACTGCACTGTGAGCAGCAGTATGCAGATGTCGCTCTGACAGGCACGGATCTTCCTGAGGGCTCTCCTGTCTTCCGCTTCCTTCACCAAGGTAGTTTCATACATAACAAGAGCTTCCTTCACTCCCTGTTTCCAGGCATGCCTGTCTGAGGCGAGCGAATGCCAGGTGTTCACAGTGATAGAGAGAGTGCCGAGGTCACGCTTGCATGTGTTCTTGTAGCACAATTTAGGTCGCCCTTTCGGCCTCTTTCCAGACGCCAGTTCGCCGAAGAGGAGGTCCTTCGGTATTCGGCCCTTTGTCATGTGAGAGATGGCCCAGCCAGCACATATGCCTCTGTTTGAGAAGGGTGACATGGAGGCAGTGCCTGCCCTCTCAAGCACTGCGCTATTGGGGACCTTGTCCTGCCATGAGATACCGAGTATGCGCCTAAGGCAGCGCATGTGGAATGTGTTGAGCCACTGCTCTTGTTTTGAGCGCAAAGTCCCTGTTTCACTGGCATACAGCAGTGTGCTCGAAACACAGGCTGTGTAGACCTGCACCTTGGTGTGTACAGTGAGCGTATCGTTAGCCCATACTGTCTTCGTCAGCCTGGAGAATGTTGTGGTGGCTTTTCCAATGCGCTTGTTGATTTCGCTATCAAGTGACAAGTTGTCCAAGATCGTCGAGCCTAGGTACACCAACTCATGGACGACTTCCAGGTCATAGTCTAGCACGCTGATAGATGGCTCGTTACCCATGTTTTGGCCCATCATCTGGGTCTTCTTTAAGCTGATTGTGAGGCCAAATTCCATGCATGCATCAGCAAAGCGAGTTATGAGTGACTCTAGTTCCTGCTGAGCGTGAGCAGCAATAGCTGCATTGTCAGCAAAAAGGAACTCCCTTAGACACTTCGTAAGCACCCTGGTCTTCGCTCTAAGCCTCAACAGTTTGAAGAGGTTGCCATCCGTTCTCGTGCAGAGAGAGATGCCCTCTGTAGCAGTTCCAAAGGCATATTTGAGCAAAACTGCAAAGAAGATGCCAAACAGTGTTGGAGCCAGCACACACCCCTGCTTCACTCTGCTGAGAATCTCAAAGGGTTCGGATGTGGATCCGTCGTATACAACGGTCCCCTTCATGCAAGGCCCTAATAATGCTGAGCAGAGTTGGGGGACAGCCGATCTTAGCCAGAATCACAAACAGACCTTTTCTGCTGATGAGGTCAAATGCCTTGGTCAGGTTGATGAAGGCAATATACAGAGGTTTGTTCTGCTCCCTGCACTTTTCTTGTAGCTGCCTAACAGAGAACACCATGTCTATGGTGGACCGTTCAGCTCTGAACCCACACTGAGACTCAGGGTAGACTCTCTCTGCAAGAACATTGAGCCTCTTCAGAACAACACGTGCAAATAGCTTCCCCATGGTACTGAGAAGGGAGATGTCGCGATAGTTGTTACAATCACTTTTGTCGCCCATGTTCGTGCAGACAGTAACGATGTCAGCATCCCTCATATCTTGCGGTATGCTGCCTTCTCTCCAGCATTGGCAAAGTATTCCATGCAGCTCTGAAACTAGGGTACCATTGGTGTATTTGAGGACTTCTGAGGGAATACCGTCTTTCCCTGGGGCTGCCAGCCTGGGAGCTCTGGATCCCCTTTGGGGGGTGCCCTGGGGGTGCTTGGGGGGCTGGCTAGAGGCCATCAGTGCAGGGTGGTGGGTTGGGGCTGCTGCGAGGTGTGCAGGCTTGCCGCGTAGCACCGCTGCTGCCTGCATGCGCTCTCAGCTTCCTGCACGGGAAGGCAGGGGGCGGGGAGCTTTAAGGGGCTGCTGCACGTGGCGACCATCGAGCTCAGGGGCTGGAGAGAGCATCTCTCAACCCCTCAGCTGATGGCCGCCATGGCAGACCCTGCTATTTCGATGTTGCGGGACGCGGATCATCTATACATGCCCTACTTCGACGTTCAACGTTGAAGTAGGGTGCTGTTCCCATCTCCTGATGGGGATAGCGACTTCGACGTCTCGCCGCCTTACGTCCATTTCAACTTCGAAATAGCGCTCGCCATGTGTAGACATGGCGGGCGCTATTTCGAAGTTGGCGCGGCTACTTCGAAGTTGCTGGCTCATGTAGACGTGGCTTAGAAGTAAGAGTAAGACCAAGGCCAGGGTAGGCCTGTTATTGTTTTTTCTCTCGGTACTGAGTAACAGAAAATGTGGGAATGGCAGAGGTGCTTAATGACTTCTTTGTTTTGGTTTTCACCAAGAAGATTGCTGTTGATTGGATACCTAACATAGCGGTGGTGAAAATAGAGTACGTGCAGAAGCTAAAATAGGAAAAGAACAAGTTAAAAATTACTTAGAACAATTATAGGTCTTCAGGTCACCAGGGCCTGATCAAACATTCAAGGAGGTGAGTGAGGAGATCTCTGAACGATTAACTATTATCTTTGGAAGTCATCAAATACAGGACATATTCCAGAAGACTGGAAAAGGGCAAATACAATGCCCACCTATAAAAGAGAAATAAGGACAACCCAGGGAATTAAAGATCAGTCAGCTTAACTTCTGCAGCAGGAAAGATAACGAAGCAAGTAATTAAGGCATCCATTTCTGAACATCTCAAACAACTGCAACTGTAACTGCACATTACTATCAGCAGGATTGAGCCCTATGACCACATACACAGCTTTGGTTTTGTCATCATGTTAACAGACAAAAGATGTCAAATATCTTGTTCTGTTTGATGAGAAATCTAAAACTGTGTTGTAGGAAGCAGTTGTATTGGGTAAGTGCAGGTTTCTACTGCTATTATGAAAGGGAAATTCAGGTGAGAGAGGTGTTTCCTGGTTTAAACAAGAAAATATCTTTAATTTACAAGATATAATAGAATCTAGACTCCACAGGCATTGCCAAAGTAATTTTTTATGACTGGGGTGGGAAGGCATTGCAGACACAACAAGCTTCAGCGTGGCACAGGAGAGAGGGGAGGGTGTGGGTAACAGAGGGCCAGTCCTGAGGGTTGGTCTGCCTCAGCCCTGGTGAGATTTAGAGCAGTTCTTGACTGTTCCTGCTCAGACCAATGGAAGGGAGCCTGCTGGAGAGAAGCATCATGGCGTCACGCCTTTCTGCCCTGTCTCAGCGTAGAGCGCTCCCTCCCACCAGTTGCCCACCAGAAGAATTCTCTGGTGGCTGTTACTGTAGGGTTTTGTCCCATCCAGTATCATGTCTTGCTGCTGCCTCTCTTTTGGGGTCCCCAACAGCACAGAGATTTGTCCCTTATGTCCTCTCCTGGGGTTCTGGTGTATTGAAATAACAATTCAATGGTAAACCAAAGTCCCTGTTTAATAGATTCTACAGTCTGTGAGACTCAATAGTTCCTTCTCAGCTTCAGTTCCAGCCGCCAGGTATTTCCCTAGAGCCCCTTTCTTTGTGCTTATGTGTTGAACAGGCTGGGCCTCACTCTGCTTTCAGCATAGAAACTCAGAAACTGGCCTGCTTTTTCTTTGCCAGTGTCTGTGTCTGGCCTCCTCCCGTAGTCACATTCTTCTGCTCAGTGTAATTTTGTGTAGATAGCTTTTCTATTAGGTAAATGTCACTTGTTACGCTGAGTGCTTTATTAATTTATTAGTTATGAGTTTGCCCCCTGTCTCACCATAACATTTAATTTAAAACAGCAACAAATTTATAAGAAGTGGGGTTACTGTGATGTTGTAAATATGTTGTGCATAGATAAATTAATTCAGAAATCCTATAGCAATCCATCTCTCTCTCTCTCTCTCTCTCTGTGTTTTTGCATAGAAAGTTAATTTTCCTACTGGGCCCTGTTTGTCTGGGTATATTGGTTGTTGAAATGACTTTCTCCATTAAGTCTTTGTAATGCTATCTCTCCATGACAACCAATGGAAACAAACTGAAGGTCTAAAAAGAAGTAGTGAATGGAAGGAGAACTTGTGGGGAACAGGCAAACAATTTTTAAAGTTCTTAGCTACGCAACAGTTACATTTTTGTTTCTGCAATACTAATCTCATAGATGTATTGTTTTATATTCAACTTCTGAGACACATTCTACTGCTAACTTATAGATCTGTTACTTCTGAAATCTCGCCCTCTTTGCAGAATAACTGTCTAGGAGTTAGTTACTGCTGAAAAGGATCTGTGGGTTGCAGTGGACCACAAATTGAATGAGTCAGTGATGTGATGCAGTTGTGAAAAAGGCTAGTGTCATCTCAGGGGCGTTAACAGAAACGCTGTACATAAGAAATGGAAGGTAATTTTCTTGCGCTCTTTGACACTGGTGAGGTCTGAGCTGGAGCGTTCTGTCCGGTTCTGGGTGCCACGCTTCAGAAAAGATGTGGACAAGTCGGAGAAAGCTCAGCAGAGAACAACAAAAAGATAAAAGGTTTAAAATGTCTGGCCCAAGAGGACAGGCGAAACAAACTGGATGTGTTTAGTCTTGGAAGACTGAGGGGGAGATGACCGCCTTTCAGATGTGGACTGTCATAAAAAGGGGAATAATCAATAGTTCTCCATGTCTATGAGTAGCTTAATTTGCTGTAAGGGAGATTTAGGTTAAATATTAGGGAAAACTTTCTAAAAATAAGCACAATTAACCTCTGGGAGTAGGTTCCAGGAGAGATCAAGAAATCCCGGTCACTGGAGATTTTCAGGAACTTGTTGGGCAACTGCTGGTCAGGGATGGGCTAGGTTTATTTGATTTTTGTCTCAGTTCGGGGGGCTGGACTTGGGTCCCTTCTAATCCTACCTCCCTTTTATTGAGGACAGGGCGTCTGTCTATCTCTGTTCATGCGTAATAATAATTTTCCTTATTCTTTGTAGGTTTCCCATGGCCACATCCACCAGGTTTCCCTGTACAGCCTAGGCACAACTTCAGTCTCTGTAGTTGTTTAACCATGAGGATTCCTTGGCTGATAGTTGCTGTTAGTGAGGCTGGGCCATTGTTCTTTCTTTCCTCTGAGCTGGCAGGCTGTGCTGGCCTGCAAAGGAGACTAGAACATACTGCATGCATAGGGGTCACCAGAGTCAGAGTCTCCAGATCTGAAAGTTTGAGACTCTAACTTGAAAGAGAAAAATCAATAGCCTGAGCCTGCAACAGACTCACCACCTCTGAGGGACGGGCATGGAAGGGGGCATATGATACGCTGAAGACCAGTAACATTTCATCTGATTCCTGTGTGCCTAACTGTGTGTGCAAAACTGTGCAGTGACTGCAATTCTGCATGCCAATAGCAGTTGTCTATCTAACTTGTGATGTGTGCACATTTGTACAAGATTTGCACACACAATGGCGATATTTGCAGATGTAAGTTAGGAAGACAAAGGCATGTTTTGGCATTTTGACAACAAGACTTCTTATAGTCTCAAAGGGGTAGTTGTATTAGTCTGTAGCTTCACCAAAAACAAGCAGTCCTGGCGCACCTTAAAGCCTAACAATGTTATTTATTAGGTAATGAGCTTTCATGGGTAAGACCTTCTTTTAGGTGCCACAAGACTGCTTGTTTTTTGTGAAGACCTATGCTGTCCTACAAACATCTGAGGGTTACACAGAGTTGACATAATCCAAACTAACTTCTTTTATCAAAATATTAGTGTTAGTCAGTCAACATGTAGTTCCAGCCAGATAAACAGAATACCTTGCAGAGCTCTTCCTAACATTGTTATAGAAATGTCTCCAAGGTTGTATGATTACATGACAAGAGCTAACTGTTTCCAATTTCAGTCCCTGCTTTCAGTTGCTCAGAACTTTCTGAAACCTTTAAATCGTGGGCTGAGATTTCGACCAACTAGAATAAGAAATAATTTCCTTGTCCATACTTTAATAGTAACCTTATTATAGTTTTAAAACAAAAAAGCAGTCAAGTAGCACTTTAAAAACTAACAAAATAATTTATTAGGTGAGCTTTCGTGGGACAGACCCACTTCTTCAGACCATAGCCAGACCATACTTATTATAGTTGTTCGCACAGGAGCCTTAAGCATGTGCTAGGACTGAAGGATGGTATGTGCTGAACCAAGAGAACTAAAACCCAGTACCTCTTCAAAGAGCTTATTGCCACTGACCACAAAGGAATGAGACTCTGGTGATTTTGGTGTTTGGAATGTTTTTTTCCACCAAAATCTAGATGGAAACCATCAGGTCATATCTGTAAATAGTCATCTGGGTTGAGTTTTAAGCAGGGACTTTGCCTTTGAAAAGCTCTATTTCCAGCTACGAATTCCCTAAGTCATGAAGCTGTCATGGAACATGTGATTTAATATAATACGTATCCTGCTGTGATCATTTTTCAGAATATGTCATGTTGTGAAAGTTTTTTTCTTGCTGGAAAATATTTATAATGTTGTTAATCAAAACAGTTCTTCTCTGTCCTTAAAATGTTTGGATGCAAAAATTCAGCATGCAGCTTGTTACGTTCTAAATAAGTAACAGAACAAATGAATCAGTGCGGATACCAATGAGATTTCAAAATCAGAGACAAGCTAGAACTGGCTCTTATGACTTGGATGCAAATTTGACATTAAAAGTCCTCCCCAGCTCCTTCTGTGAGGTTTGTAGCTTGCTTAGTGGTTTGCTCAGTCCAGGTTGTGCAATCTTGTATTTTGCATATCTGTTTTTACAGCCCTGCACAGATACAAATGTCTGCCCGTGGAAGCGGATATCTGTGAATGGGCATTAGCACGGGCTGATTGACAGGGCTCTACTCTCAAGAGACAGTGCATCCAAAGGAGAGGAATATGGTCCCAGGAGCCAGCACCTGATATTGCCAGCCTGTCCTGGCCATGCGACTGTATTGCTCCCAGCCCCACTGCTAGCAGGGCTGTACAACCCCAGACAGGACACATCGGGAAGACTTGACTTACAGGAGTGACGGTACCACACTCCTCCCCATTGACCGCAGTGTCTTTTCGGAGTAGAGCCATGTGGATCAGCCAGAAGCAATGTCTGTCCACAGATATCCACATCCAAAGACAGACACTTGTTTTCCATGGCAGCAATATATCAGCTGAAGTGATCACAGTAGGCACAGTGAGACATTTGCATTAGCATGAGATAAAGAAACAATGCTCCAGTACTTTTCTTTGGACCTTTGTTTTCCACCAGCCTTGTACTTGAGAAGTATTTACATAATGGGATGGTCTAGAATAGATACTTAGCAGGGGACTGGACTACAGATAACCTCTCAAGATCCCTTCCAGTCCTGTGATTCTATGACCCCTTCAACCTTCCTATCCTGGATCTGGCTCTGTGATTTACATGTTTGTGATTGATTTCAAAGGTAAACATCCATTGATAAAATCATTATGCTAATTTTTTCCATTGATTGGAATTAGAACATCTTTGAAAGCTTTCTAGTTTGTTTCAAATTACATGCTAAAACAAGCTGAAAAACTCAATTAACAGTGATCTTAGCTGACAGAGGAAGTGTAGAGGTGAAGTCAATCGGACATAAAAAAAAGTCAACATTTGTGCTTTAACATTCTCTACTGCAGGTCATTCCTCTGTCGGTCAGCCTGCCTAGGGTCACATGTGCATTATTTTAAAGGAACATTTAGGACATGCAGCCCTGCTAATATAAGCCCTGATTCTGCATCTCACTTAACCATGTGAATAACTGTAAGCCTGCGAGGAGTCCCAATGAGGTCAAAAGAGTCATCCTAGTAAGTGCTTATATTTCATGCTCAGAATTGTCATTTTGAAATGGAACCGTAGAGACAGGCCAGACTACGCCACACCTGCTAGGGCAGCGTGGGACCAAGTTAAAGAATCTTTCTACAGAATAGGAAGAGTTGTTTTTTCTGCAGGCTGCTGGGTTCTGTCTAAATAAGACCATGGTTGGCTGAAGTATCATACTGGAAGAGAGTGTCTCCTCCTGCCATTGGGGCAAGGGCTGGACTCTATGGCCTCTCAAGGGCCTTTCCAGTCCTAGTATTCTATGATTCCCGCCCCATCTCTCACATGAATGTTACTTCAGTGAAATTCAAGGTGGCATTTCCAAGGTGCAGTAGTGAGCAGTGCAATGAAACAAAATGGGTGGAATAGTTGGTATTTACTGCTCGGTGTATATTCATATTTAAGTAGTATGTGGCATACAGTCTTTATGCACAGCTGGAGGATGCGTCTCTGTAAACTGGGCCAAGGAGGCAGGGCCCCAAGAAGACTATATAGCGTGTTTCAGAATTATCCAGGCACATTCTGGGGGGAGAGTAATTAAGGAGATACCTGCTTTTCTTTGCAGCATCCAGGTAAAGGACACTGCTTGATATACATCTTCTCTCATACCTGAAAACAGATGCACATCTGTGCCTGTGCGCGCTCTCTCTCTCTCTCTCTGTTTTATACTTCTGCCCATCACTAAGAATCCTTCCATGCAAAATCACTATCAACAGCGAAGTCTGAAATAGATTTCATGTCATCTCTGATGTGGGGTGCAACAACAAAAGGATTCTGACCAAAACCCTCAGAGGAGTTTGGGTCTGAATTTGGTCCCAAGCTTTGTGTCATTGGACTGTGTTGAGACGTGACATATGGCGTAACAGGTGGGGTGAGAATACATCCTGAATATACCGGAGAGTTTATTAATTGTTTGTTTGTTCCCTATTAACTCAAATAGGAAGACTCATTCAGGTAACGTGGGAACTGTTTCTTTGGGACCTGAGGTAAAATGTGCTAGTAAATCCATAGGTAGAACTTCGAGGACTCATTGATATTACCATTCAAAGGTGTTGGCTTTCAAATATTATAATTCGAATGCCAAACTTTTGTCAAATTGTTAGGCTAATAAACTTGAGGGCTGCGTCTACACGTGCACGCTACTTCGAAGTAGCGGCAGTAACTTCGAAATAGCGCCCGTCACGTCTACACGTGTTGGGCGCTATTTCGAAGTTGAAATCGACGTTAGGCGGCGAGACGTCGAAGTCGCTAACCCCATGAGGGGATGGGAATAGCGCCCTACTTCGATGTTCAACATCGAAGTAGGGACGTGTAGACGATCCGCGTCCCGCAACATCGAAATAGTGGGGTCCTCCATGGTGGTCATCAGCTGGGGGGTTGAGAGATACTCTCTCTCCAGCCCTTGCGGGGCTCTGTGGTCACCGTGGGCAGCAGCCCTTAGCCCAGGGCTTCTGGCTGCTGCTGCTGCAGCTGGGGGTCCGTGCTGCATATACAGGGTCTGCAACTAGTTGTTGGCTCTGTGTATCTTGCACTGTTTAATGAAAGTGTGTCTGGGAGGGGCCCTTTAAGGGAGCGACTTGCTGTTGAGTCCGCCCCGTGACCCTGTCTGCAGCTGTGCCTGGCTCCCTTATTTCGATGTGTGCTACTTTGCCGTGTAGACATTCCCTCGCTGTGCCTATTTTGATGTTGGGCTGAGCAACGTCGAAGTTGAACATCGACGTTGCCAGCCCTGGAGGACGCGTAGACGTTATTCATCGAAATAGCCTATTTCGATGTCGCAACATCGAAATAAGCTATTTCGAAGTTGGGTGCACGTGTAGACGTAGCCGAGGTGTGGGAAATTGCCCTTGGGATGGGGGAGAAGGGAACAAATTGACTCGAGGTAGCTAAAAGATGGGATAGTATAATAGGAGTAGGGATGCAGAGAAGCTATGGCAGTGACTGGGAGAGGATATGTGAATGGAAGATGACTTGATGGAGAGGAACATATAACTCCACCCTGCTTAACTTATTGTTGAAGTTTACCCTGGAAAGTGTCCCTTTGCTAGGACCAATGTACCACTCAGCTGCTGGCCTTGCCTCTTTGGTTTTGTAGGGCAGCCAAGAGGAGTCCAGAGGTTGTAATAGGGAGCCATGTAGTAAGGCAGGGAAAAAGAGAAAACTGGGGGGCAGATAGATGGAAAGTGGGTCAGGCCAAGTGCACTGGCAGCTGCTGAGCCTTATATGAGTAATAGAGCAAAAAAGAGTGGGCAGAGGCAAGTTCAGCAGAACACGGATCAATTTGTAGGGTTTCTGAATATTCTTAGAAAGTAATGGGCAATTAAGCATGAAAGAAGTTCGGATAGAACAGGAAGTCCCAGCAGAGAAAGTGAAATGAGTCAAAGCTTTCTTTATATCATCCAAAACTCAATGTAAGAATGATGGGGTGCTTTAAAATGTCTTCATAGCAGACCATGGTTTTGTCAGATACGGATACGGAAAGGAATGCTGTGTTGGAAGAAGCCTTCACAGGTAATCCCAGCACCTCAGGAATTTCTTTTCTTGGGCTACGTCTACACGTGAACGCTACATCGAAATAGCTTATTTCGATGTAGCGACATTGAAATAAGCTATGTCGATGAATAACGTCTACACGTCCTCCAGGGCTGGTGCCGTCGACATTCAACATCGACGTTGGGCAGCACCACATCGAAGTAGGTGCTGCGGGGGAGCGTCTACACGCCAAAGTAGCACACATCGAAATAAGGGTGCCAGGAATAGTGGCAGACAGGGTCACAGGGCGGACTAGCACTTCCGGGGCAACAGCTAGCCGCTCCCTTAAAGGGCCCCTCCCAGACACACTCAGCCTGCAGAGCATGTGGTTTGCAGAGCCATAGGCACGCACACCTCGGCGACGCAGTTATGGACGCCCAGCAGCAGCAGCCAGAGGTCCACCCAGCCGTCCCTGCAGGAGCAGTGCTCGCCCTGCTCAATGCCATGCAGGAGGCAGCTGATCACATTCTAGCCACAGAAGAGGAGCTGCCTCCAGGGGAGGAGGAAGCAACCCCAGACCCTGAAGCCCCCCGCCCCCCCACCGCCGCACACGCCGCCGGCTGTGGAGCTACCTCACGAGCACCGACTGGTGGGAGTGGCTGGTGCTCGGCGAGTGGGATGACGACCGCTGGTTCCAGAACTTTCGTATGAGCCAGCAGACATTTCTGGAGCTCTGCCAGTGGCTCACCCCCACACTGAGGCACCAGGACACCGCCATGCGGTGTGCCCTCAGCGTGGAGAAATGGGTCGGCATCACTGTCTGGAAGCTGGCCACTCCAGACAGCTACTGATCCGTGGGTCAGCAGTTTGGTGTTGGCAAGGCCACCGTTGGGGCTGTCCTCATGGAGGTAAGAGGACCCATGGGGAGGGGGAGGCAGCCCTGGGGGGGGGAGGAGAGGGGAGCCCTGGCAGGGGAGGGCCAGGCACACCTTGCACACCCCTCCTCATTGGTGCTCTCCCGTGTCCTTCCCCTGCAGGTCGTCCGTGCCATCAACGCCCTGCTCCTCCACAGGCTCATGCGGCTTGGGGACCCAGATGCCACCATCGTGGGGTTTGCCACCCTGGGGTTCCCAAATTGCTTCGGGGCTCTGGATGGGACCCATATCCCCATCCGTGCCCCGGAGCACAGTGGAGGACGCTTCTTGAACAGGAAGGGCTACCATTCGTTGGTCCTCCAGGCCTTGGTGGACAGCTGAGGCCGCTTCCTGGACATATATGTTGGCTGGCCTGGCAGCACCCACGACGCCCAGGTATTCCGGAATTCAGGCCTGTGCCACCGGCTGGAGGCGGGGAACTACATCACCCAACGGGAGATCCCTGTGGGGGACACCACGATGCCCCTCTGCGTCGTCGCAGACGCGGCATACCCCCTCCGGCCCTGGCTCATGCACCTGTACATGGGCCATCTGTCAGCCAGCCAGGAGCACTTCAACATGTGCCTGAATCACGCGCGCCAGGTGGTTGAGCGCACATTTGGCTGCCTCAAAGGGTGCTGGAGGTGTCTCCTCACGCCCCTGGATGCAGGCCCCACCAACATACCCCAGATTGTGGGTGCATGCAGCGCCCTCCACAACCTGGTCTAGAGCGAGGGAGAGGCATTCTTTCAGGGCTGGGCTGTGGAGGCTGGCAGGGCCGACGTGCAGCCACCCGCTGCCCCCAGTCGCCAGGTGGACCCTGAGGGGATCTGGGTCCGGGAGGCCCTGCGGGCCCATTTCGACGAGGCCGCAGGGTGAACGATGGCAGGCCCCCCACTGCACCCCCCGCATCCTCCACAACACTCCCTGCCCCGACGCCCACACCACAGAGCACCCAAGAGCACACCCCCCGACTTTTCTTGCAAATAAAAATAGACCTGTTGTTCGTGAAACCACCAAACGTTGAATTCTTATTATTATTATATTATTTACAACCAATATAAATATTTTATATATTATATGATGATAAGCAAAAAAAAGGGGAAGACAAGGAAGGGGAGAACTATTTACATGGGGGCCAGGTATCCTAAAATAACAGGGGTCTAATACAAACTATATACAAAACACAAGTAAAAGGGGATATGTACAAAGGGGGGGGGGCACGTCCTGGGCCCCGCACCCCCTAATGTCCAGCGCTGGGGGGTGGGTGGCCATGACCCGCGCCTTGGCCTCAGCCCTGGCCGGGGCTGGCTGGGGGCCAGGCAGACCGGCAGATATGGCCAGCGGGTGTCAGCAGGCCCCAGGTCCCCCTCAGGGGAAGGCCCCTCGGTGGCGGACGGCGGTGTGACGGCGGGTGGAGCAGCGGGTGGAGCAGGCAGGGCGGGCAGAGCGGCGTCCGGCGCAGCATGGGGGGCCAGGTAGTCCACGATGCACTCGAATGTGCGCATAAAGGCCCCCCATGCCTCCTGGCGCCAGGCCAGCGCCTGCTCCTGCAGATGGAGCCGCTGCTTCTCCACCCGCAGGCGCTGCTCCGAGACCTCCAGCTGCTGCCGGAGGATCGCCAGCAGCTGGGGGTCCGTCACCGTCCGGGGGTGGTGCTGGGTCCACTGTTGTCCCCGTCCTGGGGCTGGTCGGTGGTCCGCCTAGGGGCTGGCCTGGAGTGATGGCCCCGGTGGGCTCTCTGGGACCACTGACACCTCACCGGCGCTCTCCGGTCCCTCCGATGGTGCAGCTGCGGAACACAGGGGGGAAAAAGAGTGGAGACAGCCGTTAGTGTGGCCCCCGAGCTGTGGCCCTTGTCCCCCCACCCCTCTGCTGCTGGTTCCCCATCCCCGTCCCTGGGAGATGCTGCTGCTGCTGATGGGTGTCCCACCCCCTCCCCCCCCGGGGGACCATAGGTTCCGCTCCACCCATCCCCAGGGATGGGGCGTGGCACTGTCGTGGTGGGGGGGCAGGGGCTGATGCACTCTTCTGAGGGACATGCCACTGCTGTCCTTGGGGCCACGGTCATCTGGGCATGTGGAGGGCCCCGGTCATGTCTGTTGCCTCCGCCCCTCAACCCCGGGGGTGTGCAGCAGGGGGGGTACATACCTGATGGTCCGCTCCCACGGTCGGGGCACACCCAGTGGGCGGACGCCCTGCTGGAGCTCTGGGATGGGATGGCGATCCGGAGCCCCCCATCGCTGGAGGAGGATCCCCCCTCCTCCTCCTCCTCCGGTGTCCCAGGGGTGGGCTCCTGGGGGCGCCCCTGGGGTGCGGGGCTTGCCTCCGGGGCGGACTCCACCTCCGGGGCCTGCTGGGGCTCATCGGCCAAGGTGTCAAGAGTGGCTGGAGGGGAGGAGGTATGCCGGGGGCCCAGGATTTCCCTGAGCTCCCTGTAAAAGGGGCAAGCGATGGGGGCGGCCCCAGATCGGCTGGCTGCATCCCGGGCCTGGGCGTAACCCTGCCGCAGCTCCTTAACCTTACTCCTGACATGGTCAGGAGTGCGGCAGGGTGACCCTGGGCAGCCAGGCCGTCAGCCAGCCGAGCGAACGCATCCACGTTCCACCTGTTGCTCCCCATTAACTGGAGCACCTCCTCCTCGCTCCAGAGCCCCAGCAGGTCCCGAAGCTCGGCCTCTGTCCAGGAGGGGCCCCGCTGCCTCTTCCCCAGCTGGCTGCCAGCCTGGGAGCCCTGGCTCCCCTTGGGGGGGTGCCCTGGGGTCACTTGGGGGGGCTGGCGGGCGGCCATTGCTGCGGGGGGCGTGGATTGCGGCTGCTGTGAGACGTGCAGGCTGGCCACGTGGCTGCGCCGCTGCCTGCACGCTCTCTCAGCTTCCTGCACAGGAAGGCAGGGGGCGGGGACCTTTAAGGGGCTGCTGCACTCGGCGACCATCGAGCTCAGGGGCTGGAGAGAGCGTCTCTCAACCCCTCAGCTGATGGCCGCCATGGCGGACCCCGCTATTTCAATGTTGTGGGACGCGCATCGGCTACACGTGCCCTACTTCGACGTTCAACGTAGGGCGCTATTCCCATCTCCTCATGGGGATAGCGACTTCGAAGTCTCGCCACCTTATGTCGATGTCAACTTCGAAATAGCGCTCGCCATGTGTAGACGTGGCGGGCGCTATTTCGAAGTTGATGTGGCTACTTTGAAGTAGCCGGCACGTGTAGACGCGGCTTTGCTGACTGATTAATAGAGTCAAAGGACAGAAGGGATCATAGGGATCATCTAGGCTGACCTCCTGTATAACGCAGGCTGTAGGAATTCCCCAAATGATTTTTAGGGCAAAACTTTATATAAAAACATCAAGTCTTGATTTAAAGATGGTCAGTGAGGTAGAAGTCGCTGTGACCTTTGACAGTAGTTAACTTTTAGAATAATTTGTTAATGACAGAAAAAACATGCATTATTTCAGGTCTGATTGTTTTTCGGACTTCAGCTTCCAGCTGCTGCATCATGGTATTCCTTTCACTGATAGTTTGAAGAGCCTATTAGTAAATATTTGTTCTCCAGGAAGATATTTATAGGTTGTAATCAACTCACCCATTCCCTTTCTCTGTAGTATATTAGACCGAGCTCTTTGAGTCTACCAGACAGTTTAAGGGGGGCGGTGGTGCTGCTTTGAGCTGGGGGCCACTAACCCACAGAAAAATCAATTGGGGGGCCACATAAAAGTGAGATACATGAAAAAAGAACAAAGCCACAAAATCCTCACTGATGTGGCCCCTGACTGAGCCACCTCACTCCCCTCATTCTCTAGCCCCATGGGCAGAGGGTTGGAGGAGTGGGGGCAACTGAGGTGGGTGTTTGTGGCCTGGGTGGGAGGGAGGGTGCTGAAGCGGGCTGTGAGCAGCAGTGAGCCAGGGGATTCAGGAGGAGGCCAGAGAGATCTGGGCAGGAGTGAGGATGCAGGAGGAAGGTGGGTGTGGGATCTGGGTGGGAGGGTGTGGAGCAGGGTGGGCATGGGGATCTGGTCAGAAGGGGAGGCCGGAGGAGGGGGCAGGAGATGGCTGCGTCATGGTGGGGGCGCTAACCTCTGTGCACTGCCGCCAGCCCTTTTCCCCGGCTGGGGGGAATGGCAGCATGGAGAAAAGCTCCCTGGAGAGGCTTTTCTCCTGTGATCCCAGACAGCACCTCCCCGCTGCTCTGATTGGCCAGAATTCCAGCCAATCAGAGTGGTGGGGAAGCGTCTCTGCAGGCAGCACTATTCTGCCATTCCCCCAGCCAGGAGAGGGTGAGGAGAAGTGGAGGCAGCAGTAGCAGAGGCGCACAGGCAGTGGTGGCGCTGCTTCCTGCCCCCATCAGGCAGAGCCCATAGGCTGGTTTCGCTATGACGTGCCTGGATCTGGCCTGTGAGGCTTGGGGCCCCACACCGCTGACCTGCACAGGCCAGATGCTGGGAAGGGGAGGTGTGAGCCTCAGAGGCTGGATCCAGGTAAGCTGGGGCCAGATCCAGCCTGCGAGCCAGGGGTTCCCCACCCCAGTGTAAGGCATGTTTTCTAATTCTTAAGTCATTCTTGTGGCTCTCTTTTGAACCCTCTCCAATTCATCAACATGCATCTTGCTTATTACATATGGCTGTTCTCTGATTATTTCTACCTATAATTAAAGCTTTGTGGCACAAGAGTGAGTGAACTTATGCAAAATACAGAGAATTGCTTTATCTGAGCCTGATGCATGTGTTCCACTGGGGAATGCTGGGAGCTCTGTTGGGCTCAAAAGACCATTTATTTATCTGGTGGTATGGAAAGTAACTGATATCAAGAATGTATAAGAATATGATTAGAAGTGCTTGCCCCCCCCCAACTCTTATGTCAAACATGTCTTTAAATGCTCTTTCAGTTTTTATGGTAAAGTAGAAAGATTTCAGTCTTCAGAGCGTGGCTTTTATTTTGTGTGTGCAATTTTCTGCTTGTAATTACTTGGGCCTGCATTTTCCAGCGGGTATCACTTGCATGCACAGGTTATATATTTTACACTTGCAAGCTCCATAGTTTCCAGTGAGTCTTGTGTGTATAAATTGTACCACCCTGTGCAAGCTGGAGATAGAGTATTTGTTTGTAAATGATGCACAGGCAAAGCTGTAAATTCAGAAATGAAAACAGAGTAGGGAACCTTTTTGAAAAAGTGGCTTTCTTTCATAGAATCATAGAACACTAGGACTGGAAGGGACCTCAAGAGGCCATCGAGTCCAGCCCCCTGCCCCAATGGCAGGACCAAGTACTGTCTAAACCATCCCTGATAGACATCTATCTAACCTGTTCTTAAATATCTCCAGCGATGGAGATTCCGCAACCTCCCTTGGCAATTTATTCCACTGTTTGACCGCCCTGACAGTTAGGAACTTTTTCCTAATGTCCAACCTAAACTTCCCTTGCTACAGTTTAAGCCCATTGCCTCTTGTTCTATCCTCAGAGGCCAAGAAGAACAAGTTTTCTCCTTCCTCCTTATAACTCCTTTTTAGATACCTGAAAACCACTATCATGTCTCCCCTCAATCTTCTCTTTTCCAAACTAAACAAGCCCAATTCTTTCAGCCTTTTTTCGTAGGTCACATTCTCTAGACCTTTAATCATTCTTGTCGCTCTTTTCTGGACCCTCTGTAGTTTCTCCACATCTTTTTTGAACTGCAGTGCCCAGAACTGGACACAATATTCCAGCTGAGGCCGAACCAGCGCAGAGTAGAGCAGAAGAATGACTTCTTGTGTCTTGTTCACAACACAGCTGTTAATGCATCCCAGAATCATGTTTGCTTTTATTGCAACAGCATCACACTGTTGACTCATATTTAGCTTGTGGTCCACTATAATCCCTAGAGCCCTTTCTGCTGTAGTCGTTCCTAGACAGTCTCTCCCCATTCTATATGTGTGAAACTGATTGTTCCTTCCCAAGTGGAGCGCTTTGCATTTGTCCTTATAAAACTTCATCCTGTTTACCTCAGACCATTTCTCCAATTTATTCAGATAATTTTGAATTATGACCCTATCCTCCAAAGCAGTTGCAACCCCTCCCAACTTGGTATCATCTGCAAACTTAATAAGTGTACTTTCTATGCCAATACCTAAATCATTGATGAAGACATTGAACAGAACCGGTCCTAACACAGACCCCTGCGGAACCCCACTTGTTTTACTTTTCCAGCAGGATTGAGAACCATTAAGAACTACTCTCTGGGTACGGTTATCCAGCCAGTTATGCACCCACCTTAGAGTAGCCTCATCTAAATTGTATTTGCCTAGTTTTTTGATAAGAGTATCATGAGAGACTGTATCAAATGCTTTACTAAAGTCTAAGTATACCACATCTACCGCTTTTCTCCTATCCACAAGGCTCGTTATTCGAAAGCTATCAGATTAGTTTGACAAGATTTATTCTTTACAAACCCATGCTGGCTGTTTCCTACTACCTTACCACCTTCCAAGTGCTTGCAGATGATTTCTTTAATTACCTGCTCCATTATCTTTCCTGGCACTGAAGTTAAGCTGACTGGCCTGTAATTTCCTGGGTTATTCTTATTCCCCTTTTTTTATAGATAGGCACTATATTTGCCCTTTTCCAGTCTTCTGGAATCTCTCCTGTCTCCCATGATTTTCCAAAGATAATAGATAAAGGCTCAGATACCTCCTCTATCAGCTCCTTGAGTGTTCTAGGGTGCATTTCATCAGGCCTTGGTGACTTGCAGACATCTAATTTTCCTAAGTGATTTTTAACTTGTTCTTTTTTTATTTCAACTTCTAACCCTACCCCTTTCCCACTAGCATTCACTATGTTGGGCATTCCTTCATCAGACTTCTCAGTGAAGACTGAAACAAAGAAGTTATTGAGCATCTCTGCCATTTCCAAGTTCCCGGTTACTGTTTCTCACTCCTCACTGAGCAATGGCCCTACCCTGTCCCTGGTCTTCCTCTTGTTTCTAATATATTTATAAAAAACCTTCTTGTTTCCCTTTATGCCTGTAGCTAGTTTGAGCTCATTTTGTGCCTTAGCCTTTCTAATCTTTCTCCTGCATTCTTGTGTTGTTTGCCTATATTCATCCCTTGTAATTTTTCCTTGCTCACTTCCAAACTGTCATCCCTTAATGACTTTTGTCTAGGGTGCAATGATTTTATTTTTCCATTGTTTATCCCATTTTTGATGTGTAGTAAATCACTAAATCTCAGGTGTTCCTTTGTATTTGTCAGTATGCCACATGTGGAGCAGTGAAGCCTATGTGGGAGGAAAGATGGGACAATATATTAAAACAACTGTTTCCACTAAACTTTGCAGGTTTTGCAGCAATAACTAGATGCCTTTTACTAAAGGTGACAAAGTTAAATGAGTTAGAGAAGAATTGGGTGGGGGAGGAAGAACTGGATCTGTGCCCTTTTTGTGTTGCTTTGAGGTGTGAAGAATGCCTTTGGTGGTTTCAGCTTGGGGGAGGAGGGGTGAACTATTGTTTTTATTTTTTAACTTGTTATTGTATTTTATCTTCAGAAATGTCAGGAATAATAAGTCTTCCGCATGGGGGGTGGGTGGGATTAAAGCAATCACTCCAAATTACAAGAATTTTCCAACCCACTTGCATATGCAAAATGGGTTTTGTTGGTATCAATTCTAACAGTTGCATACTCAAGCAGTAGCTCAGACAAACTGTGCATCTCAGTATATTACATGTGCAAAAGTAAACATCTTAATTAAAGGCTAGTTTCTAATGCTGTTTCAAGATGTGGCCCCATAGATTTCACTTTAATGCGGAATGGAAAACATAGAGAAGCCAAAAAAATTGCCTACAAATTCTTAGCAAATTACAATACTTTTGTATTTGTAATGTTTATATTTTACCACATTTGAAAACAATGGTTGAAAATTATTTCCTTCTTACTTGCCATGCATGACCTCAGGATTCTGTATCTCCCTGGCTGTAATAGACAGCATCTCAAGCAGCGACATGTCTGTTTTCTCTTATTCACTGCACACAATGCGACAACTAATGTATCTCACTAGGTCTATCTTTAAGAATTCATTTTCTTAAAAAAAAAAAAAAAAAAAAAAACCCAACAGCCATCAAGTCTTTGCTGGAGCATGAAATCCAAAGGCGACAAACTTGTGCATCTCATTGCAACTAAATCAATGTACATTGTGTTATCTTTTATCACAACATGTGCATCAATTTTCTTTCACTGAATAGCATAGTAACTCGGATGTTCATTTACTCTTATTTTATTTTATGCTGATGAAAAGATGGGCTTAACATTCCCACCCAGAGCGGTCTCACATAGGCATACATGTGTACAGATGCAACTAAAATCTTTAGGTTAGTAACTGGTGTGGGCGTGGGGGCGGCAATTTTCAGGCTAGGTCAGTTTTGGGAGCTGACAATATTGGTGTCAATGGCCTTCCCTTTAACTTTGAGGAAGGTTGAGGAAGTGGAAGTTTTATCTAAGCAAATAGGCAAACAGAGATGCAAATATATTTGCCACATGCCACATATGGGCTGTGTCTACATGGGCACAAATCTTCGAAATAGCCATATTTCGAAGATTACTAATGAGGTGCTGAATTGAATATTCAGCTCCTCATTAGCATTAGGATGCTTCTGGCTGCACTTTCGAAAGCGTGCAGCTCGGCGCAACTACATGGGGCTCCTTTTCGAAAGGACCCCGTACCTTTTGAAATCCCCTTATGGAATTCAATTCAGCACCTCATTAGTAATCAATATTCAATATTCAATTCAGTGCCTCATTAGTAATCTTCGAAATATGGCTATTTCAAAGATTTGTGCCCGTGTAGATACACCCTTAGTGTTACGAGGGCCTGATCTGCCCTTAGAAATTAAGCCAGCATAGGTATGTGGGGGACAAAAGAACATAAGAACAGCCATATGGGGTCCAGCCAAAGTTCCATCTAGCTCAGTATCCTGTATTCCAACTGGTCAATGCCATGTGCCCCATAGGGAAGGAACAGAACAGGTAACCATCAAGTGACCCTTCCCTTGTCACCCATTTCCAGCTGCTGGCAGAGGCTAAGGATGCCATTCCTACCCTTTCTGACTAATATCCCTTGATGGATCTACACGCCATGAATTTATCTAGTTCTTTTCTGAACCCTGTTAAAGTCCTGGTCTTCATACCATCCTCTGGCAAGGCGTGCTCCACAGTTTGTGTGCATTGCATGAAGAAATGCTTCCTTTTGTTTGGTTTAAACATGCTACCTATTAGTTTCCTTTAGTGACCCTTATTTCATGTGTTATGGGAACAAGTAAATAACTTTCATATATGTAACCCGATGAAAATAACGTATGTGTGAGTCTCACACCTATGCTAGCAGAATATGCAAACTATATTGCCAAAGAAGGCTTTAGTATGAACTGTGTTGCTGGTAACCAGTTCTTTTTTTTCCAGGGGAAAAAAAAGGGTTCCGGAACTCAAGTCTGATGATTCCTTGTTGGGGTTAGGATGTTCAGTTTTAATGCCCTGGTCCCTGTGCTGCTGTGGGGCATCGGGGGCTCCTGCCCCATCCCCATACTCCTGCAGCACTGAGGGGAGCTCCCACCCTGGTCCCTCCACTGCTGCTGAACCAGCAGTGAAAATTTTTCTGGTGGTCTAATGGAAAAACGGTGCTGGAACTCTGTTGCGGTGCTTTCCACCAGCAAAAAAGCCACGCTGGTAGCAAACCCTTTCCAGTGTAGACAAGACGTTGTGGTGTTTTCCTTGCATATGATGCTCGCAAAGAGTGATATTCACCCCTGAGCTCAGGGCCAGAACAAAGTCTATGCACCATTAAGTTCTACTTCAGTCCAACACAAGACCAGGTTGGAGGAATTAAGTGGAACACAGGCCTTCCTTTCCAGGCCCTTTAACCCGGGGATGAGTGTCAGATGAGTATCACCCTAAATGTGCTCTACATGTCATACCCTTAAGAAAAAGTGAATTGTGTAAGAGAACATTAGGCCTAGTCATGTTTACAAAGATAGAAGCCATACATACTTCCAAAAGCCTCAAAGAACTCAAGAAATTTGTTAAGAAGAGGCAGGAAAAGTTGCTTATGTAAATGAACTGTGTGGTTATCAGTAGTTTCTGTTGCAGGAAACAGAAAGTAAACACTGTCTTTGTTTCTTTAAATGTTTTTGTATTATAGATGAAAAGTAAGTAAAAACCTTCAAAGAACTTTATGGAAAATGTTTGTTGGTAGTGTAAGTTAACTGTAAGTCTATTAAAAAGAATCCAGTCTTTTTATATTACCTTAGGGCTACATATAGTAACATTTACTTCACACTAGGACATGACATCAGTGGAAGAATGTAGTAACCTTTCTCGAGAAATCAATCTATGTCTATGTATGCAATTCTCTGTTCTCTGTCTCTGTTATCTGGAATATTATTCATGTGTGATTTATTGTCTAATTAGGCATGTGCTCTGGTATTTTAAGAAGTGAAAAGCACTTTATGCAGTAGCCGGAAAGTGTGTATCATTTGATATTTTCTTTTTTGAGAAAAGAGGATTTCCTTGAGAACCCCCCTTTATTTTTAGATGTGATTCTAGGAATATTTCAGTGAGGTCCAATGAGAATTCTTCTTAACACCGAGGTTTACATTTTAAGTACATTCTAGAAAGCATTTTAAGTACCTATTAAGGTCCAAAAACAAGTGTGTCAATAGACATATACCAATATCAGCAACTCAAACCTGATCTAACAACCCTTGACATTAACTCATACTGACTTCATCAGGAGTTGGATCAGGCCCCTGCCACTCTTCACTGTAATTTTGGAATAAATATCAGACACGTTTTCAAGCAAAGCAGCTTTCAGTCATGGACCTGCTTTTCTCCTCTGCACCTTGTGTGGTCTCTTGCACCTCTGTGTAGTTTGTGCAAGTTTTATCACCTCTGAAAGGTAATATTTTATAGCTGCTTTGCACAGGTGTAAATGATGATGTGAGGCAAAGGGCAGGAGAGAATCAGGCCCTATAAATGCAAAGTCCTGAGGGTAGTTAGTTTATCCCCACCCAGCACAGCAGGAGTAATAACCTGCTAGCTGGCATATTGGTGTGACTCACCAGCTGAAATGTAATCTGACATTGCAGAAACATTTTGATGGAATTCAATTAAAAACGAAGAGAAATAGACAGAACATCATTAAGGTTTTCACACTTTTTCCAATCTGAAAAGCTGCAGAAAACACAAGCTCTGGACTGGGGCTCTGACCAGGGCTCTCTGGCCTTGGATATCAAGGGTCTGAGATGAGGATAAGTATCAGCTTATCTTGCAACAGACTCTTGCTGGTGCTGGATGTTTAGCTGACACCAGGAACTACCCATCTCATCCCAGCTCTGAGACTGCTGAACTGAGTCAGCCCCTATAGGAAGTTTCTGGTCAATCATTGGCAATGTTGGGAAGGTGTCAGGCGTTGATTAAGAAGAACCCCCTCTGGAGTGCTGAAGGAGAGTTCAGGCAGCAGAACTGACACGTGTGAGACGAAATAAACCCTCAATTATTTTAAACCTTTCAGCTGTTCTGCTGGTGCCCTAATGAAGGAGTGATAGGTACCATTCTACAGCTGAGAAACAGGCCAAGCTCCTGCAAGGTAAACTGTGGTCCAGTGTGAAACCCATCTGGCATAGCATTAAGCCTGTGATGTTTTTGTGCAACCACCTGAAAATGAAGTGCTGGGAACAGACCTAATGAAGTCAAATGAAAAGATGACACGCAGACAAGCAGGCCATGCCAAGAATCTCGGAGTCCTTGTCGGTAGGAGATCATTAGATGTTAAATGAGCATTGCTCCTCATCCAGTAACAGAATGTCGTGAAGTGCCTGGTTAAGCAGTGATACTGGAGCGCCCACGTCAACCAGGAACTGTATCACGCAGCCCCATGGAGCTCATGGGGTCCTTGCACTTGGTACTGCAGGTATCTGTAGCAACAGGCAGTCATTGCCCCAGAGGGTTTACAGTCTGAAGGACGGACAAAAGAAATATTATTTCCATCCCCCAAGGCCATCAAATGCCATGTAAGATTCAGCTGCTTGAACTGCAGCCTATGTTGACACCCTGTTTACTAGCCTCCCCGACTGGACAACAACCTGTAGGAAAACGTGACAATTATGAAGGATTCCACTGGTCTGCTTGGTGCTACAAAAATGCTGCCAGTGGGTGGGTAGTAAGCACTTGGCTAGCAAAGGTAAATGAATGACCAGTAGGTCTGGAGGAGGGAGACTTCAGCATTTCATCTCTTGGTTGAGGCCTTTAAGTGCTGTTATAATACAGGTTGACCTTCTTCAGTCTGGCACTCTCGGGACCTGACCAGTGCTGAATGAGAGAATTTGCTGGACCACAGGAAGTTAATATTGTCTAGCAGCGTTACCAACACTTCCACTGCTTACTGGCCTCTGAGACGACATTTAGGGGCAAATTACAGCTAAATACCAGCACAGAACACCGAGAGACAGGACTGGTGGCTGCAAACAAACTTTATGGGACCACAGGAAACCTGGCAACACCCCGATATGAGGTCATCCAGCTAATTAAACTCATGCCAGATTATGGATGTTGCTGGACAAGAGTGTGCTGGCCTAGAGAGGCTCAACCTGTATTACTAATAAAGAATAATTTCCTTATCGACTTTGTTTCCAGTGAGGGAAAGGGAAATCCAGTCTACGTGTTCCTAACAGTTAATTTTGTCTGTTGTTCCACTGGGGTATAATTATCGTGCATTAGAGCTGGGAACTAATATATTTCTATTTAAGGGAACTCTAGAGAATAGCTGGGAACCAGTGGATGCTGAGAGCCATCCAGAAGCACAATGTGTTCTGATGAGGGCACATCTGTCAAGATTTGTACAGTAATAACCTATTTAGTGTATGGTACAGGGTGCCAGTTTTCTGGCTGTCCTTTTTCTGCTCTCGAATCCACCTGCAATCTGTGTAAGTCTACTCCCCACTCCTATCTCTCACCCACAGAAAAGGCCTTTGACTGTGTCCTAGTGGGGAAGAAATCCACAGCTGATGAAGTTTCCACTTATTTGATACAGCAACGAAGGGTCCTGTGGCACCTTATAGACTAACAGAGAAGTTTTGAGCATGAGCTTTCGTGAGCACTGACTCACTTCATCAGATGCTGGACCACTTCATGCTCAAAACTTTTCTGTTAGTCTATAAGGTGGTACAGGACCCTTCGTTGCTGTTACAGATCCAGACTAACACAGCTACCCCTCCGATACTTATTTGATAGAATTTCAAGGGGCAACATCACAACGTGATTGTGCTGGTGCTTTCTTCCCTAGAAAATGTTGGGGTGAAATCTCCATTTCTGATGGGGCTCACTCATTTGTGGGCATTATTAAATCATCCCTCCAAATCGTTTATCTCTGGGGCTCTACCAATACTTCTGAAGGGAATTTTGTTCTTTTCCGGAATAGGCTGGATTGCACAAAGAATAAGTATTTAAAAACAAATTCACATGAGAGGATAGAACTCTAGTTCTCCCTTCAAGTCTCAGATTTCAGACCCAATGGCACAACTTGAACCCAGTGCTATTCAGGCTATATACTCCATTGGCTCTCCCAACCCCAAACACCCCAGAACCAAGTAAAAATATTTTCAGCAAGTTTGCCTATATGAGCTTGTTTGAGAGGTATTGCTTTTCTTGTTGGTTCGGATTAAGCTCTGTTAAACTGGGAAACCAAATGATTTAGTTCCTCCTCTGCAGGCAGTTGTACCCTAGTAGGCGGTGTTTATCAATGGTGGGGGAGGGGTGCATTTTTGTGGAGCCACTTCTTTGTCACGACATTACTGAATAGCATGAGTTATGTATGCAGTTGATGGCTGGAAAGATATACTAGGCATGTTTAGAGCTCTTGGGACCTAGATGGTCATCTTAATGTATGATGATAACTTTAGTTGGTTTAGACATTCTGCTGAGATTTCATCAAATATGTAAATAAAACTTTATAGAAAATGAGCTGGAGTTGAACATCTGGAGGACTAGATGTTCTATTCACAGGAAGAATAAACAAAAGCTTCTGCTGTCTTTTGTGCCAATAGTGCTAGCAGCACAGAGACACATGCAAATGACTAGAGCGGGGGGCTCAATTTTAGGCAGCAGTTTGTGTGACATAGTTAACCCCTTTCTTGTGCACCAATTATCCAGGAGCAGACGTCAATTCTTACCGCTTTGTTAGCTGAATATATTTGTGAGTAAATTTTAGTTTATGAGTTGCTGAACAAAAGATCTGGGTGAAACATTTTTGAAGAACTAGTACGTTACAGTTTTGGGTGATTGAAACGATTATTGAATTTAGGCTGAATTAGGCAAGTAATTTTTCCTGAATAAAAAGTGTAGAATTCTTTCATGAAAGTCAAAATATTGACACTTGGACACTTTTTCTATATGAATAATTTTGCCATTGCGTTTGAAAACAGGTTGAACAGTACAGGTTGAATCTCTCTTGTCCGGCACCATCAGGACCTGATTGGTGTCGGACTAGTGAATTTGATGAGCCATGGAAGGTCAATATTTTCAAGCATGTTACCAACACTTTCACTGCTTATTGGGCTCTTAGAAGACATTTGGGGTGCAGTAATCCCTTGAGGTACATGAGGGTTGCATTCCATACAGCCCTTCCATACCTTGAATTTCACGTAAACTGGGGAGGGCTGCGGGGGGGATGGGTTGGGGGCGGGAGGGGGGTTAAGTCTGGGGTGGGTTAGGGTGACGGGGGTGATGGGAGGGTGCAGTTGAGCCAGGGCATGCAAGGGGTTTGACCCATGCAGCAGGGGCTTGGGGCGCGAGTTGAACCCAGCCAGAGAGTTGGAATTGGAGTGCGGGCCACAGCGGTGGTGGGTAGGGGGGTTGGAGCTGAAGTCCCGCATGTGCGCCGGGGGCTGGGAGTCCTGTGTGCAGGTTGAAGCCGGAGCCCCATGTGCCGGAAGGTGTGAGCTGGGGCTGCTGGGGTGAGGAGGTTGGGGGAAGTCGAAGATGGTGAACTGAGGCGGGGGTGGGTTGAGCTGGCAGCAGGGTTAGAGCCCTTCCACATGCCGCCAGTGGCTGACAGCTGAAGCCCCAAGTGTGGAGGGGATGTGAGCTGGGACCTCAGGGGGGAGGGGTTGAGCTAGGCAGTGGGGTTGAATGGGGGGTGCATTGGGGCGGTTTAGCAGGGGGGGTTGGAGCCCCAGCCCCACAAGTTCACGGGTTGAAGCTGGAGCCCTGTGTGTGTGGGGCAGGGGGGAGGGGTTGAGCCGGGCAGGGGTGAGGTTGAACTGGGCAGTATTGGGGCAGGGTGCTGGAGGGGGCAGTGGTTGGGAGCCCTCTGTGCACTGAGCCAGCCGCATGGCAGGGGTTGAGCTGGGACTGCAGGGGGCTTGGGGCCCAGGCATGTGGGGGGGGTGGGGCTTGGGAACCAGAACTGGGTCTGTGGAGGTTGGAGGCGAGCCCTCCACTTGAGGCGGGAGCCCTCCACTTGGGGAGGAGAGCTGGGACAATAGGGGTGGGGAAGTTAGAGGGGGTTGAGCTGACGGGGGGGTTTAACAGGTGAACCAGCATGGATGTCAAGCGGCGCAGCTCTGGGAAGCATGGGGAAGGGGGTTTTAGCTCACCTGGCTGCCCACAGGGGCAGGTAGCTAGGCAAGCTAAAAGCCTTCCTTCACCTTCCCAGAGTGGTGCCTAGCAGGGGAAGGCTCTTAGCCTGTGGGAAGCAGGGGGAAGGGGCTCTTAGCCTGCCTAGCTGCCTGCTTTTGTGGCAAGCTAGGCAGGCTGAGAGCCAGCAGCTTTGCGGTGGGCAAACACGAAGCTGTGTAAAGCGGGAGATTACTGTACGGATCGGGGGGGTCAGTCGCATAAGAACGGGGTCACATACTCTAGATTCATGTCCTCTGAGACCTTACTGTCCATTGCATCTGAATAACAGCACAGATCCCTGACAGCCAGGACTGGGGGCTGGAAACTAACTTTATGGGACCGCAGGAAACCTGGCCACACCCATGATAAGTGGTCGTCCAGGTAAATAAAATTATGATGGATGATGGATGTTGCTGGATGAGAGAGTTACGGATTAGAGAGTTTTACAGCCTGTGTCGTTTCACTGGACTCAAAGATGTTTTCAGTTTCAGCTCAGTGAGAAAATGAAAAAAAGCTTGTTTGAAATTAACTGTTATTTTTTTTAAAAAAAGTATATTTTGGGCACTGAACTGAAAGACCTACTCTTTAATATGACTATTATCTGCTTGGTCACTTTTCCTATGGCATGATTTGTTACCCCTGCAACAAACGTTAAGGATGGCTACAGGAACCCTTTGGCCAATATTTGTAAGACTATTGATTTGTATGGGAGTGTGCACTGCTTTCTGTTGTCACAGATGTTTTTGTGCTCGTGCAAAAATTTGTGGAAAATTACTTCAAGGATTGAGGCAGATTAGGGTTCTTTGAATAGATGTTCATCATCTCTTTTGGCAGCATTGATCCAGCTCTGTAGGTAACCTCCTGTACTTGATGGCTGCGTGGAGAAAAAAATATTGTTATGTAAGTGAGTAGAACATACCAGCATGCTTTGCACAGTATATACAAGTATAAGTATAAATTAGCAGCTTGAGTGCACTTGTTTCTATAGTCCAAATTATCAGGCGGATCTTCATTGAGCCTCCCTTTTTGTACCCACAAAATTGTGAGGTCAAATAATTGCAGGTGAATTTACTGTCACTTGGATGTCTCAACAAGATATTTGGACATCTAAATGACCTATATTGCATAGAGAAGTAATGTCAGGAACAAAATTGTGGCCACAGATACTAGGGCAAAAGATAGTAACAGAAACTATTTTTGCAACCAAAAGGTAGGTGTGAAAAGGAAAGACACCTTTAGAGGCAGTCAGGGCCAGGTTTTGCAACAGGAAAAGGAACAAACTTTATGCCATTTTAAAACTTTCCCTTCACAGGTGGAAGAGTTTGTTATTCTCGGTATTGTTCTAATTATGGGACTAGGAGATATGGGTAGGTGTGATTTCAGGACATAAAGTTCTCTTTTGCCCTCCTCCACTTCTGCTGCATTCTCTGTACAGGGCTTGAACCTGCCCTGAACTTCTCCCTGGCACTGAACTAGACTTGCTCTGGGCCTGCTGTAGCCTACATTGATTGTAAATAATCTTACGGTGTTGAAAATACAGCAGAGTATGTAATGCACGTGCTTAAAAACGTGAGATCCCCAGATGTGTCAAGTGAGCTATTTCCAGTGGAGACAGGGAAATATTAATGCCATTATCCATGGCCTTGGTGAGACCTCATCTGGAATCCTGTGTGCACATCTGATCATCCACGTTCAAGAATGATTAATTCAGACTGGCACACAGGTGCTGAGCAAGACCATGAGGATGATTGGGAAAAGAGAATGTGCCTTATGAGAGGAGTCTAATTAGAGCAAGGCTTGGTGAGCCTAGCAAAAGGAAGGCTGAGAGGGGACATGACTGCTTTCCCTAAATACAGCAGAGTTGTAGCTACCATGGAGGGAGAAGAGCTGATTAAGTCAAAGGAAGATGACAGTCCAGGAATAATACATGTTGGGAGTAGACTGGCTGTGACTATCTATAGGCTGGAAATGAAAAGGCTTCTAGCCATCAGAAGGACGAGGTCCTGGAAGAGCATCTCGGTATGAGTGTTGGAGGGCAAACAACTTAATTAGCTTTCAGAACAAATGTGATACATTTATGAGGGGATTATATGCAGAAATTATCTGTGATAACAGGGAATGGATGATACGGCCTACAAGGTCCGTTCTGGTTCTCTAATGCTAAGGGATATCCTGCCACATCTTCTTTCCTCTGATCCTGCCCTTTTCACTTGCCGAGGCTGTAATAAGGAAGGGGGTGTGGCCTATGTTCCCCGTACTTCAGCTCCCTACCACTGGAAGATCGCGCTCTCGCTAGGGAGATTCTTCTTGGTTTGGTTGTACCAACTTCTGGGACACTGTAGACAAGTGGTGCGGGGGAAAGCATCCACACTGCACTGGGGTATTAGAGAGACAAGGTGGGTGAGGTGATGTCTTTTACTGGACCCACTTCTGTTGAAGAAAGAGCTTTCCATCAACAGAAATTGACCGGTAAAAGATACCCCCTCACCCACCTCAGCTCTGAAGTGTTTTATAAGTACAGTGGCCCACACCCAGGAGTGGGGCTGCACCATCAGAGGTGGAAGTGTCGATGTGGGCTGGCGTGGTGCTCCTGTAAGAACTGGCTGCTGGTATCAGCCTGTACATAGCTCACATTGAACTGTGGCTGTGTCAGTGCTGTAATGTTGCTGCCCTTTCAGCTCCCTCCCATTGGCGGCCTTGATATAGGAGCTGAAAGCATTTTGCTGCCTCTTTAAAGCGCTGCCACAGCAGCACAGCCAGACTCTACCAGCAGGGCCTCTGCCAGAGGGAGAGCCCCCACTCTGCCCCTTCAGTCCAAGGCACTGCGGCTTCCGGGGCCCAGATATGCTCCCCTTGCCAAGGACTCCAGATCTGGTTGCACAGGTAAGTTCCAGCATCTACTTTCCCCCTGCTCACTGTGCAGTACACAGAGCTGGTCAGAAAACAGTTTTCCCATCCAGTGAATAGTTCTGAGAGTTGAAAATGTTTTTACATCATGAATTGAGACAAGAGGCTGAAATCTCAAAAATATTTGCAAACTGAAATAGCCTTTAGGTTTTTGGTCAGTCCAAACATTTTGATATTAGTAATAAAAAATGATTCCTTCCAATTTCAAATTTTTAAAAAGCCTTCTCCCTGCCCTAGTCAATTTAGTTTGTATTTTGAACCATAAAAGTGGAATTACTTTTTATTGAAAATGTCAACTGTTTTTCCTGACGTTTTGACTCTGGGAAATTTGTCAGACCTGACGGTTTTAAAAATGTTGGGTTTGGCTGAAGAAAGGATTTAGCAAAACATTCCCAATTAGTTCTAGTCCCTACCCCGAAGAGCTCACTATCTAATTAAAGACATGATGCAATGATTGAGCAGAACAGAAATTAGGAGGGAAAAGTAGGGCAGGGGAATGGAGCACAAGATTAATGGGAGCAGTATCACATGGTAGCATATCCTAACAATGTGTGCAGCTTGATACTTCCAAATCATTTACATGTTTTCTTTAAATGAACATTTTATAAAATCCTGTATTGAATCATCACTCCCTTTGATCCCAGAACACCCCCTACTTCTGGCCTAGCTTTGGTTAAGAAAACATATTTGAGACTGTTTGGATTAGTGTTTTGTTCTGAGGGAGGCAGAGGGCAAAACTGGGAAGATGAAGTTAGAGAAGACTCTTTTCTAGGTGAAAAAGTAAAGCATGAAAAGAAAGACAACAAAACACAGGGCAAGGAATTACACACAGCAAGGAATGCATTCAAGCCCCAGCAGTGCCCTTATCTTGCCTTTTCTGCTGATTTCCTGCTAAGAGTGCTTTGGCTGCTTTAAGGACAGCATCTAAAGTTTGCAAGCATAAAGGAATTCAGATGGAACCCTGGATGTCATCACATTTTCCAAGTTGGCTATAAATCACAATTTGTTATGGTTATTTCTTGGGCAGCAGAGTATGTGCAAAGAGATAAGAGCCCAGGGGAAGGAGAAGGGCAGATGTATCCCAGAATAAAAGGCAAGTAGGAAATGCCTTACAAGAAATGCTTCCGCAGTATATACACAGGTAGCTGAATGGCTGGGGAGAAGGAGGAGCTGGTGCTTTTTTCTTTTTCTTTTCCTCAACCTGGCATGGAATTAAAACACAATTGTCTCCTGCTGCTCACATTGGGCACCACTGAACATGGTATTTTCCCCCTCAGATAGGGGCAATATAATGAATCAAAGGACAGATCCTCAACCAATATATCTCAATTGACATAAATGGAGCTCTGTTGATTTACTGAGAAATTAGATGGAAAAGTCTCATCACTCATACGCTGTCTGTGAGTTCTCTGCTGTACAATTGTCTTGTTTAAAGTTAAATATTTCAGGTATTGGGGCTTCCATTGTTTCTCCTGAGAGAATAATTCAAGCTCCCTTTCAGAATGCTGGCATGGATGTTCACCCTAACATTTCCCTTTCCTGATGCCACCCTACTGCTGTTAATTTTACACCTCCTACAACCCTAACTAATTGCTCTCAACCCTGTGTAGTTACGCCCTTCCAATGTTTGTCAGAGTTTTATGTCCCCACTTCTCTGTCCCACAAACAGCCAGGCCGTCTGTGTTGGAGTCACTCAGAGATTGGAATCCAGTGCAGTGTTTAGCACTTTAAAATCTCAATCTTTCCATCTGCCAGTTGGACAGTTGGTGACATGTTAAACTGGGTAACAATGCTGGATGAGGTGTGTGGTTATCTTGTAGGCACTGTTGAAGGTCAGGTGCCAGCAATTACCTCAGTAATGTGTGGGGTGTGTCCCTGTTTTTATCTAAACAAGAGGAGCATGGCTGGTTGAGCCCTGACCTGTTATTTTGGCTGTCCTCATGACTCCAAAACCTGGTAAACCTCAGTAAATCACCAGGTCCCTCCTTCTGGCTAGCGTGGTTCACAGCCAGTAAAATGAATCACACCCAGTCCATTCACATTGCATGCTCTTCTGAGTCTGCCTGTATGTGATTAACTGTGTTGTCCCCTTGCTTCTGTTACAATGCCAGAGAATGGACTGGGTTGAATGACTGTTGGTAGGATGTTTGTTTTCAAGTGTGTTAAAGGAGGCATTTTCGGTAGGGATGTTCTTTGCTCCTATAGAAATAAACACACTTTTAATTCTATACCAACAAACTGATTTTGAAAATAAAGCCAAATTAAAACATTTCTCTCTACAATACCAGTCATAAAACACAGGGAGCCCTAATTAAACCTAACCCAGTGCCTCAACAAAACGTGGATCTCTTTATTACTAACATTGAGGAGAAAACTGACAGGGGTGGGGTGAATTTGGAGTTAGAAAAGTCAGGCAGCCACTATCTTATTCCTTCACCATTCTAGTCCCAACGAAGCAGAGTAGTCTGAGGCCCATAATGGCTTCTTCCATCTTCCCACCCCAGGAGAGCAACACCAGGAAGCAATACCTTCTTTCCGCAGTCATCCCTCCCACCCACCTACAGAAACTGGGCAGGTCCAGTATTGGTAGCTTTTTTCTTTCCTGACCCATAAAACAAAAACCACCTGGCTGGTCCTTAAAGTGGAACAAATTTTCTTAGAAAAAAGTCAGTGGTTTTGTGTTCTATATAATTCCAGACTGACCTGTTTTTCATAAGTAATATTGTGGCTGGGCTTCTGGAGGCTGCGTAGCCTAGAGGCTATAGGTCACTGAGTAGATGGGCAGGAAAGCTGGCAGGGGAGCGGAGATAGATGGCCACTTGCCCCCATGTACTCCTGGTCCAGAATGCTGAGCCACTCCCTCTCCAGCTCCTTAAGTTTGGGATTTTTCACTACTTTTTCAGCCCCCCTTAGGGGCTTACATGCTTCCATGGCTGATGGGTGGGCCGGCTGTAGTTTGAGATCTCAGACTGCTGAACCATGCTCTTGCCTCCCTGCTAATCAGCCCCAACTGAGCCAGGCTCCTTCCTCCCCCCACCCCCAAAGCCTGGCATTGGTCGCAGGTAAAGCGGAGCAAGGCTAGCTGGGCCTAGGAGCTTTCTTTAGCCCCTGGGATGCTGGGCTCTCTGTTCTCCTAATTTGACCAAAAGTGTCATCAAAATAGCTATTAAATTTATGCTTTTTCTGAAAATCTGGGTTTCAAAACCATTTTTCTAAAAATAAGTTTGCCATTTGTCACTGTTTTGTGACAATATTGATGTTTTTGTTGAAAAGAGAAGATTTCTGTGAAGAGAAGAGCCCTCTCTTGATGGGGTCGGGGGGAGGAAACTTTTTTCTCTGAAAAATATTGACTTAGTGTACTAGAACCAGCTATCAGAGAGGTAGCCGTGTTAGTCTGTAGCTTCGAGAACAACAAGAAGTCTTGTGGCACCTTATAGACTAACTGATATTTTGGAGCATAAGCTTTCGTGGGCAAAGACCCGCTTCATCAGAATCATGCATGCACCTGATGAAGCGGGTCTTTCCGCACGAAAACTTATGCTCCAAAATGTGTTAGTCTATAAAGTGCCACAAGGCTTCTTGTTGTTCTAGAACCAGCTAGTGCTTCCTCTGCTCCCCCGAGGGGCCAAACAGCATGGCCCCCTGTATGCTGATGAGATTGAATAACCAGAACATCTGTTTAAAACGAACCCCTCCTCAGGCCAGGCAGCATCCCAGGAGTGGACATTTAATGAAGATAAAGCAACAAACAAACTATTTTACATTGCTTGAGATGAGGTCTTGCCTCTGGGCAGTGACAGGTTCCATTGTACTTAACTATATGTTACCCCCTTGTTTTCTTTCTTTTAAATATTAGTCATTCACCACATGCAGAAACAATTGCCTTATTGAAGACAACAATTTCATCGGATGGGGTCAAGCTGGGATTCACCCCTCCCCGCTTCCATGCATTCCCCGGACATAGAATGTGCCAGAATGACCCTTCTGCTCCCTAGGGGGCACTACGGGGCATGCAGCATCCCTCTCCCTTGATCCACATGCAGGAAAGCCGTTCTAGGGAGGAGTCTGCTGTCGGCAGTGCCCTTCCTTTGGAGAAATAAATAAGAGATCACTCACATTATTGTGCTGTTTCTGGCAAGAGAACAAGTGTGATTTTGCCAACTCTCCCAGTTAGGTTGCAAGTCTCATGATATTTGATGTTTTATGTGTAGCTCCAGCTCCTTGAGTCAGGTGATTATGGGGGAGTCTTGGAAACAATAAATTTCTAGATCTCATGGTTGCAAAGCAAAGCTCAGAATTGTAGCCAGATACATGCCACTAAGCAAAGAGAGACACCCAGGTTTTTATTTATTTTACTTATTTTTTTACTGAAAACGTCACTATTGTTTGGTGTCTGGAGTTGGCAGTATTGTTGGAATTAGCCCTGATGTCCTGGCTGAATTCCCACTGGCTATCTTTCTTCTTGCTGGTTACCTATCTCCTCCAGTTAGTGTAAACATTCACACACACTTTATGGTAGTTTACACTGCCAGAGTGAAGTAAAGTAGCCTTAGTGTAACTGCGAATCAGGTCTATTGTATTTCACATCATATGTGGCTGCATTTATATGAATTGCAGTGCATATTTGGGTGGTTCTGAAGTGGCTTGAAAAGTGCCCTGAGATCATGCTGAGTGAAAAACATGACACAAAATATCAGGTGAAACTAATTTTTACAGGCTTTTTTTTTTTTAAATGGAGTAAGGTCCTTATGTGCTTTCATCTTCTGTCCAACTCCTACTAATTTCAAAAGTATTTGCATTGTATTAATTGAGGGCAGTGATTGGATCCCAAGTATTCAGTGGCTTGCAAATATTCCATTTCTTTATCGGTTACCTTTTGAAAAGGGAATGACTGCAAACTTTTCCAGCATCCCCTTTTAGTTTTAAGTAACCGTTCAATCGCGTTCCCAGGAGTGGAAATGAAAATTGCAGAGAAATATATTGTTAATTATTCCAGCTTCTCCATGTGCAACCTTCATTGTGTCCAAGTTTGTCACATGCCTGTGATTCACGATTTGTGCCTCTATCCAGTACAAAATTAGTAGGTGTGTCTCATAAACAAAAATAATCACCATGTGAGTCACAGTAACATTCCCTCCAGTTTATAGAAGTGCTTATTAATCTGGAATTTTAAATGAGGGGAAGGGCTGAGTGTAGATGGGTTATACTGACTTGCTGAGTCTTGAAGCAGTTAAGATTTCTGCCATGTGTTGGGTCTTCCAAAACATGACGTGTGAACATGTGTTCTAGTAAAACCTTCAGTTTGCCTGTGCCTTGGCCTCTGATGGCCATTCCTCTCCATGGCTCATCCAGTGTTTGGCCTCTCTGTTGGGAAGGGGGTTTGCCTTCCTGTGCAATCTTGCAAAGTATTTTGCCTACCTGTTTTAGAGCCATTTGTATCTGCACTCCTTGCTCCCGCAGGTGTGTGCCAGTTTGATCTGGGGTGAAATTCCCTCCAAATCCGAACCATGGCAGTTAGTTGGACCCTGAGCATTTCAGAAAAACCCACCAGACGCACACCTGGGAAAGAATCCTTTGCAATAACTAAGAGCCTTCCCCATTCCATATCCTCTCACCAGTCATTGGGGAAATTTGCTATCATCAGTGGCAGAAGCATTATCTACCATTGTAGGCCATCTCAACAGACCACCCACAAGTGTGCTAACTTGAATAGTGATAGTGCTTGTCTACACTTAGCACCAGGTCGACATTCTGGTGGACAATCTTCTGGGGTTTGATTTAGCATGTCTAGTATAGACCCACTAAATCAAATGCTGAAAGTGCCCCCATCATCCCTGGTACTCCTCTCGGTCACAAGGATTAAGGGACGTTGACAGGTGAGTTTTTCCAATCAAACTCCTGATGTGGAGTTGATGGAGAAAGTCGACCTAAGGTATGATGGCTCCAGCTCTGCTATTCTTGTAGCTGGTGTTGCATATCGTAGGTTGACTTTCGCCCCTAGTGTAGCCCTGCCTTCAGTCTACTTGCTCTGGGAAGCATGCAACTAGTTGCAGCGTCCTTGTGCTCCATGCCTCCTGGCTTAAATGTGGCAAGCACATCTACCAAACTATGTAGAGTTGAGATGGCTCCAGATGAAATCCCCAGGTTCAAACATCTCTCAAATCTTGGGGATGGTCAGACCTAGTTCAGAATTTGCAGCTGGACAAACCATTTAGTAGTGATTGTATACAAATTTGACCTTTACAACTCTCGTTTATCTTTAATAACTGAGGATTTATTCTCTCTGGATATGCACAAATAAACATCTGCAACAGACAAATAAACATTTTATACCAAATAAGAGACATCACATTATGTGGTGTGTGTGTGTGTTTTTCTGGAGAACCAATAAGACTGAAACAGTGTTTCCATTATGCTCAGGAAGTTTGAGAGGCCTCTTAAGACAACTTCTACCAGCATAGGTTAGAAATGCTAGAAATGACATTTAATACCCTTAAGGGATTGTTAAATGGCAAGTTTCTGCCAGATTTCTAGTGTGAAGGGCTTTGCATCTTTTCATATCTAGACCCACTGGATTTCATTTTGGTAATGGCAAAAGTGGAAATGTTTCTTTTCTTTAGCAACCCCATATCCTCAAATTGACAATATGTGTGCTTGGATTTCTTAATGAGGTGTGAACTGAAATTGTGTGTTTCTTACACAGTATCCTTTCACAAAATCCCATGCTCACTCAAGAATAATTTAGAAATATTCCCCCGGGAGTCGCTGCATAAGCAAGAGTAGATAGAACCAAAAAGAGAGAAATGAGCAACAGGAATACTTTGATGCAGTATACTCAGTACGTTGGACCATTGTCCTGTAAAAATCTAGTGTTTCTTCTAGATTTCACCCTACGAAGTCAACAACAGCAATTAAAATTGCTATTAAATCTTTGGAAGTTGTTCCAATGTATAATATTTTATAAATAAAGGCCAGTATTCATGAAATGCCATAAACATGTTCAGCAACAAAATAGAAGCACCACTATCTGAATAAAGTGGAAGACATACAATTTATTTGTATAAATGGAGTTCTGAGTATGCAGGATGCGTTTAAGTGTAAATTTCCTATCTCATAGAGCTGGAAGGGACCTTCAGAGATCATCAGGTCCAGGATCCTTCCCCCCTGGCAGGACCAACCACATCCCTGACTTTTTTTAAAAAATGTCTATTTGCCCTAGACTCTGAAATGGCCTCCTTAGGAATTGAATTGAGGGTTTAGAGGGCCAATGCTGAATCCACTCACCTCTTCTTCCCCCCCATTTATGCTATTTGAGGGTCATCATAACCCAAATTTAGGTAACTGAATGTTTTGGGGGGGGGGGCAGGGGAAAGGTGAGTGCATGGCTATGTAAGATTCTACTGAAAATAGGGGTTTTGACAAGTTCCAAAAATGTCCATTCTATTAGGCTGCACTGAGTGAGATTTTCTTTTATGCTGTTGGAACTCTCTGGCAGAAAAGTGAATGTGGTCTGTTTTCAGTCAGTTAATTATATACATTTATAAAAGCCTGCCAAGTCTACCAAAAATCATACATCATTTTGCTGGTGTAATATGCATATGGCCATCATTAGTATTTGGTAATATTGTCCATATAGGTCTAGTAAGTCTGAGAACCACAAATCATCACTTTCAACTGCTGATGGTCTGTGAAGAGTTAGACTGTACATTCAGCATTTTCATTATGTCTGCCCGTGTGTAATAATTGTGTAGACCCTCAGTTGGTCTAGTTTGTCATAGTTCTCTTTGTAGTAATAAACGTGAAAATTTACACCAGCCAAGCATCTGTTGCACTATTGTGTGTGTGTGTCTATATGTGCACGATTGTCATCTATATTGTGTTTGTGCATGTGCACACACATGCTTATGTACACAAAGTGTACATGATTAATGTTAGGCAAGTGATTGAGGTAAGCTGGTGGCAGCAATGATTTGGCTTGAGTTGTGTGGTCATGTTAACACCAAAGAAGAGATTTTCATAAATTGGATAGGTGAGTATAACGTTTCTTCTGTTTCCGTAGGGATGCTGTGTTTTCAGCCATGCATACTTCTCTGATGAATCAGTTCTGACATACTTACACAGAGCTGCGATTTGCCATCAGTCACTATTTGTACCTGAAATAGAAACAAGAAGGAAGGTACAGTAATATTTATCAAGCCAGTCCCTTTTCCTATAGACATTTATAGCTTTAGAAACTGAGCTGCACAATGTAGGATAATTCAAACTAACCTTCTTATTTCATAAGAATTGATTTTCCTGTCTTATATCTCTTCCCCATGAAGCCTAGTAGCCAATGAGGACTGCTCATTAGTTGGTAAGTACCTGTGACCAAAAACCAGCGGTCATTCTGTGCTAATAGTTGTTTCTGGGGAAATCAGCAGCAATTAAAATGGCATTACATAATGGAAAAGAGAAAAAATTGATCCGAGAAAAGCTGCAGGAAAAAATTGCAATAGTGAACAGGCGTGACATGACAGTGCCCACCTATTTGAATCCCAGCGTTGATCTTCCTCAGAGAAGCCCCATACTCTGTCCTCTGTACCTACTTGTGCTCATGTTCAGCCTGCCCCAGCATTGGGAGCCCAAGGGTGTAACTGCTCTTTGCGCTAGTTGGGGAGCAATGTGGCACCATTGCTTTGCACTGCACATTGAAATGGCGGACCGAGAGTGCAGCCTGTGACAGGCTAACTACACCCGAACACACGAGCAAGCACGGTTGCTTTTTCATATATTTACAGCTGTGTCCCATCCTGATTCTCATGGCTGCAAGTGTACTCTGAGGCAACATCTACACGACAGCGCTCTTCCGAAAGAAGTTCTTCCAGAAGATATCTGCTGAAATGACTTCTTTAGAAAGGGCGCGTCCACACATAAAAAAGCAGATAAAAAAACTGATCTGCTCTTTCGATGGAGAGGATCCACACAGTCCTCTCTCTTTTTAACAAATGGGCCGGGGATCGAAAAATCCAGTGCCATGAAAAAAGGGCCCATGGAATGTCTAAAAACAGTTTTGTCTGAAAGAATCTTTTGGAAAAAAGTGTTCTTCCTCATCTGGGAGAGGAAAAGGGCCGCTGGATAAAGAGCTGTGTTGTTCCAGTTTCAGATCTAAAGAGCACATTTTGTGTGTAGATGCTCCGTGAGTTCTTTTGGAAAAGGCCCTGGGTGTTGTTTTTTTTTTTTTTTTTTAAAGAACTTGATAGTGTAGAGGCAGCCTGAGTGTCCCAGGAACTCAAGAAAGTAGAGGCCCCAAGTTCTCCTTCCAAGGTGGAGGCGGGAGAGGTCATGTTGGGAATAAAAGCTAGCACAAAGGGACAGCCCTGTGCTGTTAGATGCTTGGCACATTTATAGGACTGTCCCAGTCAGATCCAGTATGGCGATGTCTTGCTTGCACCTGCCTCTTTAATTAATCCTAAAACAGAGTTGTACCGGGAAGGAAGGCGTTTTTAGAGCTCACACTGGAATTGTCAAACACATGAGAAAACCATAATAAAGCTACCCGTGTGCTCTGACTTCTATGAGAGACCAAGCTGTACTGTTTTGGGGGTTAAAAAACCTGTAGGAATGACAACTTGCAGTCAGGCTGCTGACACATGTTTTCAGGCATTATACCTGTGCCTGGCCTTTGTAGCCACAATGTCTCCAGTCACCACAGCAGTTAGGAATGTGAAAGGAGTTGGATGATGCTAAGAATACCGATGCCATAAGGCAGTGGACACTTTGTGTAAGTGATCATTCTGAGCAGCAGATCAATATCCAGACTCTCAAAACTGAATCTGAGTCATGGACTTACTCTCTCCCTACATTGTACAAGGTTATAAATAGATATTTTTAGATTCCCCTTAGACTGTATTAAAAGAAATTGGTTTGCTAGTCATATGCATGGGCATTGCATAACAATGCCCAGTTGCAGAAACCTTTAAGGACCCCATTTCTGCATGCGGAAGAAGTGCATAGCTGTGCGCTTCTTCACAACTGTGCACAAAGTTCCTGTAAGAGGTGTGCTACTTTGGGGGTACCCCTTTTCACTCTCCAGAGGCCGGGCTGTCAGAGCTGTGAGCACTGGGCCGATTGGGCTGCTGTGGTACGTACTGATATACAGTGAACATTTATTTTTAGGTTAAATAAAAGATTGGGTCAGATCCTGAGCTGGTGTAAATCCACATTGCTCCTTTGACTTCAGTGGCTGCACTGACCTCCCTGGCACTGTGCCAATTGATACCCATGGGAGATTTACTCCATTGCATCTGCTGACTTTGGCATTACGTCATTGCAAGGCTGACATGGAGTAGAGAGAATCAGGCCTGTTCTGGGTAAGGAAGTGCAAATGAGTGATCTGTGAGTCTCCAGTTCGCAAGACTCAGTTGTATTAACTTAGCTGTAACTTGATATTCTGGATCTGATGAAACTCTGATGTGGGGTTCATCAAGTAATGGAGTGTGGCCATAGGTCTGAGTCAGACACCAATCCTGACACACACACACACACACAGCTGGTATGAAGTGGATGTGAAAGGGGGCAAATAGTGCTGAGATCTCTGGGTTAGGAGAAGGATGTAAATTGCTGTCTGGTGCAGAGGGACTGGTTGAAAAAAGCTTGATGTTAGAGGTGGGGTGGAGGGAGAGAGCCAGTCAGCAGACCAGAGCAGAGAAGCGACTCAAGCCTGTTTGAGTTGGGAGAGAGAGGCAGAAGGTTGGGGTTGAACAGAATGGAGGCAGCCAGCCAGCAGTCAGGAATGCGAAAGGAGTTGGATGACGCTAAGAATACTGATGCCATATGGCAGTGGACGCTTTATGTAGGTGGTCATTCTGAGCAGTAGATCAATACCCAGACTCTCAAAATTGAATCTGAGTCATGGACTTATTCTCTCCCTACATTATACAAGGTTATAAATAAATGTCTTTATATGCCTCTTATAGTGTATTAAAATAAATTGGTTTGCTAGTCATAGGCATGGGCATTGCATAACAATGCCCAGTTGCAGAAGCCTTTAAGGACCCCATTTCTGCATGCGGAAGAAGTGCATAGCTGTGCGCTTCTTCACAACTGTGCACAAAGTTCCTGCAAGAGGTGTGCTGCTGAAGTAATTTGCCTGCAGATATCTACTCAGACTCTTACCTTCACTTGTGTGAGTAAGCGCAGATGGAAGACTGCACAGCGTATCAGCCAGGTTGTGTGCTTTTAAAGCTCCTCCTTCCACTACCCTGACACCGTTACTGCTCTGTGTGTGCCAGTTCTCTAGCCCTTTATAATGAGCAGTGTGGGGGCTGCTCTGACTTATGCCTGGCTGCAACTGCCACAGGATTCCAAACTCACAGCTCAGGCTCAGCATAAATCCGGACGTCCTAGCCCAGTCCGTTTCCTTCTGGCTGTGGTCCCTTTCCACTGCTCTGTTTGTGCAAGAGTGATCAAGAGATTAAGAACCTCTTTTTCCAGTCTAGGCCACTGACTAAATGATTCTCCTTACATTGTGGTGGTCCACCTTAGGCCAATTAAGATGACTTTTGGCTGGAATTTATCTGTGATGTCAGACGCCATGTGTGTAGCACCAGAGGATCTGACCTGAATGGGTTTTACGTGGTAAAAAACACTCTTATGGGTACTCAAAGGGTTAGAATCTGTCCTGGCTTTGCAGTTGTGCAACTCCGGAGGCATCAGTGTGAGGCTGCGTGGATTTAAGTGGGGACAAAATCGCTCTGATTACTGAAGTGTTGAGGATAGTTTTTCTTTATTACAAAAGGTTTATTGTGATCTAGCCAGTCTCTTGGTCTGTCTGTTGTGCAGAATGCCATTCACTACAGTATCTAGGCAACAGCTACATGCTGGAAGTGAGTGACCTGGTCCCAATTCCAAGTGCGGCTAAATCTTTATTACAATGCAATTCTCATGTGGTATGTTGCCAGTGACAATGCCCAGTTATTATAAGTGCTGTGTAGGCGACGTCTGTTTTTAATCAGTGGCCTGTCTCAACCCCGCCCTCCTTCTAGCCCATTTGTGGATAAAACTTCCTGCTTGGAAGTGATCCAGTCCTACTAAACCCCTAAAGTGAGGTGACTGATATTGGATAAACGAGGTTGCTTGGGAGCCACTCCCTGTAGATGGAATTATCTGAGATTCCAGAAGATGCATTTTGTGAACTGGTTACCTGAGTTTAACTATTTGCTAACTAGAAATTTAAAAAGGGAAAGAAAATTAAATGCTGATGGGACAGTGAGGGCTCTGAGTTCCTATGGGAGTCTGGCTGGTGCAGTGTTTTCCAATTTTATTTGGCCACAGATCCTTTTTAACCTAAAAAGAATGTTGTAGCATTCCTAATAACAGTCTTAGATATGGCTTAACTCCTCTGAGCCCCAAACCCGCTCCTCCCATCCCCAGGATTAACCCACCTCAGCCCCAAACTGGTCCCTGGGACTAACCCATCTACCCAAAGAGGCCCCCAGACTAACCCTGCCTGAGCAAACTCCACCCAAGTTTGCTCCTCCCATTACCTGACCCAGGGTGGTGAACAAACCTACTATAGCCACCATTGCTTCTCCAACTCCAGTCCCAAGGGCCTGATTTCATTGGCCGCCCTGTGGCAATGTGACAGGCCAGTCACAGCCAATGAAAAGAGAGGATAATGCAGGAACTGCAAGACCTATCGGGCTTCCCTTTTGGATAGCCATTGGCTACCCTTGCCCATACCTATGGTGCACACGCCAGCTACTTTGCGAGCGATGGGTTCCCTGCCCTGCTGCTGCTGAAATAATGGAATGAAATTCAGCTGGTTTAAAGGCCAGATCTCCCCCATCACCCTGTGGCCGTTAAACCGATTAAATTTAGTTCTACTGTTTTAGCAGCAGCAGGTCAGGGAGCTGCAGAGAAGTCAGAGGTGACAGCTGCCACAGCCACAAACGACCCCTTAGAGCTGCATGCAGCTCTGGAGCCTCAGGCTGCCAACCCCCGATCATTTTCTCACAGAACCCTTATTTTCACTTCGTGGAACCCCACAGTTCCGTGGAGCTCCATCTGGGGAACAATCGGCTGGTGAGTCTTGTCCACATACTCAGTGTCTAGCTGATCGCTGCATTTGTAAGTGGGAAGGAATTTTCCACCAGGTCAGATTGGCGCACACACTGGCATTTTTGTTTTGTTTTTTATTTTGCTTTCTTCTGCAGGGGGGAGCATGGGCCAATTGCTTGTTTAAATTAGATGGTGACATGGCATCCTTGAATCAAGATTTGCTCCCTTCCGTAACTCACCTAGGCCCTGTCTACATTAGCAATGGACTTCAAAATTAATTTTAAAGTTAGAGCTTACTTCAAAATTAAGTGTGGAGCATCTTCATGCATTATACATGACTTTGACATAGGGTTCAAAGTAAGGGAGCCCAGCTTCAAAGTTCTTATTCCGTTCCTGGGACATGTGTCGACGTGCCACATCCTGTTACTGTGAAGTAGCAGGTCCGCCGTGGCGGTGGCCTGCAGGAGCCTGGGGACGCTCCGGCCAGCCCCGATGGGGCTCTGTGGTCACTGCTGGCTGCATGTAAAGACATAGCTACCCAGCAATCCCAGGCAGGAAACTGAGAGTGTGCTACAAGCAGGGGGAGCCCGAGTTCCCTGCAGCATGCCCGCTCTCCGACGACACTGCGGTGACAGCCACCCCCAGCTAGCCATGTCGGACAGTCAGGAGCCCTGTGCTGCCCCGGAGCCCACAGGTGAGCCCAGCCAGGGGTCCCAGCAGCCCAGGCAGCACCATCACAAAAGAGTGCTGTCTGTCGGGGTGGAGTATAAAATGGCAGGAGTGAACAGCCTTGACATTCAGTGTGTAGCAGGTACTGAGGTGAGGTGCCTGAAACAGGGACTCTTCTGCAGTTGGGGACGATGATGAGGTGACTTCAAGGTCCAAAGCATCTCACATCACAAAGCTCAAGTCTATGGAATTTAAGACTGTTATCTCCTGATTTTAGATCAGTATAGTCAGGACAGGGTTTGCTCAAGGAAAAAAATACTCTCCCACCTGAAATTCTCCTCAGGTACAGTTCAGTCTTTCTGATCATGTAAGTGTCATTGTCATTAAATTCACTCCGCAGAGCCAAGAAAACCAAAGAACCTCACCAGAGTTCATCAAATAACCCTGCCCCACTCACAACAGGTCTGCTATATCTTTACCTTCAGTTCCTAATGTGGCTGCAAGAGTATTGGTGAGTTGGAATTAAGTGTTTCAGGTCATCAAGAATGATGGAGAAAGAGAAGCCAAAAAAGTAAGAAGCACTTTTTTAAGGAGCCCTTTGTTTCCCTTGCACTCTGGAGTCTTCAATGGAAGATCTAAGAGAAGGGAAAAAAATGAAATGAATCCCACAGGGAATTTTTCAGAGCTTTTTGGTCTTGTGTATTTTAAATCTAATTATAATGGTACCTGTGACTAATTAGACAGAAGTAGTAGTCGTTCACACAAATTTGTAAGGCATAGAACAAATGATGTGGTCACACATTTAAGACATTTTTCATGATTTACTGGTCTGTTACACTACAAGATGCGAGAAGGGGAGAAAAAATATAGTGTGACCTGGGAATGATGACAGCACAGGTATTTTGTGTCATCTTTTATTGGAATTATATTAAGGGAGTAGTAACCGTGTGGCCAGTTGACAGGGTGGGCTGGGTAATAATGTTATAAGCCATTCTGAGCTTACAGCTTTAATTTTTTTTAAAGAAAAGATTCACAATGCTCTGTTGACCTTGTATTTGTGCTCCCTAGCTATGTGTCTACAAACATTTTTTCCGCTGCCAAGTTAAATCTGTCTGTCCATTTATCTGTGTATCCATCCTCACAATGCAGGATCCTATACAGATTAGTTAATACTTGCCTCCTTGTCTTCTTCCCTGCGTTCAGGCTGCCCACTCATCCTAAAGGCTTTCATAGACACACTGATCAGAAGGGCTGATAGATGAATTATCTGGTACCCTAGTTAAAGAAGCCAAAGGGTATTAGCCTCTGAGCTGTGTTTGGGAGAAAAATATGGAACCCTCACAAACCCATCTAAACCCCTAAGTTCAGAAGAGGGAAAGGAGGTGGAATTCTTCTCCTGCCGTTAGCTAGACAGAGGATTTGCTAACAGGTGCTCCTGGTGTCGACCCACACTCAGCGCCTCTAGCTTGATGGTGTTGTGCCAAGGGACAGGGCTCTGTGGTATTACTGATTTGGCTCCTCTAGCTTCCTTGGGTGTTACTCAAACACCGGCCAGTGTGAGCGCTCTGGCTCAGCACCTTTTCTTTACAGATGTGGTGCCAGGGCACAGGCACTCTGAGAACACCGGTAATGTTCTGGGCAGGGTGACTATGCATCCCATTTTTCCCACGACGGTCTCTTATTTAAGCTGTCTCTCAGGAGTCCTGACTTTTTTGAGAAAATGGGCAAATTGTCCCATACTTTGTGGGGATCTTATTCCCTGGCACCGTGTCCCCCGAGGTGGCAGCCCCTGCTGCTAGGGAGCCACTCCGCTGGCACCCCAGGGAGGCAGCCCTGACTGCTGGTGAGCTCTGCCATGGGGTGGCCTCTTCATTCCCTGGCGCCCCCCTTCTGGGAGATTGCAGAGCCCCCACCCTCCACTTTCCCTCATCATGAGGGTGCGGAGTCCCCATTGCTGGTGCCTCACTGTGGGGCAGCTGTCCCTGTCGCTGAGGAGCCCTGACAAGGAACAGCAGCCACCCCCCACCATCCCTGGAGGCCAAGGTCCCATATTTGCCATAGGGCAATTGGGTCACCCTAATTCTGGGCTGAGAGGAAAACAAAGATGTGCTGAGGTTGCCTCTCAGTCTTCGGCTGGGTTGCGGAAGAGAACAGAAGCGTGCATGTGACTTCCTTATCTGTGTCTGCAGCTGTCTGTGCAGCTCAGCTGAACTGCTTGTATCTGTGCCCAGAAACTTAGGGCCTGGGTCTCCACTCACTGACACCAGTTTTACATCAGAGTTTAGCGGATGTACTTCTGATTTATACTGGTGAATCAAGTCCCCACATCTGACTCTCTGAGAGGGATTGCTCCGGGGGATGCATACTGCAAGCTTTCATAGGCGCTAGAGCACCAACATTAATGTCCGGGGGATCTGGAGTGCGTGCCTGCTCACCCAGCATGGTACCACTTTCACCAGCTCTGGTGGCCCCTGGCTATTTCGGGTGGCCAGTAAGGCAGGGTTGGCAAACACCAAAATAAACCTTTCCTTTGGTAAGACGAGCAGGGACAGGCCCTGGAAACAGGACTATTTCAGTTTTCAAAGACACATTGTCACCCCATTTACTATCAAACCTGAAATTGTGTAGACCATTCATATTAGCCAGATACTTTATCTCTGGAATGAAAGTGTGGGGGAGAGAAGAGAGGGTCACCAGTAGTCAGTAATTTACTTTGCAGAGGCATGGAAGGAAACTGGTTGCAAATATTTTGCAGGCCTGGCCAGTCAGTAATATACATGCCAATTATTGGTGGTCCTGACAAAAAACAGAATATTGCCATGTAAATGTGTAATTTTGTATTCCCGTTTTTCCTCCTTCGTTCATTTGTTTCTAGCTTGACCAGCTTTTGGTGAGCATTTGATTTTTCATTCCAAGGAAAGCAAGTAGTGACAGCAGGACACATGGGATTTCCCAAGTCCTTTCAACTTTTATCCTGAGGGTTGGATGATTGACTGCCACCCAAAGAGACGCCATCCCCTGTGTAAGGAAAATGATGTCATCTGTTTTCAGGAAGGACATGCTGAGTAGTGGACAAAGTTATATTTTATGTTCAAGCTTCTCAAGGCAGCTCGTCTTAAACTATCTAGGTGAGCAGACAAAAATTCCATTGCCCTTAGGGGGTATAATTAGCCTTAAACCTCATCCCTGTGTACAGGGTTCTTTTAGTCATCTGTTTCCAGTTAGTAGGCACTCCTTAGTAAAATAAACTAGGTCAGAATGGTCATATTGTAATGCCCCCACATGTGGTGAAATCCTCTGTACAGGCTGAGGAACAAAGCCCATTGATACAGGATAATGGCCAATAAACTTTGACTATGAATCCACTTTTCTTATAGGCATCTCAGTTGTCATCTCTTGTCTTGTCCCAGCCTGGTTCTTCCTCCAAAAGGGATAACCAGATTTATAGAGAAATGAAAGCTCACCACCTCTCATGCCACAGCATGTATTAGTGACCTATTTTATTTGAAATACTTTCAGTAACACAATGAACAGCTTCCCTGCTTCAAGGTGAGGTCTGAGGTCTTTGTCAATGAAGACCAGAGAACCCAAGAATGAGTAACTTTAGGATATGGCTGGCTGCAGCAATAAATGACAAACTTAAATACATAGGGGAATTAATGCTAGCTGGCATTGTTCATCTTCTTAACTGCCTGTGTCGTTAACTCTTTCTATGTTTGTTATCTTCAATACATAGACTTCCATGATTTTGGAAATGTTTATGTCTGTCTCTCTGCCACCTGCCTTTCCGTATTTCAATAAACTGGTGTGTATGCAAAATGTACACGGGCTACAAAGAGAGAGATTAGGTTGAGGCTGGCCTGCAAATCTGGATTCGTATGCCTGTTTTCTCATAGCTGATGCTATACTGGCTATACCACAAATGTCAGGCAATTTATCTTGTACAGCTTGATACAAATGCATTCTACAGTCAGTTTTGTCTTAAGTGATGATGCTTTTCTTGACCATGGCAGTGTATTGAGAATGAATGATGTGTTTTAGCCTTATCTACATTGTCCACAGCAAAGTCACACAGAATAAATATTGCTCCCTGTCTTTTTGATAGAGTTGGAGAATTAAATGGAACAGTGTCTAATATTTGGATTTTTATACCTCTTGTGCCTCTCGTATTAGAGCCCGAGTGTTTCACATGGTAAATCCACACACAGAGGAAGTACAATAATGACCTTTACTTTTGTGTAACTTTTGGTTACTGAGACTCATGCAGAAGTCCTTTCAGTGAAACTTGTGCTACTTACCTTGTAAGGTGATTGGCAATTAGTGGTACAAATTCATGGCTATGAACTTCATCCCAGCCCACCTTAGCTACCAACGTTTTCCTTTTAGAAGCAAAAAGAGGATATGCTAGAACTGCTAGGCTTTGACCTGTTCTCTCATGACTTAATGTCATGTGAGGCATTTCCAGCCAATATTCTTGGTTGCTTGGCAGCTGAGGCTTAATTGTTCCAGATGAAGTTTTCTCCCTCACAAGACAGTTGTTGAGTAAGGATGGTTACCTTGTAAAACATCTGCTCGATTGTGTGTCAGTCATGAGATCTGCCTAATTTATGCAAACATGTGGTAAACTCTTGTGGCAGACTTGCTACATACAGAATATTACCAAGTGTTTCAACAAGAAGGAGGACATTGTACTTTGACAAACTGTTCTGTATTGTGCCTACGCATGATTACAAAACTACCCGGATAGTATGTCTTCCTTCTTGGACAGATCCAGTAATGACACCTTTGCGCTAATACATTATCACAGGTTTATTTTTTAAATGATGTGGTTGTTCTTCATTCACCAATATCTTCTGAAGTGATGACAGTCTTTCTAGGATAATGCTAATCTTTACTATTGAACCACAAGGTGTTTTCTCTGTTTTGTTTAACTCCAGTTTGTTGTGCAGCACAGTAGCTAAGAGGAGAAATGTTTACTAGTAAACCCAGTGACCTGCACTGGCTAAGTGCCAGCTTCCAAATTCCACCCTGTTACTCAGCAGTAGGTGCAACCAGCCAGTGACGTCAGTATTGCAGCCTGAGGCTTTTTTATTTTTTAAACATGTAAGAATTTGCAGATGTTGGCAATTAGCAGCAGTGCCTGAGCCAATGCTCGCTGTGGGTGCCAAACCGCAAAGATATATCATTTTTACAGTCTGCAATTCCTGGAACTGAAAGATGGTTAAACACAATCAATATATGAACATGAATATGCGCATTCCCTTCTGGGAAGCTGACCCATTGCCATTGCTGCTACTACCATAAGCTGCTTGTTAGATTCAGAATCTTCTTCTTACGTGATAAGTCTTTCTCTTTCCTACAATAATCTATAACTCTTTATTTGTCCATATTGTATGATTCAGAGTTAGAGGTGCCCTGGGGCTTATATAACCCAATCAAGAGTTGGATGCTAGCTAAATAGCAGCGTTTTCACAGGGTTGTAAATTGAGAATGCAAATTGTTCTGTGCTGAAACTAGGAATGGGACTGGTGTCAAATTTTTCTCAAAGCATGAATTTTGTGTTTGACAGTACCCTATTTAATAGCACAGAGAATGAAGGCCTCTACCGATCCCAGGAACAGGCAGTGGCAATGCAGGCTTTCCTATGCTATCTCACCAACTTATTTTATCCTTGATTTGGAGGGACCACCTAGAAGTGAGAGGGTAGCTCATTCTCCAGGACTATTCGGCAGCTGGCATCTCTGCCAAGACTGAATGTAAGCTAGAGCCACTTTTGGTGGTGGATTTTTGTGATACACACTTGTCCACCAAGAACTGAATGGACGCAACCAGGTCAGTTTGCATCGACCATCAAACAGCTATCAGGTGACAACCAGTTTCAGTCTTTCCCTGCCTATATGAAAATGCTGGCTGCAAGTGTTCTAAGTTCACTAGCAGCATAGTAGGTCAGTACTAATCTTGCAGACCATTACCTGCCCACATTCATTATTTGTTTTACTGTAGTGTTGAGAATCCCCATTGCAGACCAGGATGCCATTGTACGAGGCATTATATAAACACAGAATAAGATTGTTCTTACCCCCGAGAGGCTGCAGTCTGAGTCTATGATTAGAGACAACAGGTAGACAGACTATGGCTACGTCTACACGTGCAGCCAACATTGAAATAGCTTATTTCGATGTTGCGACATCGAAATAGTCTATTTCGATGAATAACGTCTACACGTCCTCCAGGGCCAGCAACGTCGATGTTCAACTTCGACGTTGCTCAGCCCAACATCGAAATAGGCGCAGCGAGGGAACGTCTACACGTCAAAGTAGCACACATCGAAATAGGGATGCCAGGCACAGCTGCAGACAGGGTCACAGGGCGGACTCAACAGCAAGCCGCTCCCTTAAAGGGCCCCTCCCAGACACAGTTGCACTAAACAACACAAGATACACAGAGCTGACAACTGGTTGCAGACCCTGTGCCTGCAGCATAGATCCCCAGCTGCCGCAGAAGCAGCCAGAAGCCCTGGGCTAAGGGCTGCTGCCCACGGTGACCATAGAGCCCCGCAGGGGCTGGAGATAGAGCATCTCTCAACCCCCCAGCTGATGGCCGCCATGGAGGACCCAGCAATTTCGACGTTGCGGGACGTGGATCGTCTACACGGTCCCTACTTCGACGTTGAACGTCGAAGTAGGGCGCTATTCCTATCTCCTCATGAGGTTAGCGATTTCGACGTCTCGCCGCCTAACGTCGAAGTTAACTTCGAAATAGCGCCCGACGCGTGTAGACACGACGGGCACTATTTCGAAGTTGGTGCCGCTACTTCGAAGTAGCGTGCACGTGTAGACGCAGCTAAAGGCAGGAGCACAAAGAAACAATGAGACCAAGATGATTAGCATGATGGATACTGATATCTACCAGCCAGTGGCCTAACCCTTGCTAAGATATTTGTATGCTTTCTGGCAGAGGAGTGCTTTTGGAAAGGTTTTTTGAAAGAGGGTAGTGAAGTGGCTCTGGAGATGTTTATACGTGGGAGCATAACACACGGGTCCTTGTTCGAAAATGTAACTAATGCAGGCTGGCATCATTGGCCCAATGGACACAGCAGTCAACATCTCAATAGTGAAGAGTCTTGAAAGTGAAGACAGCAGCTTATATTTGACATAGTAGAGAAGGGAAAACCGGGGAGGGGTTTGGTTCAAAGAGAGGGAGTACATGGTCTAAATGGTGGGCAAGGAAAATAATCTGTGCCATAGCATTCTGCATGTATGTAAACAGGGTCAGGTGGCTCTTATCGAGCCAGAGAAAATGACGTTGCAGCATTTGAGGTGTGAGACGATGAAGGCCAGGACAAGAGTTTTAGCTATATGGATGGATAAGAAAGGCTAAATCACTGAGATGTTAGGTAGAAAGAATGTGGAAGATGTAAAGAGAGCCTGGCTATGGGTATATAGTGAGAAGTCTGAATTAAAAAGGATGTCCTGGGTTACAGGTGAGATGTCATCCACATTGGTCAAGAAAGGAGGTAGCTCAAAGGGTTTGTGGGGCAGATTAAGAGCTCTGTTTTAGCTGTGTTGAGCTGATGCTGGACATCCATGAAGATATGTCAGAGAGAGAGGTCAAGATTTTAGTCTGGACCAAAGGAGATGGTTTGAAATTGAGAGATCTGTGAGTGGTAGGCAGAAAAATGGTAATTGCATTTGTATTTGCAGACGGTTACAGAGGATGAAGAAGAGGCAACCAAGGGTAGAGCTTTGGGAAATACAAACAGAAGTTTGGAGAAAGGATGAGGAGGATTCTCTGAACAGCACAATGAAGGAGTGATTAGAGAAGGAGGAGGAAAACCAGGAGTGGGCAGAGCCATGGAAGCCAAGTGAGGACAAGCTTTCAGGTAGAAGAGTATGGCTTGCTGAGCTGAAGGTGGATGATAGGTCACAAATGATTACTGGTTCTGAGCTGTGGTTAGAAAGAGGACATTAGCAGCTTTAGTGAGAGCAGTTTCAAAGGAATACAAGGGGCAGAAGCTGATTTAAGTGGATCGACACTGGAAGGAGGAGGAGGAGGAGAGCAACTCCAGACCTCTGTTGTCAGCATATTTAGAGATGAAAAAGAGCATTGAAAGGTCCTTTATCAAATGAACACTCCCTCTCGATGCAGGCTTTCCCATGCGCTATCAACCACCTACTTTATCCTGGACTTAAAGGGATCGGTTTGGTGTGAAACGTAGGTAGGAAGTTGGATTGGGCAAGTGAGTGCAAGGTGAACCTTTCCATATGAGAGAAACTGAAGTATGCTTGTATTGTAGGGAGGAAAAGGCACATGGGAGTGAATGTGTTACAGGGAAGAATAAAGGAAGGCATGAGAGTGAGTCTTAGGAAGCTCAGGAGTTGGGAGAGGGACATGGGGGCAAATGGAGGTGTTAGATGGGGAAAGCAGGCAAAAACATTTGTATCTGTGATTGTGAGAGGTTAGAGAAGAGAGTAGTAGTAGCAGGAGGGAAGACTATATTTTATATAGTCAATCTCCTATGTGGAGGGAGGAGTGAAGACAGGCAGTGAGCTGAGTTTGAACACTCAGTCAAAAGTAGTGAAAAAGCAGCTGGGGTTGTGGGCATGAGCTCCAATTAAGTTGGAGAAATGGAATTGTTTAGGCAGCGAGATGTCAGAATGGAAGGAGGAAAGAGCAAACTCGTAGTAGAGAATTCTGGATCATCTTTGGATTTCTTTCAGAAATGTTGTATGGGACCAAAGAAAGAGCGTAGGAGGTGGATGGCGAGGGTAAGCCAAGGCTGGCGGTTGGCAGGGCTGAGCTCATGAAGGAAGAGAGGGTAAAAGACTCAAGTCTGGAGGAGGAGAGTGAAACAGAGAGAGAATCAACAGCCACATCAACAAAGGAAAAGGAAGAGTGGGCAGGGAGGAGCAGGCCTGAGAGCAGTTTAGAAGTCATCATTGCTGATGGGCTGGAAACCGTGGAAAGGGAAGGACCAGGGCTAATGAGTGATTCTGAAAGAGATCAAGAGGTGGTTGGGGAACAGGGATCTCCATGACACTCAAATCAGAGAGTGAGAAAAAGAGAGCAGCTTGGTGAAGCTCAGGATAAGTAAAAGGCCATATTGTTGCACGGGGCAGTCAAACTAGGACAACAGGTTGAACGAAGAGGTGAGGGTGAAGAGACCTGCATCCAAGGGGTTGGATGAGTCCCAAACATGGAAACTGAAGTCATTGAGGGTCAGTGTGGGAGGTGGTGAAGAAAGGAAGAGAGTGAGCGAGTGAGACAAAAGTCAAAATCAGGGAGGGAAGGCGGAGGGGGAGAAGTGGGGTAGATGGTAGGTAACAGCTACGTGGAAGGTGAGAGGAGAGAAGACTCAGCTCTGATGCTGTTCAAAAGAATAGAGAGCGTGGAGGTAGGGAAAGGAGAAGTTGGAAGTGGGAGGGAGGAAGCCCAAAACCAGGGTCTGATCAGGGCTGGAATGTGAGAGAAAGAGAGGCCCTAAGAGTAGGTAGCTGCAGAAGCAGTGTCAGCAGAAAAGGACCTGGTGATTACAGTGGATGTGAAGCTGAATGTGACTCAACAGTGTGCCCTTGTAGCTGAGAAGTGTAACAGAATATTGGGGTGCATTAGGAGAAGCATTTCCAGCAGATCTAGAGAAGTTATCATTCCCCTCCATTTGGCACAGGTAAGGCCACATCTGGAGTATTGTGTCCAGTCCTGGGCCCCCCAGTAGAGAAAGGATGTGGACACATTGGAGTGGGTCCAGTGGAAGGCAACGAAAATGATTAAGGGGCTGGAGGACATGCCCTATAAGGAGAGGCTGAGGGATCTGGGCTTATGTAGTTTGCAGGAAAGAAGACTGAGGGGTCATTTGATAGCAGCCTTCAACTTTCTGCAGGGGGGCTCTAAAGAAGATGGAGAGAGGCTTTTTCTCAGCAGTGACAAATGGCAGAACAAGGAGCAGTGGTCTGAAGTTACAGCAGGAGAGGTGTAGTTTGGATATTAGGAAAAATTATTTCACCGGCAGGGTGGTGGAGCACTGGAATGCATTACCGAGAGAGGTGGTGGAATCTCCATCCTTTGAGCTTTTTAGTCCCGGCTTGGCTAAGTCCTGGCTGGGGTGATTTAGTTAGGGTGGATCCTGCTTTAAGCAGGGGGCTGGACTCAATGACTTCCTGAGGTCCCTTCCAGCCCTGGGATTCTGTGATTCCATGTCAGACAAAGGGATTCAGGTCTCGGAGAGAGGCTGGAGCTGGCGCCAGAGACAGAAGAAGAGGTTATAGTTGGATCTGTTCCTTTTTGAGATGAAATGACCAGCAGGCATTCCAGAGAAAGGGAGGAGGAGGTGGCAGGTGAACATGAGGTTGGGAGGTTTTTTGGTGGGGAGGGGGCAGTGGAGAGGGTGGGCAAAGAGGGAGGGAGAGGGTTGAGGCAAGTATTACCAGAAGTGAGTAAAATGGATGCGTCACCCAGAACTGTTCTGCTGGCAGGAGTGAGACCAAAGTGGAGAGGGGAAGAAAGGTGGGTTGAACTGGTGGGAAATGTACACCGTGAGGATAACCATGAAGGGGAAATGGAGGAGGCAGTGCGTGAAGGAGGAAGAAGGAGGACAGCTCTTACACTTGGAAGAGATGTATGGTGAGAGCCAGGGATGAGTGCCAGATGGACAAAATTATTTTAAAAACAGGGGAGGTCTGTATGAGAGCATGTTCTTCTGCTCTTCGATGTCTGGAAAGGACTCCCTAGAGCCCTGCAATCACAGGTCCCGCTGGTGTGTCAATTACAGTCGCAACAGCAGCAATTGTTTTTGGTCTGTGTTTTGCATGCAGCATGGGTTCCAACATGTCATCTTTGGACACAACTTCTATGCTGCTCCCAATGATGGCGAGGTGTGGATTACAGTTTTCCCTCTCCTTGGAGCTGTGTAAAGACCCAGGCAGTTTGAAGTCATGGATCAGGTTTAGGTGGTGTGCCGTGGTCCACATCTTGACCAAGTCTTCATTCTTCTAATTTCTGTAGTAATCCCATGTGACTCTGTGGCTATTAAAGTCACCAATAATCATGCTTGCTTTGCTGTGGTCTGCGTTTCCCCTGAGGCTTATGGCCATCGATATGAATAACTCCATAACATTTGTTCAAGACTTAGATATAACTTTGCTTCATCATAGATTTTGTATTGATGATCAGCTTTGGTTTCATGTGTATAGTGTTGTGGTATTTCCCAAGATGTCTTTCAGTGGCTAATCCCATCCCAGGAATCCACATCTTGTTGTTTGGCCCTCTGTGTGTCTCCCAGCGACAGATTAAATGACATTTGCAGTTAGTGCACATTCTAGCAATGGGATTTCTTTCACAATAGTCAATCCAGTTTTTTTCACTCAGATAAAATAGAAAAAAATTGGCTGCTTATAACTTTTACTTGGGAGGAAGTTGGCTCATAAAATTTGTGGCATGTGATCTGTTACCAATAATTAGCCATGTTAAACAATACTCTCGCTAACTGGGAATAAAACATCTTTGTTTACATAAATGTAGATTTGCATTGTAGAAATATTGCATCAGCTTGTTTATGATGCATTTAGTTACATGAGATCACGACGAGTAAGGTTGGTGATGTTATACAACTGAACTGTTTCCCCAGCCCACTGTGACTCAGTGTATTGTCATATGTGAAATCTAAGAGAGGCACTAGATGAAATATTGACACTGTGGAAGTCATTTTGGGTTTTGCCATTGGCTTCAATGATGAATATGATTGCACCCAATAAACTGATTTTTAAGTTCTTCTGCAAAACTACCACCCTATGATTTGCATGAAAATGCCATGAGTTTACAAGATGCGCTCTGTCTGTTGGTTGGATGGCTTCTAAATGGAAGTTATTGAGCATAGCTGTATAAAATGGGATCGCTCAGTGGGTTGAGCATTGGCATGCTAGGCCTAGGGGTGTGAGCTCAATCCCTGAAGAGGCTATTTAGGAGTCTGGGGCAAATAGATTTAAAAAAAAAAAACTGTCTGGGATGGTCGTTGGTCCTGCCAAGAAAGCAGGGCACTGGGCTCAATGACCTCCTGAGGTCTCTTCCAGCTCTATGAGATGTGTGCATAAAGTGCTAGGGTGAAGCGGGCTGTGTTTTGGTGGAATTTTTGCAATCTTGCTGACAGGTTCCAGAGTGTAGCGTGGGGAAATTTTTCTTCTGCCTGGAGGGTTCTCTGTGTTGGGTACTATCCCGCAGCAGCCCCACTTATTCAATGTGCTGGTGGACTAATGAGAGGAATTATATACAGATATATGGATTAAAGGGTTCACGTTATGTTGATAACACCCAGCTTTATCTCTGCCAAGTCCAGCCAGGGAACGAGACTGTGCATTTTTCCTAGTGTCTGTGCCAAATTAGGGAATAGAGGAGAGCAAATAGGCTGAAGCTCACTCCTGAGAAAACTGTGATGTTTACAGGGGGTGGGTGAAACAACTGGAAGAGTTGGCAGGGATTACGTGGACTTTGACACAGGATGTTTGGGAACTCTGACAATAAACAATGGCCAACGTGGGGGTTTGGTTAGATTCCCAGATGCTTCTGGAGGACCACAATGAGCAGGACGACATTTTACCATTTGCATCTGGCCAGGAAGCTGCGGCTTTTTCCCTGGGATGTGGCCCTGACTCCCCTGATCCATGCCTTGTCACCTCTAGGCTGGATCATGGCAATGGGCTTTACCTGAAACACGTTCAGCGAGGGGAAGCTAGGTCAGAACACGGTAGCTTACTTACGACACAGAGCACGTGACACCAGTACTCCAGGGTCTGAACTCACCATCCATTGATTTTCAGGAAGAAATTAAGATGATGTTTTTTAGCTGTAAAGCCCTAACTGGCCTGGGACCTCCCTAGCTGAGCACCCCACCCTTCTGTTGCTTTACTGCTTGGAGTAGTGCAGAACCCAGGTGAGCTACTGCTACTTCACTAGAGAGTAGGGCAGCTGCTGGTGGGGAGTTCTATGTGGAGGCCCCTCATCTTTGCTATTTACTCTCCACCTGCATCCAAAGCCTTGTGAGTCTGTGGATGTTCTGGGCATGTTGCAAGTCCCACCTATCTGAGCAGACTTTGGTGGAGGTAGGGAGCTGAGGTAGTGGGTGGCATGGGTTTTAGAAGCAGAGCGTGACAGGCAGGAGACTTTGCTTTGAGAGAGAAATGTGCTATTTGGTTGATACAAAATAGAATCCATGAAAGAGGAAAAAGAAAAGAAAATATTTTAATTCATGCGGATAGTTGCCTACAGAAAGATCCAGCTTCATGTCGTATTGTCCCAAAATCAAAATAAAGGTATAGAATCTGTACATGACTCTTTAACATAAATGCCTTCAGAGCTGGGGGGATTTACATAAGTAAACATGTGATCTGCCTGAAGTGGCAATGAGTCATTCTGAGAGCTGGGATTAGAACCCATTGGTTCCTGTTTCCCAGCTCTGTGCACAGACAAGCCCTTTAAAGGTTTGAAACTCTACACTAAGTTTTGTCACTATTTCTTCCTGCTTGCATTGCACATAGACATTTGCCATTAAAAGGTTCACAAGAATTCTGGTTGCTGGTGTTGGCTGATATAATTTTTAGAAGAACAAGGTTTACGGATGTATTGTGTTAAATAAAATCCACTCTACATGAAAACCTATGCACAGTTTTAACCAAATTAAAAAAAAAAAGGCTTATTTGAATTAAGTCTAATTTTTTGTCCTTCGCCTCGGATTTTCTCTATTGATTGATACACACAAATAGAGAGTCTTTCTGAACCTGCCAGGCACTGTTGTGTACATTGTTTGAAAGTGTTTCATATCTTTCTTTTAAAAGCAACTCTTAGAAAAATAAATACCTTTATAAGCACAATTACTATAGTTATATTGCAGTTTAGTGTAGCTGCTTTTTGCACATATGTTAGAGTGACCACGCTCCCTGGAAATTCATTTTTGTAATTACATAAAATGTTATGACATTGGGGAAAATAACTGGGTTTGTTGTTGTAGCTTTGTAATGATGATTGATTTAGGGAAAAAGCTTCTGCCAGATGTTTCTTAGCTTGCTGTTCTCTTACGATAAATAAAATCAACATTTTTTTAAAGTCTTTGTTGTGCTTCTAGCTCTTGTTTACTGCCTCCCGTCTTATTGGTCCTTTGGTTGTTTGCTGTTCTTTCTTCCATCTGTTTTCCGCCAGGCTTCCGTATGTCTCCTGCTAAGGGCCTGCTTCCTTCTAAGTCTTGTGAGGACAATGGGGGTTCTTCCACTGATTTCATTAGTCTTTGGATCACGCCCCATATGTTTCTAGATCTCATCTCATCTCTCTCTTCCTGACAATTTATTCATTCCATTCTTCATTCCTCTTTCTTGTATTCTGTTCACCTTTTTTCTTGCTCTCTGGTTTTATTTCTTATTGTTTCATTTTTTTCTTGCTGTGCCTTGAGGGAAGACAGTTTAGTCTAATGTTTAGCCAGAGGTGGAAAGTAACTAATTAGAAATGCCTAGTTACACTACTCAAGCATGGGTTTTTTCAGTATTTGCGCTTTACTCTTGCATTTTATTTATTTGATACTTCAGCTTTTACTCAAGACATTTTAAAAGAAAACATTGTACTTCTTAGTCCACTACCATCTCCAGAAGTGCTCATTTACTCGCTACTTTTGTCACGCCACTGACACTTGCACAAGCCAGCATTCTGATTGGCTAAAGCGCAGCTGCATGGGCAAAGCATCCAATCATCATACAGTGAAGTATTTTTAAAGAAAATAACTGATTAACAAGCACAGCGGCCCTTGTTTTTGTAGGTTTTAAAAGGCTTCTTCAACACCTTTCCATTCAAAACCCATATCTGCGCATGGCTGGGGGACCCCGAGCCTTGCGGGCCAGATCCAGCATGCAGGGGAGAAGAAGCTTGGTGCTGCACTCTGCTGTGAACCCTCCCCTTGGCTGGGGGAACGCAGCGCTGGAAACTGCTCCTGGTAGGGTTTCCCCATTGCTCCCATTGGAGATACTTAAGAACAGGTTGGATAAATATCCAATGGGGATGATACAGTTGGTGCTTGTTCCTACCATGAGGCAGGGGACTGGTTGTCCTCTTAAGGTCCCTTCCAGTTCTACTATTCCATGATATATGATTCTATGATATACACACACGTGTGTGTGTGTGTATATGTATGCACATGTTATATATGTGTATACAAATATATTTGTGTGCATGTGTATATGTTTGTATATAATAGAGATGTGAAAAATCACAGTTCTGTATGATAACTCAAGTGGTTAACCATAGATTATCAAAGAACAGCTACTTTTTCCTTCTCAACACTTGAGTACAATTATGCTACCGTATGCCTGTACTTTCACTCTTAGTTAATTCTTTCAAAGTAGCAGTACTTTTACGCAAGTGACTGTTTGGGTACATTTTCCACCACTGTGTTTAGCACAAGGAACAAGAGATCAGGGTTGTCTTCCTGACACTGCTGTCCACGAACATCTCATTTAAATTTTCATTCCCCTAAAATGAAAGATGCCATATAAATGTAAATACTAAATCACTTGTTTCCATTCCCTCACTCTATATTTCTTGAGTTCGTTATTTTCTCTGTCTCTGCTCTCCTTTTGTTTTTGTTTTTTTCCTGCTAGGCACCATGTGAAATGTGTAATTGAAGAAGCTGTTAGTGTAATGTTTATTGGACACAAAACAACAAATGTGACCATTGAAAACTGAATTAGACACTGGATGAATGGTCCTCCTCATGCCTCAGTGTGACTCCTGCCATTGGGAAACCTGTGCTGATTTGTTAGACCTTTCCAATTTCATCATCCCTCATGCCAGCTGTACTCAGGAGGGACCCACCCTGTAAGAACTGGCACCCGTACGGCCCTTCTAATGGGTTAACTATCAGGCTTTGCCCACACAAAGATGACCAGTAATAAATTAATAAGTTGGGCTTATGTTGGACATGCTTCTACCAGGAAATGGGCCATGTGCCAAATTTTTGAGAGGTGAAAGAGCTGTCCCACATTAAAATTTAGTTAATTATCTTTGTTGGTTTTTATAGCTGGTAATTTGGAGAGAAGGGTGGAAGCTTTTAGTTGTTCTGGTGTCTTATCTGTCACGTTTTTCTTTAAAAAAACAATAAAGCCGAGTCCAGTGCTGCTCTTTTTTCACCGACTCCCCAGCTAATCCCCACACTGGTGGGCTTCCAGATTCTGGAGCTCTTACATGGGCCTTACACCACGGGGCATATTGAGCCCCAGCTTCCAGTGGCTCCTGGAGATACTTCAGTACCAACAAAACTGTTTTTGTGAAGGGTTCTGAAGCTTGTCTGATGGATCTAAACTGGTTCAGTACATAATAGGCTCTTGAAATCTGTGTTATGGGTTTAGGAGACTAGTACAGCAGGATTTTGCTTTTAAAAATGCACCTGTTTTTCCCAGAGGGTCTGAGCGCACACAGCTTCCGCTGAGCGTAGGGTGTGGAGCAGCTCTGCTCATCAAGACAAACATAGAATCATAGGCTCACAGAACACTAGGACTGGAAGGGACCTTGAGAGGTCATCATGTCCAGCCCCCTGCCCCAATGGCAGGACCAAGTACTGTCTAAACCATCCCTGACAGACACTTATCTAACCTGTTCTTAAATATCTCCAGCGATGGAGATTCCACAACCTCCCTAGGCAATTTATTCCACCGTTTGACCACCCTGACAGTTAGAAACCTTTTCCCTAATGTCCAACCTAAACCTCCCTTGCTGCAGTTTAAGTCCATTGCCCCTTGTTGTATCTTCAGAGGCCAAGAAGAACAAGTTTTCTCCCTACTCCTTATGACACGCTTTTAGATACCTGAAAACCATGTTTGAAGCTGGGCATTCAAAAGTGGAGCTACACAAAGTCAGTGACCATTTTACAAAATTTGGTATCCCTGCAGGATCCCTTTTTTTTTTTTTTCTTCTTTTCCTTTCGTATAGTTGTCAATAACAGATGGAGATTAAAACATCCCCATGATGCTCTTTTAACAACAGAAGGTACGTTTTATTCAGTATCATTCAAGTTAGCCAAATGCTGTCAAAAAGGTATATTTGTTTTAATTTTAATAAAAAAGGAGGAAATGCATTTCCCTAGTTGGAGGCTAGGTATGCCTTGTTTCATCCCTGGCAAAGCATTGTTTGGGTCAGAAGCCCTGATAAACAGATGCTATAGTGGAAATGCTGAGATACAGTAAACCCTTGACATATGTGGCTTCAAGTTGCATGTAACTCACTTTAATGAGAGTTAAGCACAACTTGAAGCTGCTCTGCAGCCCCTTCTCCCTGCCTTCTCTCAGCCACAGGGCTGTCAGCCTGGCAGCTGCACTGCTGGGGGAAGGCAGGGAGAAGCAGCCATGAAACTGACCAGCCTTGGGGCTGGTCAGTTTCCTGGGTCCCTCAAGCAGAGGGGAGCTGGGAGTCAAGTGGCAGCCTGGTTCCCATCTCTGCTCCAACTTGCGTGAAAATTTGAGTTATGCAAGAGTTGCAGGAACATAATGCCCATGTAACTCAAGGGTTTACTGTACCCTGATTTATAGCTTTACAGAGTCCTGCTTATAAGAAATTTTCATTGTCAAGTATTTTAAAATGAATAGAAATACATAATAGAGACAGGTACAGTCCTGAGTGAGATGTGATTGGGCCTTGTTGCTGGAAGAACTCTCCTAAGAAACAGCTAAGTGAGTTAGCTAGTGATATCTTTCTCTCGGATACACCACAGAATCAACTCGTTGTCAAGGGGCACCTTACTGGTGGAGATATTGTCTATTGGATGAGAATTCAAACAGAAGTAATGACCATCTCTTATGGGCACCAACCCTCCAGTAGGAACTGGGTTGGCAGATCTTTACACCCACCCAGAGCCTCACTAGAGTCAACAGAGCAATTGTCTCTTCTTACAGATCCAACTGGAGGAGCTAGGTCATGGGCATTATGAGTCAGAGTTTGAGGGGAGAGTGAGGTGTCAGAGGTCCAGCACATGAGCTTTGTGTCTGTACATATACATAATGTATAAAATTGGAATTTGGGCTTGCAAACCAGCATTTAGATATGTAAATGACTCCTGTTATGAACATGTGAGCTTAGCTGTTATGGCACTTGGGCAGGGGTAAGGGTGTTAGCCTGCTTCACTTAGCCAAATTACAACCTTTTACTCACCCAGGGTAGTCCCTGCAGTTATAATTTGAGATGTTTTTCTTGACTGCCTCTCTTAACACAGCAATAAGCCACTCTAGGGTGTGCATAATTAAGTGATCAGTGCATGCCTTAGGTGCGTTATAAGCACAAATAAGAAGACTGATAAGTGAGTCAGTAGCTTTCTAAAGCACGCCCTGAAGTGACTTTTTGCTGTTAGAGTATGACTTGTTCATTGTACATTTTATGATTTTTTAAAAAAGTTTTGTGGGTGGCTATGGAACTTTGAAAGCTTGTTCAGAGGAAACATAGTTATGTATATTTACGAACTAGAAAAATATTAGCAAACAATAGATGAAGTAGCTAGGCTGGTTTGTGGGTTGTTTTTGTTTTATGTGTGATTTTGTGAGAAAACAACCCTGGTCTGTCTTATCTCTTGGGGGAGAGAAATCTAGAGCCCTCCTTCTGGCTCTGTGGAAATTCCCTCTCTGTCCGGCAGACAGCTGATTGATCTGACGAAAAGTTCTATCACAGAAGTCATGTTTGCAGCAGGAGAGGGAATATTTTCGGTTACTAGGGCTAATCCCATGGATGGAGAGACCTTTAACCAGAGTCCTCAGTCAGACTGGAAAATGAGCACAAATTTTTAACGGTGAAAGTAATCATTAGGACAATTTACCAAGAGGCCTGGTGAATTCTCTATCACTGACCCTCTTTCAATCAATATTGGATGTTTTTGTGAAAGATATGCTCTAGGCCACTGGTTCTCAAGCGTTAGTGTTGGTGGCCCTATTCACACGGCAAGCCTCTGAATGTGCTCCCCCGCCCCTTACAATTATTTTTTGTATTTAACCCTATTATAAATGGTGGAGCTGAGGCAGGGTTTGCAGGTGGAGGCTGACAGTTCATGCCCCCCCCCCTATAATCACCCTGTGACCCCTGAGGTCTCATGACCCCAGTTTGAGAAGCCCGGCTCTGGGATTTACTTGAGGAAGTTTTACAGTGTTGTTATATTGGGGCTAATACTAGTCCCCTCTGACCTGGGCACTAAGGGAGCTAGGACTCTGGGGTCCTATCACAGAAAGCAGAGCCAGGTGAATTATGTTTTCTTGGTGCAAAGCAGTGGCAAGTAGAGGGGCTTCAGTGTACCCACTGGCATGTGGCTTGGTTCCTAAATATGAGCGGCAATAATTAAGTCTAGAGGTCACTAATGGACGGGTCATTGTTGCCAGATCTGTGCTCCATAGGAATGGCTGCAACCTTTCAGCCAGCTGCAGACTGAGGCAGGTGGGTTTTACTGGAAGCATTATGTCAGTATCCGGTAGGTCAAGGAGCCGAAAAGGACACTGAGGCTACAGGAATATGCATAGAAACAGTGAATTTCAACACTGTCAATGTGAGAATGCACACTGAAAACCTCATAACGACCCTTATTCAGGGACAGAATTATGACTGTTTCTCTCGAGGAGAGTAGCCAAGCATGTGGTTAACCAGTGAGGCCAACAAACTTGCCAGGCTCCTGGGCAAGGTGGGGAGTGGGAGAGAGGCTTCACGTCCCTCAAAGGAGCAGAGCCTCCAGCAGAAAAGGTGAGCTTGAGGATTAGCCTCTCCCAGGCAGCCTGCAGCACTGCCCAGAATATACCACACCTCCCGCAAGCAGTACCTTAGAGCTGTCCAGTGCTCGCAGTGCTGTGTTGCAGTGATAATCTACAAGAGCACCACCGGCGACCAATAGTCTCAAGCCCTTCTGCAATATCAGGCCCCAGGGCAGAATCCCCTTTGCCTCCTCCCTCCCCTGTTGGCAGGCACATACTTAACCTTAAGCACATGTTTTAGTCTGTTTGGGAATGAGATGCTTTGCTGAATTAGGGGCTCACAGGATTTGTTTGCACAGTAAACCTGCTCAGTTAACCTGGCTCAGGTTTTAGCTCCAGCCACACTCCCACCACACACCAAATCAATTTGACTTGGATCAGCAAGCACTCAGAACCCAGGTCTAAGGTCCCTGTGAGGGGATGGGCTACATTCCCAGTGTGATTTGGGTCCAAGCCCTGTTATTATTCAGTGTGGATGCAGCTTAAGCCACAGACCAAGTGGACGATCTACATAGCGCCATGTGGATGCATTAGCAGATGCTGTAAATCCAGGCTTACAAAGCAGCGTGGATAGAAACGCCGAGTCCCACAGACCTAGGTTTACAGTGCAGTATAGATGTGCCCAAAACGTTCTTCTCTTCCAGTTGGTGAACAAAACAAAATCATGTCCCCAGTTTGTCCACTCAGAGCAAATTGACACATTTCAAATATTCACCAATTGCTTAAGAGCAGTTTACAAACTAAGACTTATTTTTGAAATTACTTGCCAAATAATTCAAAATAATTCAAGAAAATTGTACTTAGTGGAAATTCTTGAACAGGCAAAGAGTCGGAATTATTTGAACAAATTATTCACTTCACTCCTTTTAACATGGGGCACATTTTATCTCTTAATATATAGCACTTTGAAATAAAGCCGTTCTTCTATAGAAAATGGTTCCTTTTAATTAAGCAAAACATGCTAATATGTTTGTGAGGTCTCACTTTAAAGCCGTTCAGGTTAAAGCTTTCAGGTCCTGCAGATAGATTTCAGGGCTGCTTTGTTCTGCATAGAGAACCTTAGCTGGTTTGCAGCTCTGCAACTTAATGCTCTTGAGGTCTTTCTCCTCAGATCTTCTTTTGTTAAGTCCTACCCCTGGTGTCAAGTGAGGAATGCCTGGAAATGAACTGTATGATGAGTGAGCCCAGGAGGGGAGATGAAAAGAATTTAGAATGTTTCTTTTTGTCACGAAAAATAGAAGCATTTACTTGAATTATGAGCAGCATATTAGTCCTACTCTCAGTAGGGGCAGCTGGGGAAAGAGTTCATAATTGATGGGGGGAGTATAACCAATTTATGGGTTGGGAACTGTGTCATGGAGATGTGAAGTTTATCAAACTCTCCAAGTAATTAAAAACAATGGCTAAAACACCAGAAGAACAGCTTAGAGGGATGAGGTGGGTCATGAAGTATCTCTAATTGGAGCAACCTCTGTCAGTGAGAGAGAGGAGCTTTTGAACTACACAGAACTGCTTCGTCATGTAGCATAGTTCAGCTACGAGGTGAAGAGAAAACTTTAAGGCCATTATTAAACAGGAGCTCTTGGATTTAACTAGCCTAATTTCTGGTAAAATGGAACTGTGAATGCCCCAGACAGATGTTTGGCTAAATGTCAAGGTTTCATGAGCAATGACTCTCTGAGTACCTATCCCAGCCCAAAGGAAGAGCTCTGAATTAGCTGGAAAGCTTGTCTCTTTCACAAACGAAAGCTGGTCCAATGAAAGGGAAAATCTCACCCATCTGGGTTTGTCTGTCAGCTTGTCAAGATGGTATGTGCTGATCAGGCATCAACAGACAGTGCTGGGATTTTCAGTGTTGTCTTGCAGTGGGAATAGAGCATCTAAGGCCTTTTAGGCTCCTTTGAAAATTGCACCCAGCATCTGCAACTCCCTCTGCATGCTGCCAAATGAGAGGCTTTTGGGAAAATGGGAGGAGTCTAAGGCTAAGGAGTCAGCAGTATTATGCCTGAATAAGATATTCTGGAAGAGATATTCCAGAATAGCAAAGCTACATACAAAATGCATTTTGAAATACCGCCTATTGGATGCACTATGGCTTATTTCGAAATAGGCTCTACTTCTTGTCTACACAGCCCCTAATTCAAAATACCTTTTTTAAATAGGTGCTATGCCTCATACTATGAGGTTTACCAATTTTGAAATAAGGCATTTGCTATTTCAAAATTAGTTTGAAATAACAGTTGTATTGAGTAGACATTAGCGTATTTATTTTGAAATAGCAATTGCTATTTCTGAATAACTTGGCAGTGTAGACATACCCTAAGATAGCCACAGGAAATATATATGCTCCCCTATAATACCAATATAAATTGAACATCATCCATGTAAGAAACATCATCATCATAATGAAACATGTAGTGTTGCAGGCCACCACATATCTGCCATAACACAATAGCTTTGAAGAAAATCTGTTCAGTGAATTTGGCATTGATACTCACTGTGAAGTCTAACACAGTGAGCTCTAACAAAACAAACCAGCAGTCATGTAGCATTTTAAAAACTAACCAAATAATTTAATAGGTGACAGGCTTTCATGGGGTAGGCCCACTTCTTATCTTCAGATCTAATACATTATTTTGTTAGGCCATGTCTACACTAGCCCAAATTTTTGAAATGGCCATGCAAATGGCCATTTCAGAGATTACTAATGAGGTGCTTAAATGCATATTCAACACCTCATTAGCATGCTGCCGGCCGTGGCTCTTCGAAATTCCTGCGTTTTGCTGCCACGTGGCTCACCCAGATTGGGTTCCTTTTGGAAAAGACCCCACCAACTTTGAAATCCCCTTGTTCTGGGAACCGTGTTTGGATGAGCTGCGTGGCCGCAACAAGCGGCAACTTTGAAAACCCTTGGAAGGTGGCATGCTCATTTTGGAATAAGGGGATTTTGAAGTTCCTGGGGTCCTTTCAGAAAGGACAAGCTGCATGGCAGCAAAAACTAGCAATTTTGAAGAGCTGCAGATGGCGGCATGCTAATGAGGGGTTGAATATGCATTTCAGCACCTCATTAGTAGTCTTCGAAATGATCATTTGCATGGCCATTGCGAAGATTTGGGCTAGTGTAGACGTGGCCTTAGCGTTTAAAGTGCTACATGACTGCTGGTTTGTTTTGTTAGAATACAGACTAATACAGCTACCCCTCTGTTACAATAAGCTTTTTTTCTCATGAGCTGCTGTGTATATTTTCCTAGATAAATGGGCAAATCTTTTCTTTCAGATCACATAAAATGATTATCTGGGCCAGAATCTATTAGGAGTATTTCTATAGTATCAGCACCAGTACTAACGGTGTGGCCCACAGTTCATTGAAGTCAGTGGCATTATTCCCCATCGTTTTCATTGGATTTTGGATTAAGGCCTAATTTCTTCCAACAGTTTTCCTAATAAGTAATCTGGGGTACAATTACTAAGTCTGGGCAGGAAACTAGTATTCTCCTTTGTGAAACATTTTGAGGTTTTAACATTTGTTTTCATTTTGCATCAAAAACTTTTGAAGTGTTTCACAAAAATGACAGAGACCCATCTGTCCTCAGATAGCTAGTATTCCAGTGGTTAAGGCACTCAGCTGTAGTGCAGGAGATCCGGGTTCACAGACTGTTCCCTGCCTGCCTGAATCAGGTCAGCAACTCGACTATAAGAATAAGTCTGCATTACCATTGGAAACCCATGGCTGACCATGTCAGCTGATACAGACCGTGGGGCTCAGGCTGGGGGCAGGGGTGTGTATTAATTGCAGTGTGGACATTCAGGCTTAGGCTGGAGACTGAGCTCTGGGACTCTCCCACCTCACAGGTTCCTACAGCCCAAGCCCAAATGTGTAAACTGTATTCAATCAGCCTCTTAGTCTGAGCCTTGTGAGCCTGAGTCAGATGGCACAGGCCATCTGTGGGTTTTTGTCAGAAGTGTGGTCATGTTCTGAATCTCCCAAATGCCAGCTGAGTGCCTAACCACTGGGCTATAAAGTCAGCCTCACACTGGCTAGTGAATATTTAATTATTTATAATAAAGTGGAACAGTTCCACCAGGGGAGATTGTGGGTGTGGGGAAGACCTACTTTATAACCTGTTGGCTAGGGCACTCGGCCAGTTCAAGGCTCTGTTCTGCTGGACCACCGGCCTATTGGCTGTTCTGGTTTGGTGGGGGGATGGGGGGCGTCTCTCTTTCTTTGCCTGAGAAGGTTTTGTCAAAATGGGTATTTTTCCTCAAAAAGTTTTTGATACAGCAAATTGGCATTTTGTTAAAGGTTTCCATATCAGTTTTAATTACTAGCCAAATTCTCAGATTCAGTCTCTTTCTTTAGATGGGGACCAAATTCCAAGTTATGTATTAGCCTTTCATCTCTGAAGACTGAATATAATTCGGGTTACAAGGGACAATGAATTTAGCCGTCTCCTCTTTAGTCCCTGATATTCGTCTGTTACAATGTTAAATCACAAGCCTATTAGATTTGACAGCACCTGCACTAGAGCAGATCACAAGTGAGGTGCAATGACAGAGCAGTGTAAGGAATCTGGCAAAATACTTGCTTCTGTTATACTTGCTTCCAGTCAAAACTTGTGCCTCACTTTCATGTTTATTCAGTTCCCTGGAATTTAGCCTTCCTTCTTCCAAAAAGTGAAAATATTTTTATTGTAAGGTTATAGTAAGGTTTCTGTGCATAGAGCAGAAATGTACTGAAGAATTGAGCAGCTTTATCCCCACCTTTTACAAAGCCAAAGACTCAGGGTCAAAACTTTCCAAACGTTTTTGAGACAATTTAAGGTATGTTCAAGAAAAAAAGAATGCTAATTAGCAAATAGTAGGGTTTAATCAAATCTGGGAATTTATATGAATGAGTAGATGACAGAAAAGCATTCTGAAGATTCAGGACCTTGCTGTTCCATTTGTTAATCAGGCTGAGATTAACTCAGTATTTCCCTCCCCTCTGATTTGAAAGCTACATATAGGAAACTAAATTAGAGGATTGGAACAAAGGCACCAGGGTATGTTGACAGGTAATTGTTATGCTGTCCAGTTCCCAGTACCGAGAGGGTGGGGAGTAGGGGGAGGATGTTAGCCTTGAAGTTCTTTCTGTGGAAGTGAATTGAGGAAAAAGTGTCAGCTGGGACAGTTTCAAAGCTGTCCACTTCCTCTGGGAAGGATCTGTCCCATTTTGGCCAGGACAGTCCCGTATCTCAAGTGCTAGGAAGGTGTCCAGACTCATTTTAACACAGGGGCTTATTGCCCTGTGTTCACACCCCCTGCTGAGCTGCCATTCCCCAGGTCAGCACAGCCACAGCTGTTCGCTGGAGAGCCTCTGTAGCATGTGCTCACCGGCCATATGAGCAGGCAGCAGCGGGAGCCGTGCCAGAGGTAAGGCAGGTTATGTTGGGATGGGGAGGGGTTGTGTATGTCCCCCAGTCCTTTTTAAGATTTTAATGGGACCTGGTGCCCCAGGCAGCTGCCCCTCCAGACTGAGAGTCCCCTCCCACCCCCCCCAGCTGGGCTGCAACACTGTTCCCAGCTCCCTGCAGCATGGGAAAGCTGGGATTTTAATTCGTAGGGCTGCAGTCCCACTCCCAGCTCCCCACAGCATGGGGAGAAGCCGGGAGCCACACCTGCAAGGCAACAGTCCCGTTTCCAGTGCCTGGAGTCATGGGGCAGCTGGGGAGTTTCCCCGTGGGGCAGCAGCCCGGTTCCCCGTACCCAGAGGTATGAGGCAGCCAGGGAGGTCCTGTTCCCAGCTCCCGATGGTGTGGGGCAGCTGGGGAGGTCCCCTGTGGGTCAGCAGCCCTGTTTCTGGTGCCTGGAGGCATGAGGAAGCTGGGGAGGTCCCATTCCTGGTGCCCGGAGGCATGGGGCAGCTAGGGAAGTGCCTCATGGGATGGCAGCCCTGTTCCCGGCACCCAGAGGCATGGGAGAGCCAGAGAGCTGCACTTGCTTGGAAGCCACAGTTGGGGAACTGCCCACCCTATCAAGGATGTTCCATATTTGCTTTAGGGAAATATAGTCACCCTACTGTACAGATGAAAAAGCAAAAAATCTACACATCCCTTTTTTGTTGAATCCAGAAAATCAGAGTATCTGCGAAGACTACAGCAGGTAAAGTTACTGACTTGAGCATGAGCAAAAGTCTAAATAATAATGAAACAGAGGGCTAAATTCTCATCTGCATAAACTGCCACATCTCCATTGTCTTCAGCCTATTAATACCAGCTGAGATTCTGTCCAAAGGAGGGCAATAAAATATAAAAGTCCTACTTTTTAGGTCATGTAAATGGGTGAACCTCCACTGTAGTCAAGGTAGCTTGCCAGGTTACACCAGTTGAGGATGTGGCCTAGTATGTTTTGCCAAGGTTAAGTGTAGTGCCAGATAATTATATCCTTTGAAGAAAGCGAGTACTCTGCTTGAATTATTTTTTGTGACATTTTGGCATGTCTCAGAATAATCCAGTCAGTAATATGGACATGTGATTGGGCAAGTTATTTCCAGCAAACTTGGAGGAGTAATTATGGTCACCCACAGAACCATTAAATAGTATTGTTAATGTTGTTGGTTCTCATTATGGCTTTTTCTCATTTTGCTTACCTTAATTTAGTGGTTATCATCTACGGCACTTTAAGTCTTGCTGAAATGATTGGTGTCCCAATGGTATGACAAAAAGTGACAACTTCTCTGTTGTCATGAAGTCCCACAACAGAACAGTTTCCACAATGACTCTGGCAGAGGTCACACTGATTCTTGATGACACATTGGTGTCATTACTAAACCTCTGACTTTAATCTGTGAACTACTGTTTATGCCTGACTCTGTAACTAATATGTATTATTTGCATTACTTTAGTACCTAGATGTTCCAATCAAAATGTAGGGCCTTCTGGACTAGGCCCTATACATACACGAAGTGTGGGAGAGTCCCTGCCAAAGTCTGCGCCGCAGAATCCACACAATCAAGACAAAGAGGAGTGGAGTAATACTTCCCTTCCCCACATTTTATAGATGAAGCTCTGAAGCACATAGAGGTTCAATGACTTGCCCAAGAGCTGGGACCTGAAAACTAGGTCTCTGGATTACAGTCCAGCTCTTCCTTCCTCTTTAGCCAAGATGAGCACCGAGTTAAATTATTCTTTCTCACAGACATCAGGTACAGATGCCTGACTGAGCTGGCATGTGAATACTATTTGCAATTAAATCTGTGGCAAAACTCCCACTAATAATAATGGGAGTAGGATCGGGCTTGTACATGTCACTCTGCACTAGTTATCAGATCTTTATAGAAATACACAATTTATTCTTCTGCATGTTTTGCTCCCCTCCCAGTGAAAAATTCCCAGATGCTTTAAAGTCTTTAAATATGGCCTGATTTTCAACTGGTACTTTGGCAGCTATTTAACAGGGCGCAGCAGCATTGGTCAACATTTTCAGACAGAAAAGATGCACCCTGCTGAAGATGCCAGAAGGACTTAGCTAGAGGAGACAGAATGTAACTGTACTAGTTGGAATTTGGCCAGGAGACCAGAATTAGCACCTCTCTCATGAAAAGTGCCATGGTCCGTTTCATGGTAGTAAGTGATCAGAGCCTTGATGTTACACCTCACCTTCAAGACACCAGTGGAGTAACCCTTAATGTATTGCTGGGGATCTTACTCATTTTAAACTCAGAGGAAACTCCTAGATCACCAAAACTACTTCTTGTAGTACCAACAAGTTCCCAATGAGAGATTCAGTCTAACTCTGCTTAGTTAGAGGTTGAAACAGCAACAGCTATAATCATTACTGATAAACTAAAGCTGATGTTAAGTTCAAATAGAGCCTTTGGATATGTATATACAGTTCCTTTGGACATGGTATTACAAGACAGCATCAGAAACTATTCACTGATATTTTTGCTTGTTGGAGCAGACTTTTCTAATTGTGGAAGCTGTGAAAATGCCATTTTGCCTCCATTGTTTGTACACTTTTCATTATCATTTTGTTGGACACTATCAAAATAAAAAAAGCAGTCAAGTAGAACTTCAAAGACTAACAAAACAATTTATTAGGTGATGGCTTTCATGGGACAGGTCCACTTCTTCATATCATAGCCATACCAGAACAGGCTCAATGTATAAAGCACAGTGGTCCAAAACTTGTTATCAAGGTTGGCAAATCAGAAGAGCAGAGGGATGGGACAGGGTGGGATATGGAGTGAAGTTAAGATTTAGATAAAACATCACAGTATGTAAAAAAGTCCTTATAATGAGTCAGGTAATTGCTGTCCCTGTTCAAACCATATTTTAATGTGTTGAATTTGAATGTGAATGTTAGTTCTGAGCATTCCCTCTGCAGCCGGTTGTTAATGTCCCTTTTCAGTAGAACATAAACTTTCAGGTCTTTAACAGAAGGGCCCACTCCATTAAAGTGCCGACTGACAGGTTTGTGTATTTGGAGTTTTTTGATGTATGTTCTGTGTCCCTTCATTGTTTGTTGAAGAGTGTTCGCAGTCTGTCCTATATACATGGTGTGTGGGCATTGTTGGCGCATGATGGCATATATGATGTTAGTTGAGGAACAGGAGAATGTGCCCGTGATTCTGTAATTGACATGGTTTGGTCCAGTGATGGTATTTCCAGAATATATATGTGGACAAAGTTGGCAACGAGGCTTGTCGGAAGGAAAAGTTCCAGGATTAGTATTATTGTGGTATAGCTTGTGACTGCTAGTGAGAATCTCCAAAAAAAAGCCAATAGCAGAACACCACTTGTCACTACCTACAGCCCCCAACTCAAACTACTGCAATGTATCATTAAAGACCTACAGCCTATCTTAAATCAGGATGCCACACTCCAGAAGGCCCTAGGTGACAGGCCTGTTTTTTCCTATAGACAACCTCCCAGCCTTACAGAATCATGGGCACATTGAGGATTTGAGTGTTGATAATGCCAATTTAAAAAACTGCTGAACCAGCCAACTAAATCTAAACTTTGATAAATGGTAGCACACCTCTATTAGAAACAATTACACTGAACCATCACAAATACTACGTATAACTGAAGTAGATACTCCCTTCCATCTGAGTCAAATACATGTGTTTTGAAGATTGAAAGCACCATATAAGTGCTAATTATTACTATTACATTTAAGTTTTTATGACCATGCATACTATATGACACAAGTTTAAGTTCAGTAAATAGGCTAACTCTATAACAACGCCAATAGGAAAAAATCTAATTGTATACAACAATTTAGAAATATAATATATCTGACATTAATGTGCAACACCATCTACATATAAATTAGTCACTTCTGTAATAAAAATGTAATGTACTTTGTAGCAGACGTAATGTGTTTCCCCTCCTCCAATTTTTCTTTACTTAAAATTATTTTTTGTTTCACTGAGATGAGTTCCAATGTGGTTTTTTTTGTTTTGGTTTTGTTTTTGTTTTTTTTCAAACCTGAAAGTCTACCGAAATGTAGTGCATAGAAGCTTCCTATCTTATTTAGGGGCAGTAATTCAGAATAAAGACAACACATATCTTTCTATTCTTTCCAATATAAATGCGTCATCATTACAAAGAGAGAGGAAACAGGAAGAAAGTTGAACACTACAGTGCTCCTCTCTGAGGAGATGAGTAGAGAGGGTTCCTTAGCAAACACACAGTAGTTTGTGGGGCTTTTTTGTTTGTTTTGATGAAATGACATATTCAGTAACTGAATGCAGTTCAGCCTTCCAATGCACAGGTTATAAATTCTGTAGCTGGCACTAGATGAGACATGAGTAGATTTTTTCTTGTTGTTATTGCAAAAGAAATATCCACAATGCAGTGCAGCATTTGGATAGGTAGCAAAGGAGAGACTGGCAATGGGTGGATTAAGGAGTTATCTCTCTGTTTACACAAAAGGAAAGTGTGTTTTGATGTAAGATTAAAATAACTGGAAAATGTCAGGATTTTCATTTTTTCTTCCCTGTGTGACAAACATGCAAACAATACCCCACCCCCCAAGACATTCATCACACATGCCATTTACAGGGGCTTAACTACCGAGTCGTAGGTGGGAAAACTGTTCCTTGCCCCAACCTAATAAACAAATAAATAAAATAAATAAATAAATTCATATACTACATATGCCTATGCTCCAAAATTGCCTTTCTTCCAGAAAAGTTTAGAGGATGGAAAAAAGGCCTTCACTTTTATGGCCAATCATTATCAAGGCACTTCAGATATGAACAATGAAAGTGTCCAACAAACAGTGACAGATAGCTGTGTGAAGGCAAGCCTCAGCATGGACAGGCAATGTGGTGGGGAGAGGACCTTTAAGGAAGCACCTGGCCGGGGCTCCCAGAAGGGCTTGCTGGCCATGTGACCCTGTGTGACAGTCTCTCCACTCTCTATTCACAGAGTGGATCAACAGAGCGATTCGTTTTCACGTGTGGCCATGATTTGTCGATAGAAGTTTTGTCAAAAGATATTTTCCGCCAGTAACTTCTGCCATAAACTTCTATCAACAGATTGCTGCAGTGTAGATATAGCCATTATCTGCTTTTCAGAAGACCTGAAACCACAGTCCCCAGAATGGGTTTGGTTGAATGAAATGGTAAATATGCCACAGTCTGTCAACCAGTGAGATACTCCTCAATGAAGATTTGACACTTTGGCCATGTCTACACGTGCACGCTACTTCGAAGTAGCGGCGCCAACTTCGAAATAGCGCCTGTCACAGCTACACGTGTTGGGCACTATTTCGAAGTTGAAATCGACGTTAGGCGGTGAGACGTCAAAGTCGCTAACCCCATGAGGGGATGGGAATAGCGCCCTACTTCGAAGCTGAACGTCGAAGTAGGGCACGTGTGGACGATCCGCGTCCCGCAACATCGAAATAGCGGGGTCTGCCATGGTGGCCATCAGCTGAGGGGTTGAGAGACGCTCTCTCTCCAGCCCCTGCGGGGCTCTATGGTCACCGTGGGCAGCAGCCCTTAGCCCAGGGCTTCTGGCTGCTGCTGCGGCAGCTGGGGATCCATGCTGCATGCACAGGGTCTGCAACCAGTTGTCGGCTCTGTGGATCTTGTGTTGTTTAGTGCAACTGTGTCTGGGAGGGGCCCTTTAAAGGAGCGGCTTGCTGTTGAGTTCACCCTGTGACCCTGTCTGCAGCTGTTCCTGGCACCCTTATTTCGATGTGTGCTACTTTGGTGTGTAGACGTTCCCTCGCAGCGCCTATTTCGATGTTGTGCTGCCCAACGTCGAAGTTGAACGTCGACGTTGCCAGCCCTGGAGGACGTGTAGATGTTATTCATTGAAATAGACTATTTCGATGTTGCTACATCGAAATAAGCTATTTCGATGTAGTGTGCATGTGTAGACGTAGCCTTTATGAACTTCTCCAGCACATTGAAATGAGAACTGGATGAGAAAAACATAATTTTGGCAGCAGGCTGGTATATAGACTCTTAGAAGAGTTGTTTTGATACCATGGGATCTATTGCTAAAGTGTGACTCTAAATTTCAAACAGGGACTATTTAAAGCTCTTCATGTGTTTTAATTTAATCTCATTATCCAAGCACAAACCCAAATCTGAGATTTCTCCTCCACAGTATTGCTAATGGGAGCTGACTTTCAGCTAATCACTCAGAGTCAACCCACATAACTTAAAAACCTAAATCTTAGCTACAGGATTTAAGTTTTTTGCCTTTGTTATTTTTTTGCTTATGCATTAATGTTTCTGGACACACTGTTGAGGGGATTTTACAGATGTCTATGGATGGTACTCATCAGAAATATCCTATAAGCGAGGCATACACAGTAAATTGCACATTGCATCACTGCTAGTACTAAGCTGTGATAAAATGATTACTTCTGTGATAAATGTGTTCTAATCCTTTCACGTTACTTGAGTAAATGATAAAAGCTGCAGTTGAATTTCAATAGGGTATGTTTACAAAGGCATTTTTCATGAATGCCAAAATATACAATCTGGAGTCTGTCTGTCTTTTTATACCACCCTAAGGTGAAGTCTAGGTTATTTTTATGGTAAACATATGGAAACTTGTTTTAATTGCTAGTCCCCACCCCGGCCCCAATACAGATTTTCATTAAGACTCTTTGTGTTGATTTATTTATGTTGCTGTAAGACTCGGAAATGATGGCTGTATCATGATTAAATTTCTGCTCTGCTGACAAAGGATCAAAGGCTAGAATGTGTTCATGGCTTCACTTTGGTAACAACTGCCACCATGCACCAAAAAAAGGAGAAAAATGTGGACATGCAAGGAACAATCTGAATAGGATATGGAACTCTTGATGAAAAACTATTAATGCCTGTTGTGAATCTGTCTTTATTCCCAAAGCCAAATCATCATAATTTCTAAGATTATCAGAACTAGGAGACATTACCTGTAGTGTAACTAATGGTGTGTTCATTTTAAATTTGCCCTGCTGTTAGGAATTGTTGAATATTGTTCTGAAACATTAGGGCTTGATCTTTCCAACCCATACCCTGAGGGTCTTATTTGTGTGAGTAGCCCTTCTGAAGTCAATCAGTGAGAATTTGCAGTATTGTTTCCTCAATAGTAAATTAAAGCATTTAATAAATAGCACCAGGCTCTTCTGAAACCTCTGCTGTTGGCATTTTAGTGTCATTAGAAAACACCTTCTGTCCCATGTAATTAACATATAACAAGGATAGAATAGTTTATAAAAAGATAACAGGTTTTGCAAAAGTCCCAAACTTCTTTAAAACAGACCAGCTAAGGGCTGCTGGTCAAAGCAACTTTGACACGACTTTTACGTACACCTGGGACCAGAGGGACCCTCAAATGGCCTCTGGGTCAGGAGCATAAAGAAGTCTTATCACCATCTTTCTTCATGCTGAGAGGAGCTCAGGTGCATCAGAATAACTGGGCATTTAAAATTAAAAGCAGAAATTCAAAAGAACATAAGTTTGGGTTAAGGACTGATGAAAGTGAGTCCTTGGGGATGGGGTGCACAAAGTGTGTGTGAGGGATGAAATTTCATAAAAGGGACACTGAATGATTGGCTGCCAGCTCTCAGGCTCATCTGTTTCATTAAAAATGTTGAAATAGCTTACTGGTTTTATGCCTGTGTAGTCACATTTGTAGCCAATTAATTTTTTACAGTCTACAGACTTTTTTACTTACACTTGCTTAAAGGTTTTTTTTTCATGTGAACATAATTAAAATTTCCATCAGTTCAGATTACTTACATTAGACAGATTGGGGGTCCCTGCTAATTGTAGGGGCAAAAAGTGGGGCCCAACATAAAAAATTTGCTCATCCTGGTTTTGGGAGACCAGAGAAAACCAGGGCTCCATGTAAAAGAAGCTGGATATACAGAAAAAAGATGAAATATTATTTGCTGTTTTCAGATGGTATGTGCTTACAAGGGAATCTTCAAAGCAATTGCAATTCAATTTGTGAATGATCCTTCTTGGTAAACGTGTGACTAATACAACAGAGGTGACATCATCGTAACTCTGATCTGCCACCCTCCATGAAGATGACATCATTTGAGTGGGATTATTCATTCACATAGTGCAACTCCCAGATTATCCCTTAATTAGAAAATGTATATGCCTGAATAAGACAGGGCAACATATCAATAGCAGGATGTGGCTTTTAATGTTAGTAAACATAGTAAGGTGTGTAGACACTGCAGTATATTGGCCATCTAGCAGATGGTTTCTAGAAAATAACAAAACACTGTGCATCCTTTCCACAGAAGTTCATAGGTGCTATAAAATGGCTCTGTTCAAAAGTCAGTATGGGGGTGATGCCACAATTCACTTCTGTGTATGAAAAATAAGCATCAAAGTGATCTCTATTTTTCTGAGTACTACTTAACTGTAGTGGCACTTTATAGACTAACAGATATTTTGGAGCATAAGCTTTCGTGGGCAAAGAGATGCATGAAGCGGGTCTTTGGCCCCAAAAGGTTATGCTCCAAAATATCTGTTTGTCTATAAGGTGCCACAAGACTTTTTGTTGTTCTCAAAGCTACAGACTTACACAGCTGCCTCTCTGATACTTAATTGTAGATGTACCACTGTGAATTGCAGGGTTATAGCACTGTCTGTGATGAGAATGAACTTGGAAAGCTCCCATGCTCTGCACAAAAATAAAGCTAAACAGTATCAAAAAGTTCCTCTGGCTGAGGAGTTTATCATTCTGTATCAGGCCCTCATGCAGGATGTGTGTGTGTGTGTGTGTGTGTGTGTACGAGGGGTGTGAATGCACTCACCTGCCCCCCCCCCCCATCAATCTTTTCTTCCTTCCTCCCAGCAGGGCATGATGGGGGAAATCAAGGCACACCGGAGCTGTAGTTCCTTACCTAGCTCCCTGCCTGGAGAGCTGGTCCTGGAGCAGGGAAGGGATTACATTTCCCAGTATGCCCTTGGCTGCTAGCAAAGGGAGGGTGATGAGGGAATTTGTTTTTCCGTTTACAATATTACAAGATCCCACAAGGTAATTTCTATAAAACCTTTATTATTGTATAAAATTTTAGCATATTATGACAAAATCGTTTTACCAATCACTGTTTTTGCACAGCTATCTTGAACTCCTTTATATTTAAAAATCCCTGTGATCCACATTTATAAAAATTCACCTCCTCCCACAGAAATTCCTGCATATTGGCCTGTCTATTTATCATCTCAAAGCACACGGGAGCCCCAGTTATGAGAGAGGCACTGTGCAAACACAGAACACAAAATCAAACCATGCCCAAGGCACTTACGGTCTAAATTTGATCATATAATATGAAAAATGTTCATGCATAGCAACTATAGCTCAGTGGTTCAAGCATTGGCCTACTCAACTTAAGGTTGTGAGCTTGATTCTTGAGGGGGCCATTTAGGGATTGGGCCCAAAAAACAAAAAGAGGGGGCAGTATGGTGCTTGGCCCTTCCAAGAAGGCAGGGGATTGGACTTGATGATCTCCCTTCCAGCTCTATGAGGTGTGTATTTCTCCTCTGCCATACAGGAGTCCAGTGCTAACTTTGTTAAATAGTTCTATATTCCAGTTTTTGAATGCACAGAAGGCTCTTTTGATTTTTTTAAAGTTTGCTAAGGAGAAGATAAAATGATGAAACCCACACCATGAACATATTTTGTAGCTTTAAAAGAAAATTAACATTGTATTTCTCCTAGCCTCTCATAAAAGTATTACAAGAGAAACACCTTTAAACAGCTTGGTCTAGGTCCTCTTCTGGTGTAAGTCACTGTAGCTCTGTTGAAATCATCTCTGTGGCCTGAAGACTGCATTTTCAACCACCCAAAGTCACCAGCTGGCTGCTCCCCAATTCCTTGTATGTAAGGTCTGACTTTACTGGTGTAGAAGGTCAGGCAGGTCAGTGCTTGAATCCATTGACTTCACTGAACTCCGGCTCAGGCCCGTAGCAGTTCCCAGTACCTAATAGCCAGGAAAACATGGTAGAGAATTTCATTGTTACCTATTTAACCCACTGGCAAGTGTGTGTTACATCTCACCCACTCTGTCTGATCCCCAGTTAAAGAGCTTTAGCTCAAATTTTAGCTGCTCATCATTTTTATTCTGGGAGTCCTTAGAATGGCAGCCACCACATAAGCGTTATGATTTTATTGAAGTTCTCTCAGTATTTGACACCTTATATGTAAATCCATTGACTCCTGGAACCTGTTGATTACATGTGAATCTCAATTTGCTTTCTAAGTAAATATCTAGTCCTTGTGATTGTCGGGAAAAACTGACAAATCCATATCATGAAGGTTTAAAATAGGAAGGAAAAAAACAGAAAAAAAAAAAGAGAGAGAACTCTGTATTTATTACTTTTAAAAGCTCATAATTTTAAAGTCAGTGTCATGATTCTGGGGAGCATTAGTATTACCTACACTAAGAGTAGGGGTGACCACTGTAGTAGATCTTGGATTTCTTTTCCCCTTCTGAGAAATAAAGAATAGTTCTTAGTAAAAATACAGTGATTAAGTGTTGATTCAGACTTGTTTTGTGTGTGTTTCCCAACCAATCCCATTTAATAATAGTAATATTGTTGTCAGTGCACTCTTCCTGTTTCGAGTGACTGAAACCAGATCTATCCTTGCCTTGATCACTCTAGTAGTTTAAGTGGCTTCATTGTGTTCACTCTTGGGAGTAAGAGCTTCAGGTTTAGACCCCAGGAAAGCTTAAATCGGAGGCTTGTTGGTTTTTTCAGCGAGACAGATGAATGTTCCTCCACTGAGCCATCCATTTCTTTCATAAATCAAAAATACTTAGAGATGGGACAACCCAGTGCTGGATTTTGGTGTTTCAAAACCTGATTGGTAATACAGGAAACTCTTTCATATCTGGCATTCTGTCATCTGGAACTCTCAAATAAGCGGCATTTTAACCCTAGTAAATTTTATTACATTTTTCATAAGTACAGTGTAGTGAAACTAAATACAAATAAATACAGCAAAACAGAATAAGTTTGCAATCTACAATACTACTGTTTTGGTAAATAAAATACTCTGCATCTATTTCTGTTTGTGTTTTAATATCTAATCCTGTTTTTCTTTAATGCTATGCATTGCTCCATTCTCCAGAATATTTGAATATCCAGCTACCTCCTGGTGTCAGGGCTGCAGGATATGAAAGAATTTACTGCATAGTGCTTTTTGCACTTAAAAGCAGAACTTGGATTTGTTTTTGTATTCATGTCTATAGGTCGATAAAATATTACAACCTTTCCATGTTTTCTCTGTTTGCTTATAACTCTCAGATTGGAATTAATATTTCCCTTCTACCCTGTCTTCACTCACCCTTAAATACCTGGCTGTCTGTTAGAATTACAGAGGGGAAAAAAATCTGTGCCAACCCCACCATCAATATGATGAAATATAGTGGACTGGATCATGCCTATTAGTTACTCAAGTGCTAGAAATACCTAGCAGGGGTGATCTGGATGGTACTTGGTCCTGCCATGAGGGAGGGGGAGTGGACTTGATGATCTCTTGAGGTCCCTTGCAGTTCTCGTGTTCTATGATTTGATAATTCTGTAAGAGCAGAGAGATGCTGTGCTCTGGGATGGGAGGAGCAGGGAGCTCCAGAAGGAATTGTGCCTCACAAAGGTACAATGTCTCAGGGAGTGCAACTCTTGCTCCTTTCTTGAGGCATGGGGCTCTGTCATCGGATCTGCCCCTTTGCTCTGGAGACTGCAGGGAGTCCAGTTGTTCCTGAGCTTTGTGCATGGAGTTGATGAGTAGGGGCCAAGGTTTCTAGTACTTTCCCTCTTCTTTAAGGCCCCCTTATGTGCCAAGTGTAATCTGGGCCTGGACATGGCAGATCCCATTGGATCAGCTGGCCTCACATTGTGCTCACTGTACATGCCTCTGTGCCAGTAGTGCTGTGATTTTTTTTTTCCAGTCTGGGTGAAATGTCCGTTTGCTGCTCTGTGTTGTCCATGCCAATAAACAGTGAACAGTTAGATATAGGGATCGGTGCTACCGGCTGAGCACCTGGTAGATTAGTCATGCTACCCGTATTAGGAGTAATGAGACATACGTGGCACATGGCATTGGAAGGTACTTATTATGGTGCCTTAATAAGACTTTTCTAGGATAATGACTGGTTTGAGTCAGAGCTTTATTGTCTTCTAATATTCAGCGGTTTCGCCCCAGTCACCTGCCAGGGCATATTTATTAATTTTTAATGAAAACTTGGTACCGCTAGTCATTCCATTAAGTCATTTTCTATCAATTATTATCCATGCGGGCTGACCATCAGAGAGCCAGAGTGACTGCCATGGATGCTAATTGCAATGCACTGCAGAGGGGTGTGTACCTGGCAGGTGTTCTTCCCAGTGTGATGTTTTTAAATCAGTATACTTGCAGCCGGACTTGACAAGGGAATGAAAGTGGAACAGGATGGCCAATTCATGGTGACTTTCTGGCTCAGAGAGAAGCCTGGCTATAGCACTTTGGGTCCCCTGCATTGTAGCAAATAGGGGCTTAGAGAAATAGTTAAAGAAGGGAATCACAAGAACAAGGATTTCCAGAAGAGAGAACATAAAAATGAGGCTGAATAATGGTCCCAACCTTGTCCTGGTGACAGGCAGATTACAGACTTATGAGAGAAGGGAAAATGCAGGATTTGGGGGTGATGCCAAAACTTCTGGGCTGGAGAACAAAGTTAAGGACTGAGTAAAACATGATCTGAAGACTTAAGAAGAATGAATGTTTCCTTTACTGCAGAAATGTTGAAGACTTCCCTCAGCCTGACCAAGAGGGACCTTCAGAACAAATGAGTCTGATCCAGCAGTACCTACTGAATCCAATGGCTGGGCTCCCATGGGCTACAGTATGTTTTGGATCATATTCCTAAGCTTCAAAAATAAACTTTGAAAACAGAAAGCACCATGAAAAGCCAACATTTTATCAGCTACGGTATCTGAGAGACAACAGTTACTTTCTGTTCTCATAAATAGTGCTATGCTACGGTAATTCCAATACCATGATGGGGCTACTGTAGAAAAATACTTATTTTTAATGGTGATCCCTGCTGCAGCTTGATTATTGTGGGGATTCAGCACCTACAGTTGCAGAACAATTGAATTTCCAGTTTGTTATTGGTGGGTCATCTTTGAGGATAGCATTAGGGCAAACAGAGAGACTTGGCACAAAAAGGAATTTTTCACTTAGAAACAGTACACCAGTTTTTGCTGTATTTCAATAGCAAGAAACTATTATATAGTTGGGGGTAGGGCCCTCTGATAGGTCCAGAGGGCAAATTAAGTGAGATGCAGAATTAGATGTCATCCACACGGAAGGGACAACACACTTCAAGTTTGCAGTAAGATGTCCCTGAATGAAAAGATCCATAGGGAAGAGTGGATGGATATGGACAGAGTATTGCATAATAGAGAGGGAAGGGTTGGACCAGTGCTTCTTTTGTGTTTAAAAAAAAATGGAACTGGTAAGGCTCCTCACCTCCCTCCGGTTTCCACAGCTGGGGCTGCCAGAGGGGTGGTGGAGGTTCTGGCTCTCAACCCCGCGCTGCCACAGAGCATGGAAGATTTGGGTCCCAGCCCCACAGCTCTTCGCTACTGTGAGGCTGGTGGAGGCTCTGGCTTCACCTTGCTCTGAAAAAAGGTGGCAGTACGCTGTACCTGCACATACCATCACAAAAAGAGCACTAGATTGGACAATGTTAAATCCTGTATCAGAACTGATTAAAGGAGCATTTTTAGCAATTCAACATTCACATCTGTATTGGTGCTGAGCTCTGCTGTTTGTTTACACAAAGTTTGTGAACCTGACCACAATACATGGTTGGTTAGGATCTCGGATGCTTTTTAAGTGCTTGTAGCTATCGTGACATTGATCTGTGACAGTGTAAATGGTCTGTAAGTAACCAAACTGGGATTCAAACTGAAACATGCATTTTGTTTTCATAACCTGCTAAAATAAGTGAATAATACAAGCATGTATTTTATTTCTTGTAATCCTTTATGGTACTGGATAAAAATATTAATGTTTTGATTTATTAAGAAAAAAAATCTGAGAACAGAAAACCAGACTGAAATTGGTTAGTGAGGTAGCACGGGGAAGGTGGTAAAAAAAAACAAACCAAAAATCCTTTTCTTCTACAGAATGTGAGTCAGGAGAGCAGGATGGGATTAGGGAGTAAAACGAATTCTTCAGACTGGAGAAAATACAGTGGAAACTATTGCTAGTTGAACAATCTCTACTGAAGCATTGTATTGACCAAAAATGGCTTTATGACAAAAATCAATTTTTACAGGAAAAAATATATTATTTTGGGTGTTTCCTCAAATTTTAGTGCTTTTCCTCTTCCAAATACTGAAAACAGATTTCACTGCTGAATTGAAAACCTCCTCAGCTGAAAACTGAGATCTTTGGGTTGGTTGTTTTCAGTTTTATTCAAACCTGAAAAAAATTGAAGAAAAATCATTTCCTACTGAGTGATAGTGGAAATTGATAGATTCCAAGGCCAGAAAAGCCATTGGTGATCATCTTGTCTATGACCTGCCTACCACAGGGCACAGGACCTCCTCCAAATACTTCCTATACTATGGTTTTGGTTTTTTTTAAAATTCAACTTTATTTTAAAATGCTAGTGATAGAGAATCCACCAGGAGTGGAAAATTGTTCCAGTGATGAGTTACCCTCACTGAATGAAGAGGCCAGTGATGAGGTGCTTGACTTCATGCACCACACAACAGAAGTGATGGTTTCAGTGGAGGCAGGGGAGGAGGAGTGTGTCAGACTCAAGGCAGTAGACATTTTCTCGATGGGGGGGTGGTGGTGGTGGTGATAGAGCAGGATACAAACAGTTCAGAAGAGGGCTGGGTAGATAACCACTAACCTCAGTTGTGACTAATGAGATATCTGTGCTCAGGCACACATGAAGCCATGTGGTTAGAGAGGAAAGATGCATATCTTTGAGAGGTGTCACATATTTTATTTCCATGTATTAGAGTGACAAGTTTCCGCATGAGTGTCAGAGACATGAATGAGTAAAGCACTCAGAATGAGTGAAAAGAAAACAAGCACCCAAACTTTAAAGTCCTGTGTTTCATTTATTACATGAGGGAGGAGTGTAACTGGAAGAGTAGTTTCCATTTTAATAATGCTTAGATATGCACAAACCAGGAAGGATTTGTGGGTTTTGGCATGAAAGGACAGTTACGTGTATTGCTTTAGTGATGTAGATTAGTGTGTTGTGTTCCAGGAATGAGGGGGAAGAACACTCTTTGGTGGCAAGTACATTGGATAATGATCTGCCGGGTATTGTTAGCATCAAAACTAGGAATGAGCTGAAGGATGAGTCTCTAAAAGGTCCAAATAGCTGCCAGCCCAATCAGAAACAACCCTGTGTACTGGAGTGCTTGAAATCTAGATTTGTAACCTGGGACATCCAGTTACTTTTTTTATTCTAAAAATATTTCTCCTCCATCCCCAAACAAAAATAGCATCTCAGACCGCCGTCGCACCCCAAGTCAAAAATGACATCAAACCTCACTGGTTAGGCTGGGACCCCAAGTGGCTATTCACCGGTGTAATCATGCCCCTCCCTGCTGTTACCTCTCACTTTCTTCCTCCCACTCTGTTTATTTGTCTGTTCTGCTCCCAGAGATCTCAGGCTTTGGGGTAGGTGTCTGCTGCAGATTGTCTAAATCCTAGATTGTTAGCTGCCTGCAGGTGGCATAGGTGCCAGCTTCTCTTCCTGCTGGGGAGGTACTCACCCTCTACTCCAGGGCCACACTGCCTCTTCCCCAGACTACCCACACTGCCTCTTCCTCGTCTCCTTCCCTGAGCTTGCCCAGTCCCTGCTCCTCCCTCCTGGAGCCTGAACACCACAAATCATCTGCGGTAGCACTCTGAAAGTGTTGGGAGGCAGGGGAGAAGTTGGTAAGCGCACAGCTGCTGCTGTGTAACAGGGAGCACTTATGGAATCAGTACCTATGGCAGGTGGGATTCCCTTTGGGTTACTTGTTGGTAGAGGACCTAGTATGATGTGGCTTTGATCTCTGTTTACGGTCTCCAAAAGCTACTGCTTTAGTAAACATGGATAATAGTAATAACAGCAGCCCTAAATGTTCATTTTTAATCAACATGTTTTTTTCTGAAAGTGTTTAAACCAGACATGTAGATATTATTGGAAGTTTTTTCTCCAGGTTTCTAGCCAAAACTAAATTTTGGCAAGTCAATATGATGTCAAGGAAGCATTTCAGTTTTGATGGATGAGCAATCTCCCCTTGAGAAAAGTTCCATCTACATTTTTCTGGCCCAATATAACTAACATTATATATATAATATATGAATTATTGTGTTTAATTTAAAAATCAGTAACCAAGGTCTTGTGCTGAAAGCATTTAAGTTCAGAGTCCGGGCTAGGATTTTTACCTTATAATGAAGGTAAACTCCTGAAACCCACTGTTTGGTGTATGTTGTCAGTGCTGAACCTGCAAAGGACGTATTCCACCACTGTTGCTTAGGAGACTTAAGCTACATCTACATTGTAGCCGGGATTGACAGAGCAGAGGTCAATGCATCAATAGTTGATTTAGTGTATCTAGTCAAGATCCGCTAACTCAACTACTAATCATTCTCCATTTGATCCTAGTACTGCACCCTGGATAAGATAGTAAGGTAAGTCAATGGGACAATATCTCCTGTTTGCCCTGAATGGTGTAAACACTCTATATTGCCGCCTAAGGCAAGCCAACTCCAGCTACATTGTTCAGCTTAGCTGGAGCTACTGAAGTACAGCTGCAGCCTTATTCCCCAGTTGTGCAAGAAGCTTAATTGGTATCAAACCTTACACCTGTATGGAACATAATTGACTTCAGCGCTCTTTTGTGATGATGGCCTTTAACTTGCATGGTAGAGCCTCATACTTTACCTCTGGAGGTTCCATATTTAGTAGCTGCTAACAAGAGTATGCTGTATTAACACTATATTTTTTCTTAGTTAGTGAGGGGAAAAAAAGAAAAAAAATCTAAAAACGCTACTGTAATTTAATGAGAAATAAAATGGTATGAATGGCTTTTCTACATCAGTATTTGGAGAAGAGCCCAAAGTAACACCCTGATCTGATCCTTTCTCCCCTGAAATTTGGGGCAAGTTCAGATCCAGACCTCGAGCTGAACTTCACAATTCAGAACTGTTGCTAAATGTGCTGAAACAGCAATGCTTTGTGCTCACCCTCCCTCCAACCTTAGTATCGGAGGGGTACCTTTGTTAGTCTGTATCTGAAAAATGAGAAGTCCTGTGGCATCTTATAGATGAACAGATTTATTGGAGCACAAGCTTTCCTGGGCAAAGACCCGCTTTGTCAGATGCAAACTTTGCGGAAGAACAGATGCACAACTGAACTCAGACACAAAATGAACTGTCAGATTAATTTTACAGCCAGTGCAATTGCTGAACCACCAATTGCTCATTTTAATGTGTAGGTTCAGATGAAGGCACAAGCTAATTTCAACAGCACTGTCCTAGGAATTGTTTTATGAACTGGTTCTCATCGGCTGCCAGTTCGTCCAGTACTTCAGTGCCAAAGCTGCTCATTGCACTGTCTTGAAACAACCACTAAACTCCTTAGGAGTGAAGCCAATTTCATTATGAATCATGGTTATTGTGGATTGCCACATGGTAACCTTGAAGGCTAAATAACTTTGCTACTGTGGGAATAACAGTCTTGGAGGAATCAAAAACAAGGAGGAAAGAGTGCCCCCATCCATGAAAAGGGCTCAGAATGAGTGGTGGCATGAGGATTTTAAACTGCGGATGCACACTGAGCAAAGCAAAACCATCCTGTTAAGTATTATTGCCTGTGTGGTAGATGGAGGACTGGGTAAGCCCCTTCATACAAGTGAGACTGGTGGGCCAAAATTTTCAAAAATGGATGCCAAAAGTTAGGCTTCTAAGACCACATTCAGGCACCCGAAAAGTGGCCTAATTTTCACTGACTTCTCTGGGAGCTTCTGAGCACTTCTGAAAATCAAGGCCAAGACTAATCTTCAGAAACCTGAAGTCAGGATCCCAAGTCCTTATCTTAGGAGCTTAAAGAAATGACTTGATTTTTGAGAAATGCTCAACACCCAGCAGCTCTCATTGGCTTCTGTGGCAGCTTGCTGGGCATTCAACACTCCCAAAAATCAAGTGCTTAGAAATGGTGCCTAGCTTTAGGCACCCATGTTTTAAAATAGGAGTCAGCAGCCTTTCCAAGGCAGAGTGCCAAAATTTGACCTTTTGACCTCTATGGATGGTCTGATTGACGGTGATATTTTTTAATGTCTGGCTTGCGTCCCATACCCCTGGGAGTACTGCCCTGTGTTCCTGCAGCGGTCCTGGCCCCTTACTGCAATCCCCAACCCCAGCCTCATGCTGCAGTGGTGTGGAGATACTGTGGTGGGGCGGGGACCCAATGCCCCAGCCCCATGCTCCAGGCCTGGTCCTGACTTCAGCCAGGGGAGCTCTGCACTGGGGCTCCAGCCCTGAGCCCTGTGATGCAGTCCCATGCTCCAGTGGGAACCCTGGTTCCGACCCCAGGCCCCAATCCTGTACTCCTATCCCCTCCCATGCTTCATGGAGGAAGTGGGGCGGGGCCAGAGCTCCCCCCATGTGCCACTCTAAAGCAGCTAGCATGCCAAGAGTGGCCTGTGTGCTGTGGATTGCCAACCTCTATTTTAAAACCTTGCCCATGGATCTCACCACCCTGAGAAAAGAAAGAAGAGGAAAGAACTAGCCAGAGCACATAGTGACAGACCAAGAGTGAATAATCTCATTATTAACAGCTCATATTACACAACGTACTGGAATGTTACAATGTTTAAATTTTAGAACAACTCTTTTGAGCTGCTCCTAAGATTCCAAATACAATTAGCCTCAGACAGAAACAATTTTTCCTTTCAGGTGGCATTAAAAATGTTTCCAAATAAATGAGAAGAGCAGGATAACAAGCGTGCCTCTTTAGACACAAGTCCAAATGTTCCTAAGCTACTTCAAAGCATCCCTCAAAAAATAATCGACTTCCTGCCTGCCGAGGGATTCACTCTGCACTGGAGTTCATAGACCCACAGATGCTGCAGCTACAACCATACTACTCTTAGGCTGCTGCTGCTATACTACCATGGTCCCATTGGAGGGGCTATGGTAATGAGGCAATTCAAAACAAGCTAATGAGGTGCTAATATGCATATTCAGTACCTTATTAGAATAATGGTGGCTGCACAAACAAACATCAATTTTCAGATTGACAGTGAAGATGGGGGCAGCTTCAAAATGAGTGCCCCACTTTGACATTGCCTTACTCTGATCTAGCTCTCTGGGAGTAAGGGAATGTTGAAGCGGGGAGCTTATTTTGAAGCTGCTCCCATCTTCACTGTCAATCTGAAAATCAACGTTTGTTCGTGCAGCTGCCATTATGCTAATGAGATGCTGAATATGCACGTCAGCACTTCATTAGCTTGCTTTGAATTGCCTCATTACCACGGCCCCTCTGGTGGGACCATGGTAGTGTAGCAGCAGCCTAAGTTTTGAGACACAGCATAAAAACTTACACAGCTTTGTGTTTGCACAATTTCTCTATCATTACAACCATGTTTTGGGCCTATGCTTAGCACTCTTACCGGGTTTTCATTAGTGCATTTTGAACAGCTATTTTATACAGTAACTCCCCTCAGAGGGTGGGGGGGGGGTCAAAGAGTGTGCGTTTTTCTACCCCTGTGTCACTTGGGATTACAGGTAAGAAATACATCTCTCAAGTATTTAAAAGCAGAGGTAATATTAGTTTCTGTCTTTTGCCCTTCCAGCCATTAGGATAAATAGCTTGATTAGTTTATTATTAAGGATTTTTTAAAAGTTTGCTTATGTGCATGGATGCATCGTGTGACTGGGGTAAATGAAGAAATCCAAGGAAAATCAAGTGAAACAACAAATTTTGCCTTTAGTTTTGAAAGCGAAGAGGCCCATGGCACTTTTGATCACCTATGGTGGCAACCTCCCTAGTCTAGGTCCAGCTCTCCTGAAAGTTCTGCCCCTTGCCACATGCATAAACCTCCCCAGTTTTTGCTCCAATGGTATGTAGGTGTCAGCAAAAGTCATGGCTGTGAAGCGAGAGGTGGGGTCTCAGATGGCCTTGGAGGTCTTGGGATATCAGGATAGTAACCTTAAAATGGGCTCTGCATTAAATGAGGAGGCAGAACAGCAAGCAGGGAGGCTATGCTCATTGCTGAGTAGATGAGTCTCAGTGCGTTGAACCACCTGGCACTTCAGCACTGTGGTTCCTCTCTTAGCGAGGAGGCTGGATATCACACATGCATATCTAGGCAAAGAAAGGGCTGGGAGTTTTCAACCAACCCTCATCACAGCTAGAAGGACCCTGTGGGATAGTTTACATAGAGGGCATAGATGCCCCCAGAGGCCAGGCAGATAATGCTGAGACCCTTATCTGGTGGGAAGAGCATTGTGGGATGTCCAAACTCACAGAGCTATGGGAAGAAGGATGAGTGGCTTTTCCAGATAAAGGCCGTGTCTACACGTGCCGCAAACTTCGAAATGGCCATGCAAATGGCCATTTCGAAGTTTACTAATGAAGCGCTGAAATGCATATTCAGCGCTTCATTAGCATGCGGGCGGCAGCAGCGCTTCGAAATTGATGCGCGTTGCCGCCGCGCGGCGCGTCCAGACGGGGCTCCTTTTCGAAAGGAAGCCACCGACTTCGAAGTCCCCTTATTTCCACCGACTTCGAAGTCCCCTTATTCCCATGAGCTCATGGGAATAAGGGGACTTCGAAATAGGCGGGGCCCTTTCGAAAAGGAGCCCCGTCTGGACGCGCCGCGCGGTGGCAAGGCGCGTCAATTTCGAAGCGCTGCTGCCACCCACATGCTAATGAAGCGCTGAATATGCATTTCAGCGCTTCATTAGTAAACTTCAAAATGGCCATTTGCATAGCCATTTCGAAGTTTGGGGCACATGTAGACGTAGCCAAAGTGTCAAGGGGAGCCTAGCAACACAGCAAAATAGCTCTGTGCCTAACCCATAACAGGGTTCAAGTCATGTACCCTGAATGCAGCTAGCGTGTGCAATATGAAGAATTACACCTTTAAGTGCTGTAGCTTCCCTCCCAGGAAGGCTGAGGCAGAGGTGCTGCAGATGCCTATGATAATGTCATTCAGAGGCAATTTGGAACTGGGTCACTCACTGAATAAAGATCTTTTTTAGGGGGTTTTGAGCCTGGAGTGACCCATAAATATCACAGCAGAAGGAGAAGTAAGATTTACCAGCTAATCAATTATTAACAGAGTGCCATGTGGCTCCAAGACATGTTTGTAGCCAGCAATGCCTATAAAGTGATGAGGGGGAATGGTAAAACTTTACTGTGAGGGTAACTTCGGTTAGATCTGAGCTTCACCCTTTTCCAATGTCTTCTGTGGCAGGGCCCCTGTTGTGCCCTCTGGATCCCATGCTTCCTGGCAGCTTTTCTCGCGTGCCTCTGCCTCAGGTCTTTTCAGGGGCAAGGGTCTCCACTTGCCGAGCCACTGTCATCATAGGCAAGTTACTAGTATAGAGCAAGACCCCTCAAATGGTCCTGGTGCCCCATCCTTCTGCTGGGGCAGGTCTCCAATGGACGGGTGAAGGTCGCCCAGGCCCACCTACTAATCTGGACTCTGGCCTAAGGATCCAAAATAGCAACAGCTGATGGGGGCCTGTCCTCTGCCCTGATCACAGCAGCCTTTCACTGAGCCACAACATCCACCATTTCTCTCTAGCACCTTCTCCCTGGTAACTTGCTGAGTCTCCACTTTCCTCCAAACCTCAGTTCTCCAGCATCTCTTCCTGGTCCATTCCTCTTCTCCTTCCCCCTCCCGCTCCCTTACCTGCAGGGACCCTTTTGAAGGTGAGCCTGTGAGCCTTTCCTGGCTGTAGGTATATAATTAGCCTGCTGATGCAGCCCAGCTCTTAATGAGCCTCAAGTGCTTTTTTTGTATATGAGGGGAACAGAAACCCAGCTCCAGGTGTATCTGCCCTCTATAAGGCTCCTACAGCCCCCTGTAGTCAGTGTGCCACTCTTCCAAACTGGGGCCTTCGCCAAACTGTGGTGACTGTTCTAAAAGTTAAATTCATATTGTGGCTGCAAACATCTAGGCTTGAATTTCATCTGTGCAACTTGCACCTTCAAAAAGAACCAGGTGGTCAAATTTCAGTTCAACTGAACATATAGTGCATTGTGTTTGGAAAGCATTTTCCATTGCAAACACATAAAGAATAGTGAGATCCTGCCTAGGCCTTGCTATAAATGAATCATGGTAGATAACTGAATGAAATGACTCAATCCCTATGAGCTTGTAAAATCCAGACAGGTAAACAGAAGTTACACAGGGCAGAGCTCCACCTTCTTCCTCTCCGTAAATGGTATACAGGCTGTGCTCTTCCTATTTACTTCTGTTTGGTCTGAAGGAGCGTGGCTCAGTTTTCTTACTGGCGGCAGGGGTAGTACATATCTTCCTTAACTTTGCTTTGGATGGTGATGCAATGTCCATGGGGCAATGTAACATTATTTTTATTGTCTAGTTATATAGAAGCACAAAGTGATATAGATGCTGAACAAATATCCAAGTCCTGGTTCTGAAGATCTTGTAATCTAGAGCTGCTTCAACAGTGAACAGCATGGGGCACAACAAACACAGGAAGGGGTGCGGCTGGATCCCACTACTTTTACGGCATGATTGCCAGCCAGAATGCTAATGGTTTAAAAAAAAAGAGAAGGCCAAAGAGCTGCTCAAATTGACAGCTATAGGGAGCTCACCCTTTCCCCTCTGACTTCCTTTAATCTTCTTCTGTCACACAATCCTGTCTTGTGTAGTGATACAGTCATGTGCTCAATGTTTGCCTCTCTGGCAGTGTGTAGGTCTGAATAAAATATACTTCACCTGCTATCAAGATAAAGCCCTCTCTGTTTTGTTTCATAAAGACTTGCAGAGAACATTTCTGCTTGTCCTAGGGATGTAAATAATTTGTCGGCTTAAAGGACAAAGTTCCCTAGGTAGGTGATATGGCTCATCTGGCAGCCCTGAACTTTAGTTCTGAGAACACCACCTACGCTGCTGGGCGACCTGCCAAGAGCTGCACCCACATGGGAGTCAGCTCAGCCAAGATGAAAGAAATTAGCACTAGACCGGCACAACTCTTCTTTCTCTTTTTATGAAAGCAGTTACATTTTGGCGCCAACTCCTCTCCTTACCTTTTTTGATCTTTCCCTGCAATTTTTCAGAACTCTTCCTGAGGATTTTAAAAATATTCTGCAACCCCTGAACAAGCATCTGAGAAGGCCAGTGCTGCTCTGATTACTGCTAATGATTAGTGATGATTAAATAGCATTAAGCAGCAAACATACGTAGCCTCGGACCACACTAACTCTCCAGCCTAACTGGCTTTGTCCCCTGGCCCAGCAGCCTCTGTATCACTTCCCAAGCTGTTCTCTATGCTCCCCTGAATTTCCACTATTATTGCTGTTTATTATGTATATGTGACTAGTAATGGCATCAATCAGAGATCCCATTGTGCTGAGCACTGTGCACGCACATAACAAAAAGACAGGTTATGTCCCAAACAGGTCACAATCTAAGATGATTGTCATTAGTGTAATAAGCAGATGACAGCAGGTCACAAAAGCCTCCCCTCCTTTAAATCAAGAGACCTTTTCTAGGGCTAGGAAGAGAGCTTTGGATTCCCAGCTTGGTCTGTGGCTGTGAGCTCAAGGGTGTTGTTTCTCCTGAGCTTAGTCTTGGTTCAAGTCCCTTATGTTCTAAGTTTCAGCCTGGGGCTGATTTTTCACGAGCGTGTGTTGTAAACGCTGGTGCCCCTTCAGCTGTATGCATCTGCTAGCAAGCACTGCTATCATTGCTATCTTATACAATGATTTGGCCCCTGATGTCATCTGGTGTGCCCCTTGCTTACACCTCTGAGCAGCGCTGCCACCGTGTACTCCCCTGGTTGCTTACTACATTATTTTCTAATAGGGGAATTTCCAGCATGAGTTTCATGTGGATGCCTCCCTCATTAATTCCCTGGTAATATATCACTCCCACTCAATATAAGGCAGCAAAGGAGGAGTCCAGACAGCTGAGATGAGCTGTCTGGATAGACTTAGCTAGACAGTAGAAGGAGCCTGTGGTAAAGCAGGTGGCTAGGAGAGTTCTCTGCAAAGTTGGAGTAAACTTTTGTGAGGCCTTTGCCAGAGCAAGTGGGGTGGCACTCGTGGGGGTCCTCCCCACCCCTGCCACCTGCAATCCCCCTTGTGCTCCTGCTGAGGAAATGGGGTCAGTGATTGGGGCTTGCTGCGCTCTAACCAGTGCTCCTGCTGCGGCAGTTGGGTGGCGTGTGGGGGCTTCCCCTGCTCCCTGGCACAAACACCAGGTGGCTGGTGTGGCGCAAGCTCCTGTGCCCTGAGCTGCTCCCTGACAGGAGAACTGAGCAGCTGGAGCAGGTCAGATGAATGGAGGCATCCATTTTTCTGGGGCCCAACCAATTGGTTAGGGACACAGGGCCAGGGCCCTGTTGGTCCAGTGGCTAATCTGCCATCAGTATCCAGTGAAGTCAACAAAATTTAGCAGATGCCGTGATGGATGGACTCTACCAACCGTGCTTGTAAAATAATAACAAGTAGCCTCTGCATTTTGCTGAGTTTGAAAGTACAAGCGGCCTTGAGAAAAGGCAGACTGGTGGGAGTAAAAGACCCTGGGGCGCAAGTTTCCCAAAAAGTGAGCTAGCAGGACCAGGGATCATTTTGATTTCAGACTTCGTGAGAGAATTTGGAATGCTGCTATCAGCTGTAAGAAAGAGACGAGGCAAAGGCCAAGGGTTATGTCTGCTGTGCTTATTTTTAGAGACTATTAATTGGAATGTAGGTATTTTCCATATTAGCACCTTCACTGGGTGGGCAAAATATTGGGACCATTAACAATGGAGACAATCGCAATTGGGAAATGCTGGGCTGGGGTCTGGCCCTGCAAAGTCCCTTTTGGTAACACACAGGGGACTAAAAATGCTCTGAATTGGAAGCTGAGGGTTTATTTCTCCCAGGTGGGGAGGTCCCTTGGTGGTATGAAGCTGATATAGCCAACATTGTGCCCCTGATGCGGGATGGGAGGGAGGCACAGCAGTGATCCAGCAGTCACTGCCACCATAACTGCTCTTAAGGAACCCTTCCAATACAGCACATACTACAGCTAGAGACCAAATAGGCTAGCCTCCAGACTGAGGTATAGGGAGGGGGTGGAAAGTGTTCTATAGTGCACCGGGGGAGCCAGCCCTATGAGTGTTGGTCCAGCCATACTGGAGCACGTTGGGGTTATGTGTAACTGCGCTGTAGGGCTCTCCCACCTCCCTTTTGCAGATTTAAAAGAACTTTTGGATGGTGTTAATGGCTTGGAACAAGTTTGATCAGGTTTGAACAATTTAGTGGTGCTTAGCTGAGCCGCTGTTGTGGCAATGATGAAGTGCTGCTCTTACTCACACGCTGTTTATTGCAGCTTTTGTGCAGTTATGTTTTTAATCTCTAGGGAACTTTGACTCGGGTTGTTGCCATTTCCATTCTTGGAGGGAAAGAAACATGTGGCATATACTCCAAAACAGGTTCAGCTTGTAAAGGCTTATCCCAGCACCCCTGTGTCCTTTGCCATTTCAAAGAAGTGAAGGACAGGCCAAACTGTCAAAGGAATTGAATGTGCATACTGGAATGGACTTGCTGTTGCCACAGTGATCCCACTAGCTCCAAACCAGCTGTCGGTGAAAATGTTCTGCAAACAATAAAATGTTATTGGTGGCTGTTAAAGCTATTTATCTACTGGGCTGTAGGCAGTTAGAACAGTGATGATAGAATTGCTGAGCACAACTGTCATGAATGAACTATGGCGTCACAAAGTTACCAGCGCTGAAGGGGCTTCTGTTGCCGCCTCCACGCCCTGCTATGGGCGTGACAGCAGCGAAGTGTCACAGCGCCCCATAAAAGAAGGGAAATCCCATATTTCCCTTTCCCTCCAGTTGCTGAAATGGCTCAGTTTCAGGTGGATTGCCCCTACTCCTCCATTGTATGGCCTGTTCCACACCATGCCATGAGCCCACCCTTCAAGTTTTCAGGGCCTACTGCTTTTGTCCCATCTCCTGCTCTCACTGAAACTTTGTAACCCTAATCTTCTAGCGCTGGCCTGAGGGGACACACTGAACAATCCTCGCAGAGCTCTGGTTTGGGAGCCCTGTGAACCACAATTAGGGGAACAAGTTTAGTTTGTTATTAACCACTTGCCCCTTCTTTTTCCAATGGTAGCTTGCTCTGCTGCCACATTGCGAGAGTAAAATCTCTGGTTTCACCTGGGAAAAGGTTTTCTGGTCCCCCAGTATTGTATTTTCTCTCCCCGCCCCCATAATAGTGTTGCTCTCAGGCCAAAGAAGCATCCATTTGGACCTCAAATCTGGCTGCAGCCTCTGTGCTAGAGCTGGAGGGGCAGGGGGGAACATTCTTCTGTTTCATAGGAATTAGCCAATCTAGTCAAAGCAAAATGTTTAGTGAAGGGGGTTCCACTTTGCTGAAATTCCACAAGAGCTTGTAGAGATAGAATCCTTTCTGGCTTCCTGCCAGTTCCTCGCTTGGCTCCTTGGTAGCCTGCCTACTGGGCTGCTGGGACACCCAAGGTCTATGGTTCTGAAGCAGCACCAGGGTCTCCTCTCTTTTGTGAAGAACTTTGAAATGTTCCTTTTTTTGTTCCTCCTCAGAATGAAACTGAATTTCAAAATATCCAGTTCCTTCATAAATGGGAATTTTCTCTCACTGTCCAGCTCTCGTGTTGTTCTTGACACATGGGACATTCACATAATTTACTTTTTAGGTCCTGGAAAATCTAATCGTATGCCTTCATTCAGCCCCATTTATTTAGTTTGATCTTTTCTACTAATTTAGCCAAGAAAGCTGCTGCCGCAGCTGAAACCTGCAGTACTGTAATGCCCAATTTCTGCAACAAAATATCATTCACATTTCCTGGTTCATGGTGGTAGATTTTCTAAGCTAGTTTGTACTCCTTTCACTAAAGTTTCACAAGACCTCTTCCTAGTAAATATTCCAGGTATTTAACTTCTTCCTGGGCCTGTACTCAGGTCACTGAGCGTACTTTTAATCCTACTATTGGTCGCTCTTACAGTATTTTCTCCAGTTATTCAAGGTACTCTAGGTAATACTACAAATGTAGACTGCTGCATAGGACTCGTATCCTATAAAGGTCATGTCCCAGAACCAATGAAATATAGTCGCTGTTCTATATAGCTCAAAAGGAAGGTCACTTAAGTGTATGGACTATGAAGAATTTTCAATGCAGAGTATCAGAGAGGTAGCCGTGTTAGTCTGTATCTTCAAAAACAACAAGAAGTCCTGTGGTACCTTATAGTCTAAGAGATATTTTGGATGAAGCTTGTCTTTGCTCATGAAAGCTTATGCTCCAAAATATCTGTTAGTATATAAGGGGCCAGAGAACTTCTTGTTGTCAATGTAGAGTAGTCCTTTGAATCTTGGAATAAAGATAGATTTCCAGTAACTCTAGCTTAGATTCAGGGTAGAGTTATGGTTAGCTTTCCTGTTCACACGATCGGTTCATCAGTGAGAAGCATGGTACATGAGTCAGCTATGACAGCATCATAAGACTTAAAAAATCTGTAGCTTTGTATCTTTCCTTTTTTGGTATCAAAGCTGTTGAGTTTGAATGATTGATCTCTTCTGTATCTGGCATTGCCTATTTTTCTCCTGATAAGAATGTTAGGTATGAACAGACTTTTTACACTATTAATTCATAAATAGCTGAACAAATGTCCTCTGACTTATAAAGAAAGCAAAAGTACAAACAAATTCCCCCTCAAGTTATCTTCAGACTTTGTTTGCCAAACATCAGCCGCAAGTGAAGTGTCAGGCCTAGCTACGTTTAATGATTTGTTTTAGCAGTGTGCATGGTGGGCTGTGCCTTTGACACAAGTGCATGGGGAGTAAGGAACTCAACGCTGGTTATCTGATTATCCATGGCATGTTAAAAGATGAAACTGCCTCACCTGTTTGACGTTACTCCAAATGGAGTAAAAGAGTCAAAGTTGCTCTGAAATCTGTTTTTCCAAAATAGCAACATAGTGCAAAATCTTGAGACCACTGGGCCAGCTAGATAAGTCTTCAGCTGATGTGTCACATCTGGAGAACCTCAGCCAATTTCCCAGCATTATCTTTTGTTGCAGTCAGCATGCGGGCAGTGCATTGCCTAACTGCCTGCAGATGATCAGTGTTGTGGGGACTTTTTCAGATGAATAGCCTTGAAAATATCATCAAAGCACACAACCAAATCAGTGTGATGGTATTCTTTGAATATCCATCTGGAAATGTCATGCAGCACCCAGAGTGCATGAAGTATATATGAAAGGTGTCGGTAGTTTATTTTTTATGAATTATCACTTCATGGTCACCATTTCATGAGCTATCACTTGACTTGGACCAGCCACTCCTGTTGCAGAAGGATAACTTATTTCTTTTATATTTGGTAAAGGAAGTCGTAGTGCAATCTCCTCTTATGCCCATGCAGAGGAACTCTGGATAATGTATAGTTGACCCATTCTCCTCCTTGCCAAGAGCTTCTGCATAGCAATTATTTCCCTCAGTAGCTCATATTCCTGACATATATGGTGAATTAGGGCAAAAAGGAACTGAGTACTTTACTCACCCCTTCCATCCCACTGTCACATAAAATTTGTGTAACCAAATGGAAAGACATGCAGGTTCTACATGTTTCTAGGACTGAGGCATTTGGTGTGGATTCCACACAAACTTTCTAGGAGCAATGATCCATAGAACAAAGTCTTTGAAACCTCACTTTAGAATTGCTCACTGCGTTGTCTGGAGCCAAAAGAATTCTATGGTGGGAGCTATGCTCTTGGAGTACGGTAGACCCCCAGCTTACACGGTGGTTGCATTCCTGCACAACCCCATGTAAGTTCAATTTTGCACTACTCGGGGAAGCCAGGAAACTGACCAGTGCAGCAGTGCTTGGCAGTTTCTTGTCTCCTGTGAGCAGCATGGAGCTGGGAGCTAGGCTCCAGCTCCCTGCCACTCACAGGAGAGGGGAAACTGGCAGGGCAGCAGCACAGATCAGTTTCCCCTCTCCTGTGAGTGGCAGAGAACTGGTGCCTGGCTCACAGAAGACAGGAAACTGATTGGGGCTGCTGCCCTGGTCAGTTTCCCCACTGCCATCAGTGGCAGCAGCCAGAGCCTGACTCTTGGCTGCTGCCCCTGACAGGAGCAGGGAAACTGCCTTGACAGGAGTGGCAGCCTGACTCTCACTGTCCCTCACAGGAGCAGTGTCCCTGCTACTGTCAAGGCTGGCAGCTGCTCCTGCCAGTGACAGCAGCCAAGAGTCAGGCTCTGGCTGCTGCCACTGACAGGAATGAGGAAACTGACCAGCGGAGGAGCCCTGATCAGTTTCTCTGCTCCTGTGAGTGGCTGGGAGCTGGTGCCTGGGAAAATAATGGAGGGAATCCTCAAGGAATCCATTTTGAAGCACTTGGAAGAGGGGAAAGTGATCAAAAGTAGCCAACATGGATTCACCAGGGGCAAGTCTTGCCTGACCAATCTGATTAGCTTCTATGACGAGGTAACAAGCTCTGTGGACATGGGAGAAGTCAGTGGAAGTGATATACCTTGACGTCAGCAAGGCTTATGATACGGTCTTCCACAACATTCTTGTCCATAAGTTAAGGAAATATGGATTGGATCGTTGGACTATAAGATGGATAGAAAGCTGGCTTGATGGTCGGGCCCAACGGGTAGTTGTCAATGGCTCAATATCTGGATGGCGGTCTGTTTCAAGCGGAGTGCTGCAAGGCTCGGTTCTGGGGCTGGGGTTATTCAGCATCTTCATTAATGACCTGGATGAGGGACTGGGTTGCACCCTCAGCAAGTTTGCAGATGACACAAAACTAGGGGGAGAGGTAGATACGTGGGAGGGTAGAGAGAGAATCCAGAGGGACCTGGATAAATTGGAGGACTGGGCCAAAAGAAATCTGATGCGGTTCAATAAGGAGAAGTGTAGAGTCCTGCACCTGGGGCGGAGGAATCCCAAACATTGTTACACGCTGGGGACCGACTGGCTCAGCAGCAGTATGATGGAAAGGGACCGTGGGGGTTATGGTGGATGAAAGGCTGGATATGAGTAAACAGTGTGCTCTTGTAGCCAAGAAGGCTAACGGCATACTAGGGTGCATTAGGAGGAGCATTTCAAGCAGATCTAGAGGAGCAGTTATTCCTCTTTATTCGGCACTGGTGAGGCCACATCTGGAATATTGTGTCCAGTTTTGGGCCCCCCAGTATAAAAAGGATGTGGATTTGCTGGAGCAGGTTCAGCGAAGGGCAACAAAAGTGATTAAGGGTCTGGAGCACAAGACCTATGAGGATAGGATGAGGGATTTGGGCTTGTTTAGTTTACAGAAGAGAAGACTTAGAGGTGAGTTAATAGCAGCCTTCAACTTCCTGAAGGGGAGCTCTAAAAAGGAGGGTGAGAAACTGTTCTCAGTGGCGTCAGATGGCAGAACAAGAAGTAATGGTCAGAAGTTGAAGAGGGAAAGGAGTAGGTTGGATATTAGAAAAACTACTTCACCAGGCGGGTGGTGAAGCGTGGGAATGCGTTGCCTAGAGAGGTGGTGGATTCTCCATCCCTTGAGGTTTTTAAGTCCCAACTGGACAAGGTCCTGTCTGGGATGACTTAGTAGGGGTTGATCCTGCTTGAAGCAGGGGGCTGGACTAGATGACCTCCTGAGGCCCCTTCCAGCCCTATGATTCTGTGATTCTGTTTCCTGGCTCCCTTGAGTGGTGGGCAGCTCGGAGTCAGGCTCCAGCTCCCCACCTGTCAGAGTGACGTTAACCCAAGATTTGTGCAACTTGAATGTGCATATCTCAGGGTTCTACTGTATAACAGTTGTATTGAATTACTTCATAACAAGGTAGTGGAATGTTTCAGCAAGAGAAAACATGGTATTTTTGGTTTTATGGTTTAATAATTATGATTAAATATTATGGTTTAATAATGATCCCAAGAAAGTGAAATAAGCCACACAAGCTATCAGACCATACCACAGAGCTCTCCAGCTTGACATTCAACACAGTTGTAGAGCCCGAGTATGGAACCCAGACTTCCCAAAGGCATCCTATGGGTCCTCACTTCCAAGCCATCATTCTGACAGCTCTTTTTCTGAGCACTAGAAAAAAGGAGCCGAGGACCTGGAGTTAACCCTTTTTTTTCCTGGAGACCACGTAATGCCATTATAAACAGTCCCATGATATGTGAGGTAGTTACTAAGCTCTTGTCTTTAAAATACTCCCCCTTGGTTTTGCTTGAGAGTGGGAAATACAGTGTAGCCCAGCATCAAAACTGAAAGGCACTTTAGGTAAAGTGTTTAATTTCCCCCATCTAAAGGCCACTTTTTCGTTGTAAACAGTTTGGATTTATAAACAGACCAATCAAAAAAACCCCTTTCATTTGTGTGTCTATGAAATCTCACAGAAGAGCAAGTGTTGGAGATAACTCGATAAGTTGGTGTGTTACCATATTGCCATTTTCTGTCCTATGAAGGTGACTTTTAATAATATCTATTCGTGTAGCTTTGCACACAGAAAAGGAATGTGTTGTATTTGATTGTTTAGTTATTTGGCCTTCAATTTGGTATTTGCCATTGGTTTTACTTCATTGAGTTATTCAAGAGTTTTGTTTTTGACTATCTTAACCAGTTTGGGCTTGGTTCTCCACTCTGCCCAAGCAGAGCCCCGGAGAGACCAGAGGAAAGGGACTCGCAAGAGACAATAGCGGGTTCAAGGTGGAGTGAACTCTCCTAGCTTGATGTTACCCCAGACAAGTGTGCCGGTGGTAGGAATTCTCAGGAAAGAGCATCTCAGTTACTTTTTAGTGTCTATAATCCTCGGTTTTAATGACAAAGCATTCAAGGCATTTATATAACCTGAATCTGCTTCCTTACTAAATTTGTCTTGCCTTATGCCTGAGCTGGCTACCTATATGCTGAATCATGCTCTAATATATCCCCTAAAGGCAGTCTCACAACAGAAGAATGCCTTACACGTGTTAACTCTCAGGAGTCAGTGTGAGAAAAGAGATGGATGGCTATTGAGAAGAGAGCTACTTCACAACTCAGAAACACTAACACCAGTGCATGAGTTTCCTTTTCCCATTGACTCACGTCACTGATGTTCTTGTCCACCCCACAGACAGGACCACAGAGCATTCAGTGCTCTTTTAGAGTACAATGAATGACTGACGGAAAGCCAGATCTCTGTGAGATTGTGACAAGCTGCTCAAAATCAGACTATTTTATGCTCAACATTTCACACTGACAGTGCATATGGAATGGCTTTAGCTGTCTCAAGTAAGACTGTAAGAGGGTCCAGGTTTCTGAACTTTACAGTGATATGGCTAGTACCTCAATTTGATAGTGCCTGAACTTTGCCTCAGTGCAAAGATGTTTTTTGCATCCATCATGCAGGATATAACAAGATCTGCTACTGGGAGAATATTTGGAATGCTGTGACCCTTTGAGATCTATTTACAGTATAGTAGGTAAATGCATCAGTGATCTCCATGGTACATGTCCCTACCTGCATCAGGGGTTTTGCTAGCCCAGCGCTGAAGTTCTGATCATTGCTCTTCTGCCATGAGATATTCAACTTCATAGTGCCAGCAGTCTTAGTTGGTATGCATTGTGAAGCAACTTGAGTGGCAATCCAGACCGGTGAGGGGTTGTGTCACCTCTTAACCTGTAATCTTTGGTGCCTGTCAATGATTTGCTACTATTAGCTCTCTGCCTGGGCCATTCATAGTCAGCAGCAAGAATGCAGATCTCTCCCTGCATGCCTGTGTTTAACTGCAAACCTGGTACAGCAACCCCACTAGCCTACCAGCAGTACACCAGGCATAGTCCCTGGCCTCTGTCAGCCTGGGTTACTACTTGGACGGTGAGTCCAATGCACTCTCGGTTTTGAATTTTTCCAAAACTATGTGTTCAGTAATGTCCAGCCATCTCTTGGATTATTCAGAAAAGTAATAAATTTTATTTGTTCCTCTACACATCTAAAACCAAATCACAGCTCATTAATTTAACTGGGGTAAATACACCCTTTGATTTAAACACAGCTCTGAGTTGTAAGAAAACAAAACAAATGTATGAACAATACAACAGGACATAGGTTAAATGATGCCTAGTGAAAGCAAAAAGTTAGAAATGGTTACAGGGAAAGAGGGAAAATGTACCTCTAAAAGTCTAAAATTCAGTCTAGCAAGGTACAGGCTCTGCTTACAATGTTTTTTCTGATCTATATTCAGTTCTCAGACGCTTCAACGTCTCCCTGGGCTGAAGGGACCATCTTTCTCAGCTTGCAAGAATGCTGGCCTCTTGCATCTGTCCAGAGATAGATGCCAAAGATGGCATCTGTCTTTGCTTATCTCTTCCAAAGTTCAGTGAATTTGTTTGAAGAGGCAGGAAGAGCTCATGCTGCTCTTTTCTTCCTGTGGGCTCCCCATCTCTGTGTACAGGGCTTTCATATGTTTTGATTCTACCATGCTTCATTTACGTAGCAGACAGGTAGATAGCTGCCTTCTCTCCTGACTGCAAGGAAACCTATTTCTCCCTGGTTGGCCATAGACTTCAAAACATAGTATCATTAAGTATTGGTATTTCCTCAGATGGCTGTAAATATGCACATTTCACCTGATTTTCCTAAACAGTGTGTCATTAGCTTTCAGAAAAGGCAACGCTCCATACAGTTTTACAATATCATACTATTGTATGCAATCAGTTGATTCAATTAATTATCACTAGAGGTACTGCCACCTTGTCTTTATAGACCAGCAAACCTTAACAGTTCATTCTTTGAAAAGTAAAACCTAGATCAAGCTTATGCCTCTTGTTGGGTGTAGTTGCCAGGATGTCTTCTAGCCCACTTTTACATGTGAGGTTTGCTTGAATCCCTTGTTAGCCCTCTGGGTCTACATATGGGGTATGCAAGCACATGCACATTGTCTTTCAATGTACTTTGGTGGTAACTCCCACATTCCTTTGTGTACCGCAGACCTGTTTATCAACTCCCCCTGGCATTCTTGGTTTAAACATGCTTTAGTAGTCTTTCCAGAATATGTCCATAAGTCCTGATACACACTGCTTACATAGCTCACACAAGAATATTAATGATTAAGCAAGTTAGTAGTTTTCCAATGACATATCACATGACACTTGTGGTGGTGCACTGAATTGGTTAGGCCGGCTGATATAAATGAGCCCGTTGATCTCTGGCAGGCACCAATATGAGCAGTTGCAGGGTGGGGCTGAAATTCTCTGACTTCCCCTCAAGCAAGGCAGAGTTGTCTGCATGGGCTTGGTCAGTGAGCATTTCTTGAGTAACTTCAATTCCAAGACCTCCTATCCAGACAACATCTCAACAGAATAGTACTGGGGTGAGATGCACCTCTGCCACACACCTGAGGTTGTATAGAAATGAGGCAGAAGCCATGGCCCAATGAGCACTGTGGGCCTTGTCTACACAGCAGAGCTATTTTGGACACCTCGGTCTTTGACATGTGCCCATTATTTGAAATATTTTTCTTAAATAACAGTAGCGCTATTTCAGCACCCCTGTGGTCCTCATTACAGGAGGAGTAAGGGATGTTTTGAAATAGCACTTTATTTGATGCTGTTTAGACAGTGCCTATGTTGAGTTTAGGCTCTTGTGTAGATGTAGTCTCACAGAGGCACTCAAGTGAAGGACCTGCCCCAGATTTAGCAGAGCATCCATAATGCAAAATCCTTTCAGTAGTAACTGATGTGCTGAACCTGGTGACATAAATCAAAAGCCACTTTGATGCCAGAGGAAGATTTGGCTGTAGATGGGTATCTCATAGGAAAGATTTTAAAAGAAGCTTCTTCTCCTCTCACAGGTCTCCTTTGTGTTCATTAGACTGATACATTTACACCCATCATCCTTGGTTTCCAGCTACAGATAATGTATGGATCCTCTCGCAGTATTTTCCTTCTCTTTTCATCTCATGGTGAAGGGGATGGAGGAGAGAGAAAAGGTTTCCCCCTCCTTGGCTGTGCCTACACTAGCTCCCTACTTCAAAGGGAGGATGGTAAGTAGGGTGCTGGGAGTTTATTAATGAAGTGCTGTGGTGCATATGCAGCGCTTCATTAAGCTAATTCTCCCCCACAGCAACTCCAAAGAGTTAAACTTCAAAGTGCCCCGTCGTGTGTAGCTTTATTCCTCAAAATTCATTAATAAACTCCCAACACCCTACTTACCATGCTCCCTTCGAAGTAGGGAGCTAGTGTAGACAAGCCCCTTGTGAAATAGGAGGTACCCAGAATTAGAGACACAGAGCTTTAACTTCCCCCCAGTTCCTCCTTCATGCAGTCCTTTCTTAGCCCCTAGGCCATGCATAATCTTTGCTCAGAAGACCACTTTTGCACTGATGTTTCATTGCAGTCCCAATGTTAATATTTCTAGTCATCCACCATTCTTCCCTGGAATGGTATTTGTGTGGTGGATGACACAACATGGCCTGACAGATATTATCTAGATTAGTATAGGAAAAACCCCCAAATACTAGTCTGTTGACTTTTTTGGTCTTCTGTGTTGTGGTTCTGGTGAAAGATAATTATACTAGGTGAAGATTATTTAGACTGGAGTGATGTCAAAATGATATTTTTTCGTTTTGCTTCCTGGCACACTTGGTTTTCAAGTTGGTTTATGCCCCCTTGAAAGATAAGTTTATTATTTCCAGTCCCGTCCTTAAATGCTGAAGTTTTTTATCATCTTCAAGGCAAAATATTTTGTCCTCCTGTTTCTTGACTCATAAGGTTGAAGTGACACCAGTATTTGTCTTCATCAGTATTTATGCAAAGCTTTCAATTCTGGTATGTTCATATTTGAATGCAAATGGAGAGTGCAACCTTAACCATCACATGTTGGTACTTATTTTATATGACTAACTCTGACACAGCAACTCTGCACAATAACATAGTGTTTTCTTTACTGTGTGGTAAGGGCGTGTAGCTTAGTAATCAGTTTGATTTATGATATTGTACTGAAATGAAACAGAAATGAAAATGCACAGCTATCACCTGCCCTCTTAATTTTGTGTTGAGAGAATGTGACTTTACTACCAGCATAGCTTGTGATGCTGCCCTGAAATGCCTAATCTATAGAAAGACAGCAAACAATTAGGCTGTCTACACTACAGTCCCCCTTCAAAAGCTGAAAAAAATTAAGCAGAAGGGTGCTTTTCAAAATGGGGTTTTATTTTGAAACCCCCCATCTGCACTGCTGTTTTTCTTTAGAAAGAATCTCTTTCGAAAATGCAGTTAAGCAAATGAAGTGTGAGATATATAAATCACTGCTTCGTTTGCATTCCCCTTTCGAAAGGGGACTGTAGTGTAGATGTAGCCTCAATCTTTATTCCCCTAATCATTAAGGGTTTGTCTGGATGTGGAATCACTCACTAGCAGCATGATGCAGATGTCAAGTATCGGAGGGGTAGCCGTGTTAGTCTGGATCTGTAACAGCAACGAAGGGTTCTATGGCACCTTATAGACTAACAGAAAAGTTTTGATCATGAGCTTTCATGAGCACAGACTCACTTCATGTGAGCTTGGGTTTCTGAAGCTTAAAAAGTTCATATAAGACTGAAACCAAAAAGCACTCACATGTACCACATAGCTAGTGAACTCAGCTGGCCTCTTGATCTTTTCTCATTTTTCACTCACAATTAAATACAAGCTCAAAATGAGGATGCGTTTACTCGCTCCTTCAGTTAGACAATTATATTTCTTTTATTGATACCTTTACCCTCCATACACGCACTGAAACCTGTGCATCGGGCACACGTGGGTAGTCGATGGAACTCTGTATTCCTTTCACTGCTATGTTCTCTCTTTCTCCTCCACTGCCTTCACTTGTTTCTCACACCTACATGTTGTATGAACTTAGGCCTCAATCATGCAAGCATGTATACGAGTACTTTGTGCGTTTGCAGGACTGAGGCTCCACTGTGAGCACAGAAGCAATGCACGTGTTGGGATCACATCAATTCAGAGTTCTGAATTTTGTCTCCCCTCTGACATAGGGCCTGATTTTTGCTGATGCCGTGTATTATTATGGGCACATTTCTCACAAACTATTGTGCCTGCATTGAGGTACTTTATGTAACTTTTGCCAGATGCCTAATGATCTGATTTTAAGGTGCAAAGATACAGACACAAAACTGCAGGCATGATTATTTATGGATTCATACCTGCACTTGCTGGGAATGAGGTCAGCTTGCAGCCCAATTTTAAATCAAAGTTATAAAATGGAGAAACAGAGAATCACCAATAAATGAAACCCACATTCTGCCCAGAACTAGTGTGACTCTTAAACTACAGAAAAAAAATGAGGCCTGCAGGAGCTGATGCTAATGTCTGTTTAAACATGTGGCAAATGATCTTCAGCAATATCAAACTTCTGCTTGCAGGTTAGGGCAGTATTTTGAATGCCTTCTTCAAACCATTTAATAAAGGCTCAGTCTGGATGTTTAACAGAGGGGTTGGCTCGTTTATGAAAGTACCAGACAGAAACTTCCATAGAGGGTTACTTTTGAACAGCTGTAGCCAGTGAGATGAATGGAAGTTGAAAAAGATTAAAAAATCTGTATGCATCTAGATATGAGCCCTTGCAGATGCTTTGTATCTGGAGTTTGTATTTAGTCTAAGTGCAAGGGCAGGAAAATAGTTAAAACACTTCATGAAAGTCATTTCTATCTATATACAAGTCCTGACTATGTATTCAAAGAAAGAAATCCAGAAGAATTCATGAAGCCTGAGGAAGAAGTGATCCCTAGAGGCATTGGATGTCATCCAGTGTCCATTCCTAATGCTTCTCCCCAAATACAAGTTCTAGCTGTAAGACTCTAATGTAATGTCATCGCAGACAGCACCAATCAAATGCTAACATTGGGAGACAGTCCCAGTGCCTGCCCCAAGGCTGGAGGAGGTTTCAGCTGCAGGAATAAATTAATTGATTCTAAGGTCAATAGGGATCACTGTGATCCCCTAGTCAGACTTGCTGCATAATGCAGGCCATAGTACTTAGAATTAATTCTTGCTTGGATTAGAGGACATCTTGTGAAGAAGCACTTGTAAACTGCCAGGTACGGAGAATCCACCACAGCCCTTGGTAAATTGTTCCAATGGTTTAATTACCGTGTCAGAATTTTGCTCCTTACTTCTAGTGTAACCCTGTCCAGCTCCAACTTCCAGCCATTGGATCTTGTTATACCTTTGTCTGCTGGACTGAAGAGTCCTCTATTGCCAAATTGCCTTCCCCACATGAGCATTTATAGGCTGGGTGATCAATCACCCCTTCACTAGGGATGTAAAATTACGTTTAACTAGTTAAGTAACTAAACGTTAAATTTCATTGATTAACTGATGAAATGGGGTGAGGGGCAGCCGCTCTGGAGTGCCCACTGCCTGCAGCTCCCCAGGTTGCTGCGGACGGGGGCTGCTCTGGCTGGGCTGGAGTGCCCTGTCATCCACCATGCGCAGGGAGCTGCACCAGAGTGGCCAGAGTAGCCCTTGACTGTGGCAGGGGTGCTGCAGCATGGCTGGGGAAGTCACTGCCCTCACAGTGCTTCCAGGGCTGATGTAGCCTGGCTGGAGCACCACCCTCCCCACCTCCCCTCCCTCCCCCCATCACTAATTTGACTCATGAGTCTCTTGTTTCCATATCCAAGGACTTCGTCAGTGCTTTTGGCCACAGCTGAGTTATAATCCACTGTGGCTTCTCCCAGCTAACGGGCTCTGGAAGTTCCCAGGTTGATCCCCAGGGCATTGATCAAGGTGGTGGGCAACACATAAGCTCTGAAAAATGTTGTCTTCTATAAAACAAAAAAACAAAAAAAGACATGCACACAGGGTAGAGTTGATGTCACAGACATTCCTGCCGAAGTGCACAGCAGTTCAGTGAAGGTAAGTCTTGCTACTCTCCTAGCTGCTGAGTTACAGAAAAGCAGAGGGCACTACCATTTAGGGTTTCCGCAACTATTACAACAAGTCTCTTAGGTCCTTGTAGAAGAGTCTAGTTATTTGTAACATTAAAGGTTGACCCTGTAAAAACTGGGACTTTCTGGTCTGACAACATCCGTGGTCAGGACTAGAAAGCCTTGGTGGATAGGAGTTGGGTAGGAGGAGGGTCTATGTCCAGGAGTCATGCTGGGGCTGGGAGGCCTGCTGGGGCTTGAAGCAGCAGGGCCAGCTAGCCAGGAGTTAAGGTGTGTCTGGTAGCCTGGGTGGGGCTGGTAGCCCGAAGTCAAGCTTGGGATGGGAATGGAACTGGGACGGGGGGCTGGTGACCAGGTGGGGCGAGGAGCAAAGATGGCAGTGGAGCCAGGTGGGAGGCCAGCATTCACTTCACATGGTCCAGCAAACTCCTTTGTTTGGGCCGAGTCATGTCCCAAGTGTGCCCTCCAACTTGTAGAAAGGCCTTGCAGATTTGGAATAAACTTCTGGGTAATAATATGATCACTCCTGTGCAAATAAGTATCCATATGGCTTGACCTGGAATTTCAAATTGATTTAAAAAAAAATGGTGGTGAGTCTGACTCATAAAATTTGCGTCCAGATTCAGATCTGAACACTTTCAAAGTTTTCATAGAGAAGTTCAGTTTGGGGGGGTGGGGGGAAGGCATTCAAAGTTGAAACTGGTCCAGTGGCACCTTAAAGACTAAAATTTATTAGGGCATATGCTTCATCCACTGTCAAAGGGGATTCTGGACAAAGACTGTCCCGTTCCAAAGTGCATTCTGAATTGAATATGTGTCCACGCTGGGAGCTATTCCAAATAACTATTGAGGAATAGTTTATTCTGCACTAACTTCCAGTCAACGTAGACAAGCCCTAACTATTGACACTAAGCTGGTATGTTTACATTAGAGTTTTGCACTGCTGCAGCTGCACACAGTGCAAACAACCCCTTAGCCCCAGTGTAGACAAGACCTAAAACTCTATTTGTATTTGTTTTTTGGTAGTACCCAATTAATTCCAATGCCAATAGCTAGCTGGGTGAAAGTCTGTCTTTAGTGAAGATTCCGCATTACTGCTCCTTTAATTAAGGTGTCAGAAATCACAAAATATTTTCTCTGAAAACCCCTGAAATTCCTCCCATCAAAGAGGGAATGAGGGGGAAGGGGAAAGGAAAGCAGACTTGCCTGCATCCTACTTGTAAAAATCAAGAAAGTGGAGAGGGGAAGAAAATTTCCCCTAGCCCATATCAATGCTGACAAATGCACCTTTGCAAGACGGGGAAGAATGTGTTTCAGTATAACTACAGCTATGCTTGGGGTTATATTGGTCTAACTATGTCTGTAATAAATTAATGATTCATGTAGCCTACATTATTATATCAGTTCAGATTTTGCGCGTAGACTGTTAACAGGCCTTAAAAATATTCAGAAGCTTAAAATACTGCCACTAACGTCTATGCTTTCTATGATTCTAATAAACCATTTTTTTTGCTTGGATGCTGAAATGCTAGATTGCTGAAGAACACAGCATGCTCTTGGCAAGCAGCCCTTTAAGAGACCAAATTGTAAGGACTTTTACAATGACGTGATGTAACCTTCAATTCCTTTACCGTAAGTGCTGTGTTGCAACCTTTGCCTGTTGTTAATTGTAAAGCTGAAATGTTTAGTGTAGAGAGTTTTACCGCAACATTAGCATACCAGCTTAGCTCTTCAATAAATATTTCATAACATTAGTGGAGAACTCCATGTTCAGTGACTTAATCCAGTTCCTACTTTTATTTTTAGCTAAGTTTGCCAAGTAGAAAGTCTCTTTTTACTTTACAGTTGAGAGCAGCTTGATACTTAGTCCTCTAGTGCTCTGAGTGCACAATGAAGTCCTAATGTCAAGGCCTCTGCAAGATTATGGGTGCAGCATCTCTCTTGTTGCTTTTATGTGTGAGTGCTTATGAACTCTCTAGCTCAACTCCTTTAGCTGTCTAGGCTGTTTCTTGGCAGAGACTCTCTGAAGTTACATCTTCAGTACCATTAGTTTGCTAAGCTCACATCGAAGTGTGAGCCTCCACGAAACCTCTGCTTCAGCATTACTGGCTTCCTACCAGTGGTGCTGACAGCTGCCCCAGGCCCAGGGGCAAAGTGGGAAGGGGGAGTGGATCCCTGGCCCCAGCAGGGGCGGGGCCAATGGCAAAAGAGGAAGGGCTGAGGGCAGTCAGCCCTGCCCCCCTCGCCCCACACTCCCTCAGAGCTGCGCATGGAGCAGTGGCACAGTGTTCCGCAATGTTTCAAAGGGGCTTGGAGCTCCAGCCACTGCAACTTCGGAAGCGTTGGTGGCTGGAGCTCCAAGCCCCTTTGAAATGCTGGGTCTGGGGAAATCTGGCCCCTTTACCTGCCCTCCCCCTCCCCCCAATTGGCAGGTCTGCTTGCCGAGATGATGTCAAAGCACAGGCTTTGTTAGGTAATGTGATCAGCATGGGAAAGTGTCCTTACGCAGGCTGATGAGCTCGGAACTAGAAAACATTCTGTTACTGTCATCTTCTAGTTTGCTGTCATTATGTCCTCTTGGGATACGGGCCATTTTGGTTCTTGGGGGGAAATCGTTTTCTGTTTCCACTTAACTAAACTGGTGACATAGCGAAACAGTGTGTACGTAGTTAATTTTGTCAGTTACTGGTTTGTCGTTTGAGTCCCAGCTAAACTTCATGAACTGAAGGGTGCTGCTAGGACAGGGATAAGCAAATGTTTTACCTTGGGTCCCACTTTTTCATCTCTCCAATTAGCAGGGTCCCCTCCACCCCCAAACTGTCTAAAGTAATCCAAAAGCATGGACATTTTGGTTCTGTTCATGGGGCGGGGGAGAACCCTTTCCTCATGTGTAAGAAAGTAAGTCTGTAGAACGTAAAAACTTGGTTAATTGGTATATAACTGTGACTACACATACACAAAGACAGTAACGTAGTTCAACATTTTTAATGAGATGGATGCTGTGTTCCCCCAGCCCTTTTGCAGTTTCACACTCCTGACCCTCGCTTTGCTCACCCCTGCGGTAGGGGGAATGTGAGGAGAGTCTGTACTTGACAAACTGTGTAGGAGCCTGAGCTGAAGTTTGCAAAAGTATTGGATTCCCGTTCAAAACTGGTTTCAGGTGGGTTCGGTGTAAATCACTCACAAACCTTAATAAAAGCAGCCAAAAGAGGTCATAGGAGAAGCTCTTGGCCTGCATTATTGAGTGGCACTACTAAGGTATTAATAATTCTTCGGTTCATTTGATTTCTCATGCTTGGTTTCTTAGTAATTGCCACGTTCCCTGACAGCGATACCAATAAAATTATTTTGCCTTCTTAACTGCATGTAGTTATTTCTTGATTTGAAGGGCTGATTGGTTCAGAAGCTGCCAGGCAGCTGGTGAGCTTTTTCTTAAAATAAGTGAGACCACTTTTTTAATATTTGCTGGAGAAAAATTAGTGGGGCCTCACCTAGCTGAAGTGGCAAGAACTCCTTATACAGTGGCTCTGCTGAGTTATTTGCTAATGGCTGCATTTTGACTGCTTTAGAAAAGAAAGAAAAAAGGTGGGAAGCCACGCCAGCACCCCCACCACTGCTAAACATCAGAGTTGCTCTATGACAGAGAGGCTCACAAGTTCAAGGCAGGAATATGTCCTGTATGTAGATATTGCCTTTTGAGGATGAGTCAATACACACATCTGATCTGACTCAGGATTATATTACAGGGGTCAGAATTTAGTGCACCAGCGGTTACTGCTCAAAGCTGTCTGCTTGAACTGCTTTCCTAGGACACTGTTACTGAAACTAGGGTAAGGTCTACAAACACCAGTAGAATGAAATAGCCATACTGTGTTGTTCAGGGTAGTCCAAGGGTTATAATTTAGGAGCAGCGGCACGAAAATGTGGTTGAAAATGGGGGCACGTTTCTGATCTGTGAGTTGTACTGAGACAGTCTTCCAAAAGAAATGCGGGAAGGTCCATTACTTGAGTCACCTAATACCGGACTGGGTACTGAACTGAAAAGTACCATATAGTTTAGAACACTGTTTCTTCAACATTTTGAGACCCTGGAATACCAGCCAATAATATAAATTTATGTGGCACATTTATGAAAATTTTCTTCAAAAAAATTGTCATCAGACCAAAACAAAAAACCCGGCAACATATATAGCAAAACCAAAATGAAGTAATTTAATCAGATATAACAATGAAGAAACATTGGGCCTGGTTTTTAGTAACAAAATGCATACCATAAGCATATGCTTCAAATGCTCTCGGCACACCTACGAGTTGGTCACAGAACACCAGTATTCCATGTAACATAGTGTAAGAAATGCTTATTTTGGAGATAAAGCCTGCAATAGTAGCACTGGAATCGGTGATGGTATGAGTTTAGGGCCTGTCCCAGCTGTGATTCTATGTTTATTAATGTTTATGGACTTACTCATAGCTGATCCCTCACTGGCTAATAAATGATTACATGCTTTATAAAGTGAGGGCTGGGGAAAACAAAAATTAACTTTGTAAGTTGCTGTGTAATGAAAAGCTAGGCTGTATTTTGAATCTTCCAAGCCTGACAGAGTCCCTTCAAGAGAAAGTAAATTTTCCCTGTATCGATACAATGTGTGTGTTTGTTTAAGGAACTCACTGAACCTACCTTCTTGATGCAGAAGACAAGGAATGTTGCATCTGGGGAACTGGGAATCATTCAGAAACTTTTTATTGAAGGGTGGGATAGCTCAGTGGTTAGAACATTACCCTTGTAAACCCAGGGTTGTGAGCTCAATCCTTGGGTGCAGGGTCTGGAGCATTTAAAATAAAAAGAGTCCTACTGTGAGTATAGGGGACTGGGCTCCATGATGTCTGGAGCTCAATATGAATTCAGTTTATCCTTCTGTACGTTGTCCCTGTTAGACTGCCAGCATCAGTTGTAGGCAGCTTGAGTGTTAAGCAGCCTTGTAAGTGGCAGTGGCATAAGCCTGGCCAGCTGGGGCCTGATCCTGATTTCAGCAAGAGATGTAGGTTCCCAGCACCTCTCACCAAATGTCCTGACAGAAGAAGGGATGTTTCCAATGCTGAAGTGGCTTCTCTGTTGGAATTCACACCTCTTCCCCCTCTGTTGTGCCAGTGCATCATTCCTTTGCACTGAGCCCAAGTCATCTTGTTCCAAATGGAAAACGAGTAAAATAGGAGAATCGTAGTCTGCCTGATTCATCTGGGTCCTTACATTCGAACAGTGGTCGTTATTCCAAAGTAACTTTGCGTAGACACACCCTAAGGGATTAATCAGTTAGGATTCTGACTATTTTAGTAGTGAATGCAATAATTGGTTACTCATTTTGCTGCAAGAATAGTATAAATAAAATCATAAAGCAATGAATTCACACTACTGGGGCTTCTGGGGGGAATGCAGGTCTCTAATTTGGTGCCTGAATCCCTGAGGGCTAAATATTACTGCATTAGGGCCATCTTCATTCAACAGGGAACTAATTTTCAGAATTTTGGGGGGAGGGGGACGGGGACGGGGAAGTTCCCTAATTGTTCAGTATGTATGGCTTTGCCTTTAGCAAGGCAACATCCTGGAACCATCTATCAGACGACACTGTCTGTTCTGGTCTGGCTTTGGTCTGAAGAAGTGGGTCTGTCCCACAAAAGCTCACCTCATAAATTATTTTGCTAGTCTTTACAGTGCTACTTGACAGCTTTTTGTTTCGATAGTATATAGACTAGCACGGCTCCCTCTCTGTTACTATCAGACAACAGCAACTGTTCACTATTGATTTACACATTTGCACGCCCATTGTAAACTCACTACTGTAAATTTTAACTAGCAAAGGCCATCACAGCAGAGGCTAGCTCCTCATACTGGGCACTGCTCTCTCGCTTCCAAAGTGCTTGTGCCTCACGAGCGAGGACACAACTGAAGCTTGGAATGAAAAACTAGGTTTTAAATTGCTGACTCCAAGGGAGTTACACCAGGATGCATCTGGCCTTTGATTTTTTTTTTTTTTGTCAGTCTACTACTCCGATTGGGCCTTTTTGCTGTCTGCCCACGAAACAGACTTTTCCAGGAAAACAAACAAACAAAGCTTTTTTGTGATTTCAGAACATACAGGACACTAACCTTGTTATTTTAGGTGGAGAATAAATTCCCCGAGGGAGACAAGCAAAAATAGAATAGTTTTGTTCCTTCATCCACAACACACAAAAGTTAAAAACAGTTCTATTCATAACAGATTTATTATAAAATCTCAATTTACATAGGGCAAATTATACTGAGAGAAGAGGGTTTAGAGAGGCTTACTTTAATAAGTGTATAATATAGCTGCTGTGTATCATATGACACAGAAATGAAATACAGGCCTTCATAAAGGTACACATACTGGTGTGCAATGTGTATTCCTTTCACTTTTAAGGGCATATTTCCCTCCCACCTCAACACACACCCTATCCCGTTAATATTTTCACCAGTCATATGCCTAGCATATCAATCAAGCACAGTCACAAGGCCGTGATTACATATGCCTCAACTGATGAAAAGCTACATATGGAGAAAGAAGTTATAGATGCAAGACACACTGGAATGTGTCACATTTGGAAATTCTGTACTCTGAAATTTGCATACTACTTTGCAAGGGCAGCAAAAAGTAACTGCTGGTTTCGTAATGAACAAAGCTCTGTCAATTTACAGCCTGTCCTGTTATAGCAAAAATGAAGTGTTCCCCTTCCTATAATGAACTTCATGCAAATTGTGGAATAGTTTAACCCTTAACCACAGCGCAATTAGATGTTTTTCTTCTTAGTGTCTTTCATAAGATGAATGTTGTGTAGTCTATTTACTGCTAGACATTTCTACTGGACCATGATATCACAGCATCTTACAAAATTATTAAAAGGCCAAAGTTTACACTTAACATTATACAACCCCATTGATCTCAGTCTTAGGCTAGGTCTACACAGTGGGTGCTATTTCAAGATTGGTGGTATCCTGAAATAGCTGCCTGTGTCTATGCAACACACCACCCATCATTTCGAAGTAACAGGCATGCTATTTCAACCTCCCGGTACACCTCATGGCAGGAAGTGTAAGGAGTGCCTCAAACTAGTGCTTTACTTCGACATGTGGTGCCAGTTAGTCAGTGCCACATGCCAAAATAGCATATTTTGAAATGGACTCGAAATAAGCTACACAATTTGTGTAGGTTGGGATGTCATGTAGACCATCAAGTATTGGAGGGGTAGCCGTGTTCGTCTGGATCTGTAACAGCAACGAAGGGTCCTGTGGCACCTTATAGACTAACAGAAAAGTTTTGAGCATAAGCACAGACTCACTTCATCAGATGATACATGCTCAAAACTTTTCTTAGTCTATAAGGTGCCACAGGACCCTTCGATGTAGACCGTCGTGTATCTTTGGATTATCAGTCTAAAACGTGTCTTCAATATTAAGCTGGCAGTTTAGGAATAGATTGTGAGGGCTTTTCTAGACCTGAGGGAATGTCTATACAGCAGCCTTATTTCAAAATAAGCAATTCCAGAATAGCTTATTTTGAAATAACGCCGCGACACACAAAACACATTTTGAAATCGAGCATCTACACAGAGCTCTATCTTGAAAGAGCCACTGGGTGTACTAATTCTTATTTCAAAATGGGTTCTATTCCTTGTCTACACAGCCCCTCTGTCAACTGAAATAGGCACTATTCTTCGTGGAATGAGGTTTAGCTGTTTTGATATAAGCCAACTGCTATTTCAAAATTAATTTCAAAATAGCAGTTGCATTGTATAGATGCTAGCAAAGCTTTATTTTGAAATAAGGGCTGTTATTTCAAAATAACTTAGCGGAGTAGACCTACCCTGAGCTATTTAGGAAGAACATGGAGTTATTCTAGGGGGGGAAGTACCCACAATTGTACTTTAAAATTCACCCTTCACCTTAATTCAAAATTATCAAATGCCAGCTTGAGTTGAAATTTTGTAAAAGGATAAGTTCCACTACCAGCTGGAGAAGTTAAGTTCTTGTAACTTGAAATCAGACACATGTATTGTACTCTCAGGCAGTAAGTGGGGAAAGGGTGCCAGTAAGACTGTTTGGAGGAAGGGCTTAGATTATTACGGGAGGTGTTCAGTTCAGGGCTAAGTATCACCACAAAGTGTTTCTTGCCCAATTCTCCTCCCACAAGAGCTGCACACTGAGGAACCTTAACTCTTGTAAACTGGAAATAAGTCTGAGAAGAAGATCAGGTCTGACTTCGTAAGGCATTTCTGTTTCCATAAACAGTGTACTATAAAAAAAATGCTAATCAAGATATTCAGGGATTAATGGAAGTGAAAATGATACAACATTTTTTCTGTTTAAGATGATTTAATAAAGATTTGGTTTTTTCCTCCCTCACATTATACAACACATTTCAATGTACATCAAGTTCAGATAAAAATAAAGCTCTCTTAAAAATTACATTTTCCAGTGAATTGTTTTTTTTTTTCCTGTTTGGCAGTAAAAAATAGCTGCTACACAAATCCCTCCTGATCTCGGAAAAGGAGCCACCATTATGTCCAAAAATAGAATTCATATTTTAATCATATGGGATAATCCAGAGGAGAAAAAAAAAAAAAAGACAACTTAAAAAAAAATTAAAACCCCCTAGCATATAAATTGTTTTTAAAAGGACATGCATAGAAGTGGAAAAAAATATGCCATTTAGCAAGAAAAAATTCATGTATCCATGTTAATGTTTTCATTTAAAGGAGAAACAGGCTCTTTATACCCCAGACTCTTAGTTTCTTGTAAAAAAATGCCAAACTAAAACAGTTTACCAACTAGTCATGGCAAAAAAATATTCAACCAATACCCTCCATACAATTTTTATACTAGAGGCATACAGTATGATCATGTACTAGGCATTATACAGACTTTTCAGACTGCAGAATGTTGTATGCCCTATTCAAACACAAAAAATGTTTGCATTCTTCCTATTTCAAAACACAAATTAGTTTAAATTACAATATACAATATCTGTTAAATAGGAACATTAAAAGAACTTCAAGAAGAAGCATATAAATATATACAAACTGATTTGAAATGGTGTGATTTTTCTCCTCACTTTTCCTTGAAAGGAAAAATTATAACAGCTACACCTTGCTTTGAAACATAAAACAAAATGTTTCTGTACTTTAGCATTTGTGTGTAGTAAGAAAAAAAAAAAATGTACAATACAAGCTTGTCTCACTCTCTGCTTTAGCATATGGGATAAGTAGTTTTGTTTGTTTGTTTTTAAACGATGGATATGATGTAAGCAAGATGGCTGGCAAGTTTTGAGATAGAATTCTGATGTATTACTGGTCACTCTCCAACCGTTGGTATTAAAAGCAACCCATAATTATATGGCACTGTAAAAAGCCAAAACATTTAAACCATAAACCATTTCCATGTCTTCAGGTTAGAGCTAGGCACTGTGCCATCCTCCACACTGCTCCAGAAGGACTTAGTGCAGCAATACTTGAAGCCATTGCATCTGATGAAATAAGGCCACTTCTTCCTTCAGCTTTCCCCGATTACAAAACCACTCTATAGTCCTTATTTCTTAACTGTTGCACCAATCTGAGCAGTCCAAAGACTGACTGCATCCTGGGTCCTAGTCACAGTTCAAAATCTTGCAATCTTTGCCAATTTTGCATGATCTTACAGTGCTCAATCTTCTGTGTCTGGCTGCACTCCCAGCATGGCATGAAGTTCCTCTGCTGTGTACCCTAGCAGGTTCTGAAGGTCACATACAAATCGGTACACATAGCGTTTCCCTGAAGTCTTGTGGATGATGTTCTTGTCATAATAATATCGCAGGCCTCGGCTTAGTTTTTCATAGTTCATTTTTGGCTTGTTTTTCCTTCTTCCCCACCGCCGTGCCACCTTCAGTCCCAGGAGAGAGAGAGAGAGAGAACAAGCCAATTAAAGCAACTAGTTTACTACCTCAATTACCTTATGTAGCAACTAAGTCATTCTGATGGTTCAACTGCCATAAAATCAGGGAGGATACTAGGGTGAGTAAGGGCTGAAGCTGTGATGAACAATCTCTGATAGTTACTGGCCAGCCTTTCACTACAAGGAATAAGATCTAGGTCTATGAACATGACACCAACAGACAACAGGAGGGGCGAGTGAGGAACCTTGCCACAAAAGGGGTTTAAATAAGCTGTTAGCCTCTTTTAGACTATGGGGATTTCTTCTGTCAACCATCTCAGATGTGAGAGTGTAGTGTAGGTGAGTTCTTTAACTGAAAGCTGAACTATGTAAAGTAACTTAAGGCCAAATCCAAAGCCCACTGAAGAAATGGGAGTCTTTCTACTGACTTCCGTAGGCCTTAGGGCAGACCCTCTAACTGCAGCAGAAAGGGGTTCCTGCATCAATGGTATGGTTGAAGTTTATTCTACTAATAGCTAGTTTTAAGTTTCCAAATGATCACGGCAGTTATTTGATGCACACTTGAACAAAGGCCTACGAAGGCCTCTGTATCCTGTACATTTGCCACATTTCTCTCAATTCCCAGTGGTTTTAATCAACTACATTCTTTAAACAGCCAAGCATTGATGTAAGTGAAATGTAAAAGCAGCATGCAAAGTAAAGCTACAATACACTAAACTTTCAAGTACACCTGGGTGCTTGACTGTTGCTCTTCAAAAAGTTACCCAGAATCCATCCAAACTGCATAGAAAAGCATTTACAGAAGCAAAGACCCCTCTTCTTGTAAGCACCCTGCCTTGAAGGGTACTTTCACTGCTTGAGGGTATAGTAGCAGGCCCTGGACTTTCATTCAGTCACAAATGGCTGCATACCTCATCTGGGTCAGCAAGTTTAAATTCCCAGCCATCTCCAGTCCAGCTAATAAACGACTGACAGGATTTGTCTGTTAGTAACTCCAGAAGGAATTGCCACAGTTGTATAGGTCCACTGCCTGTCAAAACCAAGATGAGAGATTAAAACTAACACCCGTAACTAAAGAATACAGCAAGACATACAATAATCCTAAGATTTATCTAACCAATTTGATGTTAAGCTGTTTGGCTGACTGGTCTGTAACAAGCATCTACTGAAGAAGGATTGTTATAAGCTGGGTCTGCGATTTTAATTCATAATAGTTATTTGAACAGAGCTTGGTTTTACCCTCTTGCTAGATTCCTTTCTGCTGGTAGCTATATATAAAACCTTAGGGTCCTAAACTTCCAGTGAAGAGCATTTTGCCTTTGTAAGTGTGCTATGTGAACGCTTATGTCTGAATTTCCCTCCTTTTGAGAGGAGCTAGTAAAAAGAGAATACATTTCAAGATTTAATACAATGTTTTTCTTGGGTACAAAGCAATATGCTAAGAGTAGCAGCATTAGTCAGTAAGTTGTTCACGAACAAACGAACAATGATGGGTAAGGAAGAGATTCTCTCTCAACCTCCCTTTCTAAACATGTGCATACACCCACACAAAGAATCAGAAGCAAGAGACCAAGCGATATAGTGTGTGACATCACTTGCCTGTAAAGCCTGCTAGAATTGCTGCTGGTATAACTGGTTTCCCTTGCTCTACAGGATCACTTCTTTCTTGAATGTAGTCTTTGAAAGACATAGTAGGTTTGTTCAGACACAGAGACTGGTTACAATCATCTTCAAAACTTTCATAAGAGGGCACACGTTGTACATCCACTAAAGACGACTGGCTGTTCCAGGACTGAAGTTGAGACTCAGTGTTTTCATAACTTTCTGTGCCACTGTCACTTGATTCATGATCTCTGGGTTTACCTAAGAAATTGAATAATGGTTGTTAGAAAATAAATGGAGTATGTATAAAACATATTCAGAATAGAGTGCACAACCCCAAACTGATCATTTGAAAGTGTAGAAGGTAAATATTACCAGAGTTATCTATCAGTAGGTTCAGGTTGTTTCTTGTGAAGTCCTGAGTCATGGAGCAGTAGTTCACGTTGGCTGTCTCTAATTGACTTTTGGGGAACATGGAAAATTCTTGATCTGGGCTGAGGAGATTCGGTCCTGCAGAAGTCTGACATAAGTCGCTCAGGAGGCTGGGTTTGGGGTAAGCTAGGGTTTTGGGGTAGCTTTGCATTTGAATACCATAAGGGGGCTGTTCTGTATTAAAACCTAGAGAGAGGAAAAGTAAAGTAATGGGTTAGTTATGCACTACAGTTCTTGTTATAAAAATGTAATACTTTCTTGTGAGCAGAACAAAACCAAGTCAAACCTTCCATTGCAACAGACTAAAGTTTTTTGTAGCTGAAAACCTGAGTAGGAATGATTGACTATGGGCCTTATCCAAAAAGTCTACTGATATCAGTTCAAGGACTCCCATTGCCTTCACTAGGCTTTGAAGCAGGTTCTGTATCCCACAATCTGTAATAGGATTCATGGGGGCATGGGGAAGTGTTCCAGAGTGGGATCCTTCACTTGTTAACTGATCACCAGATTAAGAGAGACTGTGCTGAAAATACAACCTCACACATAAGCACCTTGGGGGGTGGAATATGTAAGGAGCGGGCCACTGCTCTCCAAGATTCCATATTGTATCTCCCTTTCTTCTAGCACAAAGGCCAAAAATATCTGACTCCTGGTGGACTTCATCATTGCTGCTTTTAGAGTCAGCCTGGTAGTGGTGGTAATAGGCAGTATTGTACTAACACACTAGATTTTGGCCATTCATGTACCAAAGAAATTTGATTTTTAATTTGACACGTTCTTCCCTTGTGGTTTCACTGACTCCAAGGATTTGCTCCATGAAAATAGTAGGTCTGATTATTTAATGTTCAAACCACTTGTAGAATTATAGTTTGTGAACACCTGCAGCAGAATGCTAAGGAAGTAGTTTAAAATGCCAACCCAGTCAGGATACGTACTTAATGAGTTGTTGTTGACCCAGTGTGGGACTGAGGTAAGATGAGAGTTTTCAACATATTGGTCCTGTGTCTTCTCTTGGCTGTCTGAAAACAGAATAAGTTCTTATCACACATCTGGACAGGACATTATGGGGAACTTCAAAGTGACTGGAGGCATTTGAGACAGTAACATGAAGTCAGTCACCTGACATCAAACTTCCCAGGAAGTAACTGCTATTATGAAAAAAATCCACTGGGCATGAAATTTAAATACATTTCAGGTCCTGATCCTGCAGGCATTTCACCACTTCATGCACATGTACAGTTCAATTCGAGTCAAGGTGATTACGTACTTAAAAGTTGGTAGGATATGGGCATTAGAGAAGTTTTACACACAGGAATAGAACAGCGAAAAGACAAAAATGCAGAACTACCACAATCCAGATAAACCCAAAAAAAAACCAAACAAACACTTATGCATTTGTTAAACTGCTTTGAAAGTTGAAAGGCAGCTTATGGTAACACTGGAAGAAGAAAAGGAGGATTTTTTTTCCTTTTGCCAATAGAAGTTTAGGCTCTCACCTTGGGATATGATCAGGGTGGGCATATCCCTGCATGCATGTGAAATCCCTAGACAAAAATCTGTCCTCATCCCTCTTTTGCCTTAACTTAAGTACCCTCCAGACTCCCTGTCTCTCCTACTTTCATTTGTTGACTTACTCCAAAACACTGGTAAAGGTCATTAGTAATATGAATTGACCTTGTTTGAGTTTTGATCACATTATAAATGAGGTAAGGCTGAATCTCATATAAGAGTGAATGCTCTGTGTAAGACTTCCGCTGCAACAACTACACAGTCTGGAAATAATTCACAAGACAGTGATGACTGCTTTTATGCTCTCTGGAAAGCGTTTTAAATACATTTTTGATAATGGTTAAAGATTTTAAATTCACTTGAGTTTTTTTAGGTTGCAAACTACAAAATACATCAGTTGCATTTGAAGGCTTTGTTTTCCATCTCCATTGTTAGCTACCTTTTATCATCTGTTCCAGGTGCTCCCACAGAATGTCGCCTACATAATCAGGAGCCAGCTCCAAGAAACGTTCTTTGCCTAGGTTGCACAAGTCTTGGCCGTTCATGAAAAACTGCTGAAAGTTCACATTTGCCAAACTAAACTCTCTGGTAGCCCAGAAAAGCCACTGGCAAACCTGCTGTTCAGTCCATAGCCAAGGATCTGCAAAGAGGGGAGGGGGGAAAATAAATAAATAAATGAGCATACGGTCTAGCGGCAACTCTTGATATTTACGTTCAAAGAACCTATAAAATAAGTGTAGTTTAAAAAAAATATTCAAAGTGAGGACTCATGTTTAAGAGTTATCTAGAATAGCTAGTTCTGAAGCTCAAATACAAACGATTGTCTTAATTTTAAAATCAGTGCTTATTTTTTTTCTTTCTATATTCTTATCCATTGGATGAGCTCAGCTTACTTGCTCCTCTGTGTTGTCACATAACCAATCAGCACCGTTTTTGCATTAAAAAGGAGGTTATAAATAGAAAGCACTTACTATTCGGGATACCCAGACGACATTGTTCCTTTGCAAAGCCACTGAAAGTAGCTTTTAAGGCCTGACTCATCACTGCCTTACTGCATGGGGTTAACAGAGGCAATTCACAGCTGTTTGACTCTAAAAGAAAGAAGGACGGAAAATGACATATTAGCATTTAGGCTAATGAACCAGACAGATAATGGCAAGTCCACTATGTTACATAAAGAACGAGCAAGAGAGGCTTCCAGCTATGAAATGGTATCAAATATGCCAAGCTATTTATAGGAGTTGTTTCTATGCCAGCATAAGATTTTGTTGGTGGACTTCAGTAGTAAGGAGTATGCCTTTATTATGTAGAGTTAATTATTTTTATTGGAAAATAAGGCATCTGCTTCTCCCTTTTCCCCCCCCCACTCTAATTTGACATCACAGTGACCATCCGTTAACTCCAGATACTGCATGAGCACAAGAACAATGTAACAGGGTGGGTAGCAGTGATGAGGTGGCTTGTGGATGTGTACATTTACCGCTTTACTGGACTGAATGTTAGACCCACTCGCAGATCTATCGGACAACTGAATTTGTGGCAATTTCATGTATTATTCAATTGTTAGAATACAATGTTTTTGGTCCCAAGCTAGTTTCCAATACCAAATTAACTGGCTGACAATCAGGGTACTGAATTTTATGCAGCCATAATGTTACAAATCCATCATCTAGATAATTCTCCTTAGTTAATACTGCAACCAGCCTCCTTTTAAAGGAATAATTCAGCCCCCAGCCCCCTTTTTTTAATTAGAAAGATTTGGCATGAAAACTGGCAGTCCTGTGAAAGTAAAGAGCACTTTTAAATAAAGCCTGATGGAAGTGGTCAAATTCTTTTTGCTTTACTTGTCATTAAAAAAAAGTTACCCTGATTTGATATTCTGACTGGTGTTTAACATTTCCTTGGGTTTCCTGTAGTTTGGAACCTCCTCAAACTTTCAATGTTCCATGGATATCTTTGAAAATGAGCACATAGACTGTAGTTGACAAAGTTAGGCTGTACTCCTGTCATTAATAAACATGGTATTTAAAGATGTACACTCACAGTCACTGTGACAAACATGTTTAATAAGCTGTGAGGCTGTAGGACTGTGCATGAATCTGCAAAGCTAATTTAGATATCTCTGGCCCTGCTCCTGCAATGAGCTCCCTGTCAGCAAGCAGGTGAACCTCTGCCTACATGTGGAGCCCACTGCAAGGTTGAATAAAAGCTTAGGTGTAACACCCATCACCATTTTATCTGCATAGCTTGGGAATAAGCCAGTCAAAGAGCTTGGAGGTGAAAATAAATGGAAAACTTTTGGTGAGTACAATCCTGCCACAAAGATTCCAACTTGTTATTCATGCAGTTTCTGAAGAGAGGGAAGAGGGAACAAGTACCTTGCAGAGTTCTACGTTTACTCAAGTTTAGCAGTACTACATAGATCGTTAATCTTGAAAAGACTGATGATCTTTATCTGTCTTCATTTACATGTTTATTTCTGTAACTTAAATTGATGCATTTTTAAAATGGGTCAAGACTGAATATTAGCAGAGATACATATCCAAAGACTAACTCTGCTCCAATATGCTTAACTGGCTTTCTCCTACAGACAGAACCTCATATTCATAGATCATAATTTATGTGGGTTTCCAGCAAATGGAACTATTCATGCAAATAAATTTGAGCATGTATGGAAGTGGCTGGAGCACTAAAGCCATCAACATTTAAAAAGGTTTCTAACATTAAAAACTTATTGTTCCACACTGTAGGTAGGGTGGCAAAGCTCAGTGGTTTGAGCAGTAGCCTGCTAAACTCAGGGGTGTGAGCTTAATCCTTGCGGGGACCATTTAGGGATCTGGGGCAAATACATTTAAAAAAAAAAAACCTATCAGGCACGGCGTCCTGTTGTGAGGGCAGGGGTCTGGACTCTATGACCCCTTGAGGTCCGTTCCAGTTGTATAAGACATTTATATCTCCGTATATATTTTATATTTAACCCAGCACTCTCTTTTGCCTGGTTTGTCTGATGAGGCTAACAAAAACCAATATTTACCATAAGACATTGAATCTAACCCTGTTGGCACTTCTTGAAGTGTTTGGTCTTCATTTAATCCAGGAAAATATCCCGTAAACAATGAGGTTGACATATCAAAGGCATCAAATGCTGCTTGATGCTGCAAAACAGTTCAGGAAAAGAATGTTCAGTGTTAGTGGTGCTCTAGCAGAGTACTAACAGCAACTATGAAGAGGACAGGTTAAGTTAGTATCTGGAAACAATGCACACACAATCTTCTGAAAACGAGTAAGCCACAAGTTCAGAACATAAAACAAAAATTACTAGTTGATGGTAGGGTTATATAGTTAAAATAGAAATGCAAAACTAAAGGTTGCAACAGCAGTGTTGACCTTTCTATGGGGCACATTCTGTGTACCCAGTGGTCACCCTTTTTCGCAATAAAAACAGTGGTATACTAAGCTACACATTATACAAAATGAGCTAATACTATGTTAATATAATGCAGATGAATCAATGCTATGTCTCCTGTCCTGCAGGGCCAGACCCACAGATAATGATTTATCCTGGTTTACACTGACTTCATTCAAGTAAACTGGTTCACAAAAGCTGAGGATGTGAACTTCTGATCATGGACCGTGCAACTCTGCTACACGAAAAATGCAAAAGAGCTGTGGTTTATCTAGTACAGGACAATGCTCCCCGTATGAAATGGAAGTTTAATGATCCCAAATAGGCTCCGATGCTTCTGCCACCACAGAGACGAGGGGACCAAGTTCCCAGATGAGCTGTTATTGACTGGAGGCAGTCCTCTGTGAGACTATGCTCGAAAAGCAGGACATTTTTTATTCATATGGTAAAAAGCTATGTGACTATTTTAAAACTGAGGTGATACAGTGGAAAAAAAAAATCTAGCCTATCATTTAAACTCTGAAGGGCTGTACTTGGAAGGTGCTGTGTACTTGCAAAGTTCTTACTGAATCTCCAGGCCATATGCACCCCTTATTAGTAAACAGGCAGAAAACCGACAAGCTTTTTCTACAAAAGTGAGCTCAGTAATCATGTACTTAACACGTCAGTCACGTAAGTGGCTTGTAGCCAGAGAGTGTCACTAGAAATTCCCATTGATTAAATTAAGAAGCAAAATCAACCCCCCTCCCTGTCACAAACCCAATCCTATGGGTACAATATCTGGAAAGCTACAGAACACAGCACTGAAACATATGATAGCACCTGCAGCACAAGGGAGCAGAGACTAGGGAAAGCCAACAATATCTGTATGATACATTTTGCTAGTCTTTAAAGTGCTACTTGACTGCTTTTTGTTTTGCTAGTGTATAGACTAGCACAGCTTCCTCTTTGTTACTATATGATACATGGTTCTTACTTGTTTAGGCATCCACTTGTATGCTAAAGCCAAGGTACAGATTTCTGATGAAAATAAGTTAGTGTCTCAGCATAATACAGACTTACTATCAATTGACTATTAAATTGTTTTTGCACACTAGTGTATTTAAATATCTGGTCTTTCTCTGACTCCACCACAGTTCCTTTCAGGAGGAATTCATAGCTTTTCTATTTTTGGTGCACTGTGCTTTTTTTGTTTTGTAAACTGGCATGGTAGAAACTCAAGACAGACCCTTGGAGCTCGCATGTGGTAAAGAGACTTTTTTTTCTTTTAAATACGAAGTTGCTCAGCGGCCATGAATTACATCCTGAAATGCATAAGGCCCACAAAAGAAAGAGGCTGGCATGAAGGAAAAAATAATTCTCACTTTTAACGACTAATCCAAAAATACACTGAGCTGACCAGAAGCATTAAAGTTATATAAATTAGTATGAACAAAGATTGTTCACGTACCATCCATTAGTAATAAGAAAAGTCAGAGTAAAGATACTGTAAAGCTCCTTGTTATCTGTGAAATAGTTAATAATAAAACCAGCTGGTCTGGGTTGCTACTAGAAAAATGCTTTAAGTGTTAACAGATAATAGGTCTGATTCACCACTTGTATCTGGAGAAAAGGCCAAGTTCTTTCAACATAATCTGGAAACTCCTGTGTTTTGTGTAAATAAATGACCCTTACAGTGAGTCACTGGAAAAAATGCAGTAGTATATGAATGAGTAGAAAGCATACTGTACCCTAGTCTCATGTATGAGAAATGTAAAAATGTATTAGTTAACATTTGAACACCAGTCTGAATAGGCAATAAAACCCCACATGGGATGAATCCTGCTCAATTTTGAAAAAAAGTTTGGTTTTGGTTTCATATTTGGTTTCATAGCAATTATGTACACATTTGTTACTAAACTGTGAAAAACCTGAAACAAACCCAAAAGAGTTGGCAAAAGCGATGCAGTGGTGGAATCTAATCTGAAGGGTTGACATAAAATAGGTTAACGTTTGTCCCAATCTCCAATTTTGTTTGGTTACAGGCTTAAATCCCACGTGCGAGAGCAGTCAATTCACAAGTTTCATGTAACACTTCCTATTCATTTCATAGAGCATAATATTTACTGGCAGGTTAGCAAAACAAATTACATAAGCAAGAGGAAAAAAATGAAACTGACTTTAAATGAGATTGTGATATCTTATATGAAACACTGGCATTTGATTGCTTTCTAGGCTAGAGTTTGATTTACCTTCACTTGATCTGCCTTGATAATCATGACAAAAGATATGACCTATGCTGGCTAAACATCTTTCATTAATAATTACTTGCTCCCAATCTTACAGAACAAAGTGTCAACAACAAAGAACCCAAATGTAATTAGCCTTTTACCATGGGGAAACTCTATTCTCTCCTCACCATGCACATGGGTACCCTTTACTAATACAGTAACAGAGAGGTAGCCCTGTTAGTCTGTATCCTAACAAAAAAGATCACCTAATAAATTATTTTGTAAGTCTTTAAAGTGCTACATAACTGCTGTTTTGCTTCATTAATATGTGCATGGAGTGAGAGATTAGGCCACTTGTTTTCAGCAGCTCTTCTTGGAAAACTCACCTTGAGCGTTCCTCTGTAGGTATTAGACACAGGAGCTACCTGATCCATGGTTTTGATTCCGAAGTCACTCATCTGAAAAATGGAAACAGAAAGGATGAAAAAGTTGTTCTTCAGGAAGGTAAACGTTAATTAAATCAGAAGCACCTTATCTGCTCTGTTGTAGACATAAACTTGTAACAGAAAATGGAAGGGTTTAATTCAGGGGATCCTCTGACAAGGCAATAATGTATAAACTCTAATCTTGAGTACTAGGTCCCCAACTCTGGCTCTGATTCTTACACATTTTGAATTGGGATGAACTCCATAGAAATCATTGAAGTTAACGTGGTTTGTGTATGTGAGAAGTGGATCAAGCTCCTAATATCAAAGATGAGACCTCCTAGTGCCTATGTCTGTAGAATTTAGGTTTACAAGGCCATAGATATTATTCACTTGCAAAGTATTCATTGCATCTTCAAGTTTTGGTCCCACCACCTTAAGCTGTTCATGCTTTGACTTTCTGAATTTTGACTTGAACTGGATTTCTACTAGCCACCCACACAAAATTACTTTGGACTTTCCTTTCCAGGGAGGTGTGTTTGGATGTGAGAGTCTTTTTTGTGTTCACTCAAAATATTCTGGAACTAAAATCTTGGACAATATGAATTTTGGAACAATCCAGAGTACACACATTAAAGTACTGAACATACATTTTTATAATGTGAACTATTAGCCTGAAAAAAAAGCAAAGGCAACATCTGACAGATGGACACAAACTTCAGTTATTTACCTTGAAAGTCAGTTTAACAAAACAGTATTTGGAGACTAAGCAAAATTAGAAACAATCCATTATGAGTAGTGCTCCCAATAAGCTGGGAACTTGTACAGTTGCCCAGGAGAGATTCAAATGGCACCCACCTGATTAGCAGAGCACCCACAGTTAGGTTTTGTTTCTACTGGTGATGCACAGTAGCATATAAAATTTATTCTGACCATGGAGCGAAAAAAAATCCACAGATGGACAGAAAAGATTATAGGAAACATTGATTATGAGCAGATGCAATTTCACAACAATACAGGGTTAGGTACTTTGGACACATCAGGGCTATGGCTACGAGAGAGTTTTTCCAACAAAACTGGCCTTTCGTTGGAAAGATTTGCCGAGTATCTACGTGTAAAATGTGCTTGGTTGACAGTCTGTTGACAAAACATAGCACATCTGCCAGTAGCATTGGGCCTCTCAGCATTCAGGTATAACCCCTCTGTCGACAGTTTTCTGTTGACAAAAACAGTTGTGTAGATGCTCCTGGGCCCTTTTGTCAACAAAGGGGGCTTCTGGTCCACCAGGCAGCCCTGTTTGCAGAGCTTCTCATCAGCCATTCTGTCGAGAAAGGGCCAGGTAGTCTGGCTGCTCTCTGTCACAGACCAGATTGCTCTTTCAATCTGCTTTTATGTGTAGACTCAATCTGTCGAAAAAAGTTTTGCCGGAAGATCCCTGTTGACAGAGGCTTCTTGTGTAGCCCAGAAGAAACGCGTAAGGTACTGTATCTCTGAAAAGGCTGATTATGTCTGGATGGTAGATATTCTAACTCTCAAGCATTTTATGTATGTTCCCCTTTTATGGGGATAGCAACAGTCTCTTCCAAAGATGGATTCCAGTATTTATTAAAGAATATTTCCCCAAAGATTTACACTACTTTTTGCACACTCAGAACTGAAAGTGTAACCAAGTTTGGTAAAAATACGTTTTGGAATCAACTGTCTGCCAAGTTTCTGCCTAAAATATATCTTACTACAGTTATAAATTCCACATTTTTAAGAGGATTTGTAATATAATGGAACATATAATATTAATTTTGTGCCACTTCAGTTGAGTTGATAGCCTGTAATATCAGCAAAAAGCAGTGTGTGATTTTATGACTAGTTCTAAAGTGGTGTTTGACAAAATATTCATAGTGTATAACTCAGCAAGGGAAGGCAGTAACATAGGCTTATAGGCATTCCTCAGGCTTATCATAAAGGACAGAAACACTCTGAACATAATGGCTTTATCAAAATCCACTGACAACTGTTCATAACACTTTTCTTCCACTTTGTATTAGCAGAATGCTGGATTCTCCATCATTAGAGTGAGTGTCCAGAAACTAGTATCAGTCCATGAATGCCATATCAGGAAAACAGCATCACTATTCCCAGTTACACACACACACACACGCGCGCCAAGTAAATCAAATAAGGTCTGAGCAAAATAAATACACCTTGCTGAAATAATACACATTCTCACGAAATAAATAAGCCAATAAACCCAGCTTCTTTTCTCTTTTTTTCCCCCCCAAGACATTAAAATCCTAAAACTTTACTTTGTCTTGGGTGTCAATTATTCTTCCATACACAAAACAATGACTGAAAATAGAAAACAGCATTTGGAAAGAATAGTCAGTTTAGACTTCACCTAAATAAGGAAAATGCTAATTGTGATTCTGTGGAAATGAGAACACACAATAGACCCTCTTTGTTATGAATGTGTTGGTAATGATTAGTAATATTAGCAGTGTTCAGGTTACAAATTCACTCAACCAACTGTCTCTAGGTTCTGCCCTGAAGATATTACAATTTTAAATTAACATCTTATCCTGCTTAAAACACAAACAAACAGTCATGTAGCACTTTAAAGACTAACAAAATAATTTATTAGGTGATGAGCTTTCTTGGGACAGGCCCACTTCTTCAGATCATAGCCATACCAGATTAGACTCAATATATAAAGCACAGAGGACCAAACATTGTTATCAAGGTTGACAAATCAGACAATTTTTGTTTGACAAGGCAAACAATTTTTGGACCTCTGTGCTTTATATATTGAGTCTATTCTGGTAAGGCTACGATCTGAAGAAATGGACCTGTCCCACGAAAGCTCATCATCTAATACAGTTTGTTAGTCTTTAAAGTGCTACATGACTGCTGTTTTGTTTCGATAGAATACAAACTAACACAGCTATCTCTCTGCCACTATCTTATCAGCTAAACCCGTTACTGCTCCTTTTCAGAGTATAAATTTCTAAAGCTTTTTTTAAGTTTCTAAATTTTTTATCTTTATATTTGAATGGTTTCTAGCTATGAATCTCAACTGCTAGATATAGCTATAATTTGTGATCCAGCAATGTTTTTGTATAGGTTTTCAGTTTTGGCCCATCTTTTTACTGTTAATAGTATGAAGATTTCAGGTAAAATCCTGCCCCCCCCCCCCCCAGTCAATTATACTCTTGCCAAGGACTTCAAGAGGACCACGATTTTACCTGTCATTCTCTTGGCTTGTGTGCAAGTGTGCACAATACAAGTAGTACTGTATTCAAAGATACAACTGGCATTTCTTCCAGTTTATTACACTGGACATTTTTTCCCTGCTAATCTGCTCACATGCTGTTTCAAGCACAATCACTTTTACATTTTATCATCTTTATGTTTTGAAGGCCATTGGAAACAGACTCCAGCACTTGTGCCAAAATCCTACTCTGTTAACAGCAATTTTGACCTTTCATCAAATTCTTCTAATACAATTTATATGACAATGAAAGGACGACAATATGAATATTTGTACCAGTCTGGGCAATCCATCAAGGAGGCAAGAGCTTCCAGACCAGTAATACGGAGTTCACCAGTATACCAGACAATAAGCTGGGATGGATACAAAAGAGAGATGAAGTTGGAGTATTTCACTGGGATGATAAATGTTTTGGTTAAATTTTTAAAAGGGCACAATGACAAATTTCATTGGTCCTCACTAGCCACTTCTCCACTAAAACATGAATTTACTTATTCTTGTTGGCTACACTGGGGCTAGCAGAACACCTTTGTCAACACGCATGCATGGCTGAGTGGATGAACCTGAACAGACTCAACATGATCAAGTAGTTATTAATACTTCTGAATGCTGATCAACTTTTTAACCATAACCTTTCCCTAAAGGAAGCTTGTACCTATTCAGTACAAAAACTATAGGATCGTTAATATTTGAGACCTAACTCATTAGGCAGCTAGTCTTTCAAGGCTAGAGCCACTGCTTTTTTCCTAAGTAAAACACCACCCACCTTCAGTCTGATATTGGAATGAGCTTTAAAAACAAACAAAAAAAACAAGGGAGCGCTCGATTTCCAAGCCTAGCTCCAGAATTCCCGTTAGTAGTGATGTTGCCTTAAAGAGATAACCTCACACCCACACCTTTGCCCACAAAGACGTAAAAATCATGCAACCAGCAATTTAAAAAATCCTCCTTTACCAATCAATCATCAGCTCTCTCTCGGTGCTCCTTCTCTTCCAACAGAGCGCTAATAGTTAACCTACTGCTCGCACCAAGTTGCACTGAGAGCAGGATTTCTACCCGAAGCACTTAAGGAGATGGTCGCAGCCCAGCTCCGGGTCCCAGGAACTCACTCCTGAGCGCAAGACCCGCCTGGCCGGAAGAACTTGTGAGTCTCTCCTAAACTGGCCCGTCCGGGGCGAAGCTCCCTCGAGGAGCCCTTCCAACAACGCCGCTTGCCCCCTCCGCCTGCCTCCAGAGCGGCGGGCTCCAGTACTCCTCTAGCGTCATCTGACTCGCCAGCAATGGAGCGATCGCCTTTCGGGCTCGGTTCCCACGCCAACCCCGCGGAGGAGGAGGAGGAGGAGCCGAGCCGGGCCAGGCGAGGGAGCCTGGGGGCAGGCAGGGTCGGGTCACTGCCCGCGCTGGCGACTGCCTCCCTCCCGCCACTCTGGGCGTAGCCACCCCCGGGCAGATCCCCAGCCGGCGGCGCTACCCCCCGGGGCTGCAGCTAGTGAGAGCCGACCCGACCCCGCCGCTGCAGCGGGAGACAAGCGCCCCTCCGACGCGACGCGACGCGACACGACCCAGCCCAGCCCTTCCCGTCCCGTCCCCCCGCGCCCTACCTGCGCCGCCGCGAGGCGCTCGAAACCCAGCGCGATTCGCCCGGGAGGGAGAGAAGCAGACAGGGGCGCGGGCGCTGTTCACTCACCAGGGCTGCCAGCTCCGAATGCGCCGCGCCGGGGCCTTTCGCTCGCTCTTCAGCGGGCAGCCGGGGAAGGGGCGGAGCTCGGCTCCGCGGGCCCGGCCCCCCCGGCGCCTTGGAGGAGGCGGAGGCAGAAGAGCCGCTTCCCCCTCTTCTGAGCGCGGCGGGGCTTGCGCCAGTCCCCGCCCGCCGCCGTGGGCTGGTGGCTTCCTCCGAGGCGGGCGCGCAGGCTCTGAGGCGGGCACGGCGCCGAAGCAGGGTGGGGAGTGCCCGCGTGCTCTGCGGCAGGTGGGGCGGGCCTGGCGCTGGCTCCCGCGCGGGGGTTTTGCTAACACGCCTGGAGCGGGCGGGAGCTGTCGAGGAGGCGGGACTCGATCAGTGGCTGTCGCCAGGGCTCCGTGGGGAAGTGACACTGGTGCCACGGCTCAAGCTTTTAGGTGCTGGGGCTCAAACAAGTGTTACAGCCCTGGCTGATGCCAGCTGCGCAGGGGTGTCCTGGCTGTGGACTGCCGAGCCTAGCGCCCGGCCATGGCACCAGTGCAGTGCTGTCTTCAACCTTTTTTTCATTTGTGTAGCCCTAGTTCCTGCTTCCCTCACATAGTCTTTTTCAAGGTCTGGGTTGTTAGCCCTGAGCCAAACCCCCAACCTGGAGGACCAGTGGATCACACTTAGTCTGGTCTCTACCCTTCGGCATGGGCGGCCCTACCAGGAGCCCTAGGTTGCTGCTGACATAGCTCAAGGGGTCACTGAGACACACAAGAACCCACCCCCACCTGCGACAAGACAGTGTGGCACACTGGAGAAAATGGCCAAAGACAGATGGAAGTGGAGGACTTTCCTTGCTGCCCTACGTGCCAGCAGGTGTGACAGGCTTTAACTAACTAACCAACTGCACTATCCCTACAAAATAGCAAATGGAGGCAAGAACCCCCTGGGAAATCTTAGCTCAAGTCCATGGACCTCTGGGGGTGGTTACCAGTCTTCTATGGCAACAAGCAGTTTTTGGTGGCCTCCAATCTATAATTTGCAGACCCTCTTGAAAACATCTCTGCTAGTCCATCATCGTGGTGGCTCCTGGCCTTGGAATCTGTGGTGTTAAGACCACCCCAAGCTTGTAAAATATTTATTTTTAATGGCACCAAATAAGGTAGCCACACTTATGAGGTGCGTAAGGATCTTTGATCCAGAGCAACTTGAAAATAGATCTTCAAATCTGCCTGTCAGCCTGGACAATATTGAGTGCTGTGGTAGAGCATTTATCATGGCAAACTGATATTGGGCTGCTCCATGGCCAGGGTAACTTATGTAAATAGCGTTGTTTGGTATCTTCCATTTATCACTATAGCTACTTCTACACAGGAAAAGCACAAATGATATTCATTCTGAGGTCTCCATGTCTCGTGGTTATTTTTTAAATGGGAGAGTTGCTAAGTTATGAGACTGATAAAGGCACTTCTGGATGAAATTTTGTGACAAAAAGATTGTGGTCATAATGGTCCCTTCTGCCTTTAAAATGTATGAATCTTAAATAACTGCGTATTTTCAGTGAAAAACTTGCCATCAGCTTGGTCATAGCTGCTGTAGATCACTTGGCAAGATGCTCTGTAAGCAGCTAGCTCCAAAACCGTTTAATGCATGGTTTCCCAAACTGCGGGAACCCAGTCCTCCCGCCTCATAATGTCCCCCACCTGAACAAAGAGATGGTGTTTGCTTCCAGCTCTCAGCCCCTGCCATTTTAGGTGGGTGACCCAGCACAGCTGCTTAAAAAGCAGGCAGCCGGCAAAGACCCACATGGAGCTAGCTGCCTCCTGCAAAGATGAGGGAGTGTGGGTTGGGAAGGAAAAGGAGTTAGATGGGGGCTGAGGGTGCCTGGCTCAGGTGACAGGGATGGGGTAAGAGCTGGGGGCTGGTAGTACCTGGCTTTGTGAGAGGGGAGGGGCTCAAGTGTCCAGCTTGTGGGACTTGCAGGGCTTGTGCAGCTGTCTCTAGCATCGTGGGTCTCAGGCGGCTTGGGCTAGCAGCTGGCTCCCACAACACGGGCCTTGAGCAGCTGGCGGGCCGGTAACTGGCCCCAGCAGCGTGGGGTTTGGGCAGCTCGGGCTGGTGGGTGGGCAGCAGGCCCTGGCAGCATGGGGCTTCAGTGGGTGGCTTGGACAGCTGGCCCACAGCTGGGGCGGGCAGCCGGTGGGTGGGCAGCTGGCCCCAGCAGTGTGGGGCTCGGGTTGCTGGCAGGTGGGCAGCTGGCCCCAGCAGCATTGGCTCAAGTGGCTTGGGCTGGCAGGAGGGCAGCTGGCCCTGGTGGCATGGAGCTTGGGTGAGCAGATTGGGTAGCTGGAGTGAGCGGCTGGCCCTGGCAGCACAGGTCTTGGGCAGGTGGGTAGTCAGGTGGCTGGCACGGACAGCTGTGGCCTCTGGCACAGGGCTCAGGCAGCTGGCCAGCTGGGGCTGCACCAGGCACCCGCAAAGGGCCAAGAAAAACTATTTGTGCTTATTTTTGATTTTTAAATAACATTTTATATCTAGTTTTTGTGTTTATTTTAAGTTATGAATTGAATTTTTTTGTTAAAAGGCGGGGTTGGTTGGTGGTAAAGAAGAGGTGGGGGGCATGAGGGTTTCTCAAAAATCAGAAGGGGGCAGGGTGCCGAAAAGTTTGGGAACCACTGATTTAAAGGGTTTTAAGGGTGGGGTTTTTTTTGTTTTGTTTTTTTTTTAATCTAAGCCATTTCGTCTTCATTTAATTGGGAAGCAACAAAATAATTTAGATATGTAACCAAGATTCTGGTATAGATGTGAAATTCAGCTTTTAATACATGAAAAGGACAGACTGTATCTTGTGACAACTAAATAGTTACTGACTTTTCATTTTAATGTAAGTAACAGGGAACTGGATGACTACAGATGACACTTCAAGTTTCTAAATTGCCTCAGGCAACAAAACATAGAGTTGACTGTACTCTGTGGTGGTGGTGTTTTTTTGTTGGTGGTGGGTTGTGGTTTTTGTTTTGTAGAGTTTTTTGTTTGTTTTTTTTGGTCGTTAAGAAACCCTGGACCTCTCTTTATCTGCATGACCACAGTGTATATTTTATTCTGAGTCTTGATCTTTCTAGGGTCACAGTGAGAAAATTTACGGACCCCATTGGCACAAGACCAACATTATATATTTGATTATGTTGCTTTTTCTGAGACATTGACTGTTTTTTGTATCCTACAAAATATTTTTATGAAGTTGATAAAATTTTCATTGGTCATAATGTGATCTTGTGTTGTATTAGGGAACAGCACAAGCTGTTTTTTTTTTTTCAAGCTCTCGGGGAAATAAGTGGATATTTTAACACCTATGTCTTCAATCTTTTCTGAGCTGACCTTCAATATAATCTGTTTTTGACTAATTGGCAGAGTAGAGTGAAAACTCTGCTGTAAACAGATAATTCTTAATAGGGTCTCATGGTTAAAAAAGAAAGAGCCCTATGCACCCTCTGTCAGTACAAAATCTCAGGTGCTTTGTCTTTCTGTGGTAGTTTTTGCAGATCTGTGTTTGTTAATACTTGTGCAGAACTGTTCTATTGGTTTAGGGTAACTGACCTCGTTGTCTGCACAAGTAAGTGAATCTATTTATTCATGTCAGAATATCAGTGATATTGTTGCAGAATTTTTCTAAAGTCTTCATGATCCATGCGAAATTTAAGCACTCAGCACCTGATTTTCCAGTGACCTCCTGCATGCCATTCATCTACAATAAAAACCCTGGCATGCTGCAGCTACGGGGGTGGTAGTAAACTAAAAATTCCAGTTGACTTATAGGGTGATGTTTGGTGTGTGGGGCAGGAGCATGGGAGGGGCTGTGGGAGGGGTCTTGGGTTTGATAGGAAGTTAGAGTACAGGAGCAGCTCAGAGTGCTGGATGGGGGTTGGGTGCTCACCTCTAGGCTCCTTCCCCCTGCCCCCCAACAGCTCCTTATTCCTGCTGCTTCTAGTGGAGGCATAGACAGTCAGCTCTGCTGCAAGCAAGTATGATGCCTCCATCTTACAACTCCCATTGACTACAGTTCCTGGGTGAGGGGGCCGGAAGCAGGGGAGTTGGCAGTCAGGGATGAGGGGACAGAGGCAGTGTACCTGGCTCTCATCCCAAGCCCTTCCAGAGTGTCCCTCACAGTCCCTCCCATACCCCAGACCCTGCTGGCTCCGTACCAACCACACTATAAACCAGGTTTTCTGTGAAGATCAGAAGTGACAGTTTATTGAGCTTGCCAGTTGATGAAGTGATAGATAAAAGGACTTTTAGCATACTTGCTTGTCATCCCCTACTGTGATGACCCACCATTCCTTCTAGAGTCACTCTCTCAAATTTATATTTATCTCTGTGACCAAAGTACGTAGGGTTGTGTCTCTTGTTTTACAACATCAGTCTTTTTCTTCCTAATATTTCTCACAGATGCATTCATCCTCTTTTCCGTTCAAGGTATGTGCAAGAGTCTTTGCCAGTGACACAGTTCGAAAGCTTCAGGTTTCTTCTTGTGAGCACTCTTAGCTTCCCACAATTCACGCCCATAAATTGCTGCTGTGGAAGAATAAAGATTTTTTCATTGGTCATGCCTTTTTGCATTTCAGAGTGCACCATTTCTTAAGAGAAGCCATTCCTAATCTTAAACAGTTCTTAAAAAACAAAAAAAAAAACAGACGAGCCTCCTTCATTGGATATGTATCGTACCATATAAGTAAATTCATCTATTTCCTCCACAGCTTGCTTGTTAATTGTGACTTCCAGTTGTATCCTGTGTTTGTTAGTTAAGTCCCATGTGTGTATTTTATTTCCATCACATTTAGGAGTGTTCCTCACTAAGGCTGTGTCTACATTTGGTCAAAATGTCAAAAGGACTATGCTAATGGCCACATTGGAGAATACTGAGGCACTGAAATGAATGAGGCTGCCATGGCACTTCGATCGTGCACGGCTCGTCTACACAGGGCTCTTTTCATAAGGACCCCGCAAATATCAGCTGATAGGAAAAGGGAATTTCGATGTTTGTGGGGTCCTTTCGAAAAGGGCACCATGTAGACAAACCGCAGGCGATTGAAACACGGCACTTTTGAAGTGCCACAGATGGCAGCCTGCTAATGAAGCACTGAATATTCATTTCAGCACCTCACTAGTATTCTCCAATTTGGCCATTAGCATGGCCCCTTTTGAAATTTTGGCAAAGTATAGACACAGCCTAAGGGGAGGTCTCTGCAGCACAGTTATTTCAGAATAACAGCTGTTATTTTGAAATAACTATTCATGCGTCTCCACAAAGCAACTGCTATTTCAAAATAGGTAACTCTCATTCTATGAGGAATAGCAACTATTTCAACATAGGCATTGTTAAGACAGGCCATGTCTACACTAGCCCCCTTCTTTGAAGGGGCATGGAAATGACACAGACTGGGGAATATCAATGAGGCGCTGCCAGGCATATGCGGTCCCTCACTAGCATAACGGCGGCCGCACGAATTTTGAAGCTGCTAACTTTGACGTGCTGGCAGGCAGTCTAGCTGCAGGTGCTTCAAAATATGTTCCTGACTTCAGAATTCCCTTACACCCAAAACAAACTGGGCCTAAGGGAATTTTGAAGTGGACACGTTATTTCAAAGCACCTGCATCTAGACTGCCTGTCAGCACTTCGCAGTTAGCAACTTCGAAATTCGTGTGGCCGTCATTATGCTAATGAGTCCCTGCATATGCATGGCAGCACCTCATTGATATTCCCCAGTCCATGTCATTTCCATGCCCCCTTCTACGAGGGAGGCTAGTGTTGACACGGCCACAGGGAATAGCGCCTATTTCAAAATAGGCGCTAATCCCTGGTGACATCTACACTACAGTGGTCCTTCAAAAGGAGTTCTGTTTCAAAAAAGCTCTTCCGAAAAAATCTTCTTCAAAAGATTGTGACCACACACAAAAAAGGGGATTGAAAAATCTATTCATTCTTTTGATAGAGCGTGGCCACACTCCAGCCACTCTTTCAAAAGAATGGTCCAGGAAACGCTGCGGATCAAAAAACCCAGCACCGTGGAGGACTGCTCTTTTCAAAAAGTGCCTTTGGGGTGTCTACACACATTTTTTCCGTAAGAATCTTTCAGAAGAAAGAGCTCTGCCTCCCGTGGGAGTGGAAGAGGACTGCCGGAAAAAGTGCCACTTTCTTAATATTGAAAGAACGCATGTTATGTGTAGACGCTCCCTGGGTTTTTTGAAAAAAACTCACTAGTGTAGACATAGCCCCTGTCTAACAGTGCCTATTTCAAAAAATTATTTCAAAATAGATGCTATTTCAAAATAAGCCCTATAGCTGTGTCCACATTAGCCCCCTCCTTTTGGAAGGGGCATGGCAATGAGGGATTTTGGCAGAGGCTAATGAGGCAGTACCATAAATATGCAGTGCCTCATCAGCATAATGGTGCCCACATGCGATTCGAAAGTGCCGCTTTCAAAATGCACACAACCTGTGTAGATGGGGGGGCCTTTCAAAAGGACCCCCTGATTTCAAAAGCCCCTCCTTCCCATATGCCGAAATCCCTCATTACTCTGCCCCTTCTGGAAGGAGCTGGCTATGGTAGATATGGCCAAAGTGTGCAGACAGTGTATTTCGAAATAGCTAAGTGCTATTTCAAAATGTATTTTTGTGTGCAGCAGCGTTATTTTGAAATAGCTATTCCGGAATATCTTATTTTGGAATAAGGCGGCTGTACCTTAACTGTTCTTACAGATTCCAACTTTTGTTGTACTGGGTCGGTGGTTGTTGCAAAGAGTGTGTCACTACATACCTGTAGCTGATTAAACCATCTCCACCAATGAAGATCTCAGCTTCTGCCACTTAGATAAAGCCTTCAGTCAGGTCTCATAATAAATTCTTTGTGTATCTTAAAGGTGTTTAGAAATAAATTACACCCTTGTCTCACACTCTGCAGAGTGGAAAACCACTCCCTGTCACCTATTGCTATTTGCACTGTTGCCCATTGGTGATGATAGATCCTTGCAATGAGTGAGTTGCTTTGGAATCCTCATATAGGCATGTATCCTCCAAAGATGATTATGTTGGATGTCATCTTATGCTTTTGAGCAGTGTCTGAAGCACATGATCAATGGGCGATTGTGGTCTCTTCTTTTCAATGCTGTGACAGTCATGATTTGTTCATGTGCCTTGTCCTTCCCTGGAATTATGTTGTTGCAGTATTAGTTCTGCTTCTGTCCTTTGTTTCATGTGCTTCTGGATTACACAGTCGATAGTTACTGCACTTGCGTATGTTTCCCTTCTTTGATATGGGCAGAAAAATTCCCTTTGTCCAACCTTCTGCCCAATTTCTATTTGCCCATACACCAACAAAAATTTTCCACGTAGCCTGTGAATCTGCCTGTTCAATTTTTTATAGTCTGCCTTGCTTTCTTTTGTCTCCAAGACATTCTTCCAGTCTTGTTGTTTTTCTGCCAGCTCAAACACCTTTTTAGTTAACCAGGATGTGGGCAGAGCCTTCCTTGTGTGCTTTGGTGGTTTCATGCATAATAATCTTTATATGGGAAAAGCAGAAAATAACATTAGACTGACCAATTAAAATCAGAGGGACAGAGAAACTATGAGACCACAATGAGGAGAATTAACTACTGAATATATTCCCATTGGTTTTAATTAACATCCGTATCCCATCAAAGACTTGTGAGAATAGCCTTAATTAAAGTGTGAATAGCTGTACAGTTTTTCTTATGGAATTTGTTCTTGTAAGTCAGTCATAGCTATGTCTACACTAGAGCATAAAGTCAATTTTAAGGGAGTCAGGTCGATTTTATAATGCAGCTCTCTTCACTACAGATATCATTAGGCTGATTTTGAAGGGGTCCTAAGTTCGACTTTTCTACTTCAGCTTTTTCATGGGGAGTAATGCCAATTTGAATTTACGCGGTCGACTTGATGCTAGTGTAGACACACTGTTACTTAATTCAATTTTATTGGTCTCCAAAAGTATCCCACAATGTGTCCCTTTTGATCATCACTTTCACTTCTGCTGCTCTCCAGAGCTGTGTCTACACGTGCACGCTACTTCGAAGTAGCGGCACTAACTTCGACATGGCGCCCGTCGCGGCTACACGCGTCGGGCGCTATTTCGAAGTTAACTTCGACGTTAGGCGGCGAGACGTCGAAGTCGCTAACCTCATGAGGGGATCGGAATAGCGCCCTACTTCGACGTTCAACGTCGAAGTAGGGACCGTGTAGACGATCCGTGTCCCGCAACGTCGAAATTGCCGGGTCCTCCATGGTGGCCATCAGCTGGGGGGTTGAGAGATGCTCTCTCTCCAGCCCCTGCGGGGCTCTATGGTCACCGTGGGCAGCAGCCCTTAGCCCAGGGTTTCTGGCTGCTGCTGCAGCAGCTGGGGATCCATGCTGCATGCACAGGGTCTGCAACCAGTTGTCGGCTCTGTGTATCTTGTGTTGTTTAGTGCAACTGTGTCTGGGAGGGGCCCTTTAAGGGAGCGGCTTGCTGTTGAGTCCGCCCTGTGATCCTGTCTGCAGCTGTGCCTGGCACCCTTATTTCGATGTGTGCTACTTTGGCGTGTAGATGTACCCTCGCAGCGCCTATTTCGATGTGGTGCCGCGCAACGTCGAAGTTGAACATCGACGTTGCCAGCCCTGGAGGATGTGTAGACGTTATTCATCGAAATAGCCTATTTCAATGTTGCTACATCGAAATAAGCTATTTTGATGTTGGCTTCACGTGTAGACGTAGCCCAGGTGAGCAGGAAGTAGGAAACAGTAAGCAGGAATCAGCCCAGGCTCTCCAGCTGCCCTCCACACCACATAACTGTACCCCTCACCACACGGCTGCTGGGGTCCCCATCTGTCCCCCTACAACCATGCAGCTCCTGGGTCAAAATAACACTATCAAATAAAACATTTCCACAATATCAAAAAACAATTTTTCAGTAGCCCCAAATTCAAACTTTTCAGATTTTTATTTCTGCATTTTACATTTCTCAGGACTGCCCTGCTAGCCTTATAACAGCATATGCTAAAGGCAGGCTGAGGAACAGTGGAACAAAAATGCATTTGGCAGTTTGTTTTCAATGGGAGCAGGGAGTAAGGTCAATGCACACTGGGACGATGACATCAGAAGGGCAGTGCACACTGGGATGATGACATCAGAAGGTCAGTGCACACTGGGATGATGACATCAGACACCCACAATCACCTGCAGCACATTTTTTTTCATAATGCACTGGCACAGAAACCCATAATGCAATAGGGTGCAGGAACTTACCCACAATGCACAATAGGTACCCACAATGCACTGCTGACAATCGAACTTAGCAAAGGTAATGGGAACATACTATATTGACTTTCTAAATGTGTGGACATTCACCATTGACTTTATAAAATCTAGTGGGGGCATAAAATCAATTTTTAATAAATTTGACTTTATTTTCTACTGTAGATATAGCCCATATTTCTCTTCTAGTCATTTCAATAACAGGTCTGTACCTATATCGTATCTTCCTCAAATTTCAGATCACCTAAGTTTAAAAGCAGATTTACAATCATTATCAGTTGTGTACATAAACCCAGTCCCCCTTCAGCGCTATGATTTTTGAATCAGAAGCTGACTGGAATCAGGACATATGAGTACCCTTCAGGCCTTGAAAAATCTGCTTGCCCCTGAAAAGTGAGAAGCTCCCAATAGTGAACAAAAGAACCTTAAAGGGACAGGTTTTTGGCACAATTTTCCATTTGTTTCTTGCTCTTTGTGAAAGCTGACTTTCCCAAGAGGAGGCAGTGTGGCCCAATCAGATAAGACACTAGACTGGAAGTCAAGAAACAGGCTGTATCCCGCTGATTGTATCCATCATAAGTCTTTGGACAAGTTACTTATCCTCTCTGACGTGTCTTCGGGCTTGTAATTTGTATATAATAATGAGTCTTTAACTCCTGATAATAAAACACTTTGATATCAAAATATGTTTTTGAAATAAAAAAAGAACAAGTTAAATACCATTTGGAAAAATTAGATGTCTGCAAGTCACCAGGGCCTGATGAAATGCATCCTAGAATCCTCAAGGAGCTGATAGAAGAGGTAGCTGAGCCGTTAGCTCTCATTTTTGGAAAGTCATGGGAGACAGGAGAGATTCCAGAAGACTGGAAGAGGGCAAATATAGTGCCCATCTACAAAAAGGGGAATAAGAACAACCCAGGAAATTACAGGCCAGTCAGCTTAACTTCTGTGCCAGGAAAGGTAATGGAGCAGGTAGTTAAGGAAGTCATCTGCAAGCACTTGGAAGGTAGTAAAGTGATAGGGAACAGCCAGCATGGTTTTGTAAAAAACAAATCATGTCAAACCAACCTGATAGCTTTTTTTGACACGATAACGAGACCCGTAGATAAGGGAGAAGCAGTGGATGTGGTATACCTAGACTTTAGTAAAGCATTTGATACTGTCTCGCATAATATTCTTATCGACAAACTAGGCAAGTCCAACTTAAATGGGGCTGCAATAAGGTGGGTGCATAACTGGCTGGCTAATCGTACCCAGAGAGGAGTAGTTAATGGTGCTCAATCCTGCTGGAAAAGCATAACAAGTGGGGTTCCTCAGGGGTCTGTTTTGGGACCAGTTCTGTTCAATATCTTCATTAATGATTTGGATATTGGCATAGAAACTACGCTTATTAAGTTTGCAGATGATACCAAGCTGGGAGGGGTTGCAACTACCTTGGAGGATAGGGTCATAATTCAGAATGATCTAGATAAATTGGAGAAATGGTCTGAAGTAAACAGGATGAAGTTTAATAAAGATAAATGTGAGGTGCTGCACTTAGGAAGGAATAATCTGTTTCACACATACAGAATGGGAAAAGACTGTCTAGGAAGGAGTACAGCAGAAAGGGATCTAGGGGTTCTAGCAGATCACAAGTTAAATATGAGTCAACAGTGTGATGCTGTTGCAAAAAAAGCAAACATGATTCTGGGATGAATTAGGAGGTGTGCTGTGAACAAGACATGAGAAATCATTCTACCGCTCTACTCTGCGCTGGTTAGGCCTCAGCTGGAATATTGTGTCCAGTTCTGGGCACCCCAATTCAAGAAAGATGTGGAGAAATTAGAGAAGGTCCAGAGAAGAGCAACTAGAATGATAAAAGGTCTGGACAACATGATTTATGAAGAAAGGCCGAAAGAATTGGACTTGTTTAGCTTGGAAAAAAGAAGATTGAGGGGGGACATGATAGCAGTTTTCAGATATCTTAAAGGGTGTCATGAGGAGGGAGAAAACTTGTTCTTCTTGGCCTCTGAGGAGAGAACAAGAGGCAATGGACTTAAGCTGCAGCAAGGGAAGTTTAGGTTGGACATTAGGAAAGAGTTCCTAACTGTCAGGGTGGTCAAGTACTGGAATAAGTTGCCAAGGGAGGTTGTGGAATCTCCCTCGCTGGAGATATTTAAGAACAGATTAGATAGATGTCTATCAGGGATGGTGTAGATAGTGGTCGGTCCTGCCATCGGGGCAGGGGACTGGACTCGATGGCCTCTCGAGGCCCCTTCCGGTCTTAGTGTTCTATGATTCTACGATTCTATGATAGCCCTGAGTCAGAAGAGTATTAACGTATCTCACATTCTAGTTTTACACTTGCTTTTATTCATAGCATAACTTGGTAGCTGCTACTTTTATATTTAAATTTCTGTATTGGAGTTCAAACTACCATTTGAACACTGATTTCAGATCTCAGAAGCAGAATTTTTGGCATTAACATTTGCAGCTTTCTTTAGTACTGGTGCTGCCACTTTGTAATTCCCCCATTTGCAGACCTTAAATAGTGGTGTCTTGCAATTTGAGGTTCTAGAAGTCTGTACTCTGGCTTGTAGACAAGTTTCCTCAGAATTAGACTCTTTAATGTAATACTTCCCTCACAGTGTATCTTACATATATAGCCTCTTTTCCAGTCTCCATGTAGGGGCTTGATACCTGATTCTTTCAGTCTAATGTGCACAAATTATGCAAAGTATGAGAGCACCCTTTTGGGGAAGATACAAAAATGACTTATGATATTTCTTAACACAAGAAAGTCCTGATCTCATAAGCATCTGTTAAACTCATAAGGGAATCAGTTATAAACTGCATGTCAGCTGGATAGCAGTTTTAATTAAAACTGACAAGAACAATTATGCCACCATCAATATGAAGGAAGCAACCCTCAGAAAAAAATAAGATGACAGATTGGAAGTTACGTATTTTTTAGTTGATTGATTATTTCTGTGCTGGAATCCTATGCAAAAATAACATCTTTTTGTAACGCTATTAAACCAAATGCATACATCAGTAATATAGCCGCAACATAGATATGCTATGCCATGTTAAACTGAAATAATCAAATTTATGTCAGAACTTGTTTCCTATTAATTAGAAACACTTATTATTAATGCAACTGTCTTAAGTGCTACCTATTTCACACTCCTCCCCATAGCTAACTCCTGGTTCAACATGTACTACATTTCTCTTTGTTTTAACTTACTATAAAACAGGGTGACACATGTGAATGGTACAATATAAGTCAATGAATAATCACAACGTCAATGCCATTGTGAAATCGCCATTGAAAACCTTCATTGTGAAATCACTGTAGGAGACTGGCGCGTTTTTTGCAAACCCTTTTGTAGCTGAGTTCTCACAATGTTGCCAAGTGAGTAGGAAGGTGTGAAAGTCAGACAGTAAAAGGGAAGAGAATTAGGGTCTGAATGATTAAGAGCTTGTGTTGCACTGGGAGTCTCCACACTATGTGTATCTGAGTACACTTCTTCATATGGTCTCTTTCTAGAGAAGATGATTGTGAGTCCTCAGACCCTAGCTACTGTTCTGGCTAACTCCATGCCCTTCCCTGGCAATAATATGTTCTGAATGCGCTAAAGAATGTCCCTCTGACTTTGAATGAAGGAACTAGCTGACATTTTTAAAGTGTTCATGGGACATTTCATAGGTCAAATTATGCTCTTGGTTATTTGTCTCTTACTACCATTGGTACCACTGAAAGCTGTGGATACTTATCTGGGGACATAATTTGGGCTAATTTTACTGATTTGGCTCTGGTAATTTTACGTCTAAGTGTAGGTCCCAGATGCAGAGGGGTATACCCAATTTCCTTCCGAGTTCTCTGGTCTCCAGGGCTGCGTCTACACGTGCACGCTACTTCGAAGTAGCGGCAGTAACTTCGAAATAGCGCCCGTCACGTCTACACGTGTTGGGCGCTATTTCGAAGTTGAAATCGACGTTAGGCGGCGAGACGTCGAAGTCGCTAACCCCATGAGCGGATGGGAATAGCGCCCTACTTCGACGTTCAACATCGAAGTAGGGACGTGTAGACGATCCGCGTCCCGCAACATCGAAATAGCGGGGTCCTCCATGGCGGCCATCAGCTGGGGGGTTGAGAGATACTCTCTCTCCAGCCCTTGCGGGGCTCTGTGGTCACCGTGGGCAGCAGCCCTTAGCCCAGGGCTTCTGGCTGCTGCTGCTGCAGCTGGGGGTCCGTGCTGCATATACAGGGTCTGCAACTAGTTGTTGGCTCTGTGTATCTTGCACTGTTTAATGAAAGTGTGTCTGGGAGGGGCCCTTTAAGGGAGCGGCTTGCTGTGGAGTCCGCCCCGTGACCCTGTCTGCAGCTGTGCCTGGATCCCTTATTTCGATGTGTGCTACTTTGCTGTGTAGACGTTCCCTCGCTGCGCCTATTTCGATGTTGGGCTGAGCAACGTCGAAGTTGAACATCGACGTTGCCGGCCCTGGAGGACGTGTAGACGTTATTCATCGAAATAGACTATTTCGATGTCGCAACATCGAAATAAGCTATTTCGATGTTGGGTGCACGTGTAGACGTAGCCCAGGACACGTTGGACTCCTGTACACAGAAATTCCACAGATGTCAAGACAGCAAATAGGACCCTGACAATTTATGGTTTGAAATCACATGGGGTGGGTGAGAGGGAAGATGTGAGGAAAGGCTTCATTACAATGCGCACCCAGAGGAGTTACAGCAGCCTGCTCCAAAATTCCTCCGAGGATGCAGTAGAATGTGCTGGGGTGGAAGCCTGCTATACTTTCAAAGTATGCAGTGTGTGCTCACCTTCTGTGGTGATTCAGCTTCCCCCATGGAGTGCCTGGCAGAGGGAAGGTGAGTCTGAACATAGGCATGGCCCCATTCTCACCACACCTTCTCTTCCCCGTGAGGAGACCAACAGTGCTGACTGCACTGTCCTGGAATGGTCCGTGCACTGGAGACTGCAGATGACAACAGTCCCCACTCTGAGACGCGTAATATGGAAGGTAGACCTATGCTGTCTCCCCCTCGCATACGTTTGCAGCAACTGGAACAGTCTCACAGTGGTGGATTAATATAAGGGCAAAAGGGGCAGTTGACCCAGGGCTCCCAGGCCTGAGGAGAACCAAGGCTCCATTTTGTTTAAACAATGCACTGTAATGGAAGAAAATAAACCTGTCATGTCATTCTTATTTTAAAACTAATTTCAGTGTAATTTTATGATGCCCCCAGAATAATAACCATGTAGAGATTTTAAAGCCTAAATCATGGTGTTACATTAATCTGTTAATATATTGGGGAGGGGTTTGTGACTGTGTTGTCCTAGGCCCTCACCTGTTCTCAATCCGCCCCTGCTCACTTAGTGGATCATTCATATTAATTACGGTTTTAAAATTAATTATTGTGGATTAAAAAAATCCACATGTATGTGGACCTTAAAGATAACAGTGAGTGAAACTGGAGAGGACAACAGCTATAAGGTCCTTGGGTTAAAGTGTGGGGAAACATCTTCAAAGGCTAAATGTCTATTTTTCTTAGTTTGAAAACAACATCCAAACTATAAGACAATTAAAAAATAAAGGGCCAAATTCATCAACTCCATGCTCTAACCAATCTTACAGCACAGATTAATTTAGTCCATAATATTTACTTACCTGATACACAACCAGTCATTTGCTGGGTATAGTTGGAGTAGAAGTAAGATATGTGATTCTCCCAGAATCTACCGTTCAAGCCAATGTTCATGCCATTCTTTCTGAAGAAGAGATTTTAAATTATTTGAAAAACGAAGTTTGACTAAGGTAATGTCTGCAAAGACATCTTGGTGAGTCATAAGGTACACTAAATTCTTCGTGTGTGTCATTGTTCTTATACATGCAGACTGGCATGAACAATTCCTGCAAAGGCAAATACTATGCCAAAGTTCTTTAGGCAAGTTTGAACAAAAGAAACGGCATTATATATTCTGATGATTAAATAAACCTTACTACTCAGTCATTGGTAAAAACTCAAATATTTTTATTCTCACGTGGCTTTTGAATTAGTGAAAGTCTTCTGAGCATGACAACGTAACTTTTGCAGTTAGACTGATAGAGGTGCCTAACATATGAATTTTATTTTATCATACAACTTGAAAAAACTAAGTCTTTTTCATATTAAAGTAAAATCTTAGTCATTATACTACTCAGCCTTGCTTTTGCATCAGAGATTGCCCAGATCATTTAGAGTACACTTACATCATTTGGTGCTGTTAGAAAAGCATATGTTACTACAGGTTGAACCTCTCTAGTCTAGCACCCTTGGGACCTGACTGGTGGTGGATGAGAGAATTTGCCTGACTATGGGAGGTCAATATTGTCCAGCAGCATTACCAACACTCCCACTACTTCCTGGGCTCTTAGAAGACATTTAGGGGTAAATTACAGCTAAATAACAACACAGAACATTGAAAGCCAGTCTTGGAGGCTGTAAACTTGTTTTACGGGACAATGGGAAACTTGGCCATACCCATGATAAGTAGTTGTCTGGCTAACTAAAATCGTGCCAGAGTATGGATGTTGCTGGACAAGAGAGTTGTGGATTAAGGAGGTTCAACTTGCACTTTAATGCCAACTTCGTCCAGAAACTGAAATGAATATATGCATTTTTTATATTATTGTGTTCCACTAGACTGTGTCTTTTGACATTTCCTTTTCACAACTGGAAGGGTTTTGCATCTTTCCTTGTTTGTTTGTATTTTACATATTCCTCATTTCTTTTATAAATTTACCTTTCTGATATACGATTGCCTTTCCTCTGCACAGACTTACCGTGCTGTTGCCTCAGACTTTTTCTAACTGTAATGCTGAGCTCATCACCCAAGTTAATTGGGTTTCCATGGTTGCGCACAGTGGAATGATTGATTCTTTCACCAGTAATACTGTCAATGGTTTAATCTGTATACTTGTATATTTGGATTTTTCACCTTTTTAATGTTACAGTGGTTGCTGTCAGTACTTCAACAGGCCGACATGCGTATTATACTTGCTGCTTTTGCCTCAGATATATTTAGAAAAGCTGGTTGTTCTGGAAGATGCAGTATTTTGGGCAAGTGAGATTTTTGTCACTGGATGGCACTTCAGAAGTTCTACCATACCTGCATCCTTTAACTACTGACATGCTTTTACCTTTTAGTGCATCAGCCTAATGATGGTAAAGGTTTGGTTAGGTTTTTTTGTTTTTTTTTTTTCAAACTATTGTCTGATGTTCTATCTATTCTCCTCATATACAAACATCCTCCACTTATAGTCAATGTGTTTTATGTGCCAAGTGACCAGATGAGGGAGGTGGCAAGGGTTGGGGGACTTGTGGGTGGAAAAAAAATGAACACAGTATCACGTCCAATATCTTGTGTTCTATTGCAAATAAGAATTGTGACAATTGAGTGCACATCTGCTTTTATCATCTACTTTAATGTGCACTCCAAACAAAATGGGGTTAAATAAATAAAAATAAAAACAATAAAAATAAACTTTTATTCTATTCACACAATGTGCTTTGCATTAGGGCTGAAATTCTGGCAGGTGCTACCTACACCCACAGCAAAGACACATGGCTCTCAGTACCAGCATTTGTGAGGAAAATTGCTTGACTCTGTTTTGACCTGCGCAAAAATGCAAGCAGAAGCTGTGCTACAGGCTCTTTGAACTCAGATCAGCACCAACTGCTTTGTAGGGTGTGAGCTACATGTGAGCTGAAATTCATTTCTGTGCAGAGGATTTGTGCAAGATCTACGCACCACTTCAGTTCTATTTTAAATATCCAGTGTCCTGCATGGGATGTTTTGTACCTATAGAACAATTGAGGCCAGTGGTGTCCACATTTGTGGTTGTCATCTTTCCATATGCACCACATTATATTATACAAAACTTTATTAAATAATATTAGAAAAATAAATACCTTCTGGCCTTCGAATTTACACAGAACTGTGAGATGACATAATAAGCACAGACACAAGTATGGCAGCTCGACTCATTGCAGCAAAGAAAGGCTAACTCTGGAAAGACTTTGAACCCCGCTTATCCTGTAACAGCGCACAGAGGAGCATGCAGACAGTGGCACTGCCCCATCACATTAGAGGGCGCGATACCAAACCCCCACCTTGCCATGCCCTGTAGTGCTCCCTTTCAGTTCCCCACTGGCTGGCAGGCTGCCTCACCTGGGAGAGCGCCTGTGCTAACCATCTCGAGCGTGTGTGAAGAACTCAAAGAATTATTATTTCTTATGAGTTAGGGACGCATGCATTTGCCACAATGCAGTGTCCTGTTCACCCCCTGTGGCGAGTCGTGAATGTAGTGGACACGCTGATCTTGGACCTGCTATCTAAAGAATCTGAGCTAAAGCTCACAGAAATGCTTGGCAAGCTAAAGATAGTAGGCAGGCCTGATGCAAAGACTGGTGCACATAGAATGTTGTCTACCTTGTGCTCACAAACATCTCTTCAACAAGGCATACATTTTGTCTAAACAGCATCTTCTGCCTGTTTTTTCTTCTGCATCCCTAAAGTCATAATGTCGAATTAGTCATTTTTATACTAGAGAAACTTTAATACCTACACCCATCGGTACTCCACAACACTGACAAGACAAAACCATTTTTATACAACTATAAGCAAGAATTACTGTATTATTCCAGTATTTTAAAGTAAGGCAGGAGAGGTTCAAGTATTCTCTCTCTTATCAGTAAAATGGCTTAAAGTAATAATGAATTGCTCACATTCTCTAAGTATTACATGCTTATTAGTCATCTTGCCCGGTGTTTATTGGAACTGAGGCAGACAAAACATTGTGCAAGGTGGATAATTTAAGCATATCTGTATGCAAACAGCAGATGATGTAGAAAAATGGAGATGATAGCTTTTCAAAACATTTATAGATAATGAACTTCGTAAGGCAGGTCACAGAACAGTTTTAAGTGTATTAGTTATATAGCAAAAACTGCTGCTGTCACTTCATACAGCCATAGATCTACTTGAGTGAAACTCACTCTACATCTGTAGAAATTAAATGTATGAGTTTTTATAGAGTGGATCATAAGTCACTGAGGAGTGTGAACTCCACCATCATATTTAACCTGGGGCCAACACACTGGACTGCCAGGCTACGACTACACTATAGAGATATTTTGAAATAAGTTATTTAGAAACAGCTATTTTGAAATATCTTATTTCAAAATAACACAGCTACATACAGTATTCCTCCCTCAATGAGGGTTACCAATTTCTCAATAATGCATCCTGCTATTTTGAATTTCTTTTCAATTAATGTATGTGTAGTGTCGATGTTAGCAAAGTTATTTCGAAATAACAGCTGTTATCTTGAAATAACGCTGTAGTGTAGATGTAGCCCCATTGAGTCCTTCCCCTGTAACATCTCCTCCATGGTAAATCTTGTGGCTTGAATGGCATCCAGAGTCCAGTGTTTTGGTTGCACTAAATACTGGGGCCATTGGCTCTGCGGAAACACTCATCCACAACCTGTCCCGCTGCTCAGTTCCCTGGCCTACCCACAATGCATTCAGCTGTTCCAGCCTCTGCAAAGCTGGTATAGAGTTGGAGGGAAAATGGTTTTCCTGCCCTATGAGAATATTCAGGAGGCAGGTTGGTTTGGTTTGTGACAATTTGAAAAGTTGAAATCAAAATGAAGTGTTTTAGTTGACATCATGCAATTTTTCCCCCTCCATATTTTCAGTTAACACTTTTTTTTTGAAATTCCAAACATTTAAAGAACCCCTGCATTTTTAAACTATTAGTGTTGAAACTTCATTTTGACTAAAACAGACTTTTTTTTCCCATTTCAAAATGGGATATTCTGGCAATTTTGACCCCACCCCCCCTTTTGGGGTTTTTTTTTTTTTTTTTCATTTTTTAAAAATCAGTCTCAACCAAGTCCTCCCTGTGAATAGTTTTCCATAATTTGGCATTTTGTCATAAAAAAATTGTTTCAAAATTCCTAACCAGGTTCAGACTGGCAAGTAAAGCATTCTTCTTGCAGTACAAGCCTTCTGCAATTGCTCAGCAGGCAGACTCAGCGTAACATTTATTGGCTTCACATTTTGTCCTTCTTACTCCTTGCACCAGTGGGCAATGCCTCGGTGGTCTCGACTCCTCTGGGGCTTGTACTATAAAGAGGTACTCACAGGGTCAGATAAAGGGGTGATGGATCTGGCCTTCTGTGAATAAGCAACAATCGCACTTAAATGCATTTGTGCTTTAAACCAGTATCTGGAAACTTTTGATTCCTGTGAAAATAATTTTGTTAATTCACTTCGTTTTCACGTTACCACAGTTTAAAACTGCTATTTTTATTGTTCCACTATAACCTAAATTATTAATCTGACAGGTTTATAGGAAAGCGGGAATGAGTACAGACATTTTTTTAGATAACATTTCTTGTGTTTTGTGCAGTAACAGCTAAATGAATCATTCCTTTTCACTAATGACCCATGTTACATTAGCAATCAGTAAATGCTTTATATCTCTAATTTGATTTAGTGAACCTGTGCTTTGGAAATAATATGCTTTAACACAAAGGTTGAAAAAAAACCTCTTGAGCCAATTTCAAAGACGAGGAAAGTGAGAGCAAGGCCATTCACTTCTGCAGGCTTTATTATGGAGATGTGTATCACTTTCAGACTTCTCAGGTACACAAGGGAGGATCCTACCATTCTGAGCTGAGCTGTGTTCTGATAAGAACAAATGCTGTCTTGTTTCCTCTCAACCAAGTACAAAATTTGAAATATGGAGATTTTGGTCTTGCCTTCTTTAAATTCTTTCTGTGCCCTTGCAGCAGCATACGTTATTTGTCAGTTCTGGTAATTACAGAAACCATTGCAACTGCAGGTTGGGGTTACCTTTCCAATGCGAGACCACCAGCCTCTGTGAGACTACAGGAACCACCATTCCTGTGATCTGGTGCAGTGTTTCGCAAAGTGTGGTACGCGTACAATGGGTGGTATGTGAAAGGGATTTGAGGGGATCGGTGGCAGAAAACAAATCACTAAAAATCAGGAGTTTAGCACTGGGATGGCATTGAGAGAGGGGGTACGCCGAAAAGGCCTAAGTCCCAAAAGGGGTAAGTGAATGTTCTAAGTTTGGGAAACAGATTCTGGCGGATGTGGTCAAATAGCAAAGCTCTTGGTAAATGTCTCTTAGGATATTCTTTCTCATCTTCACACCCCCCTGCTCCGTCTTCCCAACTCCTCTTAAATCCCACTGAGGCCATCCCTTCTCCTGGCAGACCTTTGAATTCCAGTCACTGACAGACATGCCAAAACAGGGGCCTTCTAACTAAACAGCATTGCTTAAAAGGTTCATTCTAAAAGAAGCTTGTTGGGTTCCCACCCCGAAGGGATAACAATCACCAGAATAGGCTTTTGTGCAGTAACACAATACACTACAGTGAGAAAAGACTGCAGTAAAAATGTGCTGCAAGGTACAAATACAGTTGCCTCCAATGGCACACATTTTGACTAGAAAAGCTACCCTGATATTCTTTGTACATTGCAGTGGGAAGTTCAACCTTTGAGATGGGGTGAAGGGGGCTTAAATGACCATGCACTTGACTGCCTTTGGTGTTAGGCATATTCTAAGGCTATTTCCTTCCCTTGTTCTCGTTCCCTTTCACATGTGCTTGTGTACACACATATGGAGCTACTCAGTGTATGAAGACTCCTTCCAATGAGTCAGCAACATTTCTGGATAATGTGTTTTGAGAAGCAGGGGAAGGGTTTTTGTTTGTTTCTCCTTTGCATGACTTACAAGCAGCTGTATTGCTGGGCTGAACAGAATAATGCATCAGTTAAATGCAGAAGTAATGTCCTGACCTTGGAAGAACTGGGTGACTCAGAATTGATAATAGGATGCAGAACATACCTGCATTAATCTGGTTTGGATATGAAGTATCTGGAAATTGTTACTGTCAATAGGCTATTCACTGGCTAATGTGAAATGAGTTGATGATTTCACACTGGCACTTATTTGGCAACTGGCCAGGACAGTTGGTACCCATGTTGGTCGAGTCTTAGCAGGAGGGTCAGGGCTGACAGAGCATGGACACTGGGCACTCATACGTCTCTAGACAGTGTTGTCTTTGTTTTGAATGTATATTATTACTTGCACAACCCCTTATTGTGACATAATTGATCTGTAAATAACTAGGGGACTTCGTTATGGGGTTAAACATAAGGGTACTGGGGGTACAATGTTTTCACTGAGCGTCCTGCTGTGTAGAACCCACTCGTCTTCCCGTGCCAACAGAACACAGGATTCTATGACTTTGGGGTTCAGTGCAAATGGTATATATTTCAGAGGCTTTCTCTGGGATGGGATAGAGGAGCAGTGTCCAACAGGAACTCATAGCTCGCCGCACTTGTGGTTGTCATCCTTCCATATCCACCACATGCCCCCCAACTCTAAATAAATGTGCTTCCCCTCCCCCAGAACCAGGGTCCTTCAGCCCCCCCCATCCTTCAGCCCCCCCTCCCTATTCTAATTTAATGCCAGTGACTCACCAGAGCTGCCACTGGATCCATTTCCAAAGCTGCCCCACCGGGCCACGGCCAGGGGAGCTGCTGGGGCTGCTGCAGAGGCTGCAGCTGAAGCCACTGCTGGAGCCACCACCAGGGCTGCCACCAGGGCTGCAGCTGAAGCTGCCGCCAAGGCCACTGCCGGAGCTGCCAATGGGGCCACTGCTGCTGCTGCCACGTACTTCTCCCACTAAGCTGTCGGGTGCGTGCGTGGAATGGGCGGATGGCACTTCCCATGTGCCGCTCTAGGAGGAGCCATATATAAAGGCTCCACAAGCCGCGTGTGGCTCCAGAGCCAGATTTGCAGTGTGCTGTTCGCCACATGTGGTGAGTGGCGAATATCTTGGATATGGCAGAGAGAGAGCATTTTATAGGATACGTGTGGTTATTGTGTGTGCTTGATTATTATTTTTTCATTTTTTTTTAAAATTGGGAGGGTTTATCAGACTGTGGAAATGTTTGACACTGTGTGTGCATTTTATAAATTCTGGGTTTGGTGGCAACTTAAAGACTAACAATTTTATTGTGGCATAAGCTTTTGTGAGTTGCAGCTCACTTTGTTAGATGCATGCAATGACTTTCACTTCATGCATCTGATGAAACGAGTTGCAACTCACAAAAGCTTATGCCACAATAAAATTGTTAGTCTTTCAGGTGCTACCTGACTCCTTTTTTTTGCTGAAACAGACTAACATGGCTACCTCTGAAACCCAAGAATTCTGACCATTGGACAGGCATATTTGCCATTATAAATGTAAAAATCTAAAATAAATCCTGCCTGGAAAATCTGAAGTCTGGCAACTGTTATCCACACTAAATTCCCTGAGAAAACCTTTAATAGATCTCATCATTACGCCTAGCTTGTAACTAGTGGCAATCACATTGTCTAATGCAGCCTGCTACTGTTTTCATCTGTTACCAGGCTCCCAATATGAATCAGGTCTCATAGGCTGCATCTAGACTTACCTTGAAGGTCAACAGCTGATATGCAACTTTTACTATGCCAATTGCATGGCAAAAATCAATTTTGCAGCTATCAATTTCTGTGCCTGTCTTCATGGCAGAAGGTTGACGGGAGAGTTCCTACCGTCAACCTTGCTTACTGCCATGTGGCTCAGGAGGAGTTCCCAAGTTGATGTGGACCCTGGAATGTGCCATTTTGCGCACGCACAAAATGGCATCCCAGAAGATCAACCCGGAGCAGTCAGTCTTCTCCAGTAAGTGTAGATGTAGCCATAGTGTTGGATGATATATAAATATAGTAAGAATCAGTTCTTGCCCCAAAGATGTTTGCAATTTAGCTTGAAAAGATGGAAGAGGCAAGTGTAATAGACAAGGGAATGATGGGGAGGGGAGATGAAGATAACATCAATGGAACACGAGGTTGATTGGATATGCTGTGTGCCTGACTTGCCATTTTCAAGACAGGAATGATGTACTACAAAGAGGAAGAATCAGTGAATTTCTACTGGCCTTTTATCTCACCATTATTGTCCTCCTTCCCATCCTCCCACCCCAAAACCCTTCTTCACTATGACACCTTCAAAAATTTGACAATGATTAGGCAGCTAGTTTACTGTAACACCTATTTTTCATGAGGAAGAAGGCACAAAGGTGCTTGACCCCAATCCTTAGAGGCATTCAGGCACCTGATTTCCACTTAAATCAATCGGAGTTAAGTGCCTAAAGCTACAACTACACTACCATGGAAGACTGACCCACTCAGGGTTGATCTTCTGGGGTTTGATTTTGCGTGTGCATGAACTCAAGCTCTGAGGGATCAAAGTCAACCCCTGTACTCCTTGTGAGATGGGAGGGTTAAGGAAGGTCAAAGGGAGAAACTTTCCCTGTTAATACAGACAAGTTAGCGAAGTGTAGATATGTTGATTTTTGCTACACAATTGGCAAAGCTAAAACTGTGTATCTGCGGCCAACTTCTATGTCTAGTGTTGACATAGCTTAACTATCTCTGGTCAATACAGATGGAACAGAAGTTAAATGATAAATAGGGAAGGACAAAACTCTTGGGGGTCAGGTCTTGTAAGGAGCAAAAAACTCTGTGGTGCAATGAATAGTTTTGAAGAAAGGAGCGAAACTGACAAGCCAGAAATGTGATTTCAGTAGCAGTGTTTCAAATAGATCTGAATGGGGGAGAAGTGAGTATCAGGAAGGCCAGGAAAAAGTCACAATCTTTGAGGTGGGTGAGAAATATCCATTTGAAGGATTAGACTGTAGTGTAGCACTTATTCCCATGACAAAATCCTTAAGGAACAAAATATGAAGCCACTTTACCTAAATTGGTTATATGGCTTTTCAGTCAAAATCCAGTATAGCGAGCTGGGAGCTGAACATAATGTGTGGTGTGGTCGTCTTCTTCTTCAACTATTTCAATGACAAAACATACCATGTGTGCCTTTTGGTGAATAATAGAGAACAGTGCTGCAACATGTTATGAGTAGGTGTTGCCTTATTGTTGGCCAACAATTTTGTTGCCTCACCCAGAAGTATCCTCTTAAAGATACCGCGGTGATAAGACAAATATTTGGCAACACAGACTCAAGTAGCTGGATGAAGTGGTCATTTCAAATGTTAATACACATACATCCCTAGGGAATAATAAACAATATGGGAGTCATTCCTAATTATTGGTTCTCCACTATCAGTCATCAACTCCTCCTTCTCTAGATACTATTATTTTTAGAAATGACTATTATGCTACTTTAAATTTGTGGTGCACAATTATTTAATTGAAATTAAACCTGAACTTGTATTTCGTGATCTGAATTCCTAGCCTTACTCATGCATCTCTCATTCATGAAAATTATATATTTGGAATGTGATGTGAATAATTAAGATTAATTAAAGCCACCAACAGTATGCTAAAAGGCTTGCATTTAAAATAGGGACTAGAACAAGTAAGGCCATTACTCAGAAATGATCATTTGTAGTACAGCTTCTTGCAAATTTCGAAGAATAAATCACTTATTTTTTAGACAAAGCTTGACAAAACATCGGTTTGGTATTAATTTTGTAAAAAAATCAATTTACTGGGATGATGCTAATCTGAATCTCTTTTTTTTATTCAAACCTCTAATGTTCACAGAAGAGGATAAGTGACAGAAATTGTTCCAGTATTGACCCTTCAGTGTAAGGAGTTTCTATTGTTCAGAATACGCAATAAGAATTCAATGTACCAGCAACATAGCAAAATACCTTATGTTTTTTATCCCTTCCTGTAGGCTTAATAATCTTCTTAAAACTTTCCAGGAAGGTGTGAGGAAATCCTTTCTGAGGTGGAGTGCCAAAATTTGACTTTTTGACCTCTATGTATGGCTCGAAAGTTGGTGATGCTTCTAAAAGTCACAAATAGTACTACTTACAGCACGGTGGGGCCTCCAGCTCCAGTCCCCTGCTGGTAAGGGGGTTCCAGGGAGGAGGGAGTTGGTCCCAGACCCATGCTGCTAAGGGAGCTCTGGGGAGAGGGGCTCTGGTCCCAGATCCATGATGTTAAGGGGGCTCTGGGGAGGGGAGCTGCAGCCCTAGCCCCACAGAAGGGGACTCCACAGCAGGCCTCCAGCTGCAGCTCTGCAGACGAGGCTCAGCAGGGATGCGGGCTCTGGTGGGGGGAAAGGTGGGCTGTGGCCCTGGTCTGCACTGCAGTTGGGGCTCCAAGGGGAAAAGGAGGGGCTCTGGCCTGGCCCTATGTAGCAGTATGGACTCAGTCCCCAGCCCTGTGGCAGAGCCTCTGGCCCCATGGCACCGCAGGACGCCGGCCCCATCTCATGGAGGAAGCTTGTGGGCTGGGGAGGGGAGCTCTGGCCCCAGCCACACAGAGGGGACTCCACAACCTGGCCTCACGCCATGGAGGGGGACTCTGAGAGGGAAGGGTGAGCTCTGGCCCCCATGCTCCTGCCCCCTCCCAGGCTGCATGGGGGAGGATGGGTGGGGCTGGAGCCCTCACTGCATGTCACTCTGAATCGGCTTGTGTGCCGAGTGGCACGTGTGCTGGGGGGTGCCGACCCCTGCTGTAAAACATTCTATTTTTAGAAAGACTTGAAAAGGTTATTAAAAAAACAACAACAACAACAAAAACTTTTTCCCCCCTCTTGGGCACAGAGGCCTTTACACCAAAGGCGTATGAGTTAGACTATGGTAAGATCTGAGTTAATGTGCTCATGCTACATTCTGCTCTTGTTCCCAGAATTTGGGTCATACTCTTTTATATTTTGCATTAAAACCCAGTTCAGCTAAGCACCTACGCAACACACTTAAGTCTTGTTGACTTCAACACTTAATTATTTTGCTGAATGGGGGAGGGGGCAGGGAGGGCTTTGTTTCTCAAATGAATAAAACTACAAGGAGATGACTAGCTGCTTTTTTTCAACCAGCTCAGAAGTATTTTTAGTGCCTGACAGTATGATACTTTATAACAACACAAAGTAAGCTGTTGAAAAAGAGGAAATCGTGTCTCGGAGGAAGTCAGGAAAACATTACCATCTCTCTAATTACTAATCCTTTTGATGTTGTCAACTGGTACCTTAAGCAAGGGGAGTCATTGTTTAACTTCCTTCCGATTTAATGTGGTCACTTCATCGCTTACAAAAATGGCCATTGCTGGTAACATTTACCATTTAAGGCCTAGAATGTGACATGCATGCATAGCCCTGTGTTGGGGGTGGAGCCAGACTGAGCAGCCCCAGGGGGAGGACTGGGAAGCATTCTGCCTTGAGGTGGAAGGTGACTTCCCACAGCTTCCTAGGGCACCCAGAGAATGTGTCCCCTGCACAGCATCCCTCTTCAGAATACCTCTTTCATTTCTGTGAATAGCCACCTGTCTGTATCAATGCAAAGCAGAGACGTTTTTTGTGTGCCTCCTCCCAGCCCCATACTGAGATTCTGTGCACCCCCTGAACGATATGGATCAAGGAACCTTGCACACCTCTAAACAAAGGAGTTTGCAATTTTAAACAAGGTGGGGGAGGAAGACTCCTTAGCCTTTTAGCTACTTGTGGGACATTTTTGAAACTAACTCACAAAACCCTCTTATTTTTCACTAGAACTCAGGGTTTGTTATGAAGGATTTGTACATTTATGCTTCTTTGCTACCCATTTATTTGCTTAATCTTAATTGTGAAAGAGGAAAATTCAGGTTGCCAGGGAACATTTCTTCAAGCAAAGAGTTTGATAAATTCTCATTGAACTTGATTCAAAACTATATGGAGGGCTTTATAGTGATACTATACCACCAGGGTGGGGAAACTACTGCCTGTGGCCCAGATCAGGCCTGCGGTGTGCCTGAATCTGGCCCTCAAGACTCAGCTTGCACTGCACTGCACTCTACTCCTGCACCCTACCTCCTGCCCAGATCCCTCATCTCCACTCTGGCCTGCTCCCTGGCAGTCTCCTGCCATGCACTGAACTAGACGTTTTGGCCCTCCGACTCAAGAAGGGTTGCCAACCTCTTTTATGCAAGAATCTTCCTGATCTAAAACTGAGCTCAAATGACACGCTGTCTCTGTGGAATGCATGTCCATCTAGGCTCTGAGGTTTCATTACAATGCCTTTCACAGGGCCTCATGTAATGTTTCAAAATATAAATTTGCTTTAAATGATTTTGCATTATTGTGGGTGTAACCCTTCTTCCAAGTGGAACCAGCAGCATCCACCCAACACAGAACCAGCTTGAGCTCCCACCCAGTAACCTGCAAAATTCACACACCACTTGAGGCACCTCGGAGAGGCAATACTTGCCCCTGCACAAGCACAGAATCTGAGTGTAGATAATAAATGTTTAACGAAAGGGAGGGAAATAACTTGGCATTAATTTGGGCAAAAATCCCCCCCCAAGTAGATCGGGCAGTATTCTCAAGTTCTTAAGTTCAGCAGTCTAAATGTCAGCCACCATCTGCTGCCATCTACTTCTCGACTGCGAATTCTGCCCAGCAGTCTCAAGTGATTTCAGTTCCCGGTGATTTCAGCTCATAGCTAACAGGATGGGGGAAAAAAGCAGTCATATGGCACTTTAAAGACAAACAAAATAATTTATTAGGCAATTGCCTTGCATGGTGTTAGTCTTTAATGTGTTACATGACTACTTTTTTGTTTTTTGTTTTGTGATGATACACCCTAACACAGCTACCTCTCTGAGGATGCAAAAGCACAGCTCCCGTACAACATAAAAAAAGGCTCTTACTGATGCTTTCTTAGCTCTGTTCTTGGGAAAGACAGCTGGGGGTTGGTGGGGAGAACAGGTCAAACCAGTCTGTGCAGGAAAGGGTGTGATACCACCTAACCAGAATAACCTTTTTTTACTATGGCTACTCTCATAGAGCCCTGAAAATCAAGCTCCTGCTTAAGAAGATTCTTTCTGCTAACTGTGACCCTGTTCCTTTAGAACAATTTAGCATAATTTATTTACTTTTTTCTGTTCCCACAAAATTACAAAGATTGGTAACCATATTTAACTATCCCTGCATTTAATACAAACATAGCTGGTGTAGGGTGACAAATTAAGTTGGATACAATGAGCAAGATACCAATCCATCTGCTGACTATCTAACACATTGAAGGAAAGCTCAGTGGCTTGACCATTGGCCTGCTAAACCCAGGGTTGTGAGCTCAATCCCTTGAGGAGGCCATCGGGGCAAACAGGTTTAAAAAAAAAACAAAATGAAAAAGGGATGGTGCTTGGTCCTGCTAAGAAGGCAGGAGCTGGACTCATTGACCTCCGGAGGTCCCTTCCAGTTCTACGAGATGTGTATCCCCATAAAGCAGGAACAAACTATGCTTACATAGACACATCCAGGGTCTCTCCCTGTTTCCAGCTAGCTGTAAGTGAAGCATTCCTTCTGATCCTTCTTAACAGTGATATCAACATTCACAGGTTTCCATGCTGCTTATGAATGAGATTGATCCTGTTTTCAAACATGCTGAAAATGCCTTGACCCACAGTATTACGCGGATTTGGAAGCAGACAGGTGCATACAAACCTGCTAACCAGTGTAGAGGAAATTGTGTTTCTCAGATGGATAAAGAAGGGATAACTGCAAGTGGATGGAATCCAGATTAAAAATGTTCACACAAATGTGTAGTCTGATTTAAAAAAAAGAGTGAATAAAGTCAATTATACATTTGCATTATCACATTACCGGGTTGGATCTTCAGCTCATCCTCCACAAGCTCTGCCAATTTACACTAACTGAGGATCAAGCTCTGTAGATTTAATGGCTAAATTCTGTAGTCTTTATTTAGTTTTGGTCCCATTTTATCAATCCTCATTAAGGCCAGGTCTACCTTGGGAAGTTAGATCAGTATAACTAAGCTTCTCATTAGTGCAAAAAATCTACAGCCCTGAGTGACACAGTTAGAATAAATTACCTGTTGGTCTGGACAGCACTGTGTGGAAGGGAGAGCTTCTCCTGTCAACAGAGCTGCCATCTCTTGCAAAGTTGGAGTACCTTGGCTGATGGAAGAAGACTTCCCATTCGCATAGATAACATCTTCACTGAAGTCCGAAAGTAGCACAGCCACAGCAGTACAATTACATTGCTGCAGTGTTTTAAGTCCAATATCCTGTGGCCTAAATGATCTCAAGAAAGGCCATGCTAAGGGTGGACAAAATGTCCATCTAGCTCAATATACTTCCCTATAACAGTGGTTAGAGCAGATGCTTCAGAAGAAATGACTGGCACAGGGCAATTATCTAGTGATATGATACACCCATTCTTGTCTAGCCTCCACTTCTGGCAGTTGGAGGTTGAGAAACATTCAGAATATGGAGTTAAGTTTTTGACAATCTAGTCTAAAAGCCATTCATAGACCGCCTATCCTCCATGAAATTCTCTCTCTCTCTCTCTCTCTCTCTCTCTTTTTTTTTTTTTTGGTTTTAAATCTAGTTACACTTTTGGCCTTCAGAACATGCTCTGTCATTTAGTTCCAGAGGGGGACTGGGCATTATGCGAGGAGGTACTTCTTCAAACTCTTTGTTTTCAACATACTGTACTTCATTGTGTGAGTCCTTGTTCCTGCGCTATGTGAAGGGGTAAATAACACTTCCTTATTCATGGTTTAGACACCTTTCAGGATCTTATAGACCCCTATTATAGTCCCCCCATGTGCCATGGACTTACATGGTAGTATTATGATATTATCTGTCATATGGTGGAAAAGTACCCAAAAAAATCACTTGAGTAAAAGTACTGCTATTTTTTTTGGCGGGGGGAGGGAGTTAATTAAGTAAAGGGGAAAGTATCCTTCTGGAAAACTACTCAAGTAAAAATACCGTACAACCATGTTGTGGCTTAATTGAACCCAAGTATCCAGAAGTGAAAAATCTTAAAATCTGTGGTATGATAATCCATGGTTGACCACTATGAGTTACCATAGGGAAGCGTTATATAAAATGTGTATATATATATGTGTGTGTGTGTGTGTTTGCATATACACATACTTATATGTGTGTGTGTTTCACAGACCTACTTATAGAACACTAGAACTGGAAAGGACCTCAAGAGGTCATCCAGTTCCCTGCCCTCACTGCAGGACCAAGGGCCATCTACATCATGCCTGTTGGATATTTATCCAACCGGTTCTTAAATATCTCCAATAATGAAGATTCTACAACCACAGTAGGCAATTTATTCCAGTACTTAACCACCCTGACAGGAAATTTTTCTGAATGTCCCAACTAAACCTCCCTTGCTGCAATTTAAGCCTGTTGCTTCTTGTCCTAGCTTCACAAGCTAAGGAAAATAATTTATCTCCTTCCTCCTTGCAACAAACTTTTAGGTACTTGAAAGCTTTTCTCTTGTCCCCAGTCAGCCT